>NC_134717.1:23577500-24177500 GCF_049634645.1 Pelodiscus sinensis | reverse complement strand
GCCTCCGTCGAAGGAGGCATGGAGTCTGGACACAGCCTAAGGTGCCAGAGAAAAATTCCATGTCTTTAAAAGTTATAGACTAACATGGCTACTCCTCAGACTTTTTGGCATTAATGGCAATTTCAAAGTCCTCTGAACAGGAGCAGTCACAGGTTCCAAATTTCAAATTCATACACAAGGGCTTGTGTCACTAGTATTTTCACACGCATCTAAACCAGTGTACAGATACAGAGCAATGAGGTCACAATTGAATTTTCAATGGCCATGCTCAATTTAAAAAATAAATTATTAAAAAGCATATTAATAAAAACATTTTTGACTAATGAATATATTAGAGGAAGTAATGATTAGATCTTGGATTTTCTCTGGGCAGGACAGACACAATTTGGGAATATATTCTGAACTGAGATTTATGCATTCTCCTCTGTGAATGTCATAGATTAAATATCCTTTCAGTTTCACAACACTGTCTGTCCTTTTTACCAAGAAAGCAAAGTCTTTGGTTTTAAAATTATTCAGTGTGACCAACGTATATAGTAAAGCACAACAGAGGAAAGGCGGCTGGCAGGAAACTTTCTGTCCTTTTACAGAAACTGTCTTCTTGGCTGGGCAGCTCTGTTACTGGAGAGTTTTAAATCGTTTTGCATGTGATGTTTCGTTGGTTTCATTTTAGGTCAGAACAAAATCCTTTCATTTCTAGTAGACACTGCTCTGCAGCAATGTTCCATAATCACTGCACATAGGTCAAATGTCCCATGGTCTCTGAGACCAAGAAATCAGGATGTCTGATCCCATTACCTTTGGGACATAGCATTCTGCAATGAATAAAACAAATGGGGAATGAGTACATGGAAATATATCTGTATTTATTTTTTCCCCCTGCTCTGCCCACGGATACCCTACCTCCACATGCTTTTTTCCAGACAACAAACAGGAAAACCACAAGTCTTCATCAGCAAACTACACTTTCTTCTCCAAAGCCAAGACTTGGAGACTCAGCATACCAGTCACATGCTCTTCTTCTCAATACTGAAAGCAATCTTTGAGACTAGTTCTGTGAATTACTAAACTTATTTGGTTAAATATAAATGAGACTGATCCATTGAGTGGTGCTAATGTCAGGACACAAGGCTGCTGCATGTCTGCCTGGCCAGAAGAAAGAATGTCTGGGCATTGATTTAAGAAAGGGAGGGGGAAATGGAGCAAAAGTGGGGAGGAATGCCAGAATCAGACAACAGGCAATATTTATGTCTCACACATTCTGTAGATGACAGGGAAGAGTTTATCACAAGGCAAGAGAGAATGAGACCAGAGAGAAATTGGATTTATAAGAAAAAGGAAATGATGGTGGAGAAAACAAGAATTAGTCTTTGAAACACTTGTCTACTGAAAAACTTTGCTTCCACAGAACCCACAGAATGCTCCACAGATAGCTTAGTTGTGCAAAGTCAGCAAGCCATCGTGACTGACAATAAGCATTTCACAAGCCATGAATGCTTCAGGGAGCTCCCTGCTTAACAGGAGGTGTGAACACGGTGCACCATTTCCCAGGATGCAACTTACCATACTATCTTCTCACCTACTGTGACTGCCCAAATCTACATACATCCACCTGCTCCCCACTTCTCCCTGCCTCCTATGGAAAGACTTGCCTCTATCTATTTTGGGTACTTTTATGGTTCCATCACCATATTATCTCACAATCTTTAATGTGTTCGTCACATTACCCCTTTGAGGAAATCCAGTAGTAATTTCCCCATTTTACAGATGAAGGACTAAATTGCAGAGAAGCAAAATAATTTACCCAATGTCACAAAAAAAGTCTGTGGTAGAGCAGGGAATTGAACGCAGCTCCTAGATTAGTGCCCTATATATTAGGCCACTTGTCTCCTCTATACTTGCAACCTGTTTTGGGAAGGGACTAGAATTCTGCTTGGTCTTTATGAAGGCTGTGTAGTTGTTAGCATGGGGCTACTTATTTTTTGTGTTCCCACTGTGAATTGGCATGAGGACCTAGCAGAAAGAGGCCTAATGTATTAAACCTCACAACGTCTTTCAGAAGGAGATAAGTGTTCTTTAAATGTCTTGGAGATGAGGAAACTGAGCCATGGAAACACTGAGAGGCTTGTCTGAGGCCATATAGCAAGCCAGTGCCAAGAACATGAATAAAACATAAATGTCCTGAGTCCCTGTCCTCTGGCCTAATCTTTACACATACTTGTCTGCCTTTTCTTTAGTCAGAAGTATGAATCATTTCTGCTCTTTCTTTACAGTGGAAATGAAGTTTTGCAATCATACCTTAACATTTACAAAGAAAATGCATTTGTGCTTATGGGTGTGCTGTAAAACATGCTTATTAATATAAAATCCTGAGTAGGAGGCAGCATGGATTCACCACTGCAGGGAAAATTAACACAATTATGCTTCTGACACAAACAATGCATTCAACAGTGGTTACACTGCTATCCTTGAGAATGTGACAACTTACTCCCCTCCTTGCATTTGGCACTTTCTGCAGGACAATACAGAGCAGGGTGATGTTACAGTTTTTTCTTCTCACTTCTTTCCCTATCTCCTTTGGGGGGCAAATGGAGGGAACATAATTATGCCTTGCTTTTACTACAGTGATTGGGGAATGGGAAGATTTCTTGTACCTCTTCTGCATAGACATGAGGGACCCAGGCCCAGTATGGCCCCAATCAACAGTAACACATCCCATTTATTTCTGGTCATGCTTAGAATGTTAAGGCAAAGTATCTGTTTTATCTTTAAAGAATGGAAAAATTTACAAAGGGTTAAAATAAGCTAAACTTTTTTTTTCTCAATGGCAAATGTTATTTATATTAAAGGGGAAAATCAGCATAACCTTGCCAGATCCAGCTCACTTCTCTTTGCCAGCTAAAACACAAAGCAGAGTTACTGCATTTTTTGGTACCTGCAAAACAATCTGAACATAACATTCTGTCATCCTTTGAAATGGCAAATGGAAGTCATTTAAACCAGATGAGTGACTGACTGGAGAATTATGGCACCTACAGCACAGTATATACAGTACTATGCACCTATTTCAAGGGAAATGGAGTGGGTGGCCGGAAGAAAGAAACTTTTTTCCTCATTTAACCTGTAATTTGACAACATCTGCAAAGAATTATCCCCAGCATTGGCATTGTAATTGTTGTATCTAACATCAATCACTGGGGAGAGTTAGTTACTTTAAATAGATGTTAGCTGCATTACAGTTTGAAAACATGAAAGCAAAAAACGAAAGGAGTCTGATATGTAAATTGGAATGGAAATTAATTACTGGAAATATGGATACTAATTTCTTGTTTAAATCAGAAAGTCTACAGGGCAGTGTGCCTGGCTATTTCAGTTTGGTCCTTTATATGTTTCTATAAGTTAAAAAACTGAGTCTAATTTTTCCCAAATTATGAAACTTGTAACCTCCATTTTCAGCAGTTCAGCCTCTTCTAATTAACAAAACAAGGAAGAAATCAAACAATTACAAGTACATTTACTTGGGAAAGGATATCAACTGGGAACGGTTTCCGTCAGTCCTTAAAAACAAAGGCCCTAAAGCTGCTTCCATAGAAGTCATTGGGAGTTTTGTTTTTGACTTCATTGGAAACATAGTTGGGGGACCAAACTATGCAAACTTTTGGAAAGCAAATATTTTAATTCCAAGATTGTTCCACAATTATTATTGCAACTCAGTAACCACACATCTAAATGCCTATTCACAAGTCACATTTGTGGGACATGTCCAATTTTGTACTGGAATTTGTTTCAGATTTGTAGTTGTATATCAACAAGATCCAATGTTGATTTCTCAGAAGTTTCATGGAAATGAAATGTTTGGGTATACTATATTCACAGCTAAATATAAAGTACAGCGTCAGTCTTCACTCTGAGATTGAGATGAATGATAAGTGTGACAATGGTCATTTTATTTAACCAGGGGAAAAGTTTCACCTAAAGAGATAAGAGATGCATGGTAGTGAATTGTCTGCTCTAAACCAGTGAGGTGAGTTTGTTATTGCATATTCTACATTTTGTAAATAGGTAAAGCAACAAAGTAACTTTGATATTACCTTGATTGATCTATGCTTGGTGAGGGTATGTCTACACAACAAAGTTAGTTCGAACTAACTTTCATAGGCGCTACACTAGCGCTCCGTTAGTTCGAACTTAATTCAAACTAACGGAGTGCTTAGTTCGAACTAGGTAATCCTCATTCCACGAGGATTAAGCCTAGTTCAAACTTACTAGTTCGAATTAAGGGCTGTGTAGACCCTTAATTCGAACTAGTGGGAGGCTAGCCCTCCCCAGCTTTCCCTGGTGGCCACTCTGGACAACACCAGGGAAACTCGTCTGCCCCCCTCCCGGCCCCGGACCTCTTAAAGGGGCACGGGCTGGCTACGGTGCCCGTGCCAGGTGCAAGCCTTCCAGCACCCAGCCAGCAGACCCTGCACCTGGCACGGATCGAACCACCCACCCGATGCCCCCAGACCTCCCCCTCTTCCCTGGACCAGGCAGGTGGCTCCCGGGAGCTTGCCCGGGACCGCAAGAGGCGGGCACCCGCCTGGGCTAGTGCGGACATCGTGGACCTCGTCCACGATCTCCGCACTAGGCACAGGAAAGTGGCCAGCTAGGGCAGGAGAGCTGCCAGCCTGGCCACCGAGGAGCAGATGTGCATGAAAATCAAGGTGGTCCACTGAGACCCCCGACCCTGAGCCCTGAGCTTACAATGGCCGTCATGGGTCAGACCAAAGGTCCATCTAGCCCAGTAGCCTGTCTGCCAACAGCGGCCAACCCTAGGGACCCTGGAGGGGATGGACCAAAGACAGTGACCAAGCCATTTGTCTCGTGCCATCCTGCTCCAGCCTTCCACAAACTTGGCCAGGGACACCACTCCTACTCCCTGGCTAATACCACTCCATGGACCCAACCTCCATGACTTGATCTCACTTCCCTTTAAACTCTGTTCTAGTTCTAGCCTTCACAGCCTCCTGCAGCAAGGAGTTCCACAGGTTGACTCTTTGCTTTGTGAAGAACAACTTTCTGTTACTAGTTTGAAGCCTGCTACCCATTCCTTTCCTTTGGTGTCCTCTAGTCCTTCTTTGTGGGAACTAATGAAGAACTTTTCTGTATGCACCCTCTCCACCCAACCCCTGCTTTTAGAGACCTCTATCCTGTCCCCCCTCCCTCTCCTCTTTTCTAAGCTGAAAAGTCCCAGTCTCTTTAGCCTCTCTTCATATGGGACCTGTTCCCAACTCCTGATCATTGTAGTTGCCCTCCCCTCTCCCACCCTCTCTCTTCCCCTCTCCCACCTCCTTCTCCCAGTCTCCCCCAGTTTTGTTCAATAAAGACAGATTCCATTTTTAACACAATTGTCCTTTATTTTGTACATCAAGAAAAGGGGCTAGGGAAGGGTAAGTGGAAGGAGGTGAGGGAGGAATGGGGTACGAGCCCCCGATGGGGAAGACTGGGCTGGCTCTGTGGGCTTCTGGGTGTGGAAGCTCTCCTGCAGCCCCCCAATTGCCCCCTCTCCCCAGATGGCAGCCTGCGGCAAGTGCAGCCGGGCTGATGGCTGAGTGGTGTGATGTGCCCAGTGTGGGTAGTCCGGGCACTCCAAGCCAGGACTGCTTTGCAAGCGGGGCACCCCTGAGAACTGTCTGTCCGGAGTGGGGGTCGGGACCCTTTAAGCGTAGCCCTCGGCTAGCCTGAGACAGCATCTCCACACTCTAAGTCCTTCTCTGATGCCCTGCCGGCATTGCTTCCGGCCATCCTTAACCCCGGTTCAGGGTCCACTTAATGTGGACATGCTAGTTCGAATTAGCAAAACGCTAATTCAAACTAGTTTTTAGTTCTAGACGCGTTAGTTCGAATTAGCTTAGTTCGAATTAGCGCTGTAGTGTAGACGTACCCTGAGGTATCAACAATAAGTTGCTGGCGCATTTTATTAAGATGGAGATAGTAATCTACAACATACACAAATGTTGAGAGCTGAAGAAAGCAAATAAAAATGTAATTATGTATATCTCCCCTTATATTTTTCAGCCCTTGTTCTGCAAACATTTAGGTACACATTAATCTCATCTGAATAGGCTTGCTGAATACTGTGAAACTACTCACATTATAAAATTGAGCACATGCATAAGTTTTTGTAAGACTAGTGCCATAGACAGGTAACTTTACGCATATAAGTCATTCCATTAAGTTGAATAGGATTATTTCCCTACATAAAGTTATTTAAGTGAATGTTTGAAGGACTGGGCCCCAGAATGGTTTCTTTGTTTTCTCTTTGATTACTTGTAAGTAGTACAATTGATTACATATTTTTAAAAGGAAGAATTAATATGTATAGCTATCATTGCTTAGAAACACAAACCCAGCAGTTTTTAATGCTCATTAATTAAGGTAACTTCTTATATGCACAAAATATATTTTCTGAATATTAAAAGATGCTCTTAAGTAGATTTTGCATTTATATATATATATAAACTGGTTAAAACCTATCCCAAAATGATCCTGAGAGAAATCTTGGAGAGGTCAAGAAGCAAACAGCACTTTTAGAGTAAAAGGAACCAAAAGTATTCACATTGCATAGGTGGTCTCTAGAACAAGTTTTAATTAAATTTAGTAATAAAATACTGCTGTTTATGGTGAGAAAGAACTCATAAAACTCTTGTCTGAGTGCCAGGTAATGTTTGCATTTCTGTTCATGGAGGGTTTAGAATTTAGCTGTTTTCAGCTTTTTATAAAATCCTTAACTTCCATCAGAAAAAGACCCTTTCTGACCTCTTTAAACATCAATCAAAGGCTCTCAACATTCACTGCAACTAACCTGAAACAAAGAAAGAGATCAGTTTGGATAAGCTAATAACAATATCATATTGTCCTGAGAGCTGAAGTCCTGAAATCTTTAAGGCTTCTGCCATTTTAAAAACAACACCATAACCTAGAACTTGCTAATTTAGGATTGGATCATGACATTATCAACTGGAGCAAGGGCACTATATTGTTATGTTCCTGGAGCAGGCTGGACAGGAGACTGACTCAAGCCTTCTACACCGCAGGGCTCAAGCCTAAATAAGCTATGCAGCTTGAGCTATATCAATTGCGTAGCTTAAGTTGGAAAAGCTTATTTTGGTTTTTGACGCTGTCTACAAAGCAGAAAGTCCGAGAGACAGCATTTTTCCTCTCACTTCCCTTACTCCTTGTAAAATGAGGGTTACAAGAGTTGGAGAAAGAAGTCCTCCAGCTCAACATTATTTTGACATTACGTCTAAATATTTGTTCGTAGTGTAAAAGCGGACTATATTATTTCAGAATAACATTAGTTATTCTGAAATAACAATGCTGTGTAGATGTACCCATAGGGTACGTCTAGACTACATGCCTCTGGCGACAGAGGCATGTAGATTAGACTACCCGGCATAGGAAAATGAAGTGTCAATTTAAATAATCGACGCTTCATTTAAATTTAAATGGCTGCCGCGCTGAGCTGGAGATGAGGCATACCTGGGAGATTGACAAATGCCTTTGATATCTACCGCGGAGTGTCCAGACTACCGCGCTAAGCTGACAAACAGCTGATTGGCTCAGCGCGGAAGCCATTTAAATTTAAATGAAGTGGCGATTATTTAAATTGCCGCTTCATTTTCCTATGCTGGGTAGTCTAATCTACATGCCTCTGTCGCCAGAGGCATGTAGTCTAGATGTACCCATAGTGTCCTTCTTTTTCTCTGGGAAGGGAGTAGAGACTCAGTCCAATACATACTACCTGGAGTGTCAATGGAGCAATCTCACAGGGTGTGTTCAAGTGACAGAGCCTGGATTTGGCCCTTTTTCCACATTCTTTCTCAAGAGGGACATGTAGCAGCTTTGGAAAATCTGCTTCCTCATCCTCGTGCTACCTATTGCAGGGAGCTGGCAGAGGGATGTAAGTGGTACCCCTGAACTACTGTGCTAACTTGGCTGTGTTTTGAGCCTGCAGGGCTGCACTGAACTCCTGGGAAATGGCCCACCATGTCTGCACTGTCAGTCTCACCGATGTCAATGTACCTCTGTGTGGTTGGAGGAATTCATGTGTTGCAAACTCAGCACAGTAGTGAGATATAAATATTTAAAAAATCTTTTGTGCACGCAAGTCCTGATGTGTCTGTGCATCCTGAGATGTGTATTGGATTTTACAACAGAGCTATTGCTGTGCCGAAAAAGTGTTTGCCACAGAATGCATGTGTGCAAAAGGGCCTGGTAGTGAGTTCCCAGTCTAGACATATTATGTCTAGTTTGAGAGTAGGATGGTAGTGCCAGATATAGGATGATATGTGTTGTATTTTGTAGGTTCAGACCAGAGATCAGCATCATTTTCTGTCTCCTGGAGAGCTCCATGGGTGAGAGATATGAATGGTGCTTGGAGTGTCACAGATGGATATTTTAGCATTCAAAATGCACATAACACAGAGATATTATCTGCTAAATGTTAAAATAAAATAATGTTTTCCATTGTTTTGTCTCAAAGTCCCCCTCAAGAATATGCTACTCTGGCCATTCCTGGTTTGATTTTCCAACCCCAGAACACATCAACATTTTCAGCTAAGCAAAAGTTGTTAATTGTCCAATGTGGGCTGGTTGTTTTACTTGATTTGGTGTTTGTTTGTGAATGTTAATTAGCAAAGTTTGATTCACTTAAAAAGCCTCGTGAACAGTTCTTGTATTTTAGCCATTTTGTACTGGTTGGACCTCCAGGTCTGGAACCCTGGGGACCTGAGTGGTCTCAAAAGAGGGATTTTGCCTAATCAAAGGTCATTTCTGGCCCGCCCTGTTACCGGCCATCCAGCCTGGGTTCAATCCTGGCTTGGCCTCCTGGCTGGCTCCTCACCTACCACCAGCCCCACTGCCCTGCCACAGCAGCCCATGGTCCTACCACTGGGGCACTCAGCTCTGCCACAGAGGGATGCAAATCAAGCACGTCGAAATTGCTAACGAAGCAGGGATTTAAATATTCTGTGCTTCATTAGCATAAACATGGCCGCCACTTTTTGTTTTTAAATGGAGCTTTTTTGAAAAAAATGGCAGTCTAGATATGGATCTGTCAAAAATAAACCCTTTTTCCTGGCTAATAGTAATTAATGACTTAATCTCCATGAATTTATCTAGTTCTCTTTTAAACCCTGTTATAGTCCTAGCCTTCACAACCTTCTCAGGCAAGGAGTTCTACAGGTTGACTGTGCGCTGTGTGAAGAAGAACTTCATTTTATGTGTTTTAAACCTGCTGCCTATTAATTTCATTTGTTGGCCCCTAGTTCTCATATTATGGGAACAAGTAAATAACTTTTCCTTATTCACTTTCTCCACACCACTCATGATTTTATATACCTCTATCATATCCCCCTTAGTCTCCTCTTTGCCAAGCTGAAAAGTCCTAGTCTCTTTAATCTCTCCTCATAAGGTACCCGTTCCAAACCCCTAATCATTTTAGTTGCCCTTCTCTGAACCTTTTCTAATGCCAATATATATTTTTGAGATGAGAAGACCACATCTGTACACAGTATTCAGGATGTGGGCATACCATGGATTTATATAAGGGTAGTATGATATTCTCCATGTAGTTCTCTATCCCTTTTTTAATGTTTCCTAACATCCTGTTTGCTTTTTTGACTGCCTCTGCATACTGCGTGGACGTCTTCAGAGAACTATCCACGATGACTCCAAGATCTCATTCCTGATAAGTTGTAGTTAAATTAGCCCCTATCATATTATATGTATAGTTATGGTTATTTTTTCCAATGTGAATTACTTTACATTTATCCACATTAAATTTCATTTGCCATTTTATTGCCCAATCACTTAGTTTGGTGATATCTTTTTGAAGTTCTGCACAGTCTACTTTGGTCTTAACTATCTTGAGCAGTTTAGTATAGTCTGCAAACTTTGCCACTTCACTGTTTACCTCTTTCTCTAGATCATTTATGAATAAGTTGAATAGGATTGGTCCTAGGTATGACCCATGGGGAACACCACTAGTTACCCCTCTTCATTCTGAAAATATGCCATTTATTCCTACCCTTTGTTTCCTGTCTTTTAACCAGTTCTCAATCCATGTAAGGATCTTCCTTCTTCTCTCATGACAACTTAATTTACGTAAGAGCCTTTGGTGAGGGATCTTGTCAAAGGCTTTTTGGAAATCTAAGTATACTATATCTACTGGATTCCCCTTATCCACATGTTTGTTGACCCCTTCAAAGAACTCTAATAGATTAGTAAGACATGATTTCCGATTACAGAAACCATCTTGACTTTTTCCCCCAACAATTATGTTTTTCTATGTGTCTGACAATTTTATTCTTTACTATTTTTTCAAATAATTTACCCAGTACTGAGATTAGAATTAGCGGTCTATAATTTCTGGGATCGCCTCTAGAGCCCTTTTTAATTACTGGTGTTACATTAGCTATCTTCCAGTCATTGGGTACTGAAGCTGATTTAAAGGATAGGTTACAAACCATACTTAATAGTTCCGCAATTTCACATTTGAGTTCTTTCAGAACTCTTGGGTGAATGCCAGCTTGTCCTGGTGACTTGTTACTGTTAAGTTTATCAATTAATTCTAAAACCCCCTCTAATGACACTTCAACATATGGCAATTCCTCAAATTTGTCACCAACAAAGGACAGGTCAGGTTTGGGAATCTCCCTAACATCCTAAGCCATGAAGACTGAAGCAAATAATTCATTTAGTCTCTCCGCGATGACTTTATCATCTTTAAGTGCTCCTTTTGTATCTCGATCGTCAAGAGGCCCCACTGGTTAGCCAATTTTTTGGCCAATTTCTTCACCAATTTCTTCCTCCTACAGCTTGAGCATTGACAGTGTGAAAATGGATATCATCTGCTAAAACTATAAGGTCCAAGTGTACAACAAATACAAAATTATACAAAAAAATTAATAAAGGTGAATGTGTATAGGCCCATAGATCAATATGAGTAAACTATTTCTATTAAAATGAGAGTGTGAATGAGAGGCAGAGAAAAGGAGAGAGGCAGAGAGAAACAAAAAGGTACAGAATAGGCACAAGTACCATGGGAGAGAGGAATTACAAAAAAACAGAGAAGCGGGGACATTTCTGTTCTTTTGTCTCTAGCCTAGTTTCTCACTGCTTTTGTCCTAACTCATGTTTGGTTAGTCTGGCTGATGCTTTTGTTTTAAAGGATTTAAAAATTGGAGTGCAGTTTGTTTATTTTTTATTTGTGGTACATTGAGACTTTTTAGGGGGAGCATTATACGTTGTGCCGAATACATCCCTTATAGAACTCCACTGGGTCATATCCATCCACTGAAATACATTCCTAGGATTCCATTTGATCCTCCCCTGCTTCCATTTTCAATGACATCTAATCTCTTTGCACCATATTCAGCCATTCTAATTCAGGATAGTTAGGACCTCACTCCTCAAGCAGTCCCATTTGCCATCAACAGGAATTCTGGAGGAGGGAGGTATTACACAATGGGAATAGAGGGTAGCAGCACCTGGTTCTTCATCCTTTGCACTTATCCAACTAATTTCTCATCATTCTTTTTAGTTCCAATCCACCTCACCCCTGAATAAAATCCCATATTCAGATGCATGACCTCACTCTGAATACAACATTTCAGCCCAGCTGTATGATTGGGTCCCACATTTGCAAAAGTGTAATTTCCCTGCCATCTCAGAGGCTGGTTCTATTTTTTTTTTTCAGTCTCATCACAGTTTTGGCTACAACAATGGACACATTAAGGCATGTAATGAAAACAGAAGTACTAGGCCATGAGAAAAAATTATATGACCTTTGTGAGGCTCGTGCTCACCATCAGAGAGTCCTATTCACTAATCGTTGTAAGTCTACTTACAAGCTTGGAGAGTTTACAAACTTCTAAAAACTCACAAAGTTTTTTTCAGATATGTGTCTTTCCAATTGAATTTGAATGTAGCTGCATCAAAAAAAATAAATCTGCTGTCATGAAAACAGAGAGTGGTATTTTACCTATACATCTCCCTTTTTGAGTGCATGAGCATATGAAGAATGAACAGTTCTCAGATACATAGCCCACCTAGGTAAAGCACTTTCAAATGTACTTCATTTATTTATTTTAGACTGTTTTTGGCTCAAAATCATCAAAAATTACTGTCTCTAGTTTCAATCTACCCTTTTGAAATTATCCAGATTTTGCACTAAGAGTCTAAAGCCACAGCAAAGAGCTAGGCCAAGAGGGAAAGCTTTTGAAGAGTTCCCACAGCTGTGAAAACACAGGCCTCAGGCTGTGTGTAGAGTTACTTCAAACAGCTGCTTCAGGTGACTAAACACCTTGAGTCTCATTCATCAAGTGTTGTTTATACTGGCTGACAGACCAGACTTGGAGAATTAACTCTGAGAAAAAAAGATGTACTACATACGAAGTATGGGAAAGGAACTGAGCTCCCTTAAAAAAAAAAAAAAAAAGAATCCATTTAAAATGAAACAGACCAGGGCTAATTTTGTTTTATGTTAATAAACCTTCTGACACCCTTTGCACATTTAGAATCTGAGGTGAAACAATATTGATGTTTTACCGTTTCACAGTCATGCAAATAAAAGCACATTGACTGATGCATGTATGTTGACAAATATAACCTGTCACAAAAGCTTGATATTAATTAGTAGCCTAAAATATCATATTAGAACAACATTTTTTCTTAACCAGTGTTTTAAAAGTTAAAGAAAACATGCTTAATACATCCTCCTTCTTGCTTTTACTTATAATCTGATTGTAGAGATTTTATCAGTAGTTTTGGTACAGGGATTATCACTCAGTTTGAGAGAATATTCTTTCATCTCATGCTTATGACAAGGTGACATGGAAAGATATTTGCAATTGTGTAACTTCTTTGCCTGGATCAAAAAAAGAATGAAAGAAAATGACACGAGTCAGTGTCAAGTAAAGTGCTACTAGTTAAGGAAGCTTTAAATATTGAAAGGGATTCTTAATATTTCCTTTTAATCTAGAAACCTGTCACTTGGTGATTCTTTTTATAACCTTAGAGTTGTTACTAACAACATTTTCCATGGTCTCATTGAATCCAACTGCAGAAACCCACCCAATCATAGTCATGGCAAATGTGGTAATTTCTACTGGCAGATTTTCATCTACATTAGGGCAGATTTCAAGGAAAAGGGCATGTTTTTTAGCCACGGGGACACAGTTAGAATGATGATTTAACATAGAGTGCAAGCTAGTACTGAGATTTTACTGTTTTCCTTTTATTTTTTTTCTTAACTCCCAGACAGTTTGAGAGAGCAAATGTTCTCTGAGACAAAAATAAGAAAGAGAACTTAGCAGTAGACTATATCACTTTTTAATTTAAACATGTACATTCACACAATATGTTTTGCTCTTACTTCTTGAGATTGCTTCATAAAAAGAAATCCCTGACAAACTGGTTAAATAGACTGGCAGATATAGAAGTGGTTTGATTTACTTATGCAAATCGGCACTGGGTAAAAATACCAGATGATATTCATTTTAGCTCTTCTTAATAACAGGGAACTTTATAACAATAGATTTGCATGATAGTACCAAAGAAAGTTTATCTACAACTTTTAGGAAGCAATATATGGTGAAGTTTTAAATAAGGTGTACTAATGACACAACTTATATCAGTTTGTGTAAGAAGTAAACTCCAGATAATAGTATAGATAGAATCTCCTGCTTTAGTTTGCTGAATTTAAGCTGAACTGGGGAAGTCTAAATGGATTCAGAAGCATAAGTAGCCCACGCTGTATCCCAGGGTATGTCTAGAATACATGCCTCTGCTGACAGAGGCATGTAAAATAAGTTACACGACATTGTCAATGAATCCAGGATTTAAATATCCTCGGCTTCATTAAAATAAAAATGGCCTCCGTGCTGTACTGGCTCAGCTGATCGTTGGCACAGCACGGGAGTCAAGACAATGATTGGTCAACAAGGGAAGCCTTTGTCGACCGCTCCCTTATGCCTCATGAAACAAAGTTTACAGGAGCAGTCGACAAAGGCTTCCCTTGTCGACTGATCCGCATCTTGACTCATGCGCTGTGCTGATGATCAGCTGAGACGGTACAGAGCAGCAACCATTTTTATTTTAAGGAAGCCAGGGATATTTAAGTAGCCTATTTTACATGCCTCTGTCGGCAGAGGCATGTAGTCTAGATGTACCGTCAGATACTAACATTATATAACAAGAACAACCCTCGCACCCATCATCATCTTCTTTTCCATAAATTGATGTTATAACCTGAGATGACCAGTAATCAGTATTGTCTTTGTCTAGGGCTCATGACTCTGGTATACTTTTCCTACCTTTTGACACTGAAGTATATTTGTGATATTCTGTCAAGCAAGACTCAAGATTTTTATAGTTTGTTTCTGTTACAGGGTGCAATTGGGCCTTAGTGGTTAGTACTACACAATATTTTAGAGTGGTGGGAGTGAACCTAATCTCAGTCCAGCTCATCAGACTTAGGCTATCAGGGCTCACACTAGCACTCTTCAAATAGCTGTGTAGAATAGCCCTTTGAAGTTGCTGCTTGAGCTCTGAAGCCTACGGTGGGGTTTGGGTTTCAGAGCCCAAAACTACAAAGCATTATCTGTGCATCTATTTTTAGAATGCCAGCATGTAACCTTCTGGGCAATGTCTGTTGATTTGGGCTGGCAGGCTCACTGCTGCTCACTCCAAAACCACTATCTTGTAGGCCTACCCTCAGAGGGTTCAGATTTTATTTCTACCTGTGAGAGAGTCTCTGCCTTGGCAGCCCCTGAGAATCCTGGGACTGGATGCAGTGGAGCTGGGAGAGGAGGGACTCCTCATCGGAGAGCATAGGGTTCTGGGAGGAAGCCCTCTCCAAATATGAAGACAGGTATTCCATAACAACAGTCAGGGAGGCAAACATGGTCTTCTGCTGCCTTGCCTGCTGCTCCCTCATGGTTCTTCTTTCCTGGCATTCTGTGATGCAGTCCAAGCGCTCTGCCTGCACTTACTCCAAGAGGGAGTCCATGCAGTCCATCTGCTCACAGAACATGTCCTCCATTGTCCGCTTCACCTGTGGATCTGAGCCAGGTGGACAGATGCTGGAAGAGTGGGAGTATGCACTGAGCTGTCTGTAGTCTCAGCTTCAATGAAAAGTTACAAGGACAGACATTACTGGATATACATCGTGTTAGGCCTAACTGTAACCTGTTAGTCTACACTGAAGGTCTATGTAAAGACACTGGAGATGTTCTGTGTGAGGCCAAATGTTTGCTTTAAAGTGGACTCTCAGAGCAGGTGCACAGAGTTCTCAGGAGAACATCAGGACACAGTTAGCTTGGAGGCGGGAGGCATGGTAAAGGGCCAGCCAGAGCAGGAGCCTGCAGCAGAAGAAGAGAGATGGGAGAGCGTGGCTTCCCACTGTGTCTGGCACACTCTGGGTCTCCCAGGGAGAGTATGCCAGACACAGTGGGAAGCCATACAGCGGGAAGCCCTCGTGAGGTGGGAGGCAGGGTGTCTGGCACATGTGACCTCCCAGGATGAGTTCTAGTAGCTTCCCCTCCTCTTCCTCCAGGTTGCCATGCAAGATATCAGTATTGCCTAATTCACACAGAGAGATTGGGAGTGGATGATGACTGAATGTACCCAGAAACCTGGGCCTTATGCTGCAATGCTTTGTGGTTCAATGATACCAGATCACTTACTGGAGGCTTAGTGTGGGAAGGTGTCCTACTATGGAGAACATCATAAGATAGGCCTCCCCAAAAGCCTTGTGAGAAGCCTAATCTCATATTGATATTTGAAAGCTTCAGTATGCCTGTATCTGGCCATCTTCCATTATACCATAAATTTGTTCTAACAGTTTGTTCTAACAGTTTCCTACTTCCCATCCTTTGCTTTTAGTTACACAGATAAAGGAGATCTCTGGGCTTTATAAATTATATAAACAGAGTTTGCATTTTTATTATTTAATTTAAAAGTTTGAGACTGATTCTAACTCCAAAGAGTCTTACTTGATATTCCTTGCGGGGATATCTAATTGCCTGTAACTTTTCATACATCTTTTTAAGACAAAAAGAGACCGGTGTGATAGTTGCAACTACCCTCCTGTAAATAAGATGGAAAACATTTCAGATTTAAATTTAAGGTTGCTGCTTATACAAGCCATCCATTATTCCCACTTCTTGCCGTGTCAACCAAGTTGGTATGAAGGGCTTGACTGATGATTGATGTTTTGGAAGTCTTCTATGTTGACTTCAGTTGGAAGTGGAAGTTGGGAAATCTCCCAGATCTGAGTTGTAAATGAGAACAAACCACAAGTGTTGGGTAATTTAGACTGAAATTCCTTTTCTAACTTCCTTTCTTCCCCATCCAAAGTTTGGGAAAAAAATTAATTGGCTCCTTCTAGGACTGTCTCTAAATAGTTAAATCAAGCTGGAGCTACTTCTCATTAGGCATGGGTGACTCTCAAAAAGCTTTATAGGTTCAGTTCACATTAATGGGTGGATGTTTATCTGAGTTTCAATCATTGTGACCATTAATCCCTATACAGCTTTTAGGTCCTTTTGTGGCACATGACTGCTGGGATGCTTTATGCACAGTAGCCCTTTTCTTATCTTCCTGACATAATCACAATTGAAACAGACAGAAGTAACATTTCTTGTAATTTTTTCCTTCTTCCTGCAGCAGCACCAATCCCAATCTCTGGTAAAATAGGCAGACAGGTCAATCTTTAGTAGGTGTTGATATTTTACTAGCATCTCGTTTTTACATCTTTTTCTCCCTGCCAAACCTTGAGTGCTGATGTCCCCATCTTGTCTTTTGACTAATATGTGTATCGCTTGCTGAGAACTGAACACTCTCCAGGTCTCTTAATTTCTGCTATTTCTTCCTTCCCCCTTATCCCCTGACTGGCTGCTTTTCTCTTTAGGTTTCCTCCACCTGCTATGATCAACAAAGCAGACCTAAGAGAGATGGGAGAGACATCATGTCACTGATTCCAAAGCCTTTGAAATCAGGTAAGAGATCAGTATGACTGCAGTCTTCCTCTCAGACTACTTTTCTTGAAACCGGACATCCTCTCACATTGGTACAAGAAATAAATTGAGGTGGCAAATGTGTCACGGGAAACAACTCTCAGGAACACATATTTTCATTGTAATAAGAATAGTGACCTCTAAGTGACAATATATTTCTGCCCTATACTTTTCATACTTGAGTTTGTGAAACAATAGACTAATATTTTGGCCAGCAAGAATGACAATCCCAGATTTGCAAAAATGCCATGTAATTTTTTAAGGTCTACTGTTGATCAGGGCCATAGTTTATTCAAAGCTAAAAGAGAAGTCACTAAAAGAGAAATTATCATGGAGTGAAATGAAAGGGAACTGACATGATAAGAATGATGAAAATTGCTTATAATGAAGAAATGTGTGAAAAATCATTATTATATAAAATAGTGGACACATTTTTTTGAGAGTTCTGATAAACATTAGTGAATCTCTCTGTATCTTTAGACATGCCACAATAATAATGCATAATCACAACCAGTGAGTATAAAATATTTCAGTTTTTGATTAACATTACATGAGTCACAGCATAAGGCAGAGCAATTCCCATTGACTTCAGTGGGAGATTTACCAGGTTACATCAGGTTGATGGTGGTCTACTCTGGTTAAATAAAGAAAATTAAACACAGTAATAAATTATCTTGACTGTACCTGGACTCATGAGAGTCTGAGTCAAGCTTTCACAGCTTGATATTTTTTTCACATAATTTCTAATTTATTTTGTACTTTAAAAGTTTGTTTTGGCTGGGATTGAAATTTAATTTGTTCTTCAAAGGAACATAACAATGGAAATACAAAGAGGAAGCTTTTGTTCTCTCCCTAGGAGTTCTGAAAGGTAATAATTATGAAATGATAAGATTGTAAATGAAAATGTCATTCGCAAAGGTTGAGGTTGGAAACAGCATAGACCTATATAAAGCGAGAAAAGTCACATTTGATTCATGAACATAAATACTACTAGAATGATTTAATTTGAAATCATCTGATGATTTATTGTATAAATATTTTGCAATTTTAAAAGGAAATTCTTCAAAGCATGCATCTCTGTGAGACCCATCAGAGTACAATGCAGCTTTGGAAAAACATTATACCTTATTATTAATAATGATGGTAGCAGACAGATTAATAAAATTATATAAACTAAGGATAGTTATCCATGTACATTCTAAATCCTTAAACAATAGCTTAAATCAAATGTTGGAGTAAAGTTTAAACTTGTCTAAATATTCTGTATTATTACAGAAATTAGCATTTTAAAATAATATTTCTGCCAGTGAACTTCCCTGTCTAGTCTCTTCTTCCAGTACATGAGAGTATTCTACTTAGAAATTTAACATCATATTCATAGCTTTATAAAAATGTAGCATTTCCTAATTTATTTGAATGAATTTGACCCACCTGTCTCTTTTTGTCATCATCTGAGTGTGTATTCATAAACATTCACATATTTTTGTAAAAAATGTTCATTATTCATTTGTACATATCAAATGTGTGTGTCAGCAACCGTGGGCCTGCTTACGTACACCTTTCTGAAGCAAAATTCTTGTTGCCGGCTTTAGTTAGACATGCAGGATCAGGTGCTGTATCTTGATTGAAGTTTTCTATGCATTAGGGGCAAAGGTTCTCTCTAAAAAGATTCTTTGTCAAAACAGTATATTTGTTTAGCATTTGAGTTAATAGAAGTGGATTAGTACTTCACCTAATTGAAGGCCTAATCCTGTTCTTGTTGAAATCAATGAAGTAAATCTCCCAAGGCATGTCTACAATAGGAAATTATTACAAACAAAAAAATTTGAAATAACTCCCAAAATAACTAATACAAAATAAGGTTATTCCTCAAGGAAATCAGGAATTGTTATTTTGAAGTAACCAACCCCTTATTTTGAAATCACGGGCTTGGTAGTGTGGGGGCTTGTTATTTCGAAATAAGTGTAGACCAGGGACCATTAACTACAATAGAAATGGGACTAAACAAAAGGTGTCAAAAATGTCAGTTCTAGACCCTATTCTTGATTTATTATAATGGGAACAAGCTGATCTCTTTAACTGTTTTGCATCTGATTCCTTGAGAGACTAGCAAATTTTTCACAGTGTCTCTTTTCATTTATTCTGAAAAAACAACAAATAGTCTGGTAGCACTTTATAGACTAACAAAACATGTAGATGG
This sequence comes from Pelodiscus sinensis, assembly GCF_049634645.1. Taxonomy (NCBI): domain Eukaryota; kingdom Metazoa; phylum Chordata; order Testudines; family Trionychidae; genus Pelodiscus; species Pelodiscus sinensis. The sequence goes on along the minus strand of NC_134717.1, from coordinate 24,158,237 downwards.
TATCAAGAGCTTTTGTTGGCACAACCCACTTCAGATGACTTTGAAGAAATGGACTGGGCCCACAAAAGCTACCATCTACATGTTTTGTTAGTCTATAAAGTGCTATCCGACTATTTGTTGTTTTTTCAGTTTACCTGTACAGACTACCTTGTCTACCCCCTGAAGCTTGATTTATCCTGTTGTCCATCTTTAGAGAATGGTTCCCCACACTATGTAATATTTTTGATACTGAGACGAGCATAGATCTGGATGATAAAGTTTAAATCACTGTATTTCCAGAGATTGTTGAATAAATCCATTACTCAATTTATAGGCTTGAATAAGCATTGAACAAAAGCTCAGACATGGGATTTAACTCAGAACAAAATATGAACATACCACCAGGAATTTGTTCCACTAATTGGATAAAAGGCTTCTTAGATCTCAATTAGCCAAGAAAGCCTAGGAATTTGTAATGGTCATTGTTCAATCAACATTCATATATATGTAAAAAAGCTTCAGAGGGGTAGCCAAGTTAGTCTTTAAGGTGCTGCAAGACTTTTTGTTATTTTTTAAAATTTTTCCATATATATGTAAGTTTTTCATAAGAGGGCATCTAAAGGTACATCTACACTGAAACACTATTTGAAACTAACTAGTTCTATTCTGAAATAACTTAGCCCGTGTTGACACAGCAGGCAGTTATTTCAAAATAGTGTCAAAATACTGTCAATCTGGAGGACTTCTTACTCCAATTCCTGTAACCCTCATTGTACGAGGAATAAGGGAAGTTGGAGGAGGAGTGCTCTATTTCAAAATATGCTATTAAGCTACACAATTGATGTAGCTCAATTGCATAGCTTATTTCGAGTTAAGCCCTGAAGTGTAGATGCACCCTAACATATACAGTTAATGCTGATGTTCTGTGCCATTATGAACTTATCTCGTGCTCCCACGCAGAGGTGTCTGGTTTTATACTTTCATGCTGAGAAGTTTTATTTTGAGAGGTGTACCATTCGGTGAGCTGAAGTTAGGAATGGATGAGGAAAGGAGAGGAGGGTGTGCTTTTTTTTTTTCTTGTAAGTTTACTGTTATTTTCTGATCATTATCTTCATCTCATGGAAGTGTGGTTTTAATTTTCTCTTTGAAACACCAATCAGGCCGTGTTATCAACTGCCTCTCCTTCTCAAACATTTTACTTCCCGTACAGTCTGGAGATAGCTGAAGATCTGGTTCTTCTAACTTGACCTAACACATCCTCCCCAGATGCTATTTTTATTTGGCAAGGTTTTCTATTTTTCATTCAAACTTATGCCATAGGTAGAGCTGAACAAACATAATTAGCTCATTTTGTCCCTGTTCCTGAATTTTTTGTATGCAGACTGCTTGTGATATGTGAGCTGGGTTTTAACACTCAGTGGTGTGCTTGTTGCTTGTTCATTTTAGTTTTCTTTGAACAAAGAGATCCACATAGTTTATTTCTCCTTACTAGATTAGTATAACTTTTAGAATTAAGTGTCCAATATGCATTTATTATCTTAAAATTTGCTTTCTGTGTATATTTGTTTAAAATTATACATTTCCATAAACATTACCACTAGTGAATTCATTTGATGGAATAACTAGAAAAAGTAAGCATAAGAGAGATGTGACTACATCTGAAATAAATTTGCTAAAAACTTTTGATGTTCCAGAAAAATACCAACATTCACCCATCTCTGGTCATAAGTATTGATTTCCTGAATAAACATCCTACATAAGTAGACCAAAGAAAGTGATCTAATTAGTTATGCAGGAGGAAAAGATGACCTGCACCTCGTTAGGGGCACACCTTTCTGAATTATGGCTATTATTGCTTTGAAAGACATTTTCACATCTGCAGACATGGGACTGTTTCCCATATTAGGGTGTGTCTACACAGCCGCATTATTTTGGAATAATAGCCATTATTCTGAAATAACAATGCAAGTGTCTTCACATTAATTCCACTATCTTGAAATAAATTTGAAATAATGGATGGCTTATTCTGTCATCTGTAAACCTCATTCCACGAGGAATAATGTCCAGCAGTGTGGACGTTTCACTGCTGCTATTTCAAAATAGCTCTACCCCAGGACCATTCAAAGTAATTAGTCCCCAGTGCCTCCTGGGGCTCTAAATCGAGGTAGCACATCCACATTAGGGGAGCCTGCCTTGAACTAATTTTGAGACTTCCCTGTAGTGTAGACGTGCTACTTTGAAATAAGCTATTTTGGAGTATTTCTTCCAGAATAGCTTATTCTGAGTGTAGACGTACTCTAAGTTATATTCTACATGCAAGGAGAAATCCGAAAGGTTTCAAGATCAACTCATATTCTAATCTTCTTGAGATGGAAGGAGAGCAGATTTTCAGACAGAGTTAAGAAACCATATTCATGTCAATACATTGGCTGGGAGGGAGAATTTTATGTTACCTTTCACTCTGTCTGCTCTAGCACAGTAAATGTTAGGTAAACTTCAGTTCTAGCTGTGGCATGTGTAACCACCACAAGGTGGATTTGAATCTGGGCTTAGTGTGGGAGCCTCTTCAACTTGAGCTATAAAGCCAGCTGGCTCTCAGCTTAGGCTGTGGAGCTCCCTTGTTCTTAGCTCTTGCTGTAAGTGGTCTATGTGCCACTAAATGGGACAGTGAACCACATTAAGGGTGCATCTACACAGCACCCTAAACTTGAAATACAATATGCAATTTGTGCTACACAAATTGAGTACAGGCAGTCCCCGGGTTACGTACAAGATAGGGACTGTAGGTTTGTTCTTAAGTTGAATTTGTACGTAAGTCGGAACTGGCGTCCAGATTCAGTCGCTGCTGAAACTGACCAGCGACTGACTACAGGAAGCCGGAGGCAGAGTTTCTCTGCTCCGGGCTTCCTGGAATCAGCCGCTGATCAGTTTCAATAGCAGCTGAATCTGGATGCCTGGGACAGAGCAGCTGGGGTGCTGCCGGGTAGGTCTCCGCAGCGCCGCACCTTGGTGCTGCAGGGACCAAGCAGGCAGCACCCCAGCTGCTCTACCCCAGGTGTCCCCAAGTCAGCTGCTGCTGAAACTGATCAGTGGCTGATTCCAGGAAGCCCGGGGCAGAGCAACTCTGCCTCGGGCTTCCTATAGTCAGACGCTGGTCAGTTTCAGCAGAAAAGCCTGGTCTGCTGGGGAGGGGGGATGCACTAGCGGGCGGCGGGAGTGAGACGCGCCGCAGTCCTGCCGCCCGCATCCTCCGCGGCTTTGCTCCGCATCTCCCTAGTCTGCTGGGGGGGCCCCTCCCCAGCAGACCAGGAGACGCGGAGCAGCTTTTCTCACCCCAGAGGACGCAGGTGGCGGGACCACGGCGCGTCTGGGCTGTCCCACCGCCCGCGTCCTCCGGGGCGAGAAAACCCCGTTCGTAAGTACGGATCCCACGTAAGTCGGATCCGCGTAACCCGGGGACTGCCTGTATCTTATTTTGATTGATTTTTGAAAGAGCATATTTTGAAATTTGGCACATTTACACAGTGCCAGATTTTGAAATATTGTGCTATTTTGAGACATCCCTTAACCCTCGTGGAATGAGGGTTACAGGGCTGCCAAAATAGCGCATCCACTATTTTGAGATCAATCTCGAAATAGCAGGCATGTTCAAAAGACGCGGGGTATTCTGGTTCTTCTGGTATCCTGAAATATCCCTGCTGTGTAGATGTACCTTGGTGTGTGGGTTATACATGCACAGGTGCAACTTCTGTTAAAATGAATAGAAGCTATACCAATGCTGAATTTGATTATAGTATTTTCAGTGAATATTGTGAGGGCGGGGGCAAGCCCAAATCACCTATGAATATTTGTTTGAAGATTTCAGTGAATTTGCTTGAACCATGTTTATACTCCTCCTATGTTCACAAATATTGTAGGAAATTTAGGATTATTATGTTCATAGGAACAGTGCATTTTGAGCAGATGTTGAAGTATATTCACTGTAAATGGATTTTAACTTTAAAAATGCAATAATTCTTATCAGATGCTTGACTTTTAAAGTTTTCCTAATCAAATCAAAATACAGATTGACCAGTCAAAATGAATGACCATCACTTAAATTTAGAATATTTGCAGTAAGCTCGACATGGATAAACTTTATTATTAAAAAAAAACCTGCAGAAATTATTCAGCAAATTATTTTAAATATTAAATAAGTTTAAAAAAATATTAACAAATAATTTGCAAATGGAAGAAGAGCCAAAAGTACTACTATACTTTATCTGCTCCCCCAGCTCTATTATTCAATTTTTGGATTGCAAATATCAATTAAATTGTATTAAACATGTTTACATCACCAAATATACTTTGTAATATCACCCATAAAGTGGTCAATAATTCCTCTTCCTGTAAATAGTTTTAAATGTATTCAATTATATAAACTCTTCCCACCTTTGAAAAATAGCCCCGTACCATCACTTTCTTCTATGAAAATGGTAGATTATATGTTGGCATTATTTTCAGTTCTATTTAAAAAAAACACAAAAAGAAATTATACAGCTATTATCATTATAAATTCTTGGACATCACCATCTGCTCTGGATCTTTTTCAATACCAATTAAAAGCAGCAGGTTAACTGTCATTTGGTTCATTAAAATAAGCAATACACAGACTTTTAAACAAGTTCTGATGTAGGGTTATTTACATGAAAAGTGAAGATTAAAATTAATATGGATGTAGAGTATAGTGTGGGATTTTAGCAATTCATGTACCATTAAAGAGGTGGGTGCATTTTTGGGAATAGTAAATAGCTCTCATTTTAAAAATCTAAGCTTTTGGTAGATTTGCTTGAACCTCTTTACTGCATACATCTACCCCACAGCTTCTTCTAGCGCCAGAGTTGTGCTGCATTATAACACATGCTCAAAATTAGTTACGAAACCAGAGTTAGCTGTTTTGAGGGTCTGTAATTGAAAAAAATGCCCTCTGAATAAAATAAGCATACCTTGAGGTGTTATGAGAGTACTGTGCACTTCTTCAACTCATGGCAAAATAGTTTTCCACAGAAAGCCACAACATTTCTGCATGTTTCTTTGTGCAGTTTATTTTTCTTGAAATGTATAGGGGCATTTATGCCAGTGGATTACTAGTGTATATGAACAGTATGACACAGACAAACTGTGCACACCTATTTCTTAAAAAATAGTATAATCTTTTTTCACCTGTTATAATGTCAATCTCCCTGTCAGGCATACAGGAAAAGTAACTCAAATGAGTCCAAAAAGAGCAACTTCAAATCAGACAAAAAAGGGTGCCTCCCTCTTCCGAAATGTCTGTCAAAGATTCTTCATGTACTAAGGGTCTGCTCCGAAACCCAATGTAAGAAAACTAGAATCTTATCATTGATATAAGTGGTTTTAGAATTGGGCCTTTAAAGAATTGGATGCCATTGTGTGCTCTCCAAACTAAATGGAAGCGGAGAAAGGAAAGGCCCAGTTTTGAAGGTAATCAGGTTATTTCCACATTTCTAAAATGGAATAAATCCATTTTGGGGCCTGAAGGGTAAATAAATGTTGGAAAAGTTCTTTACAAGAAAAGATGGCAAAACAACCATATAGATACTGTCTTGTTACATTAGTCTTAAAATAAGCCCAAGGCATTCTCATACTTTTCTTTATGTTATCTATGCCTGTAATAAAAAGAAACATGTCTTCTGATTACTGAGCTTTCCATTATCTCAAGACCAACCTTAATTTTCCTCTTTTGAGGTGCTTTGTTTACTTTTGGTTCTGTATTGCAATCCAAGTTTTTAAGTCTCTTGTAGTGTTGGGAATTAAGTTGACGTCTGTGTCAATTTCCATTGACTTTAGTGGGTATTGTTATTTAATAGGTGAACATCTTCTTTGTCAAAAAATCTAACTTCTTGCACAGCAGGGAAAAATAAGTATTAATCTACCTGAAAAGGGAATATGTATATAATGATATTATCACACATATGTTAGTATCACATGCTTTTACTGTATATGCATTTTACCTTAAATTGCATGAATTTACACTGTCCCAAGAGCCAGAATAAGTTTTAAGAGAATTTCCAAAAATGTTGAAGAATTTTGAAAAAAATACTGCATATGCAGTGCAAAGTTTCTCCTAATTTTATTATATGTCCACAAAGGGTGCATCTACGCTGCAGCGCTTAACTCAAAATAAGCTACACAAATTGAGCTATATCAATTGCATATCTTATTTCAAAATAGCTTATTTTGAAAAAGGGAGCATCTACACAGCACTTATTTCAAAACAACACTCTTCTTCCAACTTCCCTTATTCCTCATACAATGAGGATTACAGGAGTTGAAGTAAGAAGTCCTCCAGTTTGATAGTATTTTGACACTATTTTGAAATAACTGCCTGCTGTGTCGATGCAGACTAAGTTATTTCAGAATAGTGCTAGTTATTTTGAAATAGTGTTGCAGTGTAAATGTGCCCAAATTGACAAACCAAATCAAATCAAGTCAGTGAGGCAAAGCAGCTGTTTAATGCTAAGCAAATTATATTTTTGAAGAATTCAGAGCTTAGATTGTAAGTTTGAGAATATCAACTCAATTTGGTAGATATTTGTGCTGCAAAATTTGTGAGTTTTTGAAAAATATAAATTAAACATATCTATTTTTGTTTAGCTGTAATCACATTGATACAAAAATTTCTTGGTATGGACATCTTAATAATATGGAATTTAAATATGCAGGGTCTTATATTTAATAACCAACGGGAGTTCATAGACATTTTGTCTGTCTAGTTAAAAAAAAAAAAGAACCTCACTGCAGCTCCTGTTTTTAAGTCTCTTGTGGGGTTGGGAATTAAGTTGATGTCTGTGTCAATTTCCATTGACTTTAGTGGGTATTGGAACAAACCCTTGTTCTTTCTGTAACCCACTGTCTCCATTGTTGTGATCCAAAAAATCTGATTGCCAGGATAGAGAAGACGCAGTGTGTGTGTGATTTATATTTTGCTTGTGTCTGTTGTCTTCAGAATATGGATGTGTTACCAGACGAGTTCACATTGTCAGAGAATTTACTTTTTTAAACATAGTTTCTTCATTAATTTAATAAACAGCCATTTTTTCATGTTTTTAAGATTTTAAATGTGGACTTTGATGTATTCATACCACATGGTCATATTGCAACAAACTTTCCAACACACACATACAGCCATGTAGATTCTTTTAAAAAATAGTATCAAAGGAGAATTACTCCTAGGTTCCTGCAGAGATCCACAGGAAAAGCTTTCCCTAGAGCTGGCTGAGTTCAACTTTTCCCATACACATGCAAGCTGCACAGGAGTCAGATGTTCCAGCATCTAATTTACCCTGAAGAGAGGAGAAGAATCTTGTAGACAGACAGCATACAGCAGGGGTGGTAGGAAGCAAAAAGATTTAAGGAGAAGAAGCACTGAATGGAGGAAAAGTGAAAAGCCAAATGAAACCATAGGAAATTAAGGAACATATACTTTTCTGTATCTGTATGGTGCATGCATTGATATCAGTGGAATTCTCATGAATGAGAGAGGCATGCATGAGACCCTAAACTGCTGGATAAAAAACTAAAAGGTGAGCTATGGTATAATGAAGAGAATAATATAAAGTGATTGGGAAGAAAATAAATGGGATAAAAGACAGACATTTAAAAGGGGATGGGGTGAGGTCACAGAAAACCCCACGGGGATGCCTCCCTTGGAGCGCTAAAAAGGCCACTACCACTCACTTTCCTGCTTTCTGGGGCTTTTCACTGCCCAGTCCTGCTGGGCCAGCTCCCTGGTTCTCCCCCTCCTCCTCCCCCCCCAGCCATGGCACGGAGCTGAGACTCATGCCCCTCCCTCCTCTCCTCCCCCCCGAGAAACAGTACAAGCACTAAAGCTCTGCAGGTCCAAGGAAAATGCAGTTTTTGGCCCAGCTTCCTGGGATACCGCTCCTCAAATGGGTTCAAAACCCCAAATGAATGATTTAGGTAAGCCCCCTTTAACATGCAGGGGGTGTGTATGTCCACACTGATTGCTCTCCCAGGTCATAATTATTTTCACTGAGTTTGATAGAAAATAAAAGTGTTTTTATTAAGTACACGCAATAGGATTTAAGTGATAATAAGTAAGAACAGGAAAGCAAAATAGATTACAAACTCACAATAACAGAAAACACTTAGTTTTAGGGTGAGTTTGTAGTAAGTTTGTAATAAGTTTGTACTGAAGTTTTAGTGTAGAAGTAGCTGTTTCTTTCCCAGCCAAGCCTTCTAAACCAGGGAAGTCTCCTTTTCACCGGCATCTCTGGTTTGCCTGTCAGGTGTGCCAACCAAAGACCCACATTCATACTTGCCTATTGTTTTTAAATATTCCCTTTTTGCATGGGAAGTTACCAGGCAGTTGGGATGGACATGAGACTTCCCCTGACCAACCACTGCCACACTTAAAGCACAAAAGTGCTTGTTTAATAGTTGGTCATCAAGACAGTGAGGATAACACCTGTGATGGCTTTCATTCACACATTAAAACACCATAAAACCCTCCACACTCCTTATGTCTAATTTTACACACAAGAATGATACATATACCAAAAATAAGATAAACTGATGCATTGGATTATGACATGAAGATTGATAGGTTACATGAACCATTTTGTCCCAAGCACTTTTTAGTAATGTGCACTCATGTCTATAAGTCCATTTTATAAAGCATGGGGTAGGGGAGAGGTCCATCACAAGGAGGCTTTGGTACATAATTCATGGTACAGCAGACTTCTGATAATCCGGCACCTTTGGGACCCAGAGGATGCCAGATTATCGGATATGTCAGAGTATCAGGAGGTACTCTGGCAGGGGGGCTGTGATGAGACCTGGGGAGGGAGGCTGTTGGGGGGGAACGGTGTGGCGTAGGGCGAACCAGGTGCTGGTGAGGGGCAGCACTGCGGGACCAACCTGGTAGCACCCGAGCTGCTCTGCCTTAGGGCTTCCCCAAGTCCGCTGTTGGTCAGTTTCAGCAGCGACGGACTTAGGGAAGCCGTGGGGCAGAGCAGCTAGGGTGCTGCCGGGTTGGTCCCGCAGAGCCACCCCTCACCTGAGTGTCTCTGTGGGACCAACCCAGAAGCACCCCAGATGCTCTGCCCCAGGGCTTCCCCAAGTCCGCCCCTGGTCGCAGCATGGGGCAGAGCAGCTGGGGTGCTGCCGTGTTGGTCCCACAGCACTGCTCAGGTGAGGGACAGTGCTGTGGGACCAACCGGGCAGCACCCTAGCTGCTCTGCTTGCCCTTCCCCAAGTCCACTGCTGGTCAGTTTCAGCAGCAGTGGGCATGGGGAAGCCGTGTGGCAGAACAGCTGGGGTGCTGCCAGGTTGGTCCTGCAGCACCACCCGTCACCTGAGCAGCGCTGAGAGACTAACCCAGCAGCACCCTAGCTGTTCTGCCCACCCTTCCCCAAGTCCGCTGCTGGTCAGTTTCAGCAGTGGCAGACTTGGAAAACTCATGGGGCAGAGCAGCTGGGGTGCTGCCGGGCGCCAAGCAGGGGGGTGAGGGGCAGCATTGCAGGACCAACCCAGCAGCACCACAGCTGCTCTGCTCTACTCTGCACCACTTCCCCAGGTCCGCAGCTGGTGAGTTTCAGTAGCAGCAGCAGCAGACTTGAGGAAACGGCGCAGAGCAGCTCCAATTGTCTGGCTGACCAGAGCACATCTGGGTTCCAGTTGGTGCCGGACTATTGGGAGAGCCAGACCACTGGATGCCACCCAACTTCTCAGCAAAACAATCAAGGACTTGGAAGAGAAAAAAGAGTCTGTGCCACTTTTGTGCCACTTCTATTTCCAGAGGTCTACTGAGGAACATTTGGGGCTCTTGGTGTAGGTTAGAGCAGCCTCATGGTTTGCTTAACTTCTAATGGGGACGGGTGGCTGGAATCTTGTATCTGGTAGCCCATGGCATGCAGGGATCACTATCATAACAGGGGAGAGCTAAAGCACAGTCCCTGTGCCAAGAGGATAATGGAGTCTCTTTACACTGGTGATTGTATCTGGTGCCTGGCAAAAAGCCAGCTGATCCAGTGTAAAAGGATAGGAAGATACAGGTAAAATGTGAACTGTACCCTTTTGGTGGCAGATCGATGGCATCCCACTTATTGTGTGTCTAGTTTGGGGTGCTTTTTGTCATCAGAGTCTTCGCTGATGGAGTCATCCCAACAATCCCAGTTGCCAAATTGATCACGAGAGCCAAGCAATTTTTCCTTTGGTCCATTGTTCTCTGGGGAATTTTGTAGTTCTGTAAAAAGAATGTGGCACATCCTTCACATTGTTTAAGAATAAAGAAGTTAAACACCTGTTCTGTAGTGAAAGATAGGAACACTATACACTAGGTTTAGCTCAGAGATCTGGAAGAAAAGCTGGCTAAGATGACTCAAGAGTGCAATAATCAGTGGTGATCTAGTTATACAACTGAAATGATGAGTATTTCCTGCTTTTCTTACATGTAGCAGGGCTCTGACCCCAAGAATTGACTCTCAGGTGTTAAGAGTATGATTTCACTTGTGTTGTAACCTAAGAAGAGTAATTATTCTGTTACTAATCCCATTCTTTGTTACATATTCCACTGGCCTTTATATTCCTTTCTCAGGGTATGTCTACACTACCCTCCTAGTTCGAACTAGGAGGGTAATGTAGGCATACCGCACTTGCAAATGAAGCCCAGGATTTGAATTTCCCAGACTTCATTTGCATAAGCGGGGAGCCGCCATTTTTAAAACTCTGCTGATTTGAACCCCGTGCAGCGTGGCTACACGGGGCACGAACTAAGTAGTTCGAACTAGGCTTCCTAGTTCGAACTACCGTTACTCCTCATTTCACGAGGAGTAACGGTAGTTTGAACTAGGAAGCCTAGTTCGAACTACGTAGTTCGTGCCCCGTGTAGCCGCGCTGCACGGGGTTCGAACCAGCGGGGTTTTAAAAATGGCGGTGCCCCGCTTATGCAAATGAAGCCCGGGAAATTCAAATTCCGGCCTTCATTTGCAAGTGAGGTATGCCTACATTACCCCGCTAGTTCGAACTAGCGGGGTAGTGTAGACATACCCTCAAATACTATCTATTTGGGGGGCAGGGATCTGAAAATTATGATTGTTAGTGATACAGACTCCAGACACATTTATATGAGTTTTGGAAGGACTTCCCAACCTCTCACTGAGGGTATGTCTAGACTACATGGCTCCGTCGACAGAGCCATGTAGATTTGTTTTTTTGTCCAGTTCTGGCGCCACATTTCAAGAAAGATGTGGAGAAATTGGAAAGGGTACAGAGAAGAGCGACAAGACGGTCTAGAGAACATGACCTATGAAGCCAGGCTTCATGAACTGGGCTTGTTTAGTTTGGAAAAAAGAAGATTAAGGGGGGACATGATAGCGGTTTTCAAATATCTAAAAGGGTGTCACAAGGAGGAAGGAGAAAATTTGTTCCTCTTGGTTTCTGAGGACAGGACAAGGAGTAATGGGCTTAAAGTGCAGCAGGGGAGGTTTAGATTGGACATTAGGAAAAAATTCCTAATTGTCAGGGTGGTCAAATATTGGAATAAATTTCCAAGGGAGGTGGTGGAATCTCCCTCTCTGGAGATATTTAAGAACAGGTTAGATAGACATCTGTCAGGGATGGTGTAGACGGAGCTTGGTCCTGCCTTGAGGGCGGGGGGCTGGACTCGATGACCTCTCGAGGTCCCTTCCAGTCCTATGATTATATGATTCTATGAAATGAAGCCGCAATTTAAATGATCCCGGCTTCATTTAAATTTACATGGCTGCCGCGCTGAGCGGACAAACAGCTGATCAGCTGTTTGTCCGCTCAGCGCGCTAGTCTGGACACTCCCCTGCTGACAACAAAGCCCTTTGTCGGCAGCCCCGGTAAACCTCATCCCAGCACGGCAGCCATGTAAATTTAAATGAAGCTGCGAACATTTAAATCGCGGCTTCATTTGCCTTTGCCTACAACCCTAATCTACATGGCTTCATCGATGGAGCCATGTAGTCTAAACACAGCCTGAGAGTTAGTGTTTTGAGTTAGAAAAAGTCTGAAGTCCTTGGGAAAAACTAACTACTGTATGCAAGTTTATTATTTCCTATTACTTTTTATTTGGTTCATGTAAGTATGTTCAGCTATTGCTTTACTTTTTAGCAACTTATTCCAGTAGGAGAATTTTTGACCTGCCAAGACCGTGTAATCTTGACCAGGCTCCATTAATTTTAACAATCATTTTAATAATAATAAATCAAGATAAATGTAATAGAAATATAGTACAGTGTATAGCATTGTGTTTGGGTATCAACATCTCACATATCCAAAAAGGAGACCCCCTTGGGAATGGCCTTCACAGAATAGGCTGGTCAACAATAAGAATAGCCTTGCTTATTCATCCTAATTGCTAAAGGTAGTTTTCATCTTTCCAGAGTTTCCAGCTTTAATCACATATTCTGCACTCTTTTTCTATATTCCTTTTCATGTTCTTGCGATTTCCCATAGGGAAGGATAGCCTTGCCCATTTTTGGTAAATTTTGTTTTTTCATACCTATAAAAGATCAACTAAAACCCCTTGCCATCATTTTTCTGATGAGAATAAATAGGCCTTTGTTTAATCTGGTACAATTTTTGACCTGCTATTATTCTGCATACTCTATGTGGTTTCCCTTATTTTTGGTGCAATAGCAAAAGTTTATTTCATGATAACCCTCAATGTCTCAACCTTCATTATGTGACAAGCATTACAGCTACTGCTAGCTAAAGGAGACTATATTTTTTGGAAATAAACATGCAGCAACTCAACATAACCTAAAGTATCATAATTAATAGGAAACTAATCCATATTATGGTAGGGTTGACAATATTGAGTATAGCTCTATAAGCTATCATAAGTTGGGGCAGGTCAGAACATGGTTCTGTTTGGAAAAAGCTGCCCCAGAGGTCAAATGCTCACCAAGTTATCCACACCTCTTGAGCCTGCAAAATTGGATAGGAAGTCCCAACAGAAGAAGCTTTATTATGAAGTTTATGGTATTTGTGCTTCAGCATGCAGACAGAAATCCAAATAGATAGATCTATTGCTTCTGATTTCATAGAAACTTTTCAGAGGGGTTGACTTTGGGTTTGGTTCTATGATTCTAGGGCTAAGCATGTGTTACTTTTCTGAACCAATTGAGTTGAAGAACTTTGATAAATCATAATCTTAACAAGATACCAGAGTTGTTGACTCGAGTCCCACGACTTGAACTCAAGTCCAACTTATGTTGCCTAGGTGACTCGACTTGAGACTCGACTCGGGTTCATTGTTTGTGACTTGAAACTCGGCTTGAGACTTCCTAATTTTGTTAAATCGGCTTGGTGAAAAAATTGTCCGAAAATACTGATATTGATGGCTTGTACAAAAGTGACTTCACATTTTAAAAATTAAGACTTGAGACTTGACTTGGGACTTGACTCGAAAGTGACTTTAGGGACTCGAGACTCGACTTGAGACTTGAACTATAGTGACTTGAGACTCAACTTGGACTTGACAATGACGACTTGAAGACAACAGTGCAACATAGAGTAGCATTGTTTTCGTCTCTTCTAACCACACCAAACGTGCTGCCTTCTGTAACAAATGATAAACTGGCCTGAGCCTTTAGAGACCTTACTTAATATTCCCTCCTTTGGATCTTTATTACAGGCTTGTTAGTTTACCTTCAGTTGCATTTGCCATGCACTTGGTACTTAAATTATCAAAATCTTTCTGTATGATGCCAGGGTTGTTGATCCTGCCACATGGATTAGCCATTTAGAAGTGTGTTCTTGGCAGTGCAGGTTCACATATCTTATACATTTCTCCAACATTAAAAACACCACCCATCGACAGCAGGCCTCATCAACAAGTACAGTCAGAGAATGGGCAGGAATGTCAAATATTTATCCCTTTTAAAAATTTTAATATGTTCTCCTGGGGCCTGATTACAGAATTTTTTAATGCTTACAAATTTCTTCAGTGCAACAGTACTAGTTTGTTTCCAAGGAAACAAATGTACTTATACTGCACTGCACACATTCTTAATCATTAAATTCCATAATCTCTCTCACTCATTCTCTTTCTCCCTCTCTCTTTGAATGGGTAACATCTGAAAAATGTTTGTTTTTATTGGCGTCCCCAGCTACAATTTAACTGCAGGTAAATTTCCAAATATGTTCTCAGTAAGGATTGTTTCAAATTACTGAAAAAAAACCCTAATTGTCAAGAGCTTTTATGAAATCATCTTAATCAAGATAAATATATATTCTTTCTTCTTCTGCTCTCTGATGTGGGAATATTTAATTTTTCTGTGTACAAGATCCCCAGTGTGGTTTGATGCAAAATATTTGTCTAAAAATATATAAAATTCAAAAACAGTCTGTGAAAATATGTGGAAATACAGTGTAACAGTGTATTTGTTGTTGACATGTGTGGATGAAGGCTAGCTATACATATAGTTTGTCTACCTATACATACATGTAGAGGTGTCTATATAGTGCATTATAAATATACATACATACAAGATATTAACTTTTTAAAATTTTCATTCAAACGATACTAAATATTAACTGAGAATTATGAGGAACCTAGTGGAGGGACAATGCAATTTAAAGTGATGTTTTAACATTCAAACCATTCATATTCTTCAGTCTGAATGCAATTTTTATCTAAATGATTTCAGAGGAAAATGGATTCATTTGACTACAGTGCTTCTAAGACCAGTGGGAAGCTCATCATCTTAATATTGAATCTGTAAATCCTTTCCACTAGGGATGATTAACAGCTTTGTCAAGTGTTTATTTTACTTTAAGAAGAATATGTAATTTCCTGGCATAACTCAGACAGATTTCTGTCTGTTTCTTCTTTTGCATGTTACATTTATACTGTGGGTTAGCATGATCTAGGCTACCTCTATTAGACTTCTATTTTGAGCAGTAAAAGGATAGCCTAATAAGTTTTCATAGTTTAATGATCATACATCAGTTTTCCTTATGATTCATTTATACTTGATAAATAAAAACCCCTCAGCAGTCCTGATAAGAAGTAATAACAGAGAATTACTTCCATATGGCACTTTTGCTATACTACACGTGTGGTCTGAGCTACCCATGGGATATAAACCTTATATTAGTGCACTGATGTGCTGTTCACATGACTGCTATCTTGAAAGCACTGGTGAACTCTTCCCAGTGGCAGGACAACTACAGCCATTAGGGCTACTTGAAAGTATTTAGCTGTGCAGTGACATTTACATGTTCAGCTTTGCACACAGATTCCAAAATCAGCCTGTAAACAAAAGCTAATGTGGAAGACAATGTTCAGTACGGCCTCATTTTTAAGATTTAATTAAGATGCCTTATTTAGTCATATGATAATCTAAAGGCAAGTAACTAGTAAATATCTGATAAAAGATGAAATATGCTATGTCCCCTCAAGACTATAGAAAGTTTAAATAACCCCTCATTTTACCTGTAAGTCTAAACAATTAAAACATAGCCTACTTTGAAGTCTGTTTCAGTGCTTTCACAGAAATCTTATTTTTCCTTGTTCTCTTACCCTCTCTTTCCCCCAAAAAACTCCCAATTTTTTTTTAATTGTTAGAAAGCTGTACAATATATTGTGTAAGTCAGTGTGAGGGAATGTGGGGGAAGGCTATAACAAGAGCTTTATAACAGTTTATCAAACCAGAATTATACTGATTCAAACAAGAAGGGTGGAAATTTTGCCCTTGTACTGTTGACTGTCAAGCTAAGTTTGAGCTTCTGGGAAAAGGGGGAAAAAAGGCTCAACACATGGTTTAAATACACTATGGTTGCCAATTATGAGATATGTATGATTTGAATTTCCTTGTTCAGATCTGAAAAATAATGGACTTCCCTGTGATGAAAAAAAAAAGGTTTACAGCAACCTACAGAATGCTCTTTCGAGATGCGGTTTAATTACAGTCAAAACCAATGGCAAATGCTTCTGCTTTATAAATATATATGAGTGTGATTGTCTTCAAAATACGAGTGACATAAATCTATTCTGTTTCAGAAATGGTATCATCAATTTTTTTTTAATAAAAAAGTGCAGTGATCTATTTTCTCTTCAATAGCCTGGCCAAAGCCTAAAATAAAAATTGCAGATTAGAAAATCCTTTGAGAATGGGGTTCAGCAAGGGAAACTGTTTGAAGGTAAGTTTCATACAAGTTTGACTGCATTTAATGAGCCATTGTTAGGATCCAAGCAAGCAAGTATTCTAGAGAGGCAGGAGGTATATACAAGCTGTCTTTTTAAAGAAGCCATTGTAAATCTGGTAACAAAGATAGCCTGACTTTCTCCTTGAATCATCATGTTGACAAAACATATACTGCATGGACTGATGGCAAATGAGATACATTTTGCTAGTAAAGAAAATGAGGCTTTAAATTTAACTCCATAAATCCTAATGTTTAGGTCAGTGGCGGAAAGCTAGAGTCATGCTGAAAAGCAAGCTGTTGCATAAATGTGAAGTGAAGCACAGATTGTGTATACCTCCCTTCTTGAAAACAGAACATTTTATGCAACTTTCCTGTGAGTGAAACAAAGGTTAACAAATATATTGTAACACTAACCAAAAAGCACGAGGGGGAAATTATAGCAACTTGTGTCTTTAAACTAGTAAGGATTAACCAATTCACTTTGAATAGTGATAGAAATGTAGCCGTGTTAGTCTGGTGTAGCTGAAACAAAATGCAGGACTATGTAGCACTTTAAAAACTAACAAGATGGTTTATTAGATGATGAGCTTTCGTGGGCCAGACCCACTTCCTCAGATCAAATAGTGGAAGAAAATAGTCACAACCATATATACAAAAGGATACAATTAAAAAAATGAACACATATGAAAAGGACAAATCAAATTTCAGAACAGAAGGGGGATGTGGGGGTGGGGGGAAGGTAAATGTCTGTGAGCTAATGGTATTAGAGGTAATAATTGGGGAAGCTATCTTTGTAGTGGGTAAGATATCTGGGGTCTTTGTTGAGACCCACGCATAGAGTGTCGAATTTTACTCAACAAAGACCCCAGCTATCTTACCCATTACAAAGATAGCTTCCCCAATTATCACCTCTAATACCATTAGCTCACAGACATTTACCTCTCTCCCTCCTCCACCCCCGCATACCCCTTCTGTTCTGAAATTTGATTTGTACTTTTCATATATGTTCATTTTTTAATTGTATCCTTTGGTATATATGGTTGTGACTATTTTCTTCCACTATTTGATCTGAGGAAGTGGGTCTGGCTCACGAAAGCTCATCATCTAATAGACCATCTTGTTAGTCTTTAAAGTGCTACATAGTCCTGTATTTTGTTCCAATTCACTTTGTTACCTAGCAGGCTTCAAGGTAAAGGTTCCTTCTTCTGAGGGACTGTGTTCACTCAGTGCTTGGTAACCTTGGGCTGACTGCTTAAAACATGGATCTTTTCTTTAGGCTGAAAAAGGGATTTTTAATATTTAAAGTTATTAGTTTGTAGTATCCATATAATTTCTTCAGCCATAGGGCTTGACTATCTTTGATGTTCATCTCTGTTCCAGCTGGTACTCCTATCACTCCTGCTGTCTCTTTGCCCTAAGTAAGGTTTCTTTGTTAAAACTGGTGCCACTGATTTGTCTTCAGCTCTGAGAAGGGTTTTTATCCATTTTAAAAGTGGTTTTGCTGAGATAGATTTCCTTTGCCCTGAGAAGATTTCTTTTCTTTTCTTTTCTTTTCTTTTCTTTTCTTTTCTTTTCTTTTCTTTTCTTTTCTTTTCTTTTCTTTTCTTTATTTAGGATTTGTATTTCCCTGAAATGTCTTGTTTATGCATTTTCTTAATTCAACATCTATTTCATGTCAACATGGTAATCAGAATTCAATGAGGTCACCCATACTTTCTGAAGTCTAGGCAAAGTTTCTTTGATCCTTTGAGATTAGTATGGGTACGTATCTTTGAATGATCTCTCATAACTCACTCCTATGGGAAGTATCCAATGCCTAACTCATTGTATCTAAATATTTTGGACCAGATCCTCCACTGACTCCTATGCAGCTACACCACCTGAGTCTTGCCCTATGGACTCAAAGAAGAGCCTGACCCACCAGATGGAACAAGAAACATGAGAGCTTTCCAGAATCAGGGTCTTCTGAAATATAGATTAGACAAGATCTTTCCCCTTCAATCCATTCTAATTATTTTTTCTATAATACGTGCATTAGATCCTCATCTGGTATAAACTGAT
Source organism: Pelodiscus sinensis (assembly GCF_049634645.1). NCBI lineage: Eukaryota > Metazoa > Chordata > Testudines > Trionychidae > Pelodiscus > Pelodiscus sinensis. Next base: position 24,139,991 of record NC_134717.1, on the reverse strand, counting down.
TCAGCTCCTTTATAAATCTGTCTTTGGTTGCTATTTATAAGTAGTGGTGTTAAACTTATAAATTTGTAGCTTCCTGAACTAATCTATTTTTCTTTTTTTAAATACTTAGCATCCATTCTACACTCATAACTTCATGGCATTAAAATGAACAAGTCTTTGATTATTTTCATCCAGATATCTGAAGAAGTCTTTTGAAGTCATCTGGTCTTAGTTGGTGACTTAACTTGTTGGACTACAACAGAAACATTTATTTTATATAGCACCTTTCATGTAGACACATCCCAAAGCACTTTACATTAATCTTACTAAAAAAGGGCATATATCAAATACCTGAAAACCAATAAAACACAATAGATCAGATTTAAAAGATTTTATAAAAAGAATTCTGTAACACCTAAAAACAGAAACAGATTCAGAATTTAGTAGGTTCAGTCAACAGCTTCCAGAAGTTAGGACCTTAAAAAGAAAATAGGCCTATTCCACATGATGATTTGATGCTTTCCATATCCGTAGAATAGTTTATTTAGTGATATAAGTAGCAATCTGTTTCATCAGACACAAAAGTACAAGACCATTGCAATTTTGTACAACTGAAAGAAAGATCTTAGTCCTGTAGCTATCTATAAACCAAGAAGCAGATGCCAACCATTAGGTAATTTTCTTGGTTGACTTTAGTTACAAACGGTCTGGAATGTTTTGTATCATCATCAGCCTAGATAAAATATCATTAAAAAGACTGATAAACAAAGCTTTTCATTAATCAAATTTTCACGTGAATAAAGTGGAAACACATACTTTAGCAGAGCAAATAGCGTGTCAAACTATTAATTGAGCAATGTTATTAAAATAAATAAAACTCTTCAAAATTAGTTTTCACACATACACACAAGCACATAAAAATCAGAATCATATAAAATTAGAGAGGTCTGTAGCTAAAGGGTCTGATGGACAGGCAGGTCAAGCTATGGGAGACAGGGAAGGCTATGAGATGAGAAGTGACTTTACTTTGTTGTTCTGGTCTCTTGCCCTTCAGATTGGCCATGGGTCAGTCTGGCATCTGTGGCAAATTGGGAGGAGCCAAAATCCCTCAGATGTTTTCACTGCCAGTCCATTATCTCTAATTTCTTTCTTCTCTTATCTCTCTGCACCTCCTAAGCAGATTTTCTAAAACTATGTCTTTTATGTGTCTGTTAAGGTAGCCCAACTATTTTTTTAATGGGGAGTATACATAGGAGGTCAGATCATCAGCTCGTATAAACTGGTCTGTCTCCATGGAATCTATTGAGCTTTGTTGATTTACTCTGTCTGAGAATCCCTATCAGCATCTCTAATGGGGAAATTGGTCTGCAACTGAATATTTCAGTTCTGAACTGCAACTGCAGTGTCCTGTGGGTGTTGTATTTTAGGTACCCCATGTGCTTGTCTCTTCTCTGGTTAGATTGCACCTTCTATAAGAAAGGTCATGCTGGGTCAGACCAAAGGTCCATCTAACCCAGTATCCTGTCTTCCGACAGCAGCCAATACCAGGTGACCCACAAGAATGAATGGAACAGATAACCATCAAGATATCTCTCATCTGTCATTCATTCCTAACTTCCGGCAAATAGTAGTTTAAGATAGTGGTTTCCAATCATTGGGCTGCAGCCCTCAGGCTCTCCTGTCTCTGTCCTCCTCTTCTGTGGCTGGAAGGAGACCCATACTGTGCAGCCTTTCCGCCATGCAGCGGAATGCTCTTCTGCAGCTGGGAGGAGACCCTGCCCCTGCCTAGCACTGGTTGGCTAAGAAGCAGGGCAGGACATCCCTCTTCCAACATCCACGGTAGGAGGGGAGGCACTGGGCAGTGTATCCCGGCCCTGGCCCCAAGAGCCATAGCCATGCGGGCAGCAGTGCAGAGGTAAGTGAGGGAAGCCGAGGCAGGCACTGGGGGCTCCAGGGATGTGGCTAGTGCTAGAGGGCTCTGGAGGCTGAGCTATTAGTGGGGGGAGGGGGAGCTAAGAGGGCAGCACTGGCACTGCGGGGCTTTGGGGACAGGGCCGGGATACTGGGGCCCGGCATGGAAGTAGGCTCTGGGGGGGTTGGTTGCAGTGGGGCTCTGGAAACAGGAGACTGGTACGGAGGGGTCTGGTGTGGGGAGCTATAAGAGATGGAGGGCTGGCAGTGAGACATTTGGGATGGGGGGCTAGCACAGGGAGGCTCTGAGAGTGGGAGGCTGACACTGGGTGGGTTGGGTGCAGAGGACTCTGGGGTCAATGGCTGGTGCTGAAGGGGTGGGGGGCTCTAGGGTTTAGGGCTAGCATTGGGGGTTCTGGGGCTGGACTTTTGGTGGACTGGCAATGTTTCAATTGCATAATGAATATGCAAATATGCAAATAAAATCATGCCGGGCCACCAAAAGTTTGTGAATTGGTTTGGTGGTCCCCAGTATCAAAAAGGTTTGGAACCACTGGCTTAAGACACCATTCCTACACATCGTTACTAATAGCCTTTGATGGACCTACCCTCCATAAATTAATCTAGTTATTTTTTGAACCCTGTTAAAGTCCTGGTCTTTACAACATCCTCTAACAAGGAGTTCCACAGATTGACTGTGTTGTATAAAGAAATAATTTCTTTTTTTTTGTTTTAAATTTTCTACCTATTAATTTCATTTGGTGACCCTTAGTTCTTGTGCTATGGGAAAAAGTAAATAACTTTTCCTTATTTACTTTTCCACACCTGTCATGATTTTATAGACCTCTATTATATCCTTTCCCCCCTTTAGTCTCCTTTTTCTAGGCTGAAAAGTCCCAGTTTTATTAATATCTTCTCATATGGCTGCTGTTCCAAACCCCTAATTATTTTTGTTGCCCTTCTCTGAATTTTTTCCAATGCCAAGTCATCTTTTTTGAGATCAGGCAACCACATCTGCACATAGTATTCAAAATGTGGGCAATAAGATATTCTCTTTCTTATAATATATCCCTTTTTTATTTATTCCCTATAGTTCTGTTTGCTTTTTTGACTGCTGCTGCACATTGAATGCATGTTTTTAGAGAACTATTGACAATGACTCCTAGATCTGTCTCTCTGGAGTGGTGTGACGGGGCATCAAGACCCCGCACTAAGAGCCAGAGGGTCTGTGCGCCGGCTGCTCCCAAGCCGCGGCTCGGCCAGAGAGTACCGTGGCCCAGCTGAGCAGGGGAGCCGCAGCTCAGCTGAGCGGGGGAGCCGCGGCTCGGCTGAGCGGGGGAGCCATGGCTCAGGAAAGCCGTGGCTCAGCTGAGCGGAGGCACGACTTGGCGGGGCAGCGCCACGACTCAGCTGCGCGAAAGCGCAGCTCAGCTGAGCGAGCGCAGAGGCGCCACCAGAGAGGTGCGGAGACCAGCCCTGATGAGCCGAGAGGCCAATCAATGGCATGGACGAGGTAGGGGGTGGGACGGACTCCGGTGCACCAGGGCGGCGGGAGCTTTTAAACCCGCCGAACAACACAGGAGAGGGGGGAAAGCAGCTGGACGGAGAGGCTGGACCCAACAGGAGGGACATTGATGGACTCTGAGACTTTGCCCCACAGAGACCCGACGCCGCCGGGGTAAGGACCACGGAATGGGGAAAGGAAGTGGCCCAGGGCAGGGCGGTGAGGAAGCCCGTGGGCTGATGCATTTAGGGGCACACCCCCATCAGCCGGACCCAGACTGGCAGGCAGTCTGAGTCCTTAGGGCCCTGGGCTGGGGCCCATGAGTGAGGGCGGGTCCGGGCCTCCCTTCCCCCCTCCCTTCCACGTGAGGGAGCGTGACAGATGAGGACTGCCCAATGATGAGGGGCTAAGGAGACTCGCGCATAGAAAGCCTGATGTCCCAGGACGGGACCAATGGGGACAGGTCTGGGCATGACGGACTCGCGTCTTCCCACCCCTCGTCCTCCAGGATAGAAGAGGGGGCAAGCCCGTCACAAGTGGCAATAGCTAATTTAGTCTCTATCATTTTGTATGTATAATTGGGATGATGTTTTCCAATAAACATTACTTTGCATTTAGTAACATTAAAATTCATCTGCCATTTTGTTGTCTAATCATGTAGTTTTGTGAGATTCTTTTGAAGCTCTTCTTAGTCTGTTTTGGACTTAACAATCTTGAACAGTTTAGTATCATCTGTAAATTTTGCCACCTGCTTACCCCATTCTTCAGATCTTTTATGAATATGTTGAATAGAATTGGTCCCAATACAAATCTCTCTGGGATACTACTAGTTACCACTTTTCATTCTGAAAACTGACCGTTTATTCCTATACTTTGTTTCATATCATTCTTTCCTATCTTTTAAACAGTTATCAGTCCATGAGAGGACCTTAACTCTTATCCCAGGACAAATTATTTTGCTTAAGAACCTTTGGTAAGCGATCTTGTCAAGGGCTCTCTAGAAATCTAAGTACACTATATCTACTGGCTCCCCCTTGTTCATAGGCTTGTTGACACCCTCAAAGAATTCTAGTAGATTTATCAAGGCATGATTTCCCTTTCAACCAATTTGCCCAGTGGTGAAGTAAGACCTTACAATCTGTAATTGCTAGGATCACTTCTACAGCACTTTTTGAAAATTGATGTCACATTAACTATCTTCCAATCATTTGGTATCACAGTCCCCATTCTTACGGGAATAGGTTCTTCATCAGAAACTTATAGCCATAGTGCATCTGAAGAGATACTGAAGTGGCATATGCTATTTGAAAAACTTTGTTGTTGACTACAAATATTTTGATTTTCAGATGTTTGTATTTTCAATGAAAAAATGAAATTTTAAACAGAAAAATTGTCTCTTTTTTGAGAATATCACTCAGAAAATATTCTACCTAAATATTTTGATAGAAAAATGAGGTTTGACTAACAGCCCTTGCTCACATAAAATAATTCAACAGCTTCCCCGTTTTTACATTTTGGATCATATCATGCTATCATCTTCAAGCAACTCAACCTCTTTTTGAAGTCAGAATTGTATCTAAACCTCTATGGGGTGAACGGGCTCTAAGTTTCATGAGGTAGTTCTTTCATTTGTACATTCTAAACCATGACATCTACAGACAGCTGAAACTTACATTTTAATAGAGGCTTATTAAAAAATGGATTTGGGGAAGTTACCTGTCACCACTGGCTACCACCACAACAGCAACAAAATATGCCAATGTAGGCAAGTTCTCATCACCCTCATTTCCTCTTCTTCACTTCCTGCTAATGATTACTGGTGACTGGATAGAACCTTCTGGTTTTAAAGTCTAATATTAGAAAAATTACTTTTTTTGCTGTCCTTGGTCTTTTTTTTCTGCTTATTTGCACATTTCTTGGCTTCCAGTGGAGATACTGTATTTTACAAAGAGCTAAGAATAGCCACACCAGAGCCAACCAATTGTCCAGTCAGTAAGATATTCTGGATCAGACAGTAGCCAACAGTGCCCGTTTCGGGGGCAATATACATCTTACTAAAGAAATATCTAATTTTCCAACAATTGGAAAAAAAGTGGTGGGGAAAGGGAGTAAAGTTCTGCCTGATACCAGATGGAATTAGATTAGGCCTTACTGCATGGTAAATATTCATTAAAAAAGCCAAATTTCCCTCCCACCATACAGAGTTAAAATAAGAACATAAGAATGGCCATACTGGGTCAGACCAAAAGTCCATCTAGCCCAGTATCCTGTCTTTTGACAATATTCAATGCCAAATGCCCCAGAAAGAGGGAACATAACAGGTAATCATCATGTCATCCCTCTCCTGTCACCCAGGACAGAAATAACCTGATTTTAGTATCAGAGGGGTAGCCGTGTTAGTCTGGATCTGCAAAAGTGACAAGGAGTCCTCCGCCTATCTCTCCTTATAGTGAGAGCTCCAAAGGGCATGAAATGTGCTTTTTCTTCAGTTTAAAAAGTACCTAGTATGTTATGGGTGCTATTAGAAATGAATACAGAAAAATAGTAATAATATATGATTTCAGTGAACTTCATTTGCTATTTTATGTTGTTCATGCCAAGTATACCTGTTGGGATGGTAAAGTATTCTGCACTCTCTGCAGCTAGATATGCAAGGAAAATATTACACAGAATGCAAATATGATATGATATGATATGATATATGATGTTTGAAAAATATTTCTCTGGACCACTTTACCATTACCAGCTCGGAACTAAAAGTTATTTTTTCTTCCAACCAGTTTTTAAACTCTTTACATGATTACCATAGCCATAATGCGAGGACAAATTACTATACCATCAAAATTGGCATAGCCTGAAAGAAAATGGAGAGCTCCGAGGGAAATGATGGACTCTGTCTAGTGTTTTCCCAATGGCATTGTTTGTGACAATCCACTTATAGGAATCTTTTTCTTGTATTTTTCAGTATTTGTGTTTCAGGAACTATACTGATTGTGATGTTGACATGGTGGACATAGTGGCACATGGATGCTGGAAATAGATTTTATCTTATGTTTCAAGACATAAATAAATCTCCAGGCTTCATTTTACTTTGTTCTCATTTCTTAACTTGATAAGATAATTTTGTCATAACCAGTTGGGTAGCACATCATTATTATTCAGTATTCCTTGACTGAAAATTTATCCCTTTTCATTTTGCCATTCATTCAGCTTTGGCTCTCTTGTATTAAATGCAAGACATATTATATTTAATATTAAATAACTCCCCTTAAATGAATCAGTAATAAGAGCTTTTAAAAAAGGCATCTGAGCTCTAAAATTTTATTATGAATCAACAAATTTTCATCTGTGGATGATGAAAGGAACTTCACTTCTCACAGAGCAAGCACTTCCAGCACCTATATAAGGACCTATATATAATGTCAATATAAAATAGCTCTGCAAGAAATAAAACTTGTATCTTACACTCCTTACTCAGGCAAAACTCCCCATTGATTTCAATGCTTTAGTAGGGACAGCACAGCAGGAGTGAGCCTCTAATGTCTTACCCTTTGCAATAGCTTCTTAGTCATCTACCTAACACCTCTTCAGAACACAGTCTCTCTCCCTATTTAGCTATTTGTATCTAATGCATCTTTAGCTCTTTCATTTTTATATAATAATGATTCCACAGCAGATATTGAATTTTATTTTTAGCCAAAAAAAATCTACAAAAGCCTGCAGTTGCAACATTGTGAAAGAGATAATATGGTCAGTGCTTACAGTATGATACAGTTTGTTATATGTACAATAATAATAACTTACACACACAGTACACACACACACACACATACACACACACACACTTTTCAGTATTTCTGCAAGCAATCTAGATGCGACAGAAACAAATTGATGGAGACAGAAATGGAGAATCCCACCCTGTCAGAAGATGAATGAGTTGAGCTTGCATGATGTGAACCATGGCTGACAGAAGCGAGGTGGAATCAAAGAGTGAGCAACTTTTGACAACACACGCTTCACAGCTCTGACCACTGAGGATCTACATGATTATCTCCAGACAAAATAACTGTGAGTAAAAGGCTTACATACACTTAAATTAAACACAGCAGGGTTTTAGTAATCTCTGTTTGCATTTTACTTTCTGTTAAGAAGGAAATTGCTTGGACTTGGAACATTTCATTTAATGGCATTTTTAGTTACCTTTTGTACTTCTAATGCCACCGTCTAAATTCACCCTGAATTACACAGAAAGGCAGAGGAAACTTTTGTCCTTTATTTTTAATTGCAGTGGCTTCCTTACCAATTTTGCTAAATTAAATGTGTTTTAAAACATCTCTGTATTTGAAAGCTAATTATCCCAATCTCTGGATGAAGTATAGCTAACAATACATCTCCATTTATGTCATTTATTTGCAAAGGAAAATAAGTGAGATGCAGTTCTACTAATGATATACATGTTTGCAATTCCATCCTCTTTTTCTTTCCCTTCCCCCAACAGCAACTCTGGGAAGCTGCATCTTTTTTAAACAATTTTTTTTAAAGTATCTATGTTGTGGTATTTATTACATCTCCATATTACTCTTAGAGTGAGCTAAACTCAGCCTAATTTCATGGTCTTTCTAAATAGTAAGAACAGCTTTTGGAAGTTTGGGGATGGGCAGGGGTCTTTATAGCTGGTCATGAATGAGGATTATGGCCTCTCACCCACAGTAAATCATGAATGAAGATCACAGACAGTAATTATAATGTACACTTTTTTTAAAAATAGAGTGACAGATGTAGAGTTGAGATACACTAAGGCTTCATCTTCACTGCAGAGTTTTTGCAGAAGAAGCCTTTTGTGCAAGAGTTCTTGTGCAAAAACTTCTTGTGCAAAAATGCATCCACACCTCAAAGCGCATCTCAAAAGCAATGTGCTTTTGCACAAGAGAGCATCCACACTGCATGGACACTCTTGCGCAAAAAAGCTCTGATGGCCATTCTGTGAATGGCCATCAGAGCACCTGTGCTTTTTCTGATAGGGGTTTCTTGCATAAAAACCCCTCCGAGTCTCCACACCTGCCTTTCTGTGCAAGAGCTGTGGTGCAAAAATGAGTTATTCCTCATGTGGAGAGGAATAACTCTACTGGCAAAAGCCCTCTGTTTTGTCAATTTTCTTGTGCAAAAACAAGCTTGAGGTGTAGGCACTCCTCCAGTTTTTGTGCAAAAACTTTGTAGTGTAGACATATAATAGTTGAACTACCATTCAAGATATCCCATCAGAGTAAAAGTTTAATGTTTTTAGACTACCAGTCCTGAGTACTTCAATTATTTTATTGTTGAACTGCCATTGGATCCCTAACATTTATCAATCAATTCTTGAAACTGTGGTGTTTCAAATTATATATTTTTTCTCATAGTAAAGCAAATTAATTCCAGGTAGAGCTCTATTGGTTTAAAAAATAACAAAATAAAACTCAGCAGAAAGCAAACAGAAGATACATGGTGTAATAGATTAGCAAGCAAACCTAGTGCCTTCTCCCTCAGAAGTCTATCTCGCCACTATGGGATTTTCCAGAAAGCTTTTACCAGGATCTAAGAGAAGTAACTGCATTGAATACTCTTGAAAATGAAAATAGTCACTGAAAAAAATTGCTAAATATTTTATAATATTTCTCATTTATTTTTAAATAGATTTGATGGTAAGATGGCTTGAAGCTCAGTTGTAGTAGATTCTAACTCATTGTGATTTAATTGGGGGATATAAATGATCGAACAAAACACAAACTCACTTAGGAAAACTGATACAAATAAATATGAGCAGTCTGCTCTGCTATTATCTGTGGGGTTATGTTGTTTGCTGTTGGCAAGTATTGAGGTGTCCACTGTTAGATTTAATCATGAAAATGTTTGTGAATCTGTTAAATGTTAGCCTAAGTGTTTATATTTTTTCCAAAATTCCGATGCGAAAGAGCTTTAATTATTCTTTATTCAGTCTTCACCCTTGGCTATTTTCCTATTTTAAAAAGTACCTTTTATCCAATAAGGGAGTAAAAACACTAGCCATGTGTTTTCAGTGGCAAATCAAGAGTTGCAAACAAAAGTAGTAGAAATGATCAGCGTGTAAAGAAATCCAACATTTGTTTCCATAAACTCTTCAGTAATTTTTTTAAAGGCATATATTATTAAAAATCAAGATTGGTGTGTGATCAATTAAAAAACTAGGCAAAGGCTAAATTTATTAGCTAATTTATTTGCAATGAATAACTCAAACTGATCTATATTGGAACATCAAATACAAAATATAGTTTTAGGTATTTTTATATTGCACCTTCCAACACAAATGGCTATCAGTTACCCTGGTTACTAAAATTGCAATTACATCATTCTTAACAGAACTCTATTATGTATTGTATATTGCACAGTTCTTCATATTATTACTTGGAAATTTTGAAACTGAACATTGTTTCTTTGCCAAATTATTTCTTTCACTTTGTACAGTTAGGCTTTTCCTGTGTACTTGCCTCACAATGATTTTATTTTAAAAAGATTCTGAAAGTGAAATATTTGCAGAAAATAATATTCATAAATTTTCATGGATTTGGTAAATGCATATGAGGAAAATAAGTAGGTCAAATCTGAGGTCTGCCATTTTTTACAGTGTCTCTTGAAGGTTGTAAAAAGAAAGGAGGAGAAAATACAAAAATGTAATATATGTGACATCAATAATAATGATATCTAGAGTACAACATTTAAAATAGTTTGCCTATTTGTTAGCTTGCATTTATTTATGCAGTACTGAGAAAAGCTGAATTTCAATGTATCCTCTCAGGTTTACAGACATTAAAGCACATTATTAGGAGCTGTGATTATTTGGCACACCAACACTCAGGTATCACCCAACTTCATTACTACCTGATTAATTAACCTGTTTAAAGTGTGAAAGTTGGCACCTTGTCATTAGAATCCATGGGAATAACTAATGAGAAACTATGAAATAATTTGTTCCTCAATTAAAAAACCTGGAAGAAGAGGTTTTATCTCATTATTCTTGTTTCCTGTTATCACCTATACAAAGCCAAGAAGATTTTGTAAAACTTACTGTCTACAGAAAACAGGCTGTAACATCTCAGGAAACACTTCACAGATCTTTAATAAAATGTGGTGTTATCCAACACCAATAGGCAAGCCAAAAAGGTTTATGGGACAATATATTAAGGATGCAGCAAGAATTTGAATACCCCTCCTTTCATTTAATAGGGGTTATTTGTTGTTCATTTTTAGAATAAAAGGTCGAAGATACAAAGAGGGATGATGGAATTATTCATTGTAAATAAGTTATCTGACAAGTCTCGGCCTTCTCTTTAGTTACTGAATTATATGCAAACAGGTCATTATTTTGCCAATTTGTTCATTATTTCAATTGTTTTACTAATAATTTGGGAAACAATAGCTTATAGATTGTTCATGAATGGGTTACTATTTTTGTCATTCTTTCTTTACTCTTCGTGTTATATTTCTTTCTATGAGGAATTTTACAGTTAATTTACAAATAAAATCATGCAAATGGAACTTTCTACAGAAATGAGTAAAGCATCATTCATGGGTACACTCCAAATCTTTGTTTGAGTTTTGATCAGCAAATTTGTTGAGTTTGAAAGTGCTGAAGCACTTTGGGCTATTACCAGTGCATCCTGGTTCACTAAGGTCATTTGGACTATTATTGCTGTTGAAGATGTCATACCAAGGGCACTAAACTTGCCATTGACACACTTTTAAGTAATCTATAATTTTAAGAAGGTCTTGGTGATCCAGCAGTATTATATCCAGAATCCTAAAAACCCTTGACCCTCATTGATGTGGTGGTAGACATAGGATAGGACAGAAGTTGCATTGGTGAGACTAGTCAATAGTCTCCTCTGATTAGTAGACTAGGAAAATATGTCAGTGTTGTTTCATTTAGATTTGTTACCAGCCTCTGATACTATTGATCATGAAACGATGACATGTCTGTGGTCCCTACGGGTATTTCTACACTTCAGGACAAAGCTGAATTAAGAAATGCAACTTCAGCTACATTAATTACGTAGTTGAAATCAAAATAGCTCAACTTGGCTTTTGGCGCAATCTACACTGCAGTAAATCAGAGCAAGAACACTCTTCCTTCAACTTCCCTTACTACTTGTGAAAGCAGGCTTACCGGCATTGACCAGAGTGCCCCTATTACTTTGAATTAGCTGTGCTAACTAGACCACTAATTCGAACCCTGGAAGTTCGATAGCAGCAGGTTTGATCTTCCTCTGCAGTGTAGAAGTACCTTAATGGGGTGAATAAAGTAGCTCTGAAGTGCATTAAGGCCCTTTAATGCTAAAATATATAAAGAAGAATTATGGGCAATTACTCATCTGCAATGAGGGGCTTATGCCTCGTGAAGGTTTACAGGACTTCAATGACTATGTCAGGTAGCCTATTTTACATGCCTCCATCGGCAGAGGCATGTAATCTAGACATACCCATATTGAGGTGTGCCAGGAGCCCCATTTTGATTTTTGTGTTAATGTGCATACTAAGCACTTAGCATGCCATTGGATGCCCTGTTTATATTAAGTAGATAACCAGCTTACGTCTCCATTTCATCTTACTGATGAAATGGAATAGCAGACCCAGTGTCAGCTGGAGATTGGGACTTGGATGTAGTTTTACTGCCAAGGTTAAATACAGATAAAACTGTAAAAAAGTTATTAATACTAATACAATTATAATAAATGTAGTAGGCTAGAGATACAACTGTAAAAATTAGTGACACTTGTAGTGCCCTTGATTGAGACTGTTCACTTACAAATAGTGACACAGATTCACAATTCAGGAGACTCAGAAGAGCTAGTGAATGAATAAAATAATAAAATAACCATAAAATGAGAATTCAGATGGGTGTATAGCTAAAAATTCTTACGTACACATATTTAAAGGTTATTTTCATCATTGAGAGAAGTTACTGTTGTCTAATTTATTGCTTCAGGATAGTCGAACTCATGTGACATACACAAATGTGCTGACATTTTAAACAGAAGGTTTCCTTGGATCGAGCCATTTGTTCCAGAGTAATCAGTTTAAAGACAGAGCTTAACAGGAAGGTGGTTTCTGTAAAGACCATTTCCTTGGCATAAAGAACACTCCAAAAATACATTGAATATATCTGGCAGGTGTTCAATAAAAAGGAGGTATCACAATTCAGTCCCAAATTTGTCAGAATAATTCTAAATTCTTAATAATGTCAGCAACTTCCTGGATAATAAGTGTACCAGCTTTGTAAACTCTGATTCGTCTAACTGCCTTTGGCAATTTTTTTTTCTTTTTGGACATGGAAATAAAATATAATTAGTTATTTTATAATTATCATCATGATTAGGGGCAGGCATGATTTTGTGCTTGGGCTGGTAAATTCTCACAATGTTTTTTCAAGGCAGAATTATAATGTATAATGAGTATGTAGTTCTTGTCAAAGAAAGGGGACTCGTACCCAATTAAAGAAAGGGGATGAAACTCTAGCAAAGCATACATCATATCTTGATTTCAATGGCGACCTTTAATATGAAGTCTAGTGTGAGAAATAATACTGTAGTTCCTGAGAATCTGTTTTATAAGTACCACAGTGGTTTTACCCTAATCTTCAGATTTATAAGGTGCACTAAGGTTCTGATTTCAAAAAGTGAGCCACTCATATACTTCAGGAAGATTCTGGAATACCTTCAAGATGATAGTGATACGCTCCAAACCCCCTATTATATCAAGAAAGTAAACCCGGTATAATGTTAACTATTCAGATGAAGAGATAATGACAATTATCATAGACTGCTTTTAATTACATCTCAATTTGCCAATAAGAACAATGATAAAACACTTCTCTTAGAATAATACATTTCTTCTGCATAAAGATCATTCATTGGAATAATCTCTCTTTCTCTGCAGAATTGTAGAACACTGCTAGCTGTTATCACTCAGGGAAGCCCTATACACAACACACAATAGATTAGCCAGCTTCAAAATCACAATTAAATGTACTGTAAAATTTGAATGTGATGCCCAAACCACATTGCTTCATGTGCAGCTGAAGGTGAATTTTTGATGGACAAGTTATATTTATGCTATCATGTTATGGTCAGTTTATGTTACCATGCTCCCTAAATATCAATATGTTAGTAATGCAATGAGATTATAATGGAAATAAGTAGATGAACTTTGGTAGTTTTAAATGAAAATAAAAATTACCTTACTATTGCAAATACTCATTTCACTCATTCACCCCTGTTGAGCTAAAGTTGCTTGATGCTTTTTTTGTTGTTGCTGCTGCTGTTGTTATTTTAGGAGTAACACATATCTATGGAGCAGCAGTTTATTATAAGGTTAACCAAGACAAACTACTCCATGTCCTCTATTATCCAAATGAAATAGTTTATGGTCATTCTGGTCAGGATCAAATTCAAATGGTTTTGAAGTTGAAAGGGATGATGATGACTTGAGCAAACCATTTGTGTAATCTGTGAATTCCATTTCTAAAAAAATAAATTGGTTATAGTTTATTATGGGTAGATGGCAATATTTTGCAAGGACATTATGTGTTGTATTATGTGTTTTGATTCAGTTTCAGGGTGGATGGCTTATATGCGTAACAGGGTTTGAATTACAGTCTGTTTTCTTAAAGGATTTTCTTCCTGTTGCTGTTTAAGTATGTACTTAACTATGAACCCACTCAGTGTGTGAATTCACATGGCCTGGTCCGAAGCCCACTGAAATCAGTTGGGCTACGTCTACACTGGCATGATTTTCCGGAAATGCTTTTAACGGAAAAGTTTTCCGTTAAAAGCATTTTCGGAAAAGAGCGTCTAGATTGGCAGGACGCTTTTCCGCAAAAGCACTTTTTGAGGAAAAGCGTCTGTGGCCAATCTAGACGCCCTTTTCTGCAAAAAAGCCCCGATTGCCATTTTCGCGATTATGGCTTTTTTTGTGGAAAAGAAATCTCTACTGTCTATACTGGCCCTTTTGCGCAAAAGTCTTTCGGAAAAAGACTTTTGCCCAAATGGGAGCATCATAGTATTTCCGCAAAAGCACTGACAATCTTACATGAGATCGTCAGTGCTTTTGCGGAAATTCAAGCGGCCAGTGTAGACAGCTGGCAAGTTTTTCTGCAAAAGCAGATGATTTTGTGGAAAAACTTGCCAGTCTAGACACAGCCTTGGAGTCTTTTGGATGGTTTCAGTGGACTCTGGCTCATGACCATAGAGAAGAAAAAACCTTGACTCCTATTTCCACATACCTTGTATGTTCTTGTGTGGGGAGTGGGGAAATAAATACATCAAATAATTTTGCAATCTTTTTGTGGAGTATGCACCATCAAGAACAAAAGCAATAGTCATCAAATATAATTAGTATTTATACATTATTTACTGAGTTCTATCAAAGAGTGTATTCCCACTGAATGAAACATGCAGGCTACGTCTACACTGGCAAGATTTTCCGAAAATGCTTTTAACGGAAAAGTTTTCCGTTAAAAGCATTTTCGGAAAAGCACGTCTAGATTGGCAGGATGCTTTTCCACAAAAGCACTTTTTGCGGAAAAGCATCCGTGGCCAATCTAGACCCGGTTTTCCGCAAAAAAGCCCTGATCGCCATTTTCGTGATCGGGGCTTTTTTGCGGAAAACAGTACTGTGCTGTTTACACTGGGGCTATGTCTAGACTGCAAGCCTCTTTCGAAAGAGGCTCTTTCGAAAGATACTTTCGAAAGAGCCTCTTTCAAAAGAGAGCGTCTAGACTCCACGTTGAACTTTCGAAAAAGCGGCTTGCTTTTTCGAAAGAAAGCATCCAGTGAGTCTGGATGCTCTCTTTCGAAGAAGCCCTATTTACATTGAAGAACGCCTTCTTTCGAAAGAGGAACTTTCGAAAGAAGGCGTTCTTCCTCGTGAAATGAGGTTTACCGCCATCGAAAGAAAAGCCGCGTTCTTTCGATTTAATTTTGAAAGAACGCGGCTTGAGTCTGGACGCAGGGGAAGTTTTTTCGGAAAAAAGCCACTTTTCCCGAAAAAACCCCTGAGTCTGGACACAGCCTGGCAGTCTTGCGCAAATGATTTGCGCAAGAGGGCTTTTGCCCGAACAGGAGCAGCACAGTATTTCCGCAAGAACACTGATGATCTTACATGAGATCATCAGTGTTCTTGCTGAAATTCAAGCGGCCAGTGTAGACAGCTGACAAGTTTTTCCACAAAAGCAGATGATTTTGCGGAAAAACTTGCGAGTCTAGACACAGCCACCATGCTTATCACTGTCTTGGCGAGAATGGAGATGTCCTTTCAGTCCTTTTTACACAGCTGAGAACCATGATTGTCTCATGTTCAATAATCTATGAACATATACTAGTAAAGGCCATTTTTATGGCAGGCAGGCTTGTATTCTTTGGAGGGGTTTTTTTTTGGCTTTGCCTATCAAATTTTCTTTCTCTATTGACCTCTTCCCCCACCCCTCTCTACACAACCACGAACATATCCTCATCATCACCTTCATTCAGTATCAAAGGGAGAAGAAAAGTCATGGTTCTACTGGTGCACTACTCAGTAGTCCATCTCTGAACACTTGAAAACATTTCATACTAATTGGGAAGGCAATGAGTCTTCCTTTAACTTTTCTCAAAGACTCAAAATGCACTCAGACACTAATCACTTCATAAAGAAAGAAAGGGTAAACATCCACCAGCCCGAAATAATCCTCTACAAACATCTAGGGAGATAGGATTTCTTGGCTTGAGAGAATTTCTATAGAGATATGACCAGGACCTGAGGAAGGTTTCTATGTTTGGTAAAATTTTCTGTGAGGCATACCTTTGCTCATTAAAATAGCCTAAATTTTCTGGAAAAGGGATGCTAATGAGACACTTCGGAATTGCAAATGCCGTGGGGGATTTAAATATCCCCCACGGCATTTGCATGAACATGGCTGCCGCTTTTTGAAAGTAGGAATAAGGGATGCTTGAAAGTAGGAATAAGGGATCTTCCGGATAAGGGCTTATTTTCCGCAAGATCCAGTCTAGACTGGCGCTTTTCTCCGGCAAAACCCCGAGCTGGAAAAAAGCGGCAGCCATGTTCATGCAAATGCCGCGGGGGATATTTAAATCCCCCGCAGCATTTGCAATTCCGAAGTGTCTCATTAGCATCCCTTTTCTGGAAAAGGGTGCCAATGTAGACAGAGCCCTAGAGTTTGCTTTTACAATTTGGAACTACATTGGTTTCGAAATGCAATTTTCATTTATTCTTCTTTGTTATTTTGCATTGCCATAAAACTTAGAACCACTAATTATGGCCAGGACCTCATTGTGTTAGAATACATACCCTGCCTCTAAAAGTTTATAAACTAAGTACAAAACAGAAGACAACAGATGGATACAGACAGATGGAGGAGTACAAGGAAATAATGAGACAATATTGGTAATCATGTTAGGTAGTGGTCTCTGCTCTAGAACCTAGTAATCTTCCTGTGATATTGGGACATAATGGTTGTTTTTGGTTGAGATGACTCGCCAGCTTTCTATTTCATAGATTTCTTCATATTTTGAAATAAAACACAATTGTAAAAAGATTACATTATTTTGAAAATGCTTTAAGATATAATGAAAAGGCTTTACAGTTATGACTGTTAAGAAATTATTGTAAAGAGATTCACAAAAGAAGTAATTTTCATTGTGCAACAACATCAAACTTTATTGGGGCTATCAAACCTAGAAACTATACTATTTTTAAGCACCTTATATGGGCACGTTTTCTAAGAGCAATATTCTTATATGTATACAGACATAATGCATCCTTGTAACATACACATCAATAGAACTACTATAATGAAAACCAATCTGAAACCTTTGCTACTAGCCCAAGGCCTGTTTAATCTGCTGTGTGAGTCCATACAACAGTTTTCAAAGGGGAAAGAAGAGTACCTAGGGGTACATCCACAGAGGGACTCAGCTGCTTATCTTATCGCATTCGGCACTGAATGCACCATTTAGGAACCACTGACATCCTCAAAACCCTTGCTCAGTTATCACCTGACACTGAAGATGCTTAATTCCCTAATTCCACCATCTCCTGATGGTGGTCATGCTTGCAAATGCTAAAGTCCTGATGCCACTGAACCTCTGTATCCTTGTGGGCTTCTCAAAACTAGACTTTCTCTTGCTCATCTCATCTGCAAGATCTGATTTGCTAGGCATTCTCAAGGCATGTCTAGACTTTACAAAAGAAGGGGATTTAGCTGAGTGGCTACAGCACTCATCCTGAGATTTGGGAGATTTAGTTTAGGACCCTTCTCCAAATCAGGAAGGGGGGGGGACTGAAACATAGGTCTCTTATATCCTGCCTGAGTGCCTTTAATCACTAGCTTAGTGCTTATAATAAGTGAGTGGTGAGAAAATATTACTCACTTGCTGACCTGCGTTATCCACCTAACTCCAGGAAAGGATTCATAGCTGTGAATCTTGAGTGCAGGGAGGTGCTTCCTATGATCAAGGAGCCAGGCACCTTTCAAGGACTCTAAGAGTTGTATTTTGAATGTATTTAGATACATAAAGATAAAGATACATAACTCATGAGATATTCACAAGTGGTTAGGTGCCTAATTCCTAAATACCTTTAAAAATTGGCACTACAAGGCCCCATACCTCTATCAAAGCTATTCTCACATCATGCACTTGATCACCTGAGCTCAAATGGGTTACTCAAGTGGGAACTGTAATGTGCATTGGAGGTTCTTTGAGTCAGAGGTGCCTGAGTTTTCTCTGATGGCAGAGAAACTCTAATTCTTGTTAGAAATTAACAAGCCAGCGTCCAGGATGTGATTCGTTGCTCATTGACATCAATGGGAACTGAGTTGGAGGTGGACATCCTTAACTCAGTCTTTATTCAAGCAAATGCCTTCTGACTTCATTAGGAATCTTCACGAGTAAGAAACTGAGCATGGAACTTAGGGACATGACTTCTAGTTTATAATGCAGACCTTGACATGACAATGGCTACTGTCTTGTGAGTGCAACATCACAGGATAATAAGAAACATTTTATCAGCTAACACACAAGCTGATGTGACAAAAGACCTTTTATATTCATTAACTGAGTGACTGCCACCCTCAGGAACTCTTGGGACAGAAGGAAAAAAAAACATCAACAACAAAATAAAACCCTAATGATTTCAATAACAGAAATTAAACAAATATGTCATGCATAGAGAGATTGAAAAGGAGTACCAACAAAAGAAAAAATGAAGGAAGGATGGGTAAAAATCAACACTAAAATCTAACAAAGCTGTTACGTCAAGTAAACAATTACACAAAATTATTCATTTCTCAAGAGAACAATTATAATGAGAATAGAAAACTGGTAAATGAATTGTCGTAAAAAATTTCAGATCTTAATCTTGTGATCCTCTTAGGATGCCAGAATCTAGTTTTCCTAAAGGCCTACTTAAGCATGTTCCACAGAAAATCTACCAATAGGTGTCTTTTAACTTATTTTGTCTTCAACCTCAAATAAAGATTAGAAGAGTGGAATAAATTACTCATTGGCTGTGTCTAGACTGGCCAGTTTTTCTGGAAAATCAGCCGCTTTTCCGGAAAAACTTGCCAGCTGTCTACACTGGCCGCTTGAATTTCCGCAAAAGCACTGACTTCCTACTATAAGAAATCAGTGCTATAAGAAACCTAATACTATGCTGCTCCCATTCAGGCAAAAGTCCTTTTGCGCAAAACTTTTGCACAAAAGGGCATTGTAGACAGCTGAGATTTGTTTTCCACAAAAAAGCTCCGATCACAAAAATGGCGATCGGGGCTTTTTTGTGGAAAAGCGCGTCTAGATTGGCACGGACGTTTTTCCGCAAAAAGTGCTTTTGCGGAAAAGCGTCCGTGCCAATCTAGACGCTCTTTTCCAAAAATGCTTTTAACAGAAAACTTTACAAAAATAGATGAGTTCCAATATTAAGAACAGATCATTCTGATTTTTTATAAGGGGAAAAGACATCTTTTTAATTTATTGAAATGTATCTTGGTCTTTAAAAATATGGCTTTTAAACACAAGAGTGTATAAATATAACTTTCCTGGGACTGAATTATTAAATGGGAATGGAAATGCTTAAATAGGGACATGCTTAAATACCCATTGAATTGCGGTCTAATTGACATCAGGATTTTAAGTTCCTACTACAATTTTAAGTTCCTACTTCCTTTAAATAATATGTACCTTCCCATCTCCACTGATTTTGAACCAGATGCCAACACAGTCTTAAACATAATAAAGTGATTAACATTGTCATAAAGATAGTGTATATAGAAAATGTGAATGCACGTGTCAAGTATCAATATAGAAAGGTCAAAGTATCAAGATAGAAAGTCTTCCTGTGAGAGAAATTAGAATCATAAGTTTCCCATGTCTTCTGCAGGGCTTGTGTAGCAGATGATCTGGAGGACATATGGCAAGTGAGGTGGTGGTCGTACTGATTGCTATGGTCTTTAAATGCTGATCATTATCAAAGAAGTGGTCAGAGGTAGAATCTGTGTTGGAGACAAAGAAGTTTGACAAGAGCAGGTTCTTCTTTCATGAGGTGGAGGAAATCCACAAAAGTGATGGAAGAAACATAAGATAGAGCCTGCAGACTATATTGAGGATGATATATAAGTGGAGATTCCTTGTAGCTGTTTAGCATGGTGTGAATTAAAATATATGACAAGAAAAACCTACTTATAGAGGAGTTCAATGGCATACTTTTAAGTGCAAAATGCATTTTTAGCCATTAATAGCATTTAAAAAGCATGTATAAGTGAAAAATATCATGGCTTTATCTCCAAATAGTTATAATATTTTCCTTTCCTCTTTCACATCTAAAATAGGCTCAAAATGAATGGCATGGTCAGTGTGATGGTACCAAAATCTATTAGAAATAGTTTTAGAAAATGTAAAATGGATTTATCAGAATTTGATCTTGTCTTCACTAGCCTGCCAAACTACATTTAATCCTATTTTAAATGGCACTATATTTAAACCAAGTTGCAAACTGCACTTAAGACAATAATAGAAGAATCTCTAGGAAAAGTTATGAACTTTCAGGAACTCTGCGACAATTTTTGATTGTCACTGTTTATGCTATTTTAAAGCCTTTTTCCATAACTCATAAGTAGATATCAATGTATTTTTCCCATTTATCCAATAAACAGGAGCGGAAAGCCTGTACTCTTTTTCTTTGTCTACTTTAAGAATATTTTTCTCTCCGAGGGTTCACATTACAAATGTTGACAAGATGAATATATTCATTGTTAAAGTAATTGACAGTGTAGAGATTCACACATATCTGTTGGCTAATATTACTAAAAATAACATATATTCCACAAAATAAAATGAATTTGTAAAGGTTGTTATATTAGAAAACAAACTTTGAAATATAAACAATATAAATTGAAAGTAGGTGGCAGCACATAAAATTGTAGTTGTAGGATTACTGCCAAGTCTAACAGCAGGATAGTGGCATACTGAAAAGACTGGATTTGGGGGTATTGGGACTTTGAGAAACCAAAGTGGTTCCAAATCAGATCAAGATCCAAATGTTGTCACATTTCTTAATGAAAAGTTGACCAAAGTCTTTTGAAATTTAAAGAGTTCTCTTCAGGTTTACTTTTGGAAGTGAGTAAGAATACAAAACTGATTCTCCATCCATAATGTTCACCCCTTGCTAGCCTAAAAGGTCACATATATATATTATGGAATATCTACTTCCTAAAAGAGGTCCTTTTATAATCAACTTACAGAAACTGGATGTATCTGTAAATGATACCAGTGCTAAGCTTTTCCTTAAAACATATGTTTAGTAAAGAAATTTCTGCTATAACTCCCAATTTACCCGAGTACATAAGTGTTCTATATCCCGTTAAGTATTTTTTATGTAAGATGATGGCAGGATATAAGGGAAGTTTTTGGATGGGGTGGATATCTTCCTGAATTTGATCAATGAACTCAATTACGACCCCATTTCAGGGACTTTCAACCTTAGTTTGCAATGATACATAGTTACCACCATACTTGACATGTTTCCCAAAATCTCTTCAATAAATAAGAGGGTACTCTGACTTTTTTAAAAAGGAAAGAAAAAAACAATAAAGAAAGAAAAGAAAAAAAAACAGCTCTTCTGGGTCCCCAGCTGATTTTCTTCGCAAGGTTAGTTGCTAATACATTCCTAGCACCCATGCATTATTAATGCTCACCGCTCTCCAAGGTGGCAGTGACAAATAGGGAGCAAAATTCACTGACTAGTGGGGAATGTACTTTTTAGTCATGCTTGAATTTTTCAATCCATTCTGCTTGTTGAAGATTTTTTTCAGCAGAGGTACTGTAGCAGAATATGATTTTTTTTCTAAACCTAAGAAGCACTCTAGTAACCAGTGGAAAGATTATGAGTCAGGGCTTTTCCCAGGAGGTTTTGAGGGGGAGTAGTGCAAAAAGTACCTTTGATGTTTCCAGTAGCACGGAAGTCATTGTTTTTCCTCCCATGTAGTAAATGGTAGTTTTGACTCCAAATTGTCTATGCATTCAGTCGAGTAAATTATAATATTTTAACTAGGCTGTGCATGCCAGCTGTAGCATTCCCAGAAATAATACCAAGTGTGTATCATGAGAAACATTGATTTTTTAATGTGCAGATTTGTATCTTTAGACATAAAACTCTATTTATTTTGCAATACAAAGAAACAATGTGTGAAATGCATTCTTATATAGTTATTGGTTACTATAAATCCCACTTGCAGTTCTGCCACACTCACTTAATTCAGACTTATTTCATTCAAAGTATTACATTGCAGGTGTGGCGATGGGACTGAAGATTTAGCAAACATTGTTTTATCATAGCAAATTATAAAATATAAATATTGGCATATTTCTATCTAATGTTAAAAGACAAACCATGCATTTGGACAGAATAATTAACCCTTTCTGAGAATCTTTACATTTGGGAGTAACACCTCCATACAACAGGTCACATTATCAGCAAATATGTAAGTATGTGTCTACTGTGCCTTGATACTTGCCCAGCTCTAATTTCAGGCAGTTTTTGATCAAGGTTTCATTTTGTGATTCTTCATATAGGCAATTTAGATATAGATCTAAGTCCTCCTGGTCTATGGCTGCCAAGAAGTGCCCAGTATAGTTCAGTAGAGGGATGCAAAGGTAATTCTCACATTTCCCCTGATCCTAATCTGGCTGTGTGCTAATAAAACTTATGTTTGCTGGATTACACTGGCTGTTATTGACTCAAAGAGGTTGATATGTCAGCTGCAGAACAGCAGGATTATGGAGGCCCAAGCTAGGTTCCCTCTCCTCTACCCAGCACTTGTAGGCCAACAATAGGAAAGACTGGTAATGTAGGAGCTTCTGCATGGCAGCAGAAGTTCCACTATAGTAAGATGATGTTCTTGAGGCCAGCTACACCATCTCTAAGACCAGATTTTTTCTTTGTGATCTTGTGGAAAATAAATACACAAGCGCTAAGACAAAGGAATAAATAAATACTAAGGCAAAGAACCAGCATCTAATATTCTGTTACTGATTTATGCACAATATTTTTTGTAATAGAGTAAATGATAACTACAATGTGGATATGTGGGGACATGGAGATCAATAGCTCTGAAACAGAAAGGAGTAATAATTTAAAATACCATTTCAGAAAGATTAAGTTATTGTGCATATGAAAAAAACCCAACATTTTTAACTCCTTGCACCGATGCTCCCTGACCAGTTAGAGCACCCCTTCTATCTGCCTTTTTATCCCTAGCAGATACCTCCCTCCTGCCATGCTTCTCCCACTAAATTTTGTTTCTCCATGTCCACATCCACATTCACTGCTTCACTTGCTCCATTGTTCCCTCCCATAAGGCCATTCAGCCATTCTTGGCTCCTTTTGACACTTCCTCAGGTGCACCATTGAAGCTGGAGAGAGGAATGGGGAAATAGGTGTGAGAGAGATATATATGTAAGGAAGTTGGTTGCAGAGGGCATTTCTGTATGGAGAGATTGAGGTTGTGTGGACCCTGGAATGAGAGGCAACCCATGTCTCAGGGTTAAGGCATTGCATCTTAAAAGCTTTCTCCTGTGTCCCAGATAGTAGCACATCAAGGGAAACCCTTGATGTGCCAGTGTCTTGTTGTAAAGAGATGCCACTTTATCAACAGTGCAGCCACATTGAGGGGGGTCCAGGCTGGATGGAACTAGAGGAATCTTGGTTAGATATGGATTTTAATTAGCTTGTAGAAGAAATTCATTTAGACTTTTTCACTATTAGACTGAGTCAAGTCAGAGAAGCTATTGAGGAAGGTGAATATGAAAAGTAAATAAAGTAAGAATTGAAACTTAAAGATAAAGAAGAGGAACTAATGTGGAAAATGGGGGGGGGGGGTCAATAATACATAGAACATTTTACTAGGAAGAGGTGGAAATGTCAGAAAGGAGCCAAAGAGTAGAAAAATGGATAAGAAAGAGTGTGTGTTCAGAAGATGTTAATGGAATCCATCCAACATCTGAATGACTCAATGAATAGCAGGCTGTTGAAACTAGATGAGACACTAACTAATTTAGTTCAGGCTGTCAATAATTTAAATCAGAATGTTGCTGTATTCAAAGCTAATATGGAGATTCTGATTTCAGAAGCTCGGAATTCTAAAGAAACAAAGTAGAAGAATTTGTGCTGTCACTTTCCAATTGTTATTGTTCAGAGAATGTGGAAGTGATTTGTATTGATTTATTATTACTGCTATCATATAATATTTAACTAATGCTGCTTGAATTAAAGATTTTTAAAATATATTTATGTGTTTTTGCCTACCTCTGAATGATGTTCTGTATGGATAGGCAGCTTCTTCAACATTTTAAAACTCGGGTATTACATGTGCTCTCTGGGTAATGCCACAGATCTCTACTATATGAAGAAAGAAATGTTTAGAGCCATGTCCTTGGCAATATCCCCTGCTGATCCTTTCCAATTTGCACACCAGAAAATTGAAATACTTAATACAGCCTTTCATGTCTATTGGCTTCATTTGGTAAAACTTTTTTCCAGCTATTATGAATTAAAGGGATGTATTTATTTTAATATATTTAACCCGTGGTCAAGACACAGTGCAGATGAGTTAAAATATGAAATTTAAAGAGTTCTGAAGAACTGTAACTCAGGATAATGCCAGTGAACACTGTGAAATGTAAGGCCAACAGTACAAAATTTCACAAATGGAGGATTAAAAAACTTTTTCCATAGTCTGAATCTACATGTAAGAAATTATTAAATTTACCCTGAAAATGTATGTAAGATTTGCATGTATGATACATGTGAAGACTTCATTGTCCACTGGTGAATAGAAATTAAGATTATTTCAAAGTTTAATGCAACTTTAACAAAGAAGTAGCTCTCAGCACTTCCATAATACATTTTTTTCCATGGTGTCACTTCCAAGTAATATCAGGGTTTTGGAGGCATGAGTCCATTGAATTAATTCTTGGTGTTCATCTAGAGTGAAGAAGTAATAGAAAGAAAAAGAGGAGGAATATTGCAGCAATATGGCCTACATCCTAAAGGATAAGAAACACTAAAAATATTGAATGTATAATTTTTTAAATATATTTCCACATTTAGAAAAAGTACATGTTTATTTGTTAAAAGTATTACTGATAGTATACTAAAAATGTTGAGTACTCCTTTAACCCACGGGCAGGCCCGTGCACCAAATCTGGACTGCTAAGCCTTTTAATCCAGCCTGCCCATCTCTGTGTCACAGAGCAGCACTGCTCAAAGTATCTAAGTGCTCCCTGTGGCTCTCTGCAATGTGGGGAGAAAGGAGGGAGGCTCTGCATGCTGTCCCCACCCACAGCAAAGTCTCTTAGCTTCCACTGGCTTGGAAATGCTTTCTTCCCTTCTCCTCCATCCCATAGCACAGAGGACCACCTGGAACAGAGAAGTCTGGGGTTGCTAGCCCAACCAGAACCTGACTCTGGTACCCCACTCCTCCCACACACCACTCCCTCCTGGACCCTGCACCTCAATCTCATGCCCCAGATTAAAACCCAAATGCTCTGCACTCTTCTTCCCCTGCTCCAGGTCACAACTTCCATACTCTGCACTCACTCCTACATCTCTTCCTCAAGCCAGAATCCTCTCCTGTACTCATACAGTCTCCCAGAACCTGTAACCCAATCCCCAGCCCCAAGTCCCAACCCCCTCCTTCGCCCAAATGCCATCCCTTCTGCACCTACTTTCCATCCCAGACCCCACACTCCTTCCATAAAGAAGTGTGGCCCTTGATCACTTACCAGAATCTTGGTGTGGCCTCCTATCAAGAAATTATGACCACTCCTGCCTTAACCACTTAATTTTCTACATTACTTAAGCACTATGGCTGTGTCTACATTGGTGCGATCTTGTGCAAAAGTGACTATTTTTGTGCAAAAACTTGCTGCCTGTCTACACTGGCCACGAGTTCTTGTGCAAGAACACTGATGTTCTCATGTATGAAATCAGTGCTTCTTGAGCAAGAACTATGATGCTCCCACTCAGGAATAAGCCCTGTTGTGCAACTGTTCTTGTGCAAGATGCCAGTGTAGATAGGCAACATGAATTTCTTGCACAAGAAAGCCCTATGGTTAAAATAGCCATCAGAGCTTTCTTGCGCAAGAGAGAGTCTACACTGGCAAGGATGCTCTTGCGCAAAAGCACATTTCTTGCGCAAAGGCACATGCCAGTGTAGACAGTCTCTTTTGGAAGAGTTTTTGCACAAGAACACTTCCGCAAAAGCGTTTTTGCGCAAAATCATGGCAGTGTAGACGTAGCCTATATGAACCAAATATACAAATACAGAGAGCCCAAGGTGAAATCCTGGGTCCAATAAAGTCAATTTCATGTTTTGCCATTGATCTCAATGGGACCAAGTTTTTACCAACAGGATTCACCCCTCCCCTCCAAAAAAAGGAGGAGGGAGAGCTGCATTACTACATGTCTATATTTCCTTCTATAAATCAAGTGTTTGCATACCAATGAGGCTATTATTTAACCAGTTCTACTGACATGTTTGGTGGCTTACAAAGACATTACAGGATGGATATCTGTCCCGAAATGCTTAACGTTTAACTCAGACAGCAAACTACTCCAAAGCAATGTTTCTTGAGGAGATAAAGAATGGAGGGGAAGAAGAGAGGTACAACAATTACAGATCATGCATTTCTTGCTTGTTTTAGTTTAGTGTTTTGTTATGTCTTGTTACTTCTGTGTTTCTTTACCTCAACCCTCAATACATTCCATTTCCATTCTGAAGAATATTGTACTGAGGGCCTCCATTGACTCAAAATTGTAATCTCCAGGCTCTGCTTTCTACTGCACAAATCTATATCCAGGAAATTTTAAATATATTTTAAGGACCTGAATTAGTGTTCACAGCCTGTATTATTAAATATGTAGTGGTGCCTTTTTTTAAAAAAAGGTGCATTAATTACACAGCTGACTAGGATGAAGATGCCTTTGGAGCTGTTCAGTTGTATTATTTCCTCTGTAGGACACATGCTATGTGCGGAAAAATATTCTTATGAAAATGCATAACACATTGAGAACTTCTACTTCTTCATGTGTCTGCTATGCGTACCACTGGGACCTGCTGTTACTAGCCATATGCCAAGACTAAGAACTATTCTCCCAGAGCCCAATTCCATTAGGAGTTCTACATGTTTCTCATCACTCACAGTCCAGTTGTAGGATCTGAGATTTTTCAAATGCATAAAAGCCTGATACTCAGTTTCTCACAGGTTTTTAGAAAAAAAATCAAACCCTTTACATGTATTTCATTGTGGCCTGCGGACATGTCCAGGTTTTGACTGTAACCCTCGAATCTTTCCCAACTAATAGTTTAGGAATTAAAATAGATTATGATCACAAGATAAGGAACCTCAGCTCATTCAAGCCACTCAGGCCACTGGCCGAGGTACACAGAAGTGCCCCTTTTCTAGAAGCCCTTTAGTTATGCTGAAGGTGATAGACAGTTTACAAATGCCTAAGAGACCCAGAAAAATCAAGCTGACAAGAGCACCTCTGAGAGAGAAAGAGGATGCATCAGTGGATAAAAGCAAAGATGTCGTCTTAAGTTATGGTACAGTATGTGGATTTTTTAATTTATTGGTTAAAATAATGTTTCGCTACTCTGGTCTAATCTGTTTTATGAAAAGCAATTTATCTTATTTTTCCTGTGTCCATTGCATACCCAGGACAGGTGGAGTAGCTGATTTTCCAAAGAATGCAGTGATGCGCACCATGTATCATAGGGCATGACCTATTCCTTGCTCTTTCTTTCTCATTTTTATTGACACATACATAGTTGTTTGAGTGCCTCCTTTCCAAAGATGCTTTAACATGTTGTTGTGGATTAAACAAATACAAATGTTTTTTAGACTTTTTTTATAATCTCTTTTAAATTGACAAAAGCCTTGAAATTCTACAACCCTTACTTAAAAACAGCAACTCAGTCGTGGTGCTCTATTATATTGGTCCAAAATGCTATAGCTCACAGTAAAACTACTTCAGTGCTCTGGGCCATTTCTGCAGAATATTGTAGTTTTTAAAATTTAGAACGAATGTTAAAAAAATAGACCAATAGCAGTGGGAATTAAAAAATGGAATGTATCATCTGAATGTGATTTTTAGTGGGCCTCTGTAAGACGAATCCTTTTTTCTAAAATATAGACATTTGTGCTTATGCTCTTCTTTATCTTATAAAAAGTATAATGTACCACAAATTTATCCAAATGTTTATTATTTATCACAAATACCACAATAGCTGCATATAATATTTTTTAAGTAAAGTAAATAATGAACATGGTTAAGCAATGATATGTTGGGAGTTTTTTGTTTTTGTTTTTGAGAGGGTTTTGGAAAAGTGGATAGAATTTGCAGCTCTTCTAGTCTAGTTGATATATATGTATTCAGCCGCTTCTGATAAGCATATTATGCATTCAATAGGTTCGAACTGCCACATCCATACATTTATTTAAAAGGTGAATTACTTGTACTACAGACCCTAAGACTGTGGAAGAAGCCATCCTGTCCCATCATGTAATTTCATATTTAAGATTCATCCTGAGTGCTGTACAATTATGAACAATGTTGCTGCAAAGTGTAAGCTATCTAGTTTACATTTGGTAACCCTTAGTTTTTGTTTTTTATAGGGAGGAGAAAAATCACTGAAGATCAAGATCATATTGCACTAGAGCCTAAGCAGGTATAAATGCATTCACTTCAATTGGGCCATAGCAGTTTACACAACTGGAAGATCTGGCCCATTGTGTCTATAACTCTATTGTTTCAAACAAGCCCTAATTTTAGGTACTTTTGAATTCATATTACATTTTCACAAAGTTTTATTTTTATTTCCTGAAACAAAGCTAAAGTTAAAAGTTTACTGTTGTTTTATAATCCAGCATGCCAAGTTCTATCCCACAGAAACTTTTTTCAGACATAGAGTACATGAAAACAGAGGTTTCTAACGGAAATGCTGACAAACTATAATGGCTGATATTGCTCTAATTTATTTGCGTTGACTGTTTTTTTCATCTCTTTCCCTTTTAATGATCTAAGTCTTTCTGCATCTGGTAATATATTTCCACGCTATTTACCTTTCCTGCCAATGTAGTATCATCCGTCTATGACTATGCTTTTCTTGGTTTCTTGCTCTCTGTCTTTAATATTGAAGCCAATTTTCCACTTATTCCAGGACTCCCACACCTCAGATGTTGCCATTAACCTCTAATGTGGAACCTTGTCAAAAATGCTTTCACGATGCAGGGTGTGGGGGGGGATTAGAAAATGTGCATTTATGCTCAGAAATATTGTTCTATCACCAATGTAGAAATATTTTATATCTGTACCTATGTGACATGAAAGAATTCCGGGCCTGATGTTGGGAGGTGCTGAGTGTCTGTTAAGTGCTGCCAGCTCCCATCAATTTTAAATAGTGGTGCTGGCATTTATCAGATGCTCAGCACCTCTTTGTGCATTCTTTATTGAGCAATGGAAGGCAAAGACATTTGGAAGGCCATGGCAAGTGTCTGAGTCTATGGAATCCAAGAAAATGATTAAAAGTTACTTTAAAACTAAAAACAGTGTCTTATACTCGTAGACTCATAGACTTTAAGGTCAGAAGGGACCATTATGATCATCTAGTCTGACCCCCTGCACAGTGCAGGCCACAGAATCTCACCCACCCCCTCCTAGAATAATCCTCTCACCTATATCTCAGATATTGAAGCCTTCAAATACTTTGAAGACCCCAAGATGCAGAGAATCCTCCAGCTGTGATCTGTACCCCATGCTACAGAGGAAGGCAAAAAGCCTCCAGGGCCTCTGCCAATCTACCCTAGAGGAAAATTCCTTCCCGAACCCAAATATGGCGATCAGCTAAACCCTGAGCATGTGGGCAAGACTCACCAGCCAGACACCCAGAAAGTTCACTATAATAACTCCTATCATCCCTCCATTGACGTATTTACCTCTGATAATGAATGGCCAATTAGTTACCAAGATCATGTTATCTCATCAAACCATCCCCTTCATAAACCCATTAATCTTGAAGCCAGATAGATCTTTTACCCCCACTACTTCCCTTGGAAGGCCGTTCCAGAACCTCACTCCTCTAATGGTTAGAAACCTTTGTCTAATCTCAAGTCTAAACTTCCTACTAGCCATCTTATATCCATTTGTTCTTGTGTCCACATTGGTATGAAGCTTAAATACTTTTGTCTATGTTATATCTGTTTTAATTAAACTTGGTCTAAGCAGAACTAATTCTAAAGTCAGGCAAGCAGAGCAGTCACCCTGGGTGACAGGTTCTGGAGGCACCATTCTGTGGTTCTCCTTATTTTTGTTTTCTCTCTCTTCTACTCTGATTGGCTTGGTAGTTTTGCTTCACTGATTGGTTGCTCCCCCTCTCCCGCAGCTGCTCAAGGGCTGAGGATGAGAAAGGGGGAAGAGCACCAAAAACACAACTGGCAAAAACCTCTGGAACTGATCCTGTGCCCCTTGTATAAGGGAAGCTTTTAGTGGCAGAGAACTGGTGTAGACATTCCTGCTCTATCTCAACCCCATGGCTAGCCCTCTTAATATCTCCTCCCTTCTTGGTGCACAATGGGAGAAGAGGGTGTGAGTAGAGAGCTATGCTCTGGTGATTCTCCTGGTGCTTTGATGGCCCTTTGGGGGTATTTGCAATTGCCTGTAACTTAGTGCTGGCTCCAGGATGCGCTAAGTAATGCTGAGAGCTGAACCAGCACTCTTCTAAACCAAGGATCAGGACATCCTAAAGGATTCTACCAATCCTTTTGGGGATCCTACACAAAATACAACTCTAATAAATTCAAAACCTGGGGTCATTGTTCTTCTTATAATATTATTATAGGCATAAACCAGCATCGAGGCCACATATTCTGTGTAGTTAGGGGAACAGTTAAGCTACTGGGAACAAATCACTTTTGTTTTCAGTTCTTTGGTAGAAGTAGCAAATAGGAGGTATTACATTTTTGCACATCTCTGACTGCTCTTTTTCTTGCCTGGACCATGTATTTTCCTCATTATTTTCAGGTACTGCCCATTTCTAATCTGGCACAACTCTAGTAGACAAGGCCTGAATTTAACATCTAATTCATCCCACTTCATTTGAATAAAGATTATAAAGGAAAATGTAATCCTACTGATTTGCAAATTGAACTGTTTTGTAGATGCTATTTAAACTGTCTGCTATAACTGTCTTTCATGAAAAAACATGATACAGTAGGAGAGATCAAAGATTCATACGGAAGTTCTTTTTTGAAAGCTGATGCTCCTGGCTTCTTTAACTAATTGAAATTTTTTCTTTACAAGAACAGACCTTCAAGCATTCTGGTTGCTGCTACTATCCTTATCATTACATAGTTGTTACTTCCTGCTTTAAGGGACATAGAGATTAATGAAACACCATGTTGGCAATTTGGGCTGGACTTTGTCTATTTTAAGTATACTATACAATACTAAAACAGAGGTGATTAATGGTCTCAGACTGAAATTAAATGCATATCTCCTTATTTTTTTAGACAGTATTTGATAATTTCATGGAATGTCACTTTATTGAACAATATTTTCTTTTGACTGTAGATGAATTTTGTGATGATAAAAGGGAGAGAAAACACTACTGGCTTAGTTGGTAAGGTGAAAGCTTTAAGTGTTTATTTTGTGGGTGCTCTTCCATTAGAGGCTGAATGAAATGGGCAAAGTGAGAAATACATTCTAGTTCTGTCTGTGGCATTATTTGTCACTCAGAAATGTGTGTGAAAGAATCTATACTGTCAAGTATTTGAGTACTATGTATGAAGTTTTGGTATCTATACAGCAAGATGAATGGAGGCCCCAGTTGTTCAAACCATTCCTATACATCAGACTTCTTAAAACCTGTTCTTCTTTACTTTAACCACATGCTTAAATGTCTTGCAGAATTGGGGCCGCATTTCAGTCTTGATCTGTAACATGCCTAAAAGTGATACCTGCTTGCTTAGTAGTTTTCGGATGGGTTTCTGATGGGCAAAAAGGGGCAGTAAATGACTGGTTTTCTTAATAGAAATCTGGCACATGCATAACATATGTACTGTGATAGTTCAGTGAGTTTTGACCTACCAGATTTCTATACCTATACAAATCTACTGATGTTCATGAGCCATTCTGCCATCTGACATCCACAGGTAATGGGCAAATTTGGCAAATATGTCTACACTCGCAGCTTCTTGTGCAAGTAATATGCAAATGAGGCTAAGCATGGAATATTGCCGAGCCTCATTTGCATACCTAATGACCCGCCATTTTTTTCAGAAGAGGCTCTTGCTCAAGAAGGAGCGTCTACACTGCCCCTTCTTGCACAAGAAAAACCCTCTTGCGCAACGCCGTTCTTCCTGAAAAGTAATAGGTGTAACGGCATTGTGCCAGTGTGTACAGCATTCATTATCAATCTAGCTTGGCCATATCCAGATAGAGATCCAGAATTATGGATCCCTTTTTGCAAACTGCCAAAGCACCTTCTAAGGTGCTAAGCCACTTCAGCTCTCCCTGTGATACCACAGAAGATGCTGATGCTTTTTATTTTGAAGGAGGCACTCAGCATACTGCAGAATTTGACCCATATGAGCATAGATGTTTAATTATGTCTAATTAGCAAAAGAGTTTCTGATGTTGGAGTGGCAGATATTTTGTTAGGTTTAATTTCAGGTTTTATTACCTGAGCTGGAATGTCAGAGATTTTGAATCTCATAGCTGATCTTGAAAAATGTTAATCAACATTATAGTTTTCTTGGTCTACATTTTATTGAATTCAGCTCTGCATCAGTGATGCACTTCAAACCCTTTGAAGTAGAACTGCACTGAGTTGCTTCCTTACTGGCATGTATGAGTTGATTTCTCCTCCGCCCTCCCCCCTTTTGTTTAAGCTAAATTGGCCTATTTCATTACCTTCAGGTGAATGGACTTTGAATTCTAGGCAAGAGTGAGTTTCATCATTAGACATGTCTTAATGTTAGTCCTGTCAGTGAAAAAGCAGGTGCAAGAAAAATGGCCTTTAACCCTCTACTGTTTGCTTAATTGAACTAGAGAGCTCGGTAAGAAGCCACTGTGTTTGCTTGCATTTATGCTTAATGTAATGGGAACTTAAGCTGTTTCCTCTATTGTGATATTTTTCCTGTGAATGAGAGTATAATGTTAATGGCCATGTTCAACAGAAAACCTGTCAGTGTTCCTTTCTATAGAGAAATTGACATATAAATTATGTGGCACAGTACGCCAGCTGAAGCAGGTAGACATAGAAATAAGGCTACACTCTGTGAATAAGTGCTTTACCTGTTTTTTCCACTCTTATGTAAAATAACCTGGGCCAAATTTCTTTTTCAAAAGCAACCCTAGGTCTCCCCATTGATGTCAGTGGGGATGCACAGCAGTTGGTGAGGGTAGAAATGGGTTCTTTGTTTTTAAATTGAGATATGTTTGTTCTCCTTTAGTGTTAAAGAACATCTCTAGAGTGTGGTGTTGTAAACTAAAACAGGCATCTGAGTCAGAGAAAATAACTCAGCTTTTTTCCCTGTTTTGTGACTGTAATTTTCCAATCCAATTAAAGATTGGGAACTTGAGCAAGGAATTATAATTGCAGCAAAGGAGGAAAAACATGAGAAGCAAATGCCTGCCCTGCCTCACTGTGGAAATGCAAGGGTGTGGGAGAGTATGTGTGCCAGGATGGCTCTAGGCGACCAAAAAGAAATTTACTCGGATGTGCGGCTTACTGCTGTGTCAAAAAAAAAAACCCACACGTGTGCTCTTAAAATCAACTCCCATGATAGACATGTGCTTGAACCAAAGCCCTGCATCTGAATGCTAGTGTAAAGAGCAGGATGGTTTTGTGGTTAAGCTGAGGGACAGCAGACCTGGGTTCAGTTCCTGACTCTTGAATGTTCTTTCCTAAATGTCCTGAAAGCAAGGTCCACCCACACACAGTTAGCTGTCACTTTTGTAAATTTGACTACATGTGCCTTGTACAGCACTGATCAGATTGTCTTTCTGAACCAATGAAAATAATTGTAATAAAAGCAGTTTCTGAAATCCACTGAGAAGCTAAGACACAAAGAAATTTTCTCCCCGCTAATGTAATTAATAGAAATTAAAGGGTTTTTTTGTCTAGAAGCCACGTCTATTCCTGAGATCAACCCAATTTCCTGTGACTTCCCATCAATATATGTTTTCCATAGCATCCTTTCAAAGTGTGAACTGCATGCTCTGTATTGTATTTCAACATGCTAGAGTGGGATTGGCAAAATTCAAGTGTCTCAGGCTTGGGATATTCCTGGGCCAGGGGGATGAAATCTTTTCCTTCCTGAGCCTCAGCCATTGAAAGCAAATTTCGGTGTGACTGGAATCATGCCATGTCTGTCCTTTCATTCCCTTAAGATTCACCACCTTTCAGATGACTATGTATTGTACCATAGAGTATTCCCATCTGCTTATGTAAAAAACAGTGACATCCTATAGGTTTCACATTTACTTTGTATTTTCTTTCCAGCAGAAGGTTCATTTTTCAGCTAAATGGTAGCTAGACAGCTCATTCTCACATATTATTAATACTGACTTCCTGATTAGCCATAAATGGGTGGGGAAGCTAACTGAACTGATAAGATGCCAGTGGGTGGATGTGAAGGCAACATCTGCATGTCTGATCTCATGTACTGATCTTATGCTCTGGCACAGGCATGTATGACATTTTGTTATTCCGTAAGTATCTTAAGGACATAAAATTCCAACAGCTGGAACCTGGTCTTAAGCTGCTAGTTTGTTAAATTGCTTTGTCCTGCAGCTATGTTAGGTTTTTCTGGCATTGACAGAATAGGGGGAAAAAGTTCATACTCTTTATGTACTACACCTAATGCACAACGCTGTAGTAAGGAATGAATACAGAAAGCCACTGATAAGCAAGGCACAACAGAGGAGAAGCTATTTATCTCTAGCCTCTATGCTTTACTGCAGTTGCATGGTTTACATTATCTTAAAATAAGGCAAAGAAATGTGTGCAGGTTTGCTTGGCAAAAGATATTATTATATTGACCCTTTGAATTGGATACCATCTAGTTCTTGTATTATTAGAGCAATATCTATCTTTAAATAAGTTCTACTTGACTATTAGAGACAATCAATCCTATCATTCACCATTCTAGCAGCCAGACCGCTGGTTTATCAGCTTCCCTCTGCCCAGAAAACAAATCATGCCAGAACACTCCAAAATGCTGTTCCTGCACTTTTTTTTCCCAAGTCAGAACAGAATTAATAACTTTTAGGGTGTTTAAGCACGGGAATAAATTGCCCAAGTTATGGAATCTCCATCATTGGAAATGTTTAAGAGCAGCTTAGACAAACATCTGCTAGGGATGATCTAGATGGTGCTTAGTCTTTTTGTGAGTGCAGGTCACTTCCAGTTCTAATATTCTATGATTCTACTTCCAATGCCATCTTTTAGGTGCAGAATACAAAAGTATGTTGCTGTTACAAAGTATTCTTACTGTCGTTGCAGTGTGCTCCAGAAAGTCATTTGTTAGGACTTCAGTACTGCCTCTGCCCCGAGTGAAGATGTAAAACTGTAAGAATATGATGAAGATATGGGCAATAAGAAGCACTGGTATTTTTTAAAAACTCTTGCCAGACACTCCTGAAGTATGTTTTTGACAGAATTCTAAAATTAATGGATGATGGGAATTCTGTAGCTGTAATATATTTAGATTTTACTAGATTGTTTAACACCATGTCACTCAATCTTTATTTTCCTGAATAGGAATGCTATGGGGTTGACTATGGATAAAGAGTAATGATCAGAGACAATGCATCAAACTCAGGCAAGTACTAAGGTAACTTCAGGGATTTGTATTAGGTTAATCTTATTTAATGTCTAAATTAATTATTTGGAAGAGGAGTAAACACCTCAGTGATGGCATTCTAAGATGATGCTAGGCTCTTAGAAAACAAAATATGAATGACAGTAAGGACAGAGAAATAATATTGCAGAACCTGGAAGGATGAGAATCATGACCAGAACTAACCTACTGAACTCCAACTTGGAAAATAAAGCTTAACACACCCCAGCAATAATTATATAGTTGTAATCATTAATCATAGTCATATTAATAGCAGTACTAATATTTAAATAATTGTTTGCAGTATAGTTATATTTGCACTGGTCCCAGGCTATTAGAGAGGCAAGGTGGGTGAGGTAATATCTTCCATTGGACCAACTTCCGTTGCGGAAATTTATGACCTAGTTACAGTGCTTAATTTGCAATGAAAGAAGTGTCCAGCCTCAAGTAATTAGGTACTGGGGCTCAAGCAATTGTTTTATTTTCACAGCTGTTACAGCAAGCCCTGAGGTGCCAGGGCTCTGATTTTCCAAGATTTGACTTGCTGGGGCTCAGCCCTGGTAAGCTCTGGCACAAATTAAGCTCTGGCTCTTTGTTTTTCACTAACAGACATAGGACCAAGAAAAGATATAACCTTTCCTACCTTGACTCTCTAGAACAGTGAGGGGCAACTTGGCCTAGTGAGTAGACTTTATGGGTGGCCCTCCTTCATCTCAATGGGCTGAAAGATTGTCATAACCAAAACAATCTCCTGGGACAGGGTAGTTTTGCCAGTTGCATACCTAGAATTTGCAGGGTGTGACAATTGCAGGGTGTGACAATTGATTGGCGGCAGAGGGAGTACACAGCTCTCACAATGCTGCGTGCAATCAGCACATACCTTGCTTCATGTTCCCTAGCCTTAAATTAATGTGAATTTTTTAATACTTGTAGGGAAAAAACTGCATGGAGAAAACCAACATAATCTGGCAACCCTGTGCATGGACAGTAGTAATCAAAATGTCTTGTGCTGCACACATACAAACCCAGTTGGCCCTCAGGTTGCAGGATGCCCATTACTTCTCTAGAATATAAATATATAGCTATAATTCACATAGATTTCTCACATTTACCACCGGAGCCTTTAATCCAGAAGTTTTCAAACTATCTTCAGAATAGTAGCTAGTTGTTTGGGGAGATTTGGCTTGTGACATGATGTTGGATCTCATCTTTGTGCTTGGCTACTGACTTTTATGAAAAGACTCTACAAATACACTAAGCACTTTCCTACAGTGCTCTTCTATGTAAGTAATTGCAGATATTTCCATAGGGTTAGTAGGATATTATGAGATTTTTTTTATGTGAGAGGATGATCTGTGTCAATTTAATGGGAGAGGTAGGATTAATATATATAATATATAATATTTCTGTATGAAAAAAATATGGTTCACACAATGAAAAAGCATGAGGACCCATGATTTAATCCATCTTCCATAGGTTCTGGATCAGAAAGTTCCCTCTGAAATAGCATTCACAACAAAGGTATGAAAGGAAAAAGAAAACTTTAAATGTTGTGCTTTTCCCCAAACCTTCATCTCTGTATTAAAGCCAGATTAATCAGATGTTACATGGGGGACTGAATCCTTTGCACCCCAAAAGCACTACTGTGAATCACTTAAACCAAAAGCGTTAACTCAACAGAGAATCTAACGTTTATCTATTTCTCAATAGATAATTATGATGGAAAATATAAGATATATTGCAGGATTCTGCAAATCTTTTTTAGACAGTACTTCCACGGATCAGAGGGAATCTGGTAAATAGGATCAGACATGGTATTCATGGTGAAACAGGAAAACATATTCACTATAGAGTGGGAGTCAATCCATTCCAGTTTCCATTAGCAGATATGGCATAAGCAAAGGAAACACCATTCTTGGACTCTTCATCACTAAAATCTTCTGCTCGTACACTTCCTCCCCCTCCTCCTCCTGCGCCCCCCCTCCCCGGACTGATTCCCAGATGTCTTGTCCAATACTATAATTTCCCCCATTCTCTGTTCCCATCTCCTTTATTCCTATAATATGTTTCTTATGGTTGGCCTCAGCTATAATAAATTGTGTGACCCTATGCACTAAATTAATGTTAAAGTCTAAATCTGAGCTGCATACAAAGCCAAAGGTCTTGAGCCACATCAAACCTCCTTTACACCATGCAAGTTCTCATAAAATGCTCTAATGTCCTTTTAGTTTTTCTGGAGTTTTTTCTTTTCTTTTTCCTCTTTTTTTTTGTTTCATGGAATTAAAAATGAAGTGGCAGCTTTCATTTGAATGGCATTTAGCTTTTAGAGGGAAAAATGGATACACCAGCCTGCTGTGACAGAATAAAGTTGTATC
Source organism: Pelodiscus sinensis (assembly GCF_049634645.1). Lineage (NCBI taxonomy): Eukaryota > Metazoa > Chordata > Testudines > Trionychidae > Pelodiscus > Pelodiscus sinensis. Next base: position 24,101,757 of record NC_134717.1, on the reverse strand, counting down.
TGTTTTTAAATGGGAACCATTGTTGCAGATCATTTTGACTATCAGAAGAGAAGCATTTTAATTTACTCTAATTTGGTCCTGTAAGAGGTACCCTTCTTTGTCGCTATTTTTAAGTGGCATGTCTTGATCATTCTCAACTAGTGCGAATTTATAATTGTTTTAGCCCCAGATCCTTCAGAATGCCTAACTTCCATTGAAATCAATAGAAGTTGAGGGTTTAAATAACTTTGAGGTTTTGGGTCCCAGTATCTCTATACCATTTGATATGACACAATATAATGGGTAAACATAAAGGTGAATGTAGGTCTTCTCTGTTTCCTGACTGCTCTTTCTGCTTTGCAGATAGTGTGTTTCTAAACCAAATCTGTGCTAAATTTATATTGTTTAAAGTGTGTTGAAATGGGTTCACATCTGTGAATAATTCACATTTGCACCTATGGTATTGTGAAGAGACTACACAGATTCCTGCAGACTTATAAATGATAGTATTTTATCACAGTGAACCAGCTTTTCCATTCCAGGTAGTAGATAATAACTAACTCCTGCATTAATAGTTTTAAAGAAAGTAAATGGTAAAAGGCAACAGGAGGGCCATGTGTGTTATATACAGTGAAATGTGGAGTAAAATAGAAAAAAAATCTTCAAAATCACAGAATCAAAGTTTTTCAGTGTCAACAAATACCCAGAAAGTCTACATTATGTAGTGGTCAGGAAAAAAAGTGCTGTAAGGAACGTATCAGTTCCTCTTGAGCTGTCCATCTACATCAGATCAATAGCCTTTCCAAGCATGGGACATTCAAGCTTTCAGCTTGAGAAATTGAAGTTCTCAAAATAAGTCAGGGTTGTAACACAAGTCCATCATTGTGTGTCACAGAAATGAAATGAGTTGTCTCCTGTTCGATTGATGACTGACATCAAACTAGGAGGAAAAAGAGGAAAATAAATGAGACGTGGGTTGTTTTTTTTTTTTTTTTTTTTTTTTGAGAAGTTGTTACGAATATTTCTGTCAAAAAGTTTACACTAAGGGGGCTCCTTTCATTTTTATGTACATGAATAACTCCTATTACCAATAATATGACCTATAGGGTATGGAATGCCAGGAGAGAATTTGATAGGGCCTAGGGAATTAATTACTATACAAATATACATTACACAAAAAAAGGAACAAACTGCATTAGAATTTCTCATAAGAAAAAAGGACAGTGTTTTTAATGCTGGTAATGTTGGAAATATTTAACTACTGATTTATAATGTAAAAATAAATTCAGGATTTGATTCTGTAACTGAATAAACATAGGCTAATATTTGCACCTACTGAAATTAACCGGCCTCAACATCAGCAAATAGAAACATCACGTGGATCCAGTTGCTGGACAAAATTGTAGACCTGGATCTCAGCCGAGAACTCTGAAAGCAAATCCATGTTTAGAATCCCAGTAGTTCAGAGTCGGCATCGTATGCATGTTATGGGGTTTGGTGCAGGCTTTTAGGGCATATCTACAAAACAGGGCTAAAGCCAAAATAAGCTACACAACTTGAGCTACATCAATTATATAGCTTTAGTTGAAATGGCTTATTTTGGCTTTGGCACTGTCTACATAGCAGGAAGCCTGAGGTAGAGCATTTTTCCCCTGACTTCCCTTACTCCTCACAAAATGAGGGTTACAGGAGTCAGAGTAAGAAGTTCTCCAGCAAGACATTATTTCGACATTATGTCGAAATAATTGCTTGTGTGTAGAAATGGACCATCTTATTTCAGAATAACACCAGTTATTCCGAAATAACACTAAAGCCATGTCTACACAGCAGAGTCACAAGAGCCAAATGTGAAATTTGCTTTGGATATGAGTTCAGTCTCCAATCCACCACAAATTCAGTGCTTGGAAGGGTTAGGAGGAGAAGAAGAAAGCTGGGGTCAAGACCACCTCTGAAGCTATTTGAGTGATGTTTAAAAAATGATAATTGACAAAGCTCCTCCTGACAGTTGCCTGTATGGTAAAATAATGCCTAAACAGAATGTTCTTTAAATTTCTGTGTTCTATCAGTTAAAAAGTCCCCTGCAGTGCCTACAAACAGGCTAACAAAATCAATGTTTGCTGCAGTTACTGAGTTGCTTGTTGATGTTAAGGAAATAATTTTGTTATCCATAGTACAAGTGCTCCTCTATTATCTAGGCTTTCAAAGTGTTTGAACCTAAAATGTACTCTAGCAGTGGCTATAGATACCCTTGCTACCTTGGAGACCAGTGAGTTTCAATGCATTAAATATAGAAACTACACTTTCCTTATCCACTGCCTAGAGCAATAAAAATGGAGACAGAAACCATGATCATTTTTTGGTACGTACTGGGAAATGACACAACTGCATTCTGGAACTTCCCAAGGTGCTGTTATTTTCAGGTTCTGTTGTCTCATAAAAAGAGTCTTCTGGTTCCTGTATTCAAGGGTGAGTGGTCTGCAAGTTAGAGCAGGACACTGAGTCAGAGACTCTGCCCCCGTTTACTGTGTGTGACTTTGTGGTGTAAATTGACTAATTTTACCATACTCCAGTATATTCATTTTTAATGTAATAATACATTCTTGGCCCATTGAGCTATTGAGAACCGTAATGCTTGTAAAGCACTTGGTGATCTTTGAATAAAAAGTATATTGTCTTAGGTTTTACACAGTATTTTGCAAACTTAAATATAGCATATAAACAGGTAATATGTGCCCACCTGGTTGATTAAAGAAACTTGCTGGAGTCTTTACTCTACTGGCACTTTCTGATTAACTATATATATTTTCACATATTTCCTCAAATACATAAAGCATTGTTACATCAATGGTACAGAACTAAGCTTGAGTTACAGCTATAAATTAATGTTCAGCAAATTACAGTAGGGCTTTCAGGAAACACACTTGGAATCATTTACTAGTAGATCTACACCCATAAAATGTTCACGGTATTTGATGAAATTAAGTACATGAAAATGTGGTTAAAAATAAACCAAAAACTAATTTCAGTCATTCATCTCAGAAATACTCTGGGCTTGATTCTGATCTCAATTAAAATGGAGCAAATGTGAAGTAAGTAGCTCCATTTAGTTGAATGAAATTACACAAAACTGACATAAGTGAGGCCAGAAGCAGACCCACAGCTTGAAGTGTTTCAAATTGTGGAAATTAGGGTCTGATGATTCATTAAATCATTGTTTTTTGGCACAGAATCATCTAATTGGCACAGGATCATTTTCTCATGAGTAAGATCAAACATGCACAGTTCTCAGTGTGAAAAGCACGTGAAGGGAAACCCATACAGTTGAACTGATCAGATTGTTCTGGTGCAGTGTGGCTTCTTTACTCTGAACCACTGGGATTTGGTCCTTACCTAATATACTTGGCCCTGGAGAAATATCCTATTGATGTTTCCAGAGGGTTCCTCCAGTGGCATAAGGGCTGTTGCACCAGGTGGGATGTAATCAGAGTAGCCTGGAATGCCATCTTCCTCTAATCACCTACAGTTTTTTGGTCCTATTGAGCCATTGGCAGCTTGCATAAGAAAGAACAGCATTCAGAAAGTTGTAATTTGTGGCAAGATACAAGCGTGGCAAACAAGGGGTCCCAGTAACAATGATAAGGTGCAAAGGTGAGCTTTATATCACCTATGTTCTCAGTTCTCTATACATGATACATCTAAATCAAGAATACTGTTGAGAAAAATAGTAGATGGTTTTCCTTTGCCTTAGAAAAAATAAGAAACCATTTTTTTGGTTTGAATAAAGGGTACAACCTAAGTATAATTTAAACTTTCAATAATATAAACAGTCTTTCTATGCCTTGTGTGATGTCATGAAAGAAATCCTGAAGAGTAAGGCACTGCACCATACAAAAAGAACTGCATCTTTTGGTGGCCTCCTAAATCCTGCCACCTGTATGTGCTCCAGAACCAGACCAATCCACTCCCAAGGGATCATCTGAGCCATGGAAATATGGGCAAGATTACCCACCTATTAGCTAACTCACTCTTATGTTACTCCTGGATTGCCCATTGAAGTGAATAACATCTTTGCACAGACTTTAAACGAAGTAAACCAAAATAAAAGTCTCTGCACTAGTAGCATTCCTACGTCTGTTGCATTTCTTGTGCCTGCAAATTCACATCAGTTTGTCATGTGACAAACTAGGCCTTATTCTTCTCTGCTTGCAACCGTGCATGGTTATTTATATCCGTGGAGCAAGGGTGCAAAACTCAGTCTACGAATTCTGACTGCACGAGGCAGTACAAATCAATCCATGAGTCTCTGTAGTCCAAGAATACAGTCATGGTTTTCTCAGGCTTGCCATGATCAGCTGGTATGCCATCTGCTGATTTCTGAGCCATTCAGCCTTAGACTGACTACTTTGACTTCAGATACTGCAGCAATAGAACAGCTGGGAAATCAGTGAAGCAGCAGAGAATAGTGGTCACATTAGAAAAAAAATATTGAAAGAAAACTGTCCAAGGCAGCCCCATGATGCCCTTTCACACTCAGACATTGTCCTTGGGATACCCATGGGAAATGGCAAGACATATTTTTTCCTGATAACAATGTAAAAAGTACACAAGTGCACATGGCATCTAGGAGTATGCTGTTGCTTTAAGAAAATGACATGCTGAGATTATTTGATGTGACCTGTATAAAAACAATTAATTCATTTCACAATATAAAAATAGAGCCTAATACTCACAAAAATGGCTACAGTTGCATTTATGATTTATTGTTTAACCACAGATGAGCTGCTCTGCATAATCATGCTGCCCTGAGAAGTTTATAATCCAAGTCTATGCATACAGCATTTCCTATCAGCTATGGTGCTCGCTACAGTTGTAATCTTATATGACTGCAGTAATGGTGGTAACCATGATACTTCAGGGCCAGATTATGCAATCCCTATTCATGCTAATATACATTTAAAAACACAAGTACTCTCATTGACTTTAGTGGGGGGCTTTTAAATAGGGCTGTCAAGCAATTAAAAAATGTAATCGCAATTAATTGCACAATTAATTGCATGCGTTTCTGTTTGAAACGCCACGGCAGCATTCAACGGGGCAGTGCTGCATGGGGTCTGGGATCAGCTGGAGACCCCAGCTGACCTTGGAATCCATGAAGCGCTGTTCCTTGAAAGCACTGCGGTAGCGTTTCTAAAGGGCAGCGCATTAGGAGCCTGAGATCAGCTGGGGTCAAAGCCCTTTTGAAATGCTGAGCAGCACTTCGAAGGGGCTTTACAACGTGGAGCTGGGGATCAGCTGGGGACTCCAGCTGATCCCCGGTTCCACTTGTGCTGCCCCTTTGAAGTGCCATTTTGGCTCTTCAAAGGGGCAACGCATTAGGAGCCTGGGATCAGCTGGGGACTCCAGCTGATCCCTGGCTCCTCTGTTGCAAAGCTCCTTTGAAGTGTCAGAGCAGCACTTCTAAGGGTCAGTGCAGTATTAAGACCTGCGATTAACACATTAAAAAAATGCATTAATGCTGTTCTGCGTTAAATGCAGGCATTAACGCAGGTCAATTGACAGCCCTTCTTTTAAGGTATTGTAACCACAGAGTAACCTGCCCCTACTAACACAGGGAAATCAAGTATCTTGTCCACCTATTAATTACTTGAAGTGGAGTGAAAGAAAGAAAAGTAGAGCTAAACCCGGCAGTTTAGATGAGAATCTTTCAAAAGTAAAACCCTTTTTCGAAAGATCCTGTAAACCTCATTTTTTTAGGAGTACAGGATCTTTCGAAAAAGGGTTTTATTTTCGAAAGATCCCCATCTAAACTGCTGGTTTTTTTTAAAAAAAAACCCGTTTTGAAAAAAAGCGGCAGCCGCCATTATGCAAATGAAGCATGGGATGTTTAAATCCCAGCTTCATTTGCTATATTGAGGTGCATAATTTACACCCCTTTTCCGAAAAAGGGATGTCTTCTAGACGTACAGATAGATTTTTAAAAAGAAAGCAAACATTAAGCTACCTCTTCTGACTTGCTGTTTCTTATCTTATCTTTATAGTGTTTTTCCTGCTGCAAACGTTCACCATGAAGCAATAGGATTATTTGTGTGAGTTAAAAGTTCACCAACCCAAGGAAGGGTAGCACAACCTAGTAACCACCATGCCTTGCAATATTTGTTTAATCTTATTATAATTCAATATTCCCCACTTTCCTTAATACTTTTTCACTCCTCAGATAATTATGGTGTGGAGAAAACAATTGACAGACCTGGGTTATTAAACATGGCATTCTGTTTGGTACATTTCTGCACCCAAAGTTGTTTCACTGCTGTAGTAAAAAAACTGTGTCCAGTGCTTTAGGTGACCCTGTTTGTTCTATTCCAGTTTGTGAAATGAAAGCTCATGTGTACAATTGAAAGGTGATCAGAAACTTTCCAGAAACATGTAAGGAAATTGAAATAGTAATTAAAATGGGAAGGATATATTTTGTAATTTTGCAGACTTTTCATGAAATTTTATAATGCTTTTTGAATTTAAAGCAAAAGGTATAAAGAACCGTCATTCAATCACACATTATAATTATATGCATAGGAAAAATAAGTCCTTGTTGCTTATACAGTACTATAATTTAATCAGTCATTTGCTAGGGCCTTGACCCTGCAAGATTCTCCAGGTGGCTGGAATTCCACATGTAGCCTCACTGAAGAAATTCAATATGGTCCCTATCAAAGCCCAAAATCATTCCATACTCTGACATTGGAGACTTCCTAATTTCCACCAGTAGCATCAATACTATTCCATTGTGAGTCACTTGTCATGATCATCTCTGGAAGTGCTACGAGGTGCAATAATGAGGAGGAATTTCATGTGGACTTGTGGGGCCTGATTTTCCTTTCACCTACACTGAGGCAACTTGCATAGTGTACTCTGTCACAAGACTGTCAGCTTCAGCACAGACTGTCAAAAACAGGTCAAACATCCTGAATTGGTGGTGTGTGTATAATTAGATTTTTGCCAATCCAGAAACAAATGTGAATTCTGAGATTTCTCTAGCAGTATTACCATGCAGTCACAGATAGTCCCCTTGGGTTCACCAGTCTATCTAAGCATGCAGACAAGTTAGACTTGGTGATAAATAGTCACTTATACTAAGGATGTTAAATTTAGTTTAATAAACTAATCGACTAGTCGATGGAGTTGATAAGTATGGGAGCCATAGTGGGGTTAGCTCCCAACCCACTGTGGCTCTGCCTTTTAAATATGCTAAGAGCCTACTGGCTCTTAATACATTTAAAAGGCTGAAGCACAGCAGGGAGGACCCTTTGCGAGCCAGGCCAGCTGATTCCCAGCTCATGCTGGATCCCCCCACTGCTCTCCAGCCTTAAATGTAAAAAGGCTGGAGAACAGTGGGGGACCCAGTGTGAGCCAGGACTCATCTGTCCAGACCCCACTGTGCATCTGATTTTGAAATGTATTGAAAGCTTTCAGACTCTTAATACATTTAAAAAGCAGAGCCTCAGTGTTTGGGCCTAGGTGCACTAGGAATCTGCTGATTCCTGGCTCGTGCCCAGTCCCTGCTACCCACCCGCCTCCCCTCCCCTCTGTGGAGGTGATGCTGGGGAGATCCGGCTTTTAAGCAGACTCTCCACAGCTCTAGCTCCTGCTTCCCCCCATTACTGTCTGTATTAGAGGCAGCAAGGGGGGGAAGCAACTCGTTGAGGGACTAGTCGATTAGTCACTTAAATCCCTAACTTACACACACACAAAATCACAAAATATTCAGGTTGCTTCCAGTCCCAAGAGATCAGTCATTTACCTCAGATTTATTTGTACCTTAGATTTTCCGCCAAAGACAATGCTGATAACCAGTCCTATAATAATCTAACTAAAGTTTTATTAACTAGGGGGAAAACATAGTTATTTACAGGATAAAGAAAGCAATATAGGAAGAAAAATGTTTCAAATTATGGTTAAATGGTGCCAGAGAGATAATAATCTGTCATCATTGAATGTCTTTTCAGGACTCAAAACTAAAGATCTCTGTTTATTTATTTTTATCTCCAGTTCTTGCAAGAACCCAGACTGAAAAGAGATGGAACATTTTCATGTTATCTATTTTTATTTTCCTTTTTCAGTATTCAAACCATTTGGGCGAAGCCTTCTGCAAGCACTTCTTCATAGTGGTATTGGGCAACTAATAATGCCTTTGCCCAATTTAACAGCCCCTTGAATTTTTGATAATCCTCCTGGATGGGTAGGAGGAGCCACTGTTTCCAGCTGAAATCACAATTTCAGAGCAGGCATATCTACAATTATAAAAGAAACTCATGTTTTACTTTGTGTTTGTAAATTGCTGCATGCATTATTTTCACTTGTAATGTCTGTATTCTATACTACATCATAGAGTCAATACACTTAGTATATTATAAGACTAATACCTATTTTGAATAAAACTAACATGCTGGTGTGCTGACCTGGTTTCCAGCTATACATTTGTTGGTTCTTATCCAACGCCTATGGCCTTGGCCAGAGCTAGCATTTGGTTTGCCAGTGCAAAACACTCTGCACTGGTGTAAATGAACAGAATTAGCTGTTGGGTGGCCAAATAATATTATAATATCCAGGCCAGGTTAATTTTTTGTGTGCCCCGGCACCTGGACCATGGTCTCATCCCACTGGGCTTGTGCTTCATCCCAAGGCCTCAACCCCACTCAGCCTTTGCCCTCCAAAGCCCCAGCACTTACATAAGCAGGAAGGAGGCAAAGAGGAGTGAGTAGGGTCTGGGAGGGAGGGGGCATAGAGATGCAAGCAGCCAACAGGGCCTCAGGGGGAAAAGGCTAATTACAGATGGAACCTTGAGAGCACTAGGCCCCAGTCTGAGCTCTGGTCTTCATCTGCATATAAGCCCACAACCACAGCACTATTGGTGCCATTGTCAACCAGCCAAGCACCCACTAGTCAGAAGAAATCCTATATTTATAAATACAGTTTCTGAATTTTCAACAGACATTGACTGAGCATTTTATCCTTCCCACATATTTAATAATATTCATATGAAGACTGTGCATGTACTAACCAGTCAAAGTCTCTCTGGTTGCTGTCTTTACATTTTCTGTGTATATATGTGAGTATGAAATACTTAATTCTTTTGATGGGCCTCTTTTGGCACTCCAGTAGATCAATTTGTCTTCAGGAATGTAATCTATATTTACTTTGCAGCAGGTACTGTAGCTCTTAACTCTACTTTCAGCTGATTCAGCTCCTACTTTGACCTCAGAAATATTCCCTGCTAACTGTCCTCCTCTTCACTCCAATTTGTACTGTCTAAACACTTACTGCTGAGTGTCCCTCTGGCCATTTTGAAAGGTGTTTCATCACACTACAATAAACGTGAAATACTGATCCACTCCAAATGGCTTTAAAAAAAGCAGCAGCTGTATATCGACTTGGGACCGGACAAGGGCATTTATTACACTACTTTCATACCATTGTCTACCTTTGGCAACGGAAGATTGTAAGGGTCCCTGGTGGTCTGAGACGATCAATACTACACTGGAGTTAAATTAGACCTCAAGTCAAGCACACATCCACCTTGGCTGAGATACCTCCAACCTGAAATCCCTGGAAAATTTACATTTTTCCACTAAGTTAACCAATAACTAAGTGAAATGAGTGGGAAAAAAGCAGCTGTCTCGCCTGTATCCTGCATTCTTTTTAACTAGACATTGTCTAAATAGCAGTGAATGTTCTTCAAATGAAATATGAGCAAGATGATGTATAAATTAGCTAGTGGTCATTGTGAACATTCAAGTAGAAACATTGAAAATGAAGTTACTAAATACATAATAGCATGAAAACAAGAATATTCTCAACCTCATTCTCAGGGCCAGTGATTGTTTTCTCTCTTTTTGTCTTTAGTCATAGAATACACACACACACACACACACACACACACATTTCCTGTTTGTATTAAATAAGATTACATGTACTTCAATATGGAATGTGCTCCCACATTTTCAGAGAACTAAAGGTCAGTGCTTGGAATGCCCAAATGATCTAGTAGCTTCATACTCCTAGCTACTAAAAATATTTAGGACCATAAATACATGGGAATGGTAGGTTTAACCATACAGGCTAGGAGGTTCAGAAGAGCAGTGTTGAAAGCAGTGCTGCAACTCTCCTAGGCTATGTCTAAACTATGGAGGTTTTCCAGGATACCAGAGGTCCAGGGAATGCATTCGCGCTTCCTCTTTTTTTGTGGACAAGCAGACGCGCTCTTTCTGAAGCTCAGTCTTCCTCCTCCCACAAGGAAAAGGGCTCTTTTGAAAGAGGGTTTTTTTCCTGAAATTTGTCTCAGTTTAGATGTGCCAAATTTCGGAAAAGCCTCTATTGGAAAAAGGTATGCATATTGCAGAGCACAATTTAAATCTAGTCTGAACTAGGACCTTGGTGTATGGGACAATGGAAATGTGAAACTCATGGAAACAACCTGTTCCTCACTTAAATTTTCTGGGTATCTTTTTTTTAAGTCATCCTACATCCTAGCTTATTTAAATATTGCTCTGAACACATTAGATCTCAATTATTATTCATATACAGAACATATGCATGCCTTTACTAATAGAGTACAAATTTAGCTAGAAATTCTCTGCAACAGAAATATAAGGCCCAGGATTTTGTGAAGATAAACTAGATTTTTAGTACTGACATATTATTTTACTAATTAAGTTAAAAACAAAATTATTTCGTCCATGGGAGTAAAGGCACTGTAGATTTCTTTAATCTGCACTTACTTTATTGTTCTATTATTTTAATAATTAGGATCATGTGAAATGTACAATATATGCTGTGACAGATATGGTAATTTTCTACAATATCCTTGAAAAATCTACTGAATTAAATTTAGCTATTTTGGAGTGCATTATATTAAATGCAAAGGTCATATGGTATTGTGGGCCAGGCCTTATGTAACCTCTCTAGGAAGGAGATGGGATGTGAACTCTGGAAAATTTTATGCATTTCAAAGAACTATACTTTTGGGATATACAGGTTAAGTTGTTTGCCTGGAATATCCTTAGGTGAAGGTGAATGAAATTTCCCATCACTATTATGTTAAAAAAAAAGCATTTGATATCTAGCAGTCTTTAAATTATAGTAATTTAATGTGCTCCTGAAGAAAGTAGCACTGACGGTTGATTACTTGTTCCCAGAGACTCCAGATGAAAGGCCTAAGCTGCATAAAGAAAAGACTGCACTATTCATGGGGATGGGAGGTCTCTCAGTTAAGGTGGCTATGAATTTATAATCATAGAAAAAATGCCTTGTGGGTTTCATATGTCAAAATAATTTTCTCTTCAGGCCTTACTGATATTGGGGGTGATCTCTGGTAAATTTATTGTCATGTATTGGACTTACAAACATGATAATAATAATGTCTACTAATAATGTGTTAACATGTCTTTTAATGCTTTTACCTTAAGAATACATGTGCTTGCTTAGAAAGAACTGGATGGTAACTTTTGACTGCTGCCCATTACAGATGATCTTAGCCTTCTAAGGGCATGTCTACAGTAGGAAATTATTTCAAAATAACTAAATTCAAAATAATAACTCCCAAAATAACAAAATTGAAATAGCATATCCCCACTATGGAGAAGCATCAAAATTAGTCCAAGGCAGCCTCCATTATTGTAGATGTACTTTCTCAACTTAAAGCTCCAGGAAGCACTGGGGAGTAATTACTTCAAATTACTCTGGGGAGTAGTTATTTCAAAATAGCAACAGCAGAGCATCCACACTAACACTATTTCAAAACAACTATTTTGAAATAAGTGTTATTCCCAGAAGAAAGCAGGAATACAGACTTCAAAATAACTATTCCGTTGTTTCAATATAATGTGATTGGTAGTGTGAACGCTCTGCTTATTATTTCAAAATAAGGGGGGTTATTTAAAATAATCCCCTCACGTGGACCAGGGCTAAGAGAGTAAGCAAACCATAGATACAGGATGTTTTAAGCAGTCTGTGTACTAGGGATATCACAGTGTAGACAAAAAACAGGAAAACAGGTCAACTCTGGAGGGTGTAGGGATGTGGGGGGGGGGTCTCCATCCAGGCTAAATGAGGGCTGAGAAGCTAAGAGCCTAGAGGGGCTACCATGTTGGTCAGTTCAGGGGGACTACAGGTGCAGTTGCCTTGAACTGTGACATGTGTAATTTGACGTTATATTTGTTTGTTTGCAACATTTTCCATTTTTAACAAACAGCTCTGTCACTTTTAAATGAATGTGTTGGTTGGTTTATTTCTGAAAGAAAAAAATATTAAGTGAACTATTTCCAACCAATTTGTTCGTGGAGAAAATTATTTTGAAATATGAAGCAGGTAAACCTTAACATGCCAGATGTCTCCCTAATGTAAGCAATTTAAATTCAATTTGTGGCAGAAAATATAGGCATTTCTGAATCAATAGGCTGCATTCAGCAGAGCTGACACATTACACCTGATACACAGCCAACCTGGCTGGGGACCAATTACTCATACCTGAGGGACTTTCCCTAGCTTTTATCACAAGGTAAAATCTCCTAGGATTACAGGTACTTAAAACTAATTAGGTCTGCTCTATTACCTGCCATTTGAATGCCCTCTGTTTCTACAACAGCCAGTTTACTTTCTTTATTTCAATGAGATAATTGTGGTGGCACAATCCACTAAGGTAAAATGATAGCTTTGCACACACATAGCTGTCTTTATCTTCTAGCAGAAAGCACAAGAGTGGTGATGAGATAATAGCTGGAGGCAGAGTTACAAGTTTGCCTTATTTACTTTCAGTGGTTTTGTCAGATGTCTGCCATCAAAGAATATAATTATGTGATTAGAACAAGAGACTGTAAACAAATAGCACTTTGCTCCTCCCCAGACATGTGAAGTGAAGCATGTACATCACTGAAACTCTTGTAAGAAAACTTACACCTTGCTGTCATGTGGAGGCAGGCCTGGGACAGGCAATATTAATGTGCACAAGTCCTTCCTTGTTCCACTTTTCAGCTGGCTTCTGAAAGTTAATAATTTCAAGACTATTGATAAAAAAAAATTCATACATATGCATTTAAACAAAGAGTTCAGAATAAAATGTAATTATTCTTCAGAGAGAAAGAGAATATGTATTCTGAGTTAGCTCTCACCCCGCCCCCCCCCCCCCCCCCGTTTGCTGCCTCTATCTGATAGAGGCAGTAAGGGGGGGGGGGAATTAACTAGTCGACTTGACTATCCAATAAGCATTTGCTTATGGGATAGATGACTAGTCGACTAGTCCTTAATATCCTTGGTCCAGAGAACACAAATAATGGAATTCTAAGAAGGCTGGTGGAGATGCTTACTGGACTTCTACTGTTGATTTTCATTACAACTTGTAATGCTGGAGAAGTTCCAGAAGATTGGAAGAAGAAGAAAGCACATGTTGTGCCAATATTTTGAAAGGGTATAGGGAATGACGTGGGTTATTATCAACCTGTCAGGCTGACACTGATCCAAGGCAAGATAATGGAGCATCTGATACAGGACTCAGAAATAAAGAAATAAAATGAGGATACTGTAATTAATGCCAGTCAACATGGGTTGATCTAAACAGATCCTGTCAAAGAAATTTTATTTTTTGTATATGATTACAAATTTGGTCAATAGAAGTAATAACATTGGTGTAATAGGCTTCATTAAGGCGTTTACTTTGGTACCAGATTATATTTTTATTGGAAATCTAAAACACTATAAAATCCATATTGGCACACATTAAATTGATTAAAACCTGGCTAACTGACAGATATCAATATGTGGTTGTGAATGGGAAATTATCACTAAGCAGGTATGGTTTTTTTGGGGGTGGAGGGGGAAGGTCATACAGGGATCAATTCTTGGGCCTACATTTTTATCAGTGAATCAGAAAAAAAATAAGACCATAATTGATAAAGTTTGCAGATGATAGAGTTGCATAGTGTTAAATAATGAAGAGCATTGATCACTGAGGCAGAGCAAGCTGGGTCTCTTTGTGAAGTGAGCATTATGCATTTTAATACAGCTTAATGTAAATGTATGCATCAAGAAAGAAAGAGTGTGAGGCATATTTACAGGAAGGAGTCACTAACTAGTAAAGCAGTAATTGTGAAAAGGATTTAGAGCATGACCTGGCCCAGACTGTGGACCTTCAGGAAGCAGTTCAAATCAAAGAAGGCATGGAAAGCACCACTTTGATTATTCAAACAGATAAAAATACCAGTGTTTACTATGCAGACAAGAAAACTTACATTTGATGTTCACCCATTTGAAAGTTACGTGTTCCTTAAAATTTTTGAACACGGTATTTTTAAATTGTTAGTTCTCCTTTTTGAGGTAGGTAGCAGTGCAGTACCATGAGAGGAGTAGAACAGGAGGAAGGCAGAATTGAGACCTTTCAACGTTTTGGCCCAAGTGAAGGGGCAGGGGGTGTCATTTGAGCTCCCTGCTTCAGGTGCCAAAATGTTGTAGGTAGGCCCTGCCAGCATGGGCTTTGTCAAGCCGAGACTTAAAAACCTCTAGGGATGGAGATTCCACCACCTCCCTAGGTAACCCATTCCAGTGCTTCACCACCCTCCTAGTAAGATAGTTTTTCCTAATATCCAACCTAGACCTCCACCACTGTAACTTGAGACCATTGCTCCTTGTTCTGCCATCCGCCACTACTGTGAACAGCCTTTCTCCATCCTCTTTGGAACCTCCCTTCAGGAAGTTGAAGGCTGCTATCAAATCCTCCCTCACTCTTCTCTTCTGCAGACTAAACAAACCCAAATCCCTCAGTCTCTCCTCATAGGTCATGTGTTCCAGCCCCCTAATCATTTTGGTCACCTTCTGCTGGATCCTCTCCAATGCATCCACATCCTTTCTATAGTGGGGGACCTAGAACTGGACACAATACTCCAGATGTGGCCTCACCAGAACCAAATAAAGGGAAATAATTCTCTAGATCAGCTGGCAATGCTCCTCTTAATGAAACCTAATATGACATTAGCCTTCTTGGCTACAAGGGCACACTATTGACTCATATCCAGCTTCTCATCCACTGTAATTCCCAGGTCCTTTTCTGCTGAACTGCTACTTAGCCAGTCGGTCCGTAGCCTGTAACAATGCTTGGAATTCTTCCATCCCAAGTTCCTCTTGACAGATAACAAAACTGGCCTGAATATTCACCAAGAAACTTGAAAAACTAACTGCAACTTCTCTAGGTGCCCTTATAGGCAGAGAGTGCTCCACTGTGCATATAAACAAAGATGTTTTTATTAGGGGACAGGGAACCTAGTCATGCTTAGGGTAAAAAACACAGCAACAGAACAGCTATATTGATAAAGAGTAAAATATTATCACTACCCTTTCCAGTAATTTGGCAGTAGACCATTTAACTCTCTTCCTATTTGTTAGCAAGAATGCCCCATAACTGACATTTCCATGACTGAATCACCTACTTCACACACTCCAAAAAAATATCCCTACCAAATGGTAGGGTCAGCAATGGTCCATATGGCTCTGTGTACCATAGTCTCTAGTCCCAAAGGAGCTGCTTTCCTGGTCCTGCCATTATGTAACCCAGTTTACTTAGGAGTGTTGCTGTGGTCTACATCATCTCTCACAATGAAGTCTCTATAGGAGGGAGCTAAGATCAGTAACTACCCATGTACAAAGCCATTATGACTTGATGGCAAGCTTGAATGTGAGACACGGTCTATATTGGGGATTGCTGGAAGAGTGTGAAATAACATCTCAGGGTTTATGTATGTATGTACATACAATAATGAACCTTACTATGTATTGCATATGCATGCATGGGTGGTAAAGAGACAGCAGGTTCAGCTCCTAAAGGTAGGTGTTCAAGAATACCTTCAAGAAACTAAGGGACAGATTTCAACACAAAAGCACTAGAATGGAATTCAAAGTCCATGTCATGGTTGACAAAACCTAGAAAACACACTTCTGTTGGCTCAGACACATACAGAAAATGAATAAAAGGGAGTTGGGAAAGATAACCCTACAGAAGTTGGTAAGAAAAACACTTGGAAGAAAGCCTTGCATCAGTGAGCTGCAACCTAGGCTAGTGAGTTGGCTGCATGAGTGGCCCTCCTTTATAAGATCAAGAACACATATTCCTGCGCATCCAGAAATATAATTTATGCTATCATGTGCTGCAAGTGTCCGTCTGCTATGTACATTAGACAAACGTCTCAGACACTTCGCCAAAGGATCAATGCCCACAAAACAGATATCAGACAGGATCACAAAGAAAAAACAGTTTCTTGCCATTTCAACCAAGAAAGGACATTGTCTCAAAGACTTGATTACCTGCATCCTGCTTCAAAAGCCTTTTAAGACTTCACTTGAAAGAGAATCCTCTGAACTGTCATTCATGCTTAAATTCGACACTTTACACTCAAGTTTGAATAAAGACGCTAATTATCTTACCCATTACAGAGATAGCTTCCCCAATTATCACCTCTAATATCATTAGCTCACAGACATTTACCTCCCTCCCCCCATCCCCCTTCTGTTCTGAAATTTGATTTGTCCTTTTCATACTTGTTCATTTTTTTAAATTGTATCCTTTGGTATATATGGTTGTGACAATTTTCTTCCACTATTTGATCTGAGGAAGTGGGTCTGGCCCACGAAAGCTCATCACCTATTAAACCATCTTGTTAGTCTTTAAAGTGCTACATAGTCCTGTTTTTTATTCCAGCTACACCAGACTAACACAGCTACATTTCTATCACTTTATCTCAGTGGTTCTCAAGACTGTGGAAACCAAGATGATCTCCTGGGATAGGGTAGTTTTTCTTAACTGTGTTTGTGTACCTAGAATTTCTGAAGTGCACTGACTGAACCCCATAGCAGGATATTGATTAGATGCAGAGGTAGCACACAACTCTCACAACGTTGTGTGCAATCAGCATATACCTCATTTTATGTGCTCATGCTTTCAGTGCATGTCACTTTTAAAATAACCGTAGGATGAAAACCAGCACAACATGGCTACCTTATGCTTGGACAATGGTAAACAAAATGTCTTGTGGGCCACACATAGAACCCCAGTGGGCTGCATGCCCGTGGCCCACAGGTTGTCCATGACTGCCTTACATCAACAAAGAGTAAGTAAGTGGCTCTTAGTACTGTCTCAAAACAAAGGTAGCCGATGTCTGTATAACAGCCCAAGAACACACAACAGAAGGAAAAACAAACAAACAAACATTGTGGGCTCGTCTACACTGGCCCCTTTTCCGGAAGGGGCATGTAAATTTCATGAGTCGTAGTAGGGAAATGCGCGGGGGATTTAAATATCCCCCGCGGCATTTAAATAAAAATGTCCGCCGCTTTTTTCCGGCTTTTAAAAAAGCCGGAAAAGAGCGTCTACACTGGCCCCGATCCTCCGGAAAAAGCGCCCTTTTCCGGAGGCTCTTATTCCTGTAGGACTACGACTCATGAAATTTACATGCCCCTTCCGGAAAAGGGGCCAGTGTAGACGTAGCCTGTGAGTAGACACTTTATGTGAATGAAGGTCTCCATAGCAGCACTTTTCCCTTTTCACTAACAGAGGCAACCTTCTGGAACTCCTGGCCATAGTTCAAAGTCTAGAGTAGCCCCTATTTCTACCTTAAAACTAGCAATCTAGTGACATGCGGAGACCAGACTTCAGTTTTGTTTTTCATAAGATTCACATCCATTTCATGGCTTGATTCACTCCCTAAAGCTACGTCTAAACTGCAAGCCTCTTTTGAAAGAGGCTTTTTCAAAAGATACTTTCAAAAAAACTTCTTTTGAAAAAGAGTGTCTAGACTACAACCAGTACTTTCAAAAAAGCAAGTCGCTTTTTCGAAAGAGAGCACCCAGGTGGTCTGGATGCTCTCTTTCGAAAAAGCACAGTTTGCATTACATAGATCTTTGTTTCAAAAGAGCACTTCTGAAAAAAGGTGTTATTCCACGGTCGAAAAAACTGCCATGTTCTTTCAATTTACTTTTGAAAGAACATGGCAGCAGTCTAGACGCAGGGGAAGTTTTTCTTTAAAAAAAGGCCACTTTTTTCAAAAAAAACCTTGTAGGCTAGACACACCCTAAATGATTTTGGAAAGAATGTGTCATATTTGTGAAGAAAAAAACCCTGGCCCTATGACCAAGGTAAGAGCACAAAAAGAATTAAAAGTCACATATAGGACCCATAAAGCTGGTTTTAGAGAAAAAAACACAACAGCAAAAAATCTGTGTAGATTATGAGGCGCTTTCAATAAACATTAGTATCCAAGGGGAAATTGCAATGGTGTAGTTATAAGCACAAATAAGGTGCAGAAAAAAGGTGGGAAATGTAGTTAAAGGCATGAAGCAATATTCAAACGTGGCTTTGACTTTGTACATGCTCAGAAGAAAACAGATAAAAGCTATGGAAAATTTGAACTCATGTTATTGTAAGCAGGTTTAGTGTGATCCTAAACACAGCCTCATAGTTTCAGTTTATGCCTTCCAAATAAAATTAAAATGCAATGTGTGGATCGGTTTATTATCTATTATTATTATTATTGCAGTCTGTAATTGTTCATTTCTAAATGTGCAATGAAATCTGTATAGCTAAGATTCTAGGAAAAGGCTAATAGAATGTGGTAGAGAATAGGATTAAAAAGAACAGCCTACAATTATAAAAGATATGTTGCACCACTACAACAGCAATTTTAGCTTCTGAAAGCATGTACATACTATTAGTGTCCTATAATCATTATGTGAACATATATGTATGTATTTACCGACTGCAAATCATTGTAGAATCTTAGGTGCTAATATTGCCTGAGAAGAAGACATGTTTTAGTAATTGGAAATTGACTGTGGTCAGGCTACTTTATTCTGACATTTTTTAATAGATTACTTGACTCAATAGCATATTTTAATTGGCGATTGTGGACGAGTAACGGAGTGCGATCACCCCCTGCCGGCCAGGAAGGGGGGGCTCCGTGAACCCCTTTGCCTGTCGGGCTGGACCCTGGGCAGGCTTCCGAGTCCCGGGGCCAGTAGATTGGGTGCGATCACCCCCTCTCCACCAAGCAGGGGGGGTTCAGCGGACCAGCCATCTATACCCCGGCTCGGTGTGTGGGCCCTAGGCCCAGGGTTTGGCACCTCCGTGGGGCTGGTCCCATCGGCTCTTGCCGGGCTGGCCCGCCGGCGCAGGTGCACATTGGTGTAGTTTCTTAGATTACGAGGGTTGTGAGAAAGCGTAGGAGGGGGAGGGGGACCCGGGCCCGCCCTCTCCACCGGGTCCCAGCCCAAGGCCCTAAGAGTGGGGGCTCACCATCGCCCCTGCATGACCGATGGGGGGGTTACTCCCTAAACGCGTCTGTCCATGGGTGCCACCAAGGCCCCACCCTGGGCTGCTTCCTCCCCTCTAGGGGCCCCCTGGGCCCACCCTCTAGTGCCCCTGTGCCTACCGTGGCTCTGACGGTTGGTGCCCTGGGGATTTCTGGGTTGTCCGTCACCCCCGTCACGTTCCGCGGGAGCCCTCCTGGGCTGCTTGGAGTCCGGGATGCACCGTTTGCCTCCGGCGAGGCCAGCGAGGGGCCTCTCTGCGGCGAGGGCCCGCCGTCTGTTGGGTGCGGGGGCCGTTCCAGGTGGCCTCTTGGCCCCAGTCTACTCTCCAGCTGCAGTGGCAGCTGCCCCCTTCTCCACTGGCGGCGAGCCATTTTCAAATGGCCCACCGGATGTGACTTCGTCCGGAGGGCCTGTCCCCCGGTGACAGTTACTGTCCGCCCCTCTCGGCAGCATGCCAAGAGCGGGGGCGGAGTTTCCCCGGCCATGCAGGTGCAGAGGCAGATTCTGGCCCTGCCATGCTGGTGCCTTGTTACTGGGGCTTTTCCCCCGTGGCTCCGCTCGCTCCCCACCTTCCCCTGCCGTCCAGAGTGCGGGCCGATGACGGCCCATCACAGCAATATGGTACCTGAATCAAAAGACACATATTTATATAGTAAGAACTCTGGTGTGTATATGTGTATTCATATGCCACACATTCATTTCTTTCCAAAAAACCAATTATATGAAAAACATGGAAGGTTTTAAAATTAAGGACTCAAAAGATGAGCTTAATTCTGGGTGTCTGTATCATAATGCATACACATAAAATGTAAGTCTTTACTGACATAATATTGTGCTACTTTTTCCACAGAACCCCTACCTCCTTCTGTGCCGAGGATAGACGGATGGTGCTCATTGATTAGGTAATTCTTCAATATTTCTTATGATCTTCATCATTCAGTATGTGGCCGAACCTTACTCATTACACACCGCTTGAACTCTGCACTGAATATATTAATAATTTCTTCAATGGTATAGCTATGGTGCATTCAAAAATATATGAATGAATCCCCAATAATCGTGAATTTGCCTTCCTAATACATCTGTGAGATGATATGGTGTTATCCCTATTTTGCAGATGGGAAATGAAGTCACAGAGGCCAGGATCCACAAAAGGACTTAATTGATCCTGTGTTTTTCTAGGCACATACAATGCTCAGCATTACAACGCCTAAGTGATCCATAAAGCCAGGGTTAGGTTCCTATTGATTGCCTTAGAAAAGCCATCTAAAAAAAAAAAAGCATCAAGCTAGCAGGAGAGCCCACTGAGATAGCGAATGGTAGATGCTGACAAAGGGAGTATCCACCAACCCAGTGGTCACCAACCAGTAGATCAGGATCTACCAATAGATCTTAGAGCCTCTGACAGGTCATCCTGACTGGTTTTGCCAGGAAGCTATCAAGCACTGGCACTTCAGTTGACCTTCTACCCACTGTCAGCTGTTCCTGCCTTCTGCCTTGGAGCTGCCCCCTTGGGAGCCTCCTGCTTGCTGTGCAGAGTGAGGGAGAAGAAGGGAGCACTGATGTCAGGGAGTCCTTCTTCCCCCTTCTTCTGTACCCTGTCTCCACACAAAGTGAACGGGATGGAGAGATCTTGTCAATGCAAATCTCTGTCACTTTCACACACTGTGGCTACGTCTACATTGGCATCCCTTTCCTACTTGAAAGTAGGAATAAGAAATCCTCCGGAAAAGGGCTTATTTTCTGGAGAATCACGTCTAGACTGGTGCTTTTCTCCGGCTTATCCCCAAGCCGGAAAAAAGCGGCAGCCATGTAAATGCAAATGCCGTGGGGATATTTAAATCCCCCGCGGATTTGCAATTCCGACTCGTCTCATTATCATCCCTTTTCCAGAAAGGGATGCCAATGTAGACGTAGCCTGTGTGTGTGTCTGTCATTCTCACAAATACACACTGTCCTTCACTCTCCTATCCAGACACAACACATATGTGGGGGGTTGTTACTTCTTTTACTGCTTGACCATGCAGCCCTTGAAAAAGGCAGAGCACATACTATCCACATGCTGCCCTTGCCTGTAGACAACACTCCTGCAGCTCCCATTGATCAATATACGGGGAACTGTAACCAGTAGAAGCTGTGGGCTCAGTGCCTGTAGATGAGGGGCAGCACATGGAGCCATTGTTGTACATGCCAGCTACTTTCAGGAGTGGTACAGGACCAGGGCAGGAGTAAGCCTGCCTTAACTCCACTGCTCCACCACCTGGAAGCCATCTCAGTTAAATGGTGCCCAGGCAGAGCCTGCTTCCTGAACCCCTGTCCCAGCCCCGAATCTCCTCCTGCCCCAGATAGGAGTTCCCCTGCACCCAAACTCCTTCCCAGAGCTTACAAGAGGGCTTTTGCCTGAACGGGAGCAGCACAGTATTTCCGCAAGAACACTGATGATCTTACATGAGATCATCAGTGTTCTTGCAGAAATTCAAATGGCCAGTGTAGACAGCTGGCAAGTTTTTCCGCAAAATTCCATGATTTTGCGGGAAAACTTGCCAGTCTAGACACAGCCAATGAGTTTAGGTAGATTGCAGGAAAGCCTGAAACCTGGTATGTGCCCACACCCCAGACTTAGGTGCTTAATCTGGAATTTAGGCTCATAAATACCTGTTTAGATTGGGTCCAGAGTAAATAAGATCCTCCGGAAAAAGTGCCCTAGTTTGAAGTAGGAATAAGATCCTCCGGAAAAGGGCACTTTTTCCGGAGGATCGGGGCCAGTGTAGACGCTCTTTTCCGGCTTTTTTAAAAGCCGGAAAAAAGTGGCGTACATTTTTATTTAAATGCCGCGGGGGATATTTAAATCCCGCGCGCATTTCCCTACTACGACTCATGAAATTTACATGCCCCTTCCGGAAAAGGGGCCAGTGTAGACGTAGCCTGAGTGTGGGAGACCCCAGAGCCCTGCTGCAGACACCAGCGTCACCCCCTTCCACCTCCCATATCCCTCAGGCTGCATCAGTTGAGGGAAGAGGTGGGACTTTTTTTTGTCTTCAAAATCCAGGTTTCCAGGGGGCTTTGGACCAAACTCCATAGTTCACACTGCCAGCTGCTGCACTCCAGAGCAATCATAGCTCCAAGTGTTGCCTCAATGATTCTTTCATAAAGACTGAAGCTGAATACAAGCTGAAAGTTGAACAAGTGAAATTTTATTAAACCCTGTGAAATGCTCTGTCTGTGTGGAGCAAATTCCAACCTAATTTCCTACATTTCCTGTTCCACTTGCATCCCCTCAAAACACTGTCTCCACAGAACACTGGCTCTCTGATTCTCCCACTCCCCCCAGTTACACTGACCATGACACAGACATCAAAGTCCAACAATGAAGCATCCTCAGTACCTCAGTACAAGGAATGGAGCTTGCTCTGTACAGATAGAATCTTCAGAAAATATCCTTGAGAAACTGAAAAACTTCTAATGGACATATGGAAACTGATTTTTTTAAAAGGCTGGTCAAATTTGAGCAGTGTTTCCCAGGCTTGGAAAAAGGCACATCCTGACACACTTCAAATCCTTTTTGTGATGCATGGTGATACTGGGTCTTTTAGATGAAGTAGCTGTATGGTTTTTTTGACATGCACAAAATAACGTTCTACCTCTTACATTGTTCTCTGAAATGGTTAAAACTTTGATACTGCAATTTTCCAGATGCATTCCAACTGAAGCGGATGCCCAATTTGAAAAATGTCTACTCAAAAGTGTGAAAGTTTGACAAAGGCTACGTCTAGACTGCATTGCTTTTTGGGGGTACCGGAGGTATCCTGGAAAAGCAATGCCATGTACAAAGAATGTGTCCACTTTTTCAAAAAAAATTTCAAAAAAATGGACACATTCTTTCATTATCCCTGTATATCTCATTCTACAAGGAATAAAGGATGTGTCGAAAGTACACTTTCTTTCAACATTTGACACTGTGTATATCTGCCAAATTTCGAAAGAGCCTCTTTTGAAAGTCAATCGGAAAAAGATGCACAATTTGTGTACCTCAAATTGTGTTTCTTTTTCCAATTGAACATTGCAGTGTAGACCTAGCCAACGTTATAAGAAATTGAAAACAGACTCATAATAGAAAAGGTTAGCCATCCTTTACTACATAACTGCAGATACAGAGAGGTTTGTTCTAAGTGATTCTGTTTCCTGTAGAACTGCTCGTGAGTCAAGTTACCTGTTTTAAAACAAAGTATTCTTGGAACTACAGCCAACAGGCTAACAATTATAGAATTCATTGTAATGAGACACAGGTCTTGAGTGATTAGATATTGTGCACAGCATATTAACCATAGACCGTCTGTTGCACTTTCTTCTTGCTTTGCTACCTCATTCCTATTAATAGAGAAACACACTTTAATGATGGAGCAAAATCTGAAGTAAACATGCACTGATACATACGCACGCACACAAAACCTGAGAAAAGCACACACATATATATTCTTGTTACCGATAAGCACTCTTCAGTAGCTGTCAATGAATGAGTTAAAGATTGCCCTTCCTTCTATCTTTCATGCATATGTAGATTCTATAGAAGATGAGGTGGAATTGTAAAAAGTTTAGTGTTAGCACTTGAGAGAGTAGGAATTCTAGATGAACAAAAAATGAGACATCTCATCAGTAATCACACAGAGGTAAATGATCTTAAGAATGATAGGTGAATGATAGTACGCACAGATATGAGAGATTAGATGTGATAGCCTTCGATAAACTGAATGACAAGCCCATTACTAAAGTAGTATATATTGTACATAATGGGCAAAGACTTTGTCTGTAAAGACTTGAGGTCTCTACTCTAGCTAGTTTTTGAGTTAAAGAGTGTTCTGTCTCCAGTATTGTTCAAGTATTTATTTTATAGTTTACCCCCACAGCAGTAACTTTGTTTGGATAAGAAAATCCTAGGGCTCCTTTCTAATTATTGAAAACACTGTCAATTGTACAATGTGCTTGTTACACCCTGTTGAATACTATTAATGAAATCAAAACCTTGTTCATGACTTTGTTTGGTTCATGAACCAGTGCAAAAGAGCATGTGATTATTGTAAATGTTCACCAAGTAGAAACAATAAATATTGTTTGAACTACAGTTTATTCAAGAATTGGGGGTTTTTTAGCTATGAATTTGCTATTTATTATTATTGGTGTATAGTTGCTCACATGGTTCTGTTTCTGTCCCCTCATTGGTTGAATAACAAACTTTTTAATAGGGCATGGCAAATAATGAACATTTAAAAAAAACTAATATACTCTGCACCTTCTGCTTAAAGGGACCCCCAGCATAGGTGTGTCTCGTGTTTTTCTCCTTTGTCTGCTTCACTGAGGGACAGCAAAGCTTTTTCTCTACCTGCTGTGGTTGCCCTTGTGGACTCCTCCGCACTCCTGCCATGGACCTGCCTCTAGGCAATCCACAGCCCTTATCTGTCATGCTGCAGTTCCTGCAGCAGTTTCTGCAGGCTGCCTTCCTGGCCTTGCAGGAATGCAGTCCCCAGCTTATCATGGACCCTCATCATCTCTCTTTGAGCGCAGCTCGTGCAGCTGCACCCAACCATGCACCACCGCTTCTTGTGGCTGCACACCAGTTCTAACTGGTGGGACTAGACCCCTTCCCTAGATGGTTTTTCAGTCCCACCCTCACAAGCCCTGCCAGAGTGTGGGATTGCTCATGGTGTGTGGGGTGAGGGTGGGGAGAGGAAAGGGGTGGGCTTAAGGTCCTGCTGAGGGCTCTGGCTCACTTGTGATACTCTGTTTGTCTTCTATAGGTAGTGAGGGCCATCAACACCATCTTGTTGCACAGGATCATCAACCTTGGTGACACGGACCCCATCAGTGCCAGCTTTGCTGACATGGGCTTCCCCAACTGTGGGGCGGGGGGTGGCTATTGGCTACACACACATCTCCATCTGGGCCCCTGACCACTGGGCATCTGTATTCATCAACTGCAAGGGCTACTTTTTGGTGGTCCTGCTGGCCTTCATTGACCACCACAGGCAGCTCACTAACATCTACGTTGGGTGGTTGGGGAAGGCGCACGACACCTGCATCTTCCGCCACTCCAGCATCTTCCAGAAGCTGCATACCAGCACTTTTTTCCCCGACCACATCACCAGGGTCGGGGACATGGACATGTCGATGTGCACTGTAAGGGATGTGGCCTATTCCCTGTTGCCCTAATTCATGAAGCCCCATACTGGACACCTTGACCCCTCCATGGAATCATTCAAGGCCAGGCTCAACAGGGCCTGAATGGTGGTGGAGGGCACCTTTGGGCATCTGAAGGCAGGGTTCCGATGCCTTCTCACCCTCCTGGACATCGGGGAATGGAACATCCCCCCAAGAGATGGCCACATACTGTGTCCTTCACAATATTTGTGAAAGGAAGGAGATGACGTTCCTGCCAGATTGGGCGGAGGGGGGGCAGAGGCTAGCTGACTTGACAGAGCCTTTGAGCTGCCGCACAGGGCTGCCATCCAGCAGGTGCATCAGGGGGTTGTGTACAAGCAGGAGGCCCTGAGGGAGAGTTTCTTATAAGGATCCCAGTGATACTCTCCCCTAGGCCTCCTCACAAGGGGCCTGTGCATTGCCCCTCTTAGCCTTTCCTCCAGCACCCCTCCCACTCCCCTTCCCTGCAAAGACAATAAAACACACTCTTTGTTTTGGAAAAAAACAACTCTTTTTTAATTTGGGGTGGAAGTAACTGGGGAGGGATTGGAGAAAGAACCTGGGAGAGGGGAGGAGGGAGGATGAAAACCAGGGAGAAGGGAGCTACAACAGGGAGGAGGGGCTCAGGGCTGAGGCTGAGAGTGGCACCTGGTTCTGGTGGTTCTACCACTTCAGGTGCAGGGACCTTGGTGACCATGGGAGGGGTAGGAGGAGAAGCAGGAGCAGGAGCTGGAACAGAAGCAAAAAAATCGGGCTGGGGCAGGATCAACAGCAGGAGCAGGCACCATGCCAACTATGAGCACTTGAACTGCCGTGCACGTGATGCAACCCTGCTCTAGCAACTCCCGTCAGATCTCTCGCTTCAGCAGTTCCTCCTGAATTCTCCAGTACCTGCGGGTCACCCGGTGTTGGGAGGGTGCCCCCGGTGGTATCAACCATCCCCCCTCTCACAGCTGGTTCAGATGTGGAGAAAAGAGAGACAGTCATCCCTGGAGACTCTGTCCCTGAAGCCTTGCTCTCCTCTGTAAGCCAAGACCAACAGTTCTCAGGTCAGACGAAAGGCTACGTCTACACTCCCACTTTTTTGCAGAAGAGGAAATGCAAATGGAGTGCTAATTAGCATATCTCACACTCTCATTTGCATATTCTTTTCTGATCCTTTTTTGCAGAAGAGATTTTTGCACAAAAAAAGCAGCGTAGACGGATGTTATGTGCAAAAAAAAAAAAAACCTTTTGAGCAAGAACCCTTATTCCTCAAAAATGAGGTGCTTGAGCAAAAGGGGTTTTTTTTGTGCAAAATGGACCTGTCTATACTGCTTTTTTTGTGCAAAAACCTCTTCTGTAAAAAGCATCATAAGAGAATATGAAAAGGAAGTGCGAGAAGTTGCTAATGAGCGCTTCATTGCATTACCTCTTCCACAAAAAAGAGGCAGTGTAGACGTAACATTAGAAACAAGTTTTATAATCACACAAGCATTATATTGAAATAGTTGGCAAATATTTTATGGACACCACTGTTCTCAATTCCATTATTTGTATGTATTTGGGTTTTTCTCTTACAGAAGGGAAGATATTTATGCAGAGCAGCATCTATTACCAAGTGTACAAAAAAAAACCCAATAACAACAAAGGGTGGCTTCTCCTCAAATTGACTAACCTAATTCATTTCAATGACAGTTTGGAAAATAGTCAAAAACTTTTCAGCTGAGCAGTACTGGTACTGTGGTTCACAGTAAGCCCAAAATCTTTCTTACCCAGCAGGTTAGTACATGTTTGGAGAAATATGAACTTTTCTACACTGATGAAGCCTCTCTCCTTGAAATCTTTTGCTTGCTGTTTCTTTTTTAAAGGTGTTAGAGAAATATGACTGTAATTAACAACTGACAAAAATATCTGGGCTTCAGCTGAAGTGGGAAATCACAGAGGTTACTTATTTTCTCATGCATTTACCATTTGTTCTCTTTTCTTCAGGAAGTTGAAAGACCTGAGGTTCAAACTTAATAAGGCCACATACTGTTCCTAAGAGTATTTACAACATGCAAAAAATAAGCCAGTACATTTCTTATATTTAAATTTGTTTTCAGTCATCTAAGCTATTACACAGTATGCCATCCCTAAACCTTTTATAATAAGAAGTACATGTTTCTCAGTTGAGGAAAAGAATGAAATGTTCAGCTACTCTAGCTGTTTGAGACTGGAAAAGCAACAAAACATTAGTGTGCTTCCAATACACACATCTGATTCTGCTTGGAGCATCATGAAAAGCAAGCTGCCTGTAGCACAAAGGTTGTTCTGCACTTACAATTTATTTGGAACAAACCCATGGACCAATCAGCAAGTAGCTTGTTTCCACAAAACTCTATATGACACTTCAATTGTTTAAAAAAGCTACTACTCCCTGTTACAAGAGGATTATTATTACTATAGATTATATGGTGTCTTGCCCAACTCCCATTGCATTCGGTAGGAGTCCTTCCATTTTCATCATTGGAGGTTATATTGGAACTTTTCATCCACTTTACATGTGAAAGTTGCTGTATAGTCAGACAAGTCAAGTGCTCTGTTCTACCATGTTATGGAGGCATGCTGGTGAGTCTCAAGTTAAGGTTAACTTTTGTCTTCAGTGTGATTTAAAAAAAAAAAAAAAAAAAACCTTTTCTGTAGCCAAGACTGTACTTAAAAAAACCAAAAGAAGAAACAAATGTGAGAGATGCCTTAGTTGGTTAGGGTCTTGTGTGTGCTGAGAGGAAATTCTTGGAAAATATATTAACATTCAGGAACGACACCAGTGAAATCTGAGAAAATTTGTCTATTCCTTAAAAAAAAAAATCTTTTGCAAACCCTAGCGCCTTACAAACTTTAAATGTTGCCATGCCCATCACATAGCCACAGCAATGTAGTCTGCACATTTCTCCAAATATGCTCCTGATTCACTATAAAAATAACTCCACCAAGAGCAGCTGATTAGCACTCATTTCAGTTTTGTCTAAGCAGCGTTACATTCCTTTGGGGATGAGCTAGAAGGGGGAATCAGAAAGAAACATGTGTGATTTGTTTGTTTGTTTCTGTTTAACATGGAAAATCCAACTCATTATTTAAAATACCAAAACAGATACATGTGCACATATTCACCATGGAAACCTTGGAAAAAGGAAGATGAGTAATTTTTAAACTGAGTGGGCATAGAAAGAATTGTTTGCCAGCCTCAGCCAATTGAAATTTACTCTTCATTTAAAAAGGACATTGGAGCAGAGTGTCTTGGGGTCACAATAGCAGAGGCTGTATTGCCATCACATATTTTTAAAACAAAACATGATTGTGTCCATCTGCATAGTTGTTCCCCTTTCATCTCTATTTCCATCTCCATCTCTCTCACACACCAACACGTGCGTGGGGGTGGGCGTGCACACACATGACATATTCTCCCTTCTTTTATCCCAGAGCTACTGCTTCCACAAATCTCAAACTCTCCAGAGTACCTGAATGATTTTAATTTTTAATTGAAAATTGTTGTTTCAGAATATTCGAAACTGTCTGTGAATTTACTAAATCATTTAAGGCATATTTGTGGGGAGAAGGAAAGGGACAGCTGGATTCACAAAAGGAGATTTAGCCATTCACAAACTCAAGAAGGAGCTGATAACTCTCCAGTAACTATGATGATGAGAGGTACCTTCCCCTTCTGTTCCCTTCTGGAAAATAAGGTCATTTTAGGTTTTTAAGTAACATAGCTAAGGAAAATAAAATAGCACCTATAAGAAGAAGTCTTCCATGACTAGGTGGTAAAAGCCACTCTCAGTGTGCCACAAATAGTTCACATGGAAAACAATCACAACATTCTTTTGACCTCCCATCCAAACCAGGTCAATGTTTCAGAAGCCCCTGAGTGAATGTCATTTGAAATAGCTAATAAAGGCTAAGCAATTGTTCAGTCTTCCTGACCACTACTGTTTACTGGGGGAAAGGACATATCTACCCACCAGGTATCATTTACAAGAGGTGGTAACATTTATCTTTATTAATTATAAGTGTGCACTCAAAAGAAAGTCATTCGCATATCCTGCAACTAGAGGTTGTCTATCCCTCTTCTGTGTTTCACCTGATGACTGCTTTGACTATTGACTTACTGGAATTCTGCCTCCTAGGTGGATACAAGATTGATCAATGTTGTTCTTCATGGTCATTTCCCACCTGTCTTTTTGTTTTTCGCCATACAGAAGAAGAGGACTCTCCAGTAGCAGACTGAGGCATGTTTTGGATCTAGTCAGCTTGAAAGGCTATAGATAGGGCGTATATATATAGTTCCTTTCTGGTGCCTTGGACGTGAAGTGTCTCCACTGCTCTGACAACCATCCCAGACACAACCCTAGAAAACTCTCTGGGTATGTCTACACTAGAAAGTTAGTTCGAACTAACGGACGTTAGTTCGAACTAACTTTCCTATGCGCTACACTAGCGCTCCGTTAGTTCGAACTTAATTCGAACTAACGGAGCGCTTAGTTCGAACTAGGTAAACCTCATTTTACGAGGACTAACGCCTAGTTCGAACTAGCTAGTTCGAACTAAGGGCTGTGTAGCCCTTTAGTTCGAACTAGTGGGAGGCTAGCCCTCCCCAGGTTTCCCTGGTGGCCACTCTGGCCAACACCAGGGAAACTCTATGCCCCCCTCCCGGCCCCGGACCCCTTAAAGGGGCACGGGCTGGCTACGGTGCCCGTGCCAGGTGCAAGCCTGCCAGCACCCAGGTAGCAGACCCTGCACCTGGCACGGCACAGAGCCACCCACCCGATGCCCCCCAGCCCACCCCCTCTTGCCGGGACCAGGCTGGCGGCTCCCGGGAGCTTGCCCTGGACCGCAAGAGGCGGGCACCTTCCTGGGCTAGTGCGGACATCGTGGACCTCGTCCACGATCTCCGCACTAGGCACAGGAAAGTGGCCGTCTAGGGCAGGAGAGCTGCCAGCCTGGCCACCCAGGACCAGGTGTGCATGAAAATCAAGGGGGTCCACTGAGACCCCCGACACTGAGCCCTGAGCTTACAATGGCCGTACTGGGTCAGACCAAAGGTCCATCTAGCCCAGTAGCCTGTCTGCCAACAGCGGCCAACCCTAGGGACCCTGGAGGGGATGGACCGAAGACAATGACCAAGCCATTTGTCTCGTGCCATCCCTCTCCAGCCTTCCACAAACTTTGGGCAGGGATACCACTCCTACCCTCTGGCTAATAGGACTCCATGGACCCAACCTCCATCACTTTATCTCACTTCCCTTTCAACTCTGTTCTAGTTCTAGCCTTCACAGCCTCCTGCAGCAAGGAGTTCCACAGGTTAACTATTTGCTTTGTCAAGAACAACAACTTTCTCTTACTAGTTTCAAGCCTGCTACCCATTCCTTTCCTTTGGTGTCCTCTAGTCCTTCTTTATGGGAACTCAGGAAGAACTTTTCTGAATGCACCCTCTCCACCCAACCCCTGCTTTTAGAGACCTCTATCCTGTCCCCCCTCCGTCTCCTCTTTTCTAAGCTGAACAGTCCCAGTCTCTGTAGCCTCTCTTCATCTGGGACCTGTTCCCAACCCCTGATCATGTTAGTTGCCCTCCCCTCTCCCAGCCTTTCTCTTCCCCTCTCCCACCTCCTTTTCCCAGTCTCCCCCAGTTTTGTTCAATAAAGACAGAGTCAATGTTGGAAGAAACGTTATCTTTATTTTGTACATCAATAAGAAGGGGGGCTAGGGAAGGGCAAGTGGAAGGAGGTGAGGGAGGAATGGGGTACGAGCCCCCGATGGGGAGGACTGGGCTGGCTCTGCGGGCTTCTGGGGGTGGAAGCTCTCCTGCAGCCCCCCAATTACTCCCTCTCCCCAGATGGCAGCCTGCGGCAAGTGCAGCCGGGCTGATGGCCGAGTGGTGTGATGTGCCCAGTGTGGGCACTCAGGGCACTCCAAGCCAGAACTTCTTTGCAAGCGGGGCACCCCTTAGAACTGTGTGTCCGGGGTGGGGGTCGGGACCCTTTAAGCGCAGCCCTCGGCTAGCCTGAGACAGCATCTCCATGCTCTAAGTCCTCCTTTTATGCCCTGCCGGCACTGCTTCCGGCCATCATTAAGCCCTGTTCAGAGTCCACTCAATGTGGACTTACTAGTTCGAACTAGCAAAACGCTAGTTCGAACTAGTTTTTAGTTCTAGATGCGTTAGTTCGAACTAGCTTAGTTCGAATTAACTAATTCGAACTAAGTTAGTTCGAACTAGCGCTGTAGTGTAGACGTACCCTCAGTTTATGAGACCATAACAAGCCATTTTAACAAAGGTGTTAGCCTAAGGGCCCGGACTGCCTAGCTACAGTCTGCCATCACTGATTGAAGTCATTGCCCATTTATGTATAGAACACCGAAGTGTTATTTCACAATCCTGTAGGACTAGAAATGGGACCTGTGTACTATTGGAAAGGAGAGATTCCTAGCTTCTCATTACTAAAGACAGAATTCATTTAGCCACTCAGGATCATGAGATACCAGATTTTAAAGCTGTGACATGATTAGGAATAGAGTGACGTTAGGGTATTTGTAGGGTATTTGTTTATTATTCCCTCAAATTACTGTATGGTTAGTTAGACATTATCCTGAGATGGATGGATACCCTCCATGGCAATTTTTGGAGTAAAATAAGAAAATGTAAAAGCCCCATTGCTCCACTTAAGGAGTGGAGCACCATTTCTCAGGCTGGATATATGAGGTTTTTACGTGGCACTTTTTTTTTTAAAGATTCTTTCCTTAGTGATGCCCAAAATTAACTGGCCCATTAAAAGAAATTCACATCAGACATTCTTTGCTTATCTCTGTGAGATTATATGATGCATGATTTAATTTTTTGAAGGTGCTCACATTTCTGATTGGTTTATTAATTTGTGTTTATTGTAGGTACTCTGGAATAATGGTTTATCTTAATTGGTATTTTTATGCCCACTTTTTAAAATATGTATGTGGCTAGTTTTTATGCTGCATGCCTTTACAGTATGAGAAGGATTTAGATTTTACTTCAAGAAGAAAAATTTATACTCAAATTAAAAGTAATTACATACACATTTTGCTTCAAAAATACTGAAGCAAAACTTCAATTGACTTCAAATAGGTACGTTAAGGACTGAAAGATTAAGTCTCTTCCTATAGGGGTATTTCTACACTGCAGAATTTTTCCAGAAAAACTACACTTACATACACGCTGCAATTGGGTTCTTTTGACAGAAAGTCGAAAGAGCGCAGGTGATTTCCAACAGCGGTAAACCTCTTTCTATGAGGAAGAAGCCTTTTTTCAAAAGAGCTCTTTCGGAAAAATGGCGTGTTTTGGCAGGGAGGAGGGTTTTTTTTTTTCAAAAGAAGAGGCCTCCAAGAAAAAGCACAGGTGCCCTAGTGGCCACTCCATCCAGAAATGTGAGATACAGGCAGTCCCCGGGTTACATGGATCCAACTTACATCAGATCCCTACTTACAAACGGGGTGAGGCAACCCCGCACTAGCTGCTTCCCCCCAGCAGACCAGGGAGATGCAAAGCTAGCGCCCCCCCCCCCCCCAGCAGACCAGGGAGACGCGGAGTGGCTTTTCTCAGCAGACACCTCAGCTTGAGAATAAAGGACTGAGGGAAGTGAGGTGTGGGAGAATAAAACTGAGCTCTGGAGAAATGTTTGGCTAGAGTTTCCCCTACAATATGTACCAGTTCCGACTTACATACAAATTCAACTTAAGAACAAACCTACAGTCCCTATCTTGTACGTAACCCGGGGACTGCCTGTAGCATACAATCAATGTGGACGTTGTCTTTTGAAAAAGCAGATTGCTTTTTCAATGCGCTTTTGCTGTGTGGATGCTCTCTTTCAATAGATGTTTTTCTGGAAGATCTCTTCCTGAAAAGCTTCTTCCAAAAGAAGCCTGCCGTCTAGATGTAGCCTAGGAAGGAATTTCCTACTTTGTAAAAAGGTTCAAAAGAGCACTTTTAAAATATTTCTTTTGTATTCTAGATATGGGCTGGATGCTCCTGCCTATGTTCAGTAGTTCTTGAGTCACTGATTCAATTGGACTACTCAAGTAGTAATAACACAATAAGGTACTGGATGGGGAGGGCTCTTACTACAGAGAATGCTTTCCAAGGTGTCTGCCTGGTGGGTTTTTCCCACAAGCACAGGGTCTAACTGATCACCATTTTAGGAAGTCAGAGGGAATTTCTCTCAGGTCAGACTGACAGAGACAGAGCATTTTTCACTTTCTTCTACAGCACAGGGCATAGATCGTTTGCAGATTTAAACTAGTGTAAATGGTGGGTTCTCTGTAACTTGAAGTCTTAAACCATAATTTGAGGACTTCAGAAACTCGGCCATAGGTTAGGAGTTTATTACAGGAGTGGGTGGTTGAGGTTCTGTGGCCTGCAATATGCAGGAGGTCAGACTAGATGATTACAATAGTCCCTTGTGACCTTAGAGTCTATCAGTCTATAATTAATGTAAAGATGAGCAAACTGGGATCCGAGTTACTAAGATCTTCATCGGGGCCACATGTAACTAGTTAGCTCCGATATATTAATTAGTACTATGTGCTGCTAGTTCTATTAGTGGATAGCTTTTAATGGAAAACGTGTGCTATACATATATGTAAGAAAGACTTGTAATTTTTATATACGATTTGTTTATTTGTACAACCCAGCTGCTACCCTTTGAACAAATTTCTTGGTGAGCTTTGAATCGGGGACTTACACATACGGGTAATTGCCTCACAGAGGTGGAATTTCTCTTAATCAATGATGCAAGTGAGAAAAGAATCAGCCCCTCGACATTCTCTTCTAAATTCTGAACTACCAGTTTCTTCATTTAATTCTGACTCTTCCATCTGCTTCTCTGAACTGGGCTCACTTCATTTGCATTCAACAAAGTTTAATAAAAAAACACTTTAGTTTGCAAGCAAACAGTTAGGCTTGCAATGGAGAATAAGTTGTAAGTTACCCCCCACTTAGTTGCTGAGTTACTGGAGCACTAGACTGCTCTAAATGCAAGATCCAGTGGGGCTGCTGAAACATTCAAGGCTGTTTTTTCAAAAGATCCTTGTGGCACAATCTTATTGTAAATGTGGGTTTTTTTTCCC
The DNA here is from genome assembly GCF_049634645.1 of Pelodiscus sinensis. Lineage (NCBI taxonomy): Eukaryota > Metazoa > Chordata > Testudines > Trionychidae > Pelodiscus > Pelodiscus sinensis. Next base: position 24,067,140 of record NC_134717.1, on the reverse strand, counting down.
TGTAAAGTGTTTAATCTGAGATTTCATTTGAGCAGAAGAGGAAATTACCATGAACAGAGCTTTTGTAAGTGTTTCTTCTGTCATTAGAGAGACCACGAGCAACAGGAAGAAAAAAATAAGTAGAGAAAGAGCCCCCAAAGCACTTTTAGATTGTTTTTGGTAGTCAGCGGGCCAATACTGACTTTGATTAAGCATTCTCTCTACTCCCATTAGTTTGTCAGAGGAGAAAAAAGTGAGCTTGTTTGCCAAGTAGGTTTGCATAAACTCTTACAACTTTAGTTCTGAATTACTTTATAATGTTTATAGTGGGTTGGTTAGTTTCTCTCAGAGAAATTACTTAGATGGATTAGGGAAAAACTGTGACTTCATTAAAGGATTCTATCTTATTTATGATAGATCTTCACTTCTCAGCAATTTTGGGGGACACACACCATGATTAGTTCCAAAGAAGAATCTAGCTATTTCCCGCCAAGCAGTAGGAATTTCATTTTTTCCTGGTTGTTTGTGGTGTTTAATGTGGGGAGGTTAATTCCAGGATTGGAATTTTCCTGTTGTTTTGAAGCTGCTGAAGTATATAGTCATTCTGATATACTAGAGAGTGAGTTCCAGATTTGCGGTCCATCCACTAGCACACACCTATAGGAGTTTGACCAATATTCCTGTAAACTATAGTTTACATTGCAGATCATAACATAAACTCGAGTCACAGGCAAGCTTGGCTGATTCTTTCATTATGAGGATCTGATAACCTGAATTTGATTTTGTTTTTCAGCAAAGATAGAGGACCAGTAAGGCAAAAGGCTCTTGTCCTCATTTTGCTGAACAAAAGGGCTGCTTTGTTCGGAAATGAGAGTATGTTTAGGAAAGTTAGATGTGCCATATGCTCCAAATGTGTAGTTCTCCTAAATCCAGATTCAACATGGGCCACCATCTTCTTTCCGAAAGCATATGAAAATGGCAGTTTTCTGCAACCATGGATATCTGGCTATCCTGAAACTGATAGGAGTTCAAGTAAAAGTAGATTGTGTTAATATTCTGAGGGCAGATGCTATAAGTGGAGGGTGATCACAGAGACATGGGCTCTTCAGAGTGTTTCTCTCACCTCACCAGCATCACCTCATGCCTCCAGGGTACTTCAACCAGATATTCTTCAGTAGCTGTCAAGGGATAAGAGAGAAGGTCCTCTCATTGATTGGTAACTGGTTAAAAGACAGGAAACAAATATTAGCTATAAATGGTAAGTTTTTAGAATGAAGAAAGGTGTCCCCCAGGGATCTATTTTGGGACCAGTTCTTTTCAACATATTCATAAATGATCTGCTAAAAGAATTCAACAGTGAGGTAGCAAAATTTGCAGATGCTACAAAACTACTCAAGATTGCTATATACCTGGGAATAAACTAAGAGATATGAAAGGATCTCTCAAAACTGGGCAGACAAAACTGATTGTTGCCCCCCCCCCCGTGAAAAAAAAAGATATTTTGGAATTGGAAAAGGATCATAAAAGGTCAACAAAAATTATTCGGGATAGGGAATGGCTTCCACATGAGGAGAGTTTACTAAGACTGGGACTTTTCAGCTTGGAAAAGATAAAATTAAGAGGGACTATGACCGAGGTCTATAAAATCATGACTGGAGTAGAAAAAATACACATGGAAGTGCTATTTACTCCTCATAACACAAGAGCTAGTGGGTCACCAAATAAAATTAATAGGCAGCAATCTTAAATCAAATAAAAACAAGTATTTATTCATGCAATTCACAGTCAACCTGTGGAACTCTTTGACAAAGGATGTTGTGAAGGCCAAGACTATAACAGGGCTCAAAAAAAGAACTGCAGAAATTCATGGAGGATAGGCCACTAATGGCTAGTATCCGGGATGGTCAGGGATGGTATCTCTGTTTGCCCAAAGTTGGGAATGAGCATCAGGGAATGGACCACTTCATAATTACATGTTCTGTTCATTCCTTCTGGGCCACCTAGCACTGGCCACTGCTGGAAGACAGGATACTGGGGTAGATGAATTTTTGTTCCTACCCCGTATAGGGGAAGGGAAATGGGGAACAGCTAAGCTCAATATAACTAAGTTGCTCAGTGATGAGGAATTTTTACATCCTCGAACCTATTAATAGTAAAATAATCATGTAGTTTAGACCAAGCTTTGGGGGTTGAGGGTGAGGGTGGGAGGACTATGCTCAGTATTACACTATATCCTAGACATATACTATTACAATAAACAAAAAGAAAACTGAACTCATAAACCTAAATTGTATATACATATATTTAAAAGGGAAAACGTGAGAGTATTGTTAAAGTTTACATTTTTAAAACAAGAAGAAATGAAAGATTAAAATCTGCATGAATTTTATCATAACCTTTACAATCAGCAAAGTTCAGATGATTATAAAGGCAATTAAGTAATTTTTCCTGGGAGTTGAGTGCAATACATTGTTAAAATGCTGAATTCAAGAATGTATATGTTATGTATGTATGTGTTTTTATAGAGATACAATACACACACAGTGTGTATAGATTCCTACATGAATTTGACATTGATTTTTAAGGTAAACAAATGGTTTTAAGTCTTTACTTGCCCAAAGCTAGATCATAATATTATGCATTTCAAAGTGCCCAAGTACCTTTAAAGGGATAGCTGTAGAATCCCTGAAGGCATAAAACAGATAAAACCTTCTTTTAAATGTATTTTGCTCACCTTTGTAAAAAAAGGAACTTGGGGTTTATTGAGTGAAGGAAAGCCTCATTCCCATAGTAACCAATGCAGGGCTGATATTGATCAGTCGGTCAAAGGCAAGACCTACTGACAGGAATAAAGAGTGACTATTCTTATCCTCATATGTATTCTTCATGAAGTTCCTGTAGGTAACTAACACCACAAATATGGTAAATTCTTTGTGAACATTTTTTGCTTTTGTTTATGTCACTATCTGTGCTGCAGGGGTTCTTAAACAGTAGAAATGTCTACAGTGCATTAAACTTTTGCTAGATTCTTCTGTCTTTGCTTTTAGCAAAACTCCCATTGACCTGCAGTCAGGTCTGCAGTATTAGACTCTCTTAGTGGATTCATCCCTTGAAATACTGAATTTTTAGCTGATGAATCTCAAAAGAAACACTGTAGGCCTTTTAAAATCTCTACACTGTTATATTTCCAACCACGATTAACAAGATCTCACTGTTTTCTAAAGTCCTTATCCTTTGTTCACCTTACTTGAGCCGTGTGCAAGATCTGATAAATTATCGTTTGCAATCACGCCTGATCTCTCTTTAATGATTTCATTAGGTGTTAAATATGAGGCTTAGCATCTTTTTTTATGTGAAGGCACTGCTTTTTGAACTGCAAAGCTTCAGAGAGAAGATCCTTGAAACCAAGTGCTCATGAATTATTATCGTGCAGTACAATGCACATACATACCTTACATTCTCGTCATGATTCTCAGAATTGACAAGTCTATAAAAATGAAGAAAGGGGACCTCTGATAGCAGTGCAAGGAAGGATACTTTGTAAAACATGATATGTAATAAAGAATTTTTTTCTGGTCGTTTTACAGGGTTTAGAGTACTCTCAGGTAATAATCTTTCTTAGTTTCTCTAGTCCTGCAAGGAGCTTTAATATTTTTTTCAGATAACACTGATAGATAACAACTGAGCCAAAATTAAATAAACCCCAAAGTCTTCCTCCCTAATCTCTTCTGTGCATGCTTAATGCTTCATTCTCCCACGTCAATTATGCCATCGGCATTATGTTTTTCACTCCACACTTGAAAAGTTGTTAAAATGAAAAGCCACTTTCAGAGTGTTATAGCTCCATTATACAGGCCTATACCTGTGCTGGCAGCATGCTCTTCTTCTCACCTCGTATTGCTTGTTCTCTGGGAAAGAGATCCCTGCAGTGCATCTCAAACTGGCAACTGAAATAAAATTAAGTTGATATGCAGGAATAGGAGAAAGTTCTGGTAAATAAGCAAAAAGAATCTGTGGCAGATTTTTGACCTTAGTTCTTTGGTTCAAAAACTGTCAAATTTGGGTGCTTAATGATAGGGATCAGGGTGAAATCCTGGATCCATTGAAGTCAGTTTCAGATTTTCACTTATAAAGTTTCCTGATTTTTACAGGTACAGAGAACCCACAGCTCTCATTGACTTCAAAATGCAGAGTAACTGTAAATTTTAAGCATTCACATAAAAAATATTAACCTTTAGAAAATTTCTAATCCTTCTCCAAATAAGTGACCACCAAAGTAATGGTTTTCCACTGAGATTTGGTGATTCAAATAGCAGGCACACTAAATATTCTGGGAAATATCAATAGATTCTTCAGACAGAGGATGGGTAATAGTCATTACACATTTATGAGTAGAAAAAGTTCTTGATTTTCAAAGAACTGAATTATACCAAATTAGAAATATCTGTTTTGACAAATTTACCATTATTTTAAATAGTGGAGAGTCAGAAATAATTTAACTGCAGTAAGTTTTGCAGTGATGCTTTAAATTAGGACCATTACTGTAGACAAGAGTTAAGGGACTCTTTGTCAATATTTCCATTAAAACCTCTTTTCAATCTATTTCATCTTTTTAATAATTTATATCAAACTTTAAAACAGTCTACATAATATCTCAGCCTGGCACCACACGAGTGTAAAAAATGTGAATTAAAGATTTGAACTTAAAGGGAGCCAAAAAGGTAGGAGTTTGCTTACCTCAGTTACATACAGAACTGTGCTCTGGAGACTATTTATTTTTTAATTTAAAATGTCTGAGATATTAAACTTATAAAAATGTCTATTGCATATAGTATATGCTATAACTCTATTTTCAATAAAAATGTCATAAGGATTTTAGTATTCAAGATTTCGACAACTACATGGATCCTTGGATTGAAGCATCCCTTAGTACTCATTGTCACAATAGACCTTAATGTCTCAGAAGGAGCTGTTACTGTCTATCATGGCAATGATCTGTGGGTATTAGGAGTGTCTCATACATTTCCACTGCAATCAGAAACGTTCCAAAGTAAGTATGCATTGAACACAAAAGACTGTAATAGGGCCCTTCAGTGCCATTATCTGCAAATGATCCACAGTTATTAGGAATGTCTCATAACACAACTGATATCACATAGTTTCTTATAGAAAAATATATCTCTTGTGTAATTCAGTGATATCATTTATGGCTCAATTCAACAATAACTTATCTATTCCTTTGGCAGCCTGAGAACATTTAAATAAGGTTGGTTTCAGCAGAAACCTTCTGCAGTGGCTGCTTTAAGATTTTATTCTGCTCCCTCTGTCTGAGGAGGCGACTAGTTAGTGGACAACTGAATGGAATGAGATTTAGTATTCAATACGGGCCAATTTTTTTTCAACCAAAACTTTTCTAAGCAAATGATTTTACATTCAGAGTCATGGAAACATTTAGCAAATTTGTCTGAATTCTTTTAATTGTTTTGTTAAAAAAGCGCCCGAAAAAGCATTGTTTTCATTGAATATTCTTAAAGTCAAACACTTTATTGTTTTGATTTGAAATTATTGCTTCTAAATGACTTTCAATTTTTTTAATTAAAAATGTTAAACAGAAATGTAATACGAAATGTTATGTTTCTGGTTGAAGAAAATATTCTTTCTTTCTTTCTGCAAATATGTTGGTTTTGAGTCTTATTAACTACTATTATTATTTTATTAAGAAATGCCAGTGAAGCTTTTCAGAACAGCAACTTGATGGTCAAGGGGTAAAAAAATAACGTTTTCAAAGAATAAAAAAGCTGTGGGTTGTGCCCACGAAAACTCATGACACCATCTACATTTTTTTGTTAGTGTCTACGATGCTGAAAGACTATTTATTGTTTTTTAAAGGGTTTTTTTAAACTTTCAGAGAAGGCAGTCATAATCAGGAATTATTATTTTGTACTTGTCAACACTGAATTTTATCTGACATTTTTTTGCCCAGTCACCCAGTTTTGGGAGATCCTTTTGTAACTTCTCAAAGTCACAGTACCACTCTACACAGCTTCTCCCTCTGCATGACCTACTCTGTCATTCCTGTATATTTTGTACCCTTATATTACTGTGTCCTATTGATTATCTTCATTCTGCTAGTTTTCCATGATGCTGTTGTATCAATAGCTTCATTTAATTCCAGACACTCTGCTTCACCCATTTTAGAATTTAGACTTTCAGCATTTGTATATGAACACTTATGTATTTTGTCAATATTCAGTTGCTTGTCCTTTTGTATTATGTTTTATGTTTCATTGCTCTTCACTAGCGCCAACCTGTAATTATAATAATTTTGATGAGTTTTGTGAAATTTTCACAATGAAACTTCAAAATGAAACTTTCTTGCTTTAAGTTATGTAACCAACTTAAAATTCATATTAGGGGCCAGACTCTATGTTATGTCTCTTGAGAGACACAGCAGAGCACATGGAGCCCACTGCCTACCCACAAAAAAGTGGCTTTACATTACTTCTGTGGTACCTGGATTTTGGGTTGCTCTAGGTGCTAAAGCAGTTCCTGGCAAAATGTTGAACATCCCCATATGCTGTTAATGCTCTTTAGTGTTGAACTCCATCAGCTGCCTTAACTAGCTCTACACTGCTCCTGCCACAGGAGATTCCTTGCAATGTGAGGTAATTTAACAAAACACTAGCAGATAATCATTACATTGGTACTATAATGGAACATTCTAAACCCTGCCTTGATATCTGCTTTCTCAGGGTATGTCTACACTACAAAGTTAGTTCAAACTAACGGACGTTAATTCGAATTAACTTTCATAGGCGCTACACTAACGCTCCGTTACTTCGAATTTAATTCGAACTAGCGGAACGCTTAGTTCGAACTAGGTAATCCTCATTCCACGAGGATTAAGCCTAGTTCGAACTTACTAGTTCGAATTAAGGGCTATGTAGATCCCTAATTCGAACTAGTGGGAGGCTAGCCCTCCCCAGGTTTCCCTGGTGGCCACTCTGGCCAACACCAGGGAAACTCATCTGCCCCCCTCCCGGCTCCGGAGCCCTTAAAGGGGCACGGGCTGGCTACGGTGCCCGTGCCAGGTGCAAGCCTGCCAGCACCCAGCCAGCAGACCCTGCACCTGGCATGAATCGAGCCACCCACCCGATGCCCCCCAGCCCTCCCCCTCTTCCTGGGACCAGGCTGGCGGCTCCCGGGAGCTTGCCCGGGACCGCAAGAGGTGGGCACCCGCCTGGGCTAGTGCGGACATCGTGGACCTCGCCCACGACCTCCGCACTAGGCACAGGAAAGTGGCCAGCTAGGGCAGGAGAGCTGCCAGCCTGGCCACCCAGGAGCAGGTGTGCATGAAAATCAAGGTGGTCCACTGAGACCCCCGACCCTGAGCCCTGAGCTTACAATGGCCGTCCTGGGTCAGACCAAAGGTCCATCTAGCCCAGTAGCCTGTCTGCCGACAACGGCCAACCCTAAGGACCCTGGAGGGGATGGACCGAAGACAGTGACTAAGCCATGGGACTTCCACAAACCTTGGGCAGGGACATCACTCCTACCCCCTGGCTAATACCACTCCATGGACCCAACCTCCATGACTTGATCTCACTTCCCTTTAAACTCTGTTCTAGTTCTAGCCTTCACAGCCTCCTTCAGCAAGGAGTTCCACAGGTTGACTCTTTGCTTTGTGAAGAAGAACTTTCTGTTACTACTTTGGAGCCTGCTACCCATTCCTTTCCTTTGGTGTCCTCTAGTCCTTCTTTATGGGAACTAATGAAGAACTTTTCTGTATGCACCCTCTCCACCCAACTCCTGCTTTTAGAGACCTCTATTCTGTCCTCCCTCCGTCTCCTCTTTTCTAAGCTGAAAAGTCCCAGTCTCTTTAGCCTCTCTTCATATGGGACCTGTTCCCAACCCCTGATCATTTTAGTTGTCCTCCCCTCTCCCAGCCTCTCTCTTTCCCTCTCCCACCTCCTTTTCCCAGTCTCCCCCAGTTTTGTTCAATAAAGACAGAGTCAATTTTTGAACACAATTGTCCTTTAATTTGTACATCAAGAAGAGGGGCTAGGGAAGGGTAAGTGGAAGGAGGTGAGGGAGGAATGGGGTACGCGCCCCTGATGGGGAGGACTGGGCTGGCTCTGCAGGCTTTTGGGGTGGAAGCTCTCCTACAGCCCCCCAATTGCCCCCTCTACCCAGATGGCAGCCTGCGGCAAGTACAGCCGGTCTGATGGCCAAGTGCTGTGATGTGCCCAGTGTGGGTACTCCGGGCAAGCCAAGCCAGGACTGCTTTGCAAGTGGGGCAACCCTGAGAACTGTCTGTCCGGGGTGAGGGTCGGGACCCTTTAAACACAGCCCTTGGCTAGCCTGACACAGCATCTCCACGCTCTAATTCCTCCTCTGATTCCCTGCCGGCACTGCTTCCGGCCATCCTTAAGCCTGGTTCAGGGTCCACTTAATGTGGACATGCTAGTTCGAATTAGCAAAATGCTTATTCGAACTAGTTTTTTAGTCTGGATCCGTTAGTTCGAATTAGCTTAGTTCGAATTAACTAATTCGAACTAAGTTAGTTTGAATTAACATTGTAGTGTAGACGTACCCTCAGACTTCTGAAATCTTACAAACAGGATTTGGGTTTCAGAAGAAAATCCACGTAGCTCACTTTAAACACAGAAGTTACAGATGATTTGAGGTGACAATCCAGGGAATAACATCACAAAAAATGTCATCCTCTGGAACACTCTTGCAGTAATAATGGCAGCAATTATATAATAACAGCCTCATCTTGGCGTGTAGGGAAATTCCCAATGAATTAAATGTTTCTCCCCAAATCCTCCCAAATAGTGGGGAAAAAATACATAGACTCCACTGATTGACTGATTAGAGTCTTGGTTGGCAGGGCCCAGAGCCAAGCAAAATTTAAAGCACTCTGGGGTGCCCTTGGCAAGGAGGGGAGGCATGGCTCCACACTCCTGGAAGGGGCAGGGACACAGGCAGAATGGAGTGCCCCCCCTCCAGCCCTGAGAGCTACCCTGATCACATTGCTCTGTTAGCAATTTAAAAGGCCTAAGGCTCCAGTTGTCTTTGAATTGCTGGGTCCAGGAGCAATTGCTCCTTTGCCCTCCCCTGTCCATAGGTGGTGTGATCTCACTGTAGCCACAAGCTGAAGCAATGGAAGTGAAATTTCTCGCTCCGTTTATTAGGATAAAAGACTATCTCCATTCTCATAGGCACTAGAGTAGTGATATTTAGCCATGTACAACTTCTCTTGAGGTCCTTCGTAGCAGGTTGCCATTTAATGGAGACCTAGAGTGGTTTTTGGAAACCTCATATGATATAAATTATATAAGGTCACAACAAAGAAAACAAGTTACTTATATACTCAAAGATTTTCCTGGAGCACCCTTTCTAAAGATAATTTCCCACAGTACATATTTGTTGAGAGCCTGTGTTTTCAGGTCCATCCTTTTATGTACTTTTCATAAAATTAAGATTAACTGTTCTGGAGGGCTACCACTCAGATCATTGTGAGATCTTTCAGAGCACACCAGCTCATTGACCTGTAAATTACCTTTAGCTGGACAGATGGTGAGTAATAAATTGATCACACCCAATAAAAATCTGTGAGAACAATCTGCTGCTGGCAGGTGTCAAATAATTATCTCAATGAACAGATAAGCAAAGTAATAACCAAATTAGAAATATCTACTGTAAGTAACATTAGGCATTTTATTTATTTGTTTGTTTGTTTGTTTGTTTGTTTACTTACTTATGTATGTATTTATAGCCAGGTCTTGATCATTCATCACTGTAAAAAAATAACCGTACATCATGAAAAATACCGCAAATATTTTCTGTGTGATTATTGATGTTCCTATGGTTTGTTCTGCTAATTTTACATGTTCTTTGCTGTCCTTCCTATATATTATTTCAAGATTGTAAAATGAAATTTGCTTTCAAGGCTCATGTGGAGATATTGTAGAACCCCATCTCTGAGGAGTTATGATATATATATCACAGATCTAATGGTAGGAATTATTATGAACTGGAGAATGATCCTATACAAATATTTCCTAGGAGTTGTTTTGAGTTTTGCAAGTTAGGCTCACTATACTTCAATATACAGCATGCGCTGTTTAAGGGGCAAAATCCTTATCTCTGATGCATTTGGTTTTTAAGGCATTGAAAGTGAGTGAACCCCCTTATGTTCCCTTGGAGGTTTCAGTTCAATGAACTCTCATATTCCACTCTGTCTGCACAAACTGCTAGAGGCCAGGTTATTATCCTCTGCTAGTTCCTCCTTCTCCGCTAAAGGGAATAAGAAAACGAAAACAATCACTAATACATAGAGGGAGCAGGTGAAGATAAGTAGCAGCAAGACCTGTGTGTTCATCCTTACTACCTCTGGCTCTTATGGAAGGTCTGCAATTAGATAGCTTCAGCTCTGTCATCATCTCAGACAGCAATTCAGGACTACACACACACACTCACACGAAGATTTACCCAGCATTGCTCAGGTACTTAATTACTTTTTGGTTTTTTTTTTAAATAATATGAAAATGTACATGCTTCCTTTATTTAATTGCTTTGGATTGGGGCTGGAGATGAGGGGTTCAGTATGCTGGTTGCCCCAGGGAGAGAAGATTAGCCCAGCCTTTTCTCACCACAGAAGCTGGGGGTCAGGTGAGAAGTACCTTTCCATGGCTGTTGAATATCCCCTGGTTGAAACAGGTACAGGTTTGTCTGTCCCCTACACTCTGAGGGTGTGTCTAGACTACAGGCTTTTGTCGACAAAAGTGGACTTTTGTTGACAAAACTATGCCTGCGTCTACACTGCTGCTGAGTTCTGTCAACATTACGTCGACAGAACTCAGTAGTTTTGTCGATGACGGTAAACCTCATTCTATGAGGAATAATGCCTTTGTCGACAGAAGAAGCCGTGGTGGACACTCCTGCCACTGCTTTCAACTCTATTGTTCCTGCCTGTAGCCATCTTTAAAGGGCACAGGCATGCAGGATCAGAATTCTGGCAGCAAGCCAGCTCCAGAGCGGACCCTGACTGTGCAGCTCTGTTTGGTAAGCCAAGGAGGAGCCATGTCGCAGGGACAAGACCCTACTGGCCCTTCCAGGGATACATCCCCCCAGGAAGCCAGGGGCACAAAGCGCCAATCACCCTCCTGTTCAGGGCCTGAGATAAAAGGCCTCCTGGACCTGTGGGCTGAGGAGGAGGTTCTTCAGCTACCACAGTCCAGGTACAGGAACGTGGACATCTATGCCAGAACGGCTGATGGCCTGGCCAGGAAAGGACACCACCCCTGCATAGCACCGCAGGTCAGGGCCAAGGTGAAGGAGCTGAGGCAGGGATACATCAGGGTCTGTGAGCACAACTCCCGCTCCGGGGAATGGCACACTCTTATGCCTACCATGAGGAGCTGGACAGGATCCTGGGAGCAGGGGAACCCTTGCCTCCCGAGAGGCATGTAGAGTCAGGCTTGGAGACCCCTGTGCAGCAGTGGCCACAACTCCAGCCAGGCAACCCGGAGCTCCAAGAGGAGGAGGAAGGGGAGAACTGTACCCGGAGCACCCAAGAGCCAGATGGCCAGATGCAGGACGAATTTGCCCAGCAGCACACAGACATTTGTGCTGCGATCCGGGAAGCTATGGCCTTCCCCGGTCCTGTTCTGGTCCTGCTCCTCCTGCTCAGCCTGCCACCCCTTCAGCCCCTGCCCCTCCAACCTCTGCCATCCCAGACCCAACCCCACGTCCTGTCCAGACCCCTACTGTCCCACCCCACACATGCAGCTGGGTGCGAGAAGGCCTCTGCAGCCAAACTGCCAGGGGCTCTTCCTCCAGGCAGCCCCCTCAGCCTCCGTCTTCCATTCCAGGTTAAAATTCCCCCTTCACACCTGTGAGAGTCACTGAGGAAAGCACTTTATTTCGTTTAAAAACAGTTTATTTTCTCTGAACAAAAGCATTTTTTATTTTATTTTCTCTGCAAAAAGAGTTTTGTATTTTAGTTTTTCAAGCAAGCAACAGTGCAATAAACATTGAAATGTTTTCATCCACACCTGTCTCTGTTCTCAGTGTGTGAGGAAGGAGTAGAATGTGTGAATGTGGAGCCAAGATGGGTATTGGGGAGGAATGCACCAGGGGCATGGGGCAATCCCACATTTGGAAGGCCCTGGGGAAACTCATTGGCCACCGTGAGAGAATTGCTCCTTTAGGGCTTCTCGGTTTTGCAATCCCAACTGGTGGGCTTGCCGGATGGCAGCTGTCTGCGGCTGCTCAACGTGTCCCCCCACACAGGGAGGAAGGCCTCCCCTTTTCTCTCCACCAGGTTGTGCAGCACACAGCATGCTGTAACCACATTGGAGATATTGTGTTCCCCCATGTCCAGCCGAGTGAGCAGACATCTGAATCTGCTCTTCAGCCGGCCAAAGGCGCACTCCACCTGGAAGGGAGCCTGATTCAGGCGGGCGTTAAAGAGTTCCCTGCTCGCATCCAGGCCGGTGGTAGGGCTTCATGAGCCAGGGCATAAGGGGGTAGGCTGTGTTAGTCACGATGCATGTAGACATCTGCACAACCCTGACTGCATACTTCCTCTCCAGGAAAAATGCCCCAGCCTGAAGCCTGAGGTACAAGTATGAGTTCTGGAAGACGTGGACATTGTGTGCCTGGCCTGACCACCCAACACAAATATTAGTGAACTGTCCCCAGTGGTCGACCAGGGCCTGCAGCACCATGGAAAAGTAGCCTTTTCTATTAATGTACTGTGCTGCTCGATGGGGCGGTGTGCGGATCAGGATGTGAGTCCTCTCGAGTGCTCCACCGCAGTTCAGAAACCCCAGCCCCGCAAATCCGGCCAAGATGGTAGGCAGGTCTCCGAGGTGGACAGTCCTGTGGAGCAGCTCGGAATTGATGGCCATCACCACCTGCAGAAAGGGACACATACAAACACACATAAGAGGACATGAGAGGAGTTGCGTGAGCTGGTAAGAGGTGCCCCCCCACTCCTCCCTCCCAGACCCCGAGAGCCCCCCTTCAGGCAACACCCCCCACACACCACCACAGGATGAGGCCAGGCAGGCTTCTACTACTCCCACCCCATCCCCTGTGCCCGGTCCTGACCATCCCCCTTATCCACCCGCCCCGCCCCCCTGGACTGTCCCCCGAGAGTGACTTACCTCCATCAGGATGGCCCCGACGGTAGACTTCCCCACAACAAACTGATGTCCCATGGAGCAGTAGCTGTTGGGGGTGGCCAGTTTCCACAGGTCAAAGGCTATGTGCTTCTCCAGGGGAATGGCGGCCCACAAGCGGGTGTCTTGGCATTGCAGGGCAGGGGCAAGCCAGGCACAGAGCTCCTGGAAAGTGGCTTTCCGCATTCGGAAGTTTTGGAGCCATTTGTCATCGTCCCACTGCTGCATAACTAACCGGTCCCACCAGTGAAAACTGGTGTCCAGCCTCCAAACTCACCTGTCCATGAATAAGTTCGGGGGGGGAAGGGCAGTAGGGCTGCAGCCTGGGTGAGGGGTTCAAAGATGGGCTCAGAATCCAGCTCTGCCAAAAACAACATGATGCTCTCCTGAGCATGCAGCAGAACTTCCAGCAGCATGGTGTGGGGCCATCACCTACCAAGGGGCAGCTCAGGCTCCATGGCCAAAAAGCACAAAAGTGCAAAACCCAAAACCAAACCTGATAATAAATTGCTGAGGTGCTCGAGGAAGCAGGGCAACCAGAGCAAAAACTACAGCAGCTTTGCTTTCCCTCTAGGAGGTAGGCAAGCCAGAAGCAGGAGCAGAGCAACAGCTGTCCAGGAAGATCCCTTTAAGCACGTGTCTCTGCAGAGAGCATGGATCAGTACCTGGGCTTTAAGGCTGCCCTGTGACCTTCCAGAAGCATTTCTGGGTACCTTCATTTGTCGACAGAGCATCCGGAAGTCTGGAGGCTCTTTGTCAACAAAGCGGATTGCTTTGTCAATCTGCTTAATGTAGTCTAGATGCTCTTTGTCGACAAAGCTTCTGTCAACAGAAACTGTCGACAGAAGCTTTGTTGACAAAAGCCTGTAGTCTAGACGTACCCAGATTGAGGAATGCAGACGGAGAGAGGAATCTAGCAAACTGTGCACTTTCCCTTCATTCCCTGATGAAAGGGAACAGCCAAACATTTCTGTATGGTTTTCTGAGAACCATTCCCATTTTTCTGGCACAACCAAACTTTTACCTTGCTTTAAATTATCATAAGAGGAAGCTGTATACAACGTTTGGTGGTACTAGCTCTTTCCATTTAGGAGTTGTTGAACAAACAGACAGATTCTCAAATATAATGTGTGTGTGTGTGTGTGTGTATGTGGGTGTATACACACACATGGGAAGCACTTCTAAAAATTGGGCCTCGCTCATCTGGCACCACATTCATGGTTCATCCAGGAATGGCAGCAGCTATGGAATAGCTCCAAGTCCAGAAAGCTGCAAAGTAGCTAGGGCTGAGACTGGGATAGATCTGGTTGCAGCTGCTGGAGCCAGTGGCAGCCGTTGGGCAGCATGGGCTGGATCTAATGGCAGCCTCAAGGCACCCCAGGCTGGATCTGACAGCAGTTGTGGGACAGCTGGGTCCAGTCCAGTGGCGGCAATGGGGCTAGTGGAGCTGAGCCAGAACTGGCAGCAGCTGCGGGGTCAATGGCAGACACGGGACTAGCAGCCTGAGTGGGCCATTAGTCAGGAGCTCAACAGGGCAGCAGCGGCCAGTTCAGGAGTTGGCAGGAGTGGGGTTTGCAGCTGGGAGCAGAGTCAGACATGGGAGGTGGGTCTGGAATTGACCTCCCCGGTTTGGCAAAATCCCTCATTCAGAACGATTTCAACCAGTGGAGAGTCAAATAAGTTAATTTTAATTGTTCTTTTGAAGAGTATTATCACCATCTTCCTTCTCTAGATGTATACACACAGCTCCCATTGATTTCATCCAGGATTGTGTGCAGATATCTGAGAACATTTGAACTGTACCTGTTAGGGCTAAGGATGTTTACTTCAGCTTACATACACATTTAGATTTGAACAGAAATTATTTCCTTTTAAAAAATTTACATTTAAGACATAATCAAAGTAGTTCATATTTCAACGGTACTTCAGCCTGCACATGTTTTTCAAACACCAATCTCTGGATGAACAGCTGATGGTATTTCCATATGTGCACACTTTGTTTTTTCAAAGGATTATTTCTGTATATAAATTCTACAGCTTGCATCCAAAAGAGTAGATCCTCTTGTGTATGTGTTCATGCTAGGAAAGCAGGTGGTCAGGTGTTTTGGTACACAGGGTTTGAAACTCTGGCCCATAAACCAAAAGTGTTTGCCATTTAGAGTGAAATTATTTGGTGTCTTTTCTAGGACCCTGGGCCAGAGCCTGACTAAACTCCATGGCTGCATAATTCTACTCATTGTATAAGAGAAGTTGTATGACTGTTCAGATACTTATTCTCTCAGCAAAACATATTAATATACATTAGAAATTCATCTTGTGTAATACTGATGGTTTCACGGAGCCAAATTAATTCATAATGTAATAGGTAGCAGGTTTTAAACAAACAAAAGGAAGTATTTCTTCACACAACTCACAGTTAACCTGTGGAACTTCTTGCCTCAGGATGTTGTGAAGGCCATGGTTCAAAAAAGAGCTAGATAAATTAATGGAGCATATTGGCTTGGATGGTCTGGAAGGGTGTCCCTAGCCTCTGTTTGGCAGAAGTTGGGAATGGGCAACAGAGGATGGATCACATGATGATTGCCTGTTCTGGTCATTCTTTCCTGGGTACCTGGCATTGGCCACTGTCAGAAGACAGGATACTGGGCTAGATGGACCTTTGGTCTTATCCAGGATGGATATTCTTATGTTCTTGTGTTTTGTAACTCCAGTAAGTATAATATGAAACCCAGGACTGATTGATGGTTTAGAAAATTAATCAGTGGTTATTTTCATCTACAAAAACTCAATAGCATGCTGCAGAAGTCCCTTTTTAACCACAAGATCACTTTTTCAATTTATGTGCAATGTAAAATCTACCTCAAAACCAAATACCCTTGCCCTACTTCCTTCCTGACACTTCTTTGAGGCCCTGCCCCTGCTCCACCCCTTCTGAGGCCTCGCCCTGCTCACTCCATCCCCACCCTCACTCGGCTGGAGTAAGGGTGCAGGTTCTGGTCTTGGACCAAGGGGTTTGGAGTGTGAAACAGGCTCTGGGCTTAGCCCAGGGTGGAGAATTGGGGTCCAAGAGGGGGTTCAGAGTGCAAGCTCTGGGAAGGAGTTTGGGTGCAGGGGGACTCACATCTGGGGCAGGAGGTTGAGTATAGGAGGAGGTTCAGGGCTGGGAGAGGGGTTCAGGAAGTAGGCCCTGGCTGGGCACTACTTAACTGAGACAGCTTCCAGTTAAATGGGAAGTGAGGTTAAGGCAGGCTTACTCTTGCCCTGGCCCTTCACCCCTCCTGAAAGCAGCTGGCATGTACAGCAGTGGCTCCATGGCACCATGTGCTGCCCCTCATCTACAGGCACTTAGCCCACAGCTTCTACTGGCCACGGTTACCTACCATCTATCAATGGGAACTGCAGGAAAGGTGTCTGCAGGCAAGGACGACATGTGGAAAACCCCTGCTCTGCCTCTCAGGGGCTTGCCAGCCACTTCCAGGAGCAGCAATTACCATAGGGATAATTGCTCCAGCCACAATAGTTTAGGCATTTCAGAACTCACTGCTCAAAGAATTAAATTTAAGCAGGAGAGAAATGAAAAGTATGAAATGCAGAGACCAGTCAAAAACAAAGACACTCTGCAAGCAGTAAAAGAAGCAGCAACTCCCCCCACTCCTCATGTGTTGGGCTGGGAGATGAGAGTGAAGGACAGTGTGTGTTTGTGAGAATGAAGGAGACACACAGTGTGGGAGAGTGACAGAAATTTGCATTGCCAAGCTCCCTCCATCCCCTTCTCTGTGTGTGGAGATAGGGTATAGAAGTGGGGGGAGGAGGGACACCCTGACATCAGCACCTCCCCCTTCTCCCTCTTATTCCCTACACAGGAAGCATGAGGCTCCAGGGGGGCAGCTGCAAGGCAGGGGGCAGGAGCAGCAGCAGTATGACAGTGGGGGGAGGGGCAAATGAGGTGTCAGTGCCTCATAGCTCCCTGGCCAAACCAGTCAGGATCACCTGTCAGAGGCTCCAAGATCTACTGGTAGATCCTGATCTACTGGTTGGTGACCACTGGAATACTGTATGTTGCATGTGGCTGTTAGTGGGGAGTGGATTACAAAAGACATTTTATCTCCTATTATCATAATTTGTCCTGGCAGATAACACTTTAAAACAATCTAGGACAGAAGACTTTCATGTAGCACGTAATGCTACACGAGAGATGAAAGTTTTAGAAATCAAAGTCACACAGAACAAGCCCCAACTTAACAAATGCTATGAATTTACCTTTTAGTTACGTGTTTTATCTGACTTCACACGAAATGTACTAATCCAATATTGTACTGTGCACATTGCTGTGTTCCTTTTTATTTTTTTAAGAGTTGTTCGCTGATGATTTGGTCCACTTGTTCAGGGTTAGAGGATACTTAAATCTGAAAAAGAAAACTTCACATTCTATAAACAAACAAGAGAGGCTGCACTTCCTTAATAGAGACAAGATAAACAATTGACAGGGCAGACATTTCTCATTCCCCTCCCCCCCCCCCCCCCCAGGTCAATTTAACAGGTCACATTAAGGGCCAGATTCATGTCACGCAAAAGAGGAGAAGAATGGCAAGAAAGCCTCTTACACAGCTTCTGTATCTGAAAAAGGCCCAGTCATCAGGTATCGCCTAGCACTGAGCACAAGAAAGCCTGGCTAGTACAGCAAACAATGATCTATGACTTCTGTCAGGGACCATGGGCAATCCTGAGCCAAACATCTCTCAAATCTTGTTAGACTCCATCAGCAGATTTGATGGATCTGATTATAGGTGCAGGGACTAAAGGTGCAGGGATTACTCTGGCAACCCCGAACTCCCGGCCTAGTACGCCAGCAGCCTCCCTGTGCATCGTGCTGCTAGCCCCATGCCTGTGGACTCAGATGCTTCCTTGTGTTCTGGAAGCTCTACTGCCAGTTCTGCACCCAGGGTCCCAGCTGCTGCACCTTGAGTCTTTTGCTCTTCTGCTGGCTCTGGGCGTGGGGTCCCGTCTGTTGTCCCTGTGTGCAAAGGGCCTCTGCTTCAGTCCACATACTGGACCTGGGTCCGGTCTGCTGGTCTTGCAAGTCTGATTCAGCTGAGGGGGAGGAAAAAGGCAAGGGGGGTTCAGCACTCACTCTTAAAAGTGATCCCATGGCATACATTAGCTATAACATTTTCAGAAGTGGCCATTGATAATGGGCATTGCATATTTGGGTACTTGGTTGAAGATATACACTTGTCTATTTTTGATGCCTCACATTTGAGGCACTCAAAAAAATTGACTATTTTGGAAAATGTTTATAATTGAGCTGTGGTTGAGGTTACTAGATGATTGAAAAAAATACCGGACACACTTGATCTCAGATTGGGGGTTGAGGGGACTGGCCGGGAGGGAGCGGGGCTGGCCAGGAAGGGGTTGGAGGGAGCGGGGCTGGCTGGGGAAGATTGGGGGGGGGGGACTGGCCAGCGGGAAGGAGGGCTGGTGAGGGTTGGGGGGGAACGGGCTGGCAAGGGGAGATCGGGGAGGGGGGGAACCAGCCAGCAGGAAGCAAGGCTGGCTGGGAGGGGGTTGGGGAGAGTGGGTCTGCCCGGGGGAGATTGGTGGAAAGCAGGGCCGGCTGGGAGAGGGCCGGCGAGGAGTGGGGCTGGCCCAGGCACGTCCAGATCCCGGGGTACTGCCCATCCTGTGCACAGTCCCAGCAGGGCGCCTGGGAGAGTCTGGCCCTGGGGATTCCATCCTTCCCTGGCCCCTCCCCCTTTTCTCTACTGCGTAGTTGCATACTGCCTGGCTGGTAGACACCCTCATGTAATGTGAGCATGTCTGCTAGCCAGGCAGTACGCAACTACGTACTGATACTCCTGATGATAAAAAGAATACTTAATTAGAAAATACAGGACATTTATATGTTCGGTATTTTCTCAATTTTTTTCCCCAGACAGAAAGCTCAAATACTGGACTGTCTGGTTCAAAACCGGACACCTGGCAACCCTAGCTTTGGTAAGTGCTGAAGATGTGGCTGTCCTCCCATATGACCTACATCCTTGCTTCCGTGTGTGTGTGTGTGCATAAAGGCAATCTGCATTACACTCTGGGGCTGTGTCTAGACTTCACAATTCTTCTGGAAAAAGATACACATATTGTGAACTACAGTTTGCATAGCTTTTTCTGCTTTTTTTCGAAAGGTGCTTTTCCAACATTTGGCCCATCTACAATGGGCCAAATGTGGGGGGGAAAAAAACTTTTTTTGAACGTCCCTTCTTCCTTGTAAAACAAGGTTTACAGGGATGCCGAAAAAAGCATCTGCTCTTCTGAAAAGAATTTTGGAAGATCAGACGCGTTACTTGGACGTGTCAGTGATTTTCCCAGAAAAACTCTGCAGCCCAGATATACCCTGGTTCTCACCAGGCTTGGTTATACTGCAGGGTGACCCGATCCCATGCTTATGCCCGGATTGTCCCCCCAGAAATATATGTCCTGTACTGCCCAGCCCTCTCCTGGACAATACAAATATATAAAGTCCTTTATTACTTTAAGAATATCCTGTCTTATTATCTGAAATGGAGTTACCCAGACATTTACTTAAACACACTGGATTAGACAAAGCAATATAATACGTTTATTAACTACAACTGAGGAGATCAAAATGAGTGCAAGTAATGAGCAATAAAAGTTAGAAATGGATACCGGTAAAATAAAAATAAAATGTTTTAATAGTGCCTAATTTCAACTATATCATATTCAAGCAAAACATCTCTCCCTATACTCCCTGTAAGGTTACTGGCTAAACTGTGTGGCTACGTCTACACTGCAGGCTTTTTGCACAAGAATGACCATTGTTGGGCAAAAACTTGCGGAGCGTCTACACTGCAGGTGCATTCTTGAGCAAGTAAATTTAGCAAGGCATCAGCACTGAGGGCTTCTTGCGCAAGAGCTCCGACGCTCCGTATGAGGAAGACACCTTGTTACGCAAGTGTTCTTGCGCAAGAGGGCAGTGAGGACAGGCAGCAAGAGTTTCTGCTCAAGAACTGGCCTCCCAGGAAAAAACGCAGGTGGCCGCTTGGACGCTCCATACCTGCACTCAAGCTTGCTACTTCCTGCTTGCCAGACTCCCTGCTTAAAGGCACAGGTGCCCTGCAGATGCCATGTGGCAGCAGCAGCACGCTCAGCAGCTCCACTGCTCGGCTTTGCCCTGCTGCACCCAGGAGCCCACATGTCTGCTCCAGAGGCACCCTGAGAGCCTGCACTCTCCTCCCAGCAGCCACCCCAGGGCTTCCAGCAGACACGGAGGGGCACAAAGCGGCATGCCCCTTGCTGGTCCGGGGCTGAGGTGGAGGCCCACCTGAACCTTTGGGTGCAGGAGGAAGCCCTCCATGACACCTGTGCCCAGCACCGAAATGCTGACATCTTTGCCCACATGGCCTAGGTGCTTTCTGAACAGGGACATCCAGCCCAGACCCTTAAACAGGTTCAGGCCAAGGTCAAAGAGTTGCACCTGGGCTACAGCAGGGCCAGTGAGGGTGGGGGGACAGGAACCAACACCTGCCCCCACTACAACTCGCTGCACGTCATCCTGGGTGACACGGCGGTGCAAGGGGCCCTTGCCAGTGGTGGATACCGGCCTGCGCACCCTAGTAGTCAGGCCACCTGGCCTGGAGGAGGGTGACCTGCCAGAGGCGCTGAGGATGAGAGAAATGACCGCAGCACCTCGAGCTAGTGCCCAGCAGCTGAAACACCTCCCGGGCCTCATCCAAGGCCAGAAACAGATTCACTGGTGAGTGTAGCACTTCTCCGTCACAAGGGCAGGGGAGTCGGGTGCCCAGAGGGGGAGCGTCAGTCAGGCACTTCGAGCTGCACGCCATGCAGCAGTACGTAGCATGTGCAACCTTGTGCAGACTGACTGAGTGGCACGTGGATGCGGCAGGCAGCTCCAGGGCACACCTGAGTCCATGCTGCTCACACACATCCTGCCCGGGGGAGGGAGGAGGGATGCCAGCTGGAAGCAGCCAAGCCCCAAGGGCACAGGTCACACCTCCCGCAGGTTGCCGCACAGACAGCATGCAGCCAGGCCCGCCCATCTGATGCTCCACTATGTTATGCAGCACACAACATGCTGCCACAACCTCTGCAATGTTCTGCTCACCCATTTGGAGATGGGTGAGCAGACAACGGAATCTCCCCTTGAGCCGTCCAAAGACGAACTCCACCTGGTTGTGGGCCTGGTGAATTCTTCCCGCACGGGGCTCATACGTCCGGTGTACGGCCACATCATGCAGGGCATGAGCGGGTAGGCTGCATCCTCCAGAATGCACAGAGGCATGCAGACATCCCCAACTGTCAATTCCTGCTGGGGAAAGACAGTGCCCTTGGTGGGTGGCTGCCCCCCATGATGGCCTCTCCCCCCCTAACATGTTGAGGACCCCTCACCACAGAGCCCCCCTCCCATACCAGCAGGCCTATGTGAGGGAGGAAGGGACAGCACAAACCCTTGGGAGATGAGGCTTCCCCCACTCCTCTTGCTCCCCTTCCCCCCCCCCCCGCAGCCTGGAGTCTTCCCTTCCCCTGGGCAGGGTGTGCAGCCCCCCTGAGAGCCTTACCTGCATCAAGACAGCACCCACTGTGGACCTGCCCACCCCGAACTGGTGTGCTAGCTTCCACAGGGTGATGGTGACCCTCTTGTTGACCAGGATGGTGGGTCGTAGATGGGTGTCGTGTCTGAGGAGAGCAGGGGCGAGCCAGGGACACAGATCTAGGAATGTCTACTTCTGTATCCTGAAGTTCTGGAGCCACTGCTGGTCATCCCATTACTCCAGGATCAGCTGGTCCCAGTATCCCCTCTCCATGGTTGGGTAGGGAAGCCGTTGCATCCACAGAGAGGGAGTCCAGAGTGAGCTCAGCATTGAGCTCGTGCAGGAATAGCGAGGCAGCATACATCAGCAGCTGGAGGCACTCCTAAATGGCTGTGTGGGGCCAGAGCAGGCACAGGGCCATTCCTGGCTCCATGGCACAACAAGGAGAAGTGACAAGTCCCCAAAAGCTGTGATGTCCAAAGAGACAGAGGGCAACCATAATAGGCTTTCAGTTTACAGCTTTCATTCTCTACCAGAGGTCCCAAGCATGCAGCAACAGAGAAACAGCTGTCCAGGGAGATCTCTTTAAGCATGTGTCTCAGAGGAGCTCCAGCCCCCACCCCTGGAAGATCCTGGTACTCTTTTGCCCTGTCCAAAGTAGTTCTGGGGGAAGTCTTTGCGCAAGAGCATCCCGCCAGTGTGGACATTCTTGCGCAAAAGCACTTCGCTTTTGCAATGTGCTTTGAGAAGTGTGGATGCACTCTTGCACAAGACCTTTTGCTCAAGAACTCTTGTCCAAAACAGTTCTTGCACAAGAAGCCTGCAGTGTAGACGTAGCCTTTAGGTAAGGATCTTTTCTCACAAAGTCCAGTATCTGATATAGTTTGTCTTCATAGGTGTGATACCAGAAATGGACAGTGATAGAAAGGTGGTTCTTTTTAAAGTTTGAGTCCCCCTCTTGAAAAACATTTCCAGCTGAAAATTGGGAGATAGAACTTGTGGAGAAGGATGTTGCCTGTTGGGTGGGGGGGGGGGGGCGGTTCACCTCCTTAAGCTTCTTCTGTTTTCCTCCTCTGCTTACATCTTACATGCAAATTAAAGCAAATATACACTCCTTTGTTCAAAACAGGCTTGTTTGACTAGTTTGGTGCTATGCAAATTTTGAACACTCTTTTAACTTCATACAGGAGACTCAACTTCACATATAGTGTCGCCATAAATATTATATCAGGACAATACTGACCAGCAAATTCTGAATTTCCAAATGATACTTTACAAGGTATACTTTGTCCAATACTTATTACAATAGTATGTAGGGTGTGAATTCAGGGGTAAATTCTGACACACTGATATCTCTATTCATCCTCTATAGCTGATCACTCATGCCTCTTCCCCATCCCTTTCCTCAAACACATCCAATGTCCTTAAAAGCAGAGTTTAAGCCTAGATTGATATTTTAGCACATAAAATCAAAAGTTCGTATGTTTGCTTGTAAAACCATAACAATTTATTATGCTAGAATGTCCATTAATTTCATGTTATTAAATATGATCCTGTAGTGAAAAATCATAAGCACCCATACTGATACAAATATCAGTATATAACATAAAATGTTAATGTTGCATTCAACAATCTCTGTTGTTTTCCTCATAATCATCAACCTAATCAACTTAATACTATATGCTCTTCTAATACACTCATGGACCATCAACATTAAAAGCTCCAAACCAATATACTGAGGCTGGATAAAGGATTCTGTCATGGATATGTCACGGGACACAAATACATGAAAGCTTGAAAACACTCAGATTTAGTATCTCAATAGGATTTAGCAAGAAGCCAGCCAGAAGAGCCAAATTTACCTAGATTGCTCCATGATTGACACTGCTGTACATGTAATATAATTTAGGAATTACCTGGACTAAAGTACTTCTAGAAGTCAATATTATAACTCTCATAATTTCAAAACCAATGTAATCATAGGTCCAAATCCAGGCTAATTTTTAGAAGAGTTGGCAGAGTTATCTGATGATTAGCATGGTAACTTAACTCCAGAAACTAACTTCACTACTACTTTGCCACAGACTTTATATGTGACATTGGGCAAGTCACTTAGTGTACG
This sequence comes from Pelodiscus sinensis, assembly GCF_049634645.1. Lineage (NCBI taxonomy): Eukaryota > Metazoa > Chordata > Testudines > Trionychidae > Pelodiscus > Pelodiscus sinensis. The sequence goes on along the minus strand of NC_134717.1, from coordinate 24,043,282 downwards.
TCTACACAGCAACATTATTTCAAAATACTTATGCCGAATCTATACAGCAGGCAGTTATTTCAAAATAATGTTGAAATACTGTCAAGTTCGAGGACTTCTTACTCACCATACTCCTCTTATAGGCTGTGTCTAGACTGCATCCCTTTTCCGTAAAAAGGATGCAAATAGACACATCACAATTGCAAATGAAGTGGGGATTTAAATCCCCCCGCTTCATTTGCATAAAAATGGCTGCTGCTTTTTTCCGGCTTGGAGCTTTGCCGGAAAAAAGCGCCAGTCTAGACGCAGATCTTTTGGAAAATAAAGCCTTTTCCGAAAGATCCCTTATTCTTTATTTTAAGAGGAAATGCTTATGATTAGATTTCAAAAGGTATTTAGGCACCTAAAATGCAGTTGGGTGTCTAGTCAAATTTGCAAATGCACCTAACACAGCTATTCACCTAACTCCTATTGTTACCAATGGGAGTTAGGAATCTCTTCAGTTTCAGAGCTTTTAAAAATCTCATTAGATGTCTCTGTATCTTTAGGAAGCTAAATATCTTCCAAATCTGGCTTTTGGATATATATTTATGTGGACAGTTTTATAAGTTTCACTAGGTACTACATGCATTTTAGGTGTTTAAATACCTTTCATAATCTGGCCCTCAGATATGGCAGCAGTGGGAGCCATACAAGTACATAGATTTTTATGCTGATCAGCTACGTCAGGAGGTGGTGGTTTCCAGACAAAGGGTAGAAGAAATTTTTTTGTCCAAGATAAGAATAGCTTCCGCTATTCTTAAAACACCAGCTTTACCCGTTGAACTGTAGGAAGGGAATCTATGTTGGAAGGTAACACGTTGTTGCTTGGAAATGGGGACTGATCCTTCACTCACATAAGCGATGAATCATAAGAGCAAATCAGGGGTAAGTATAATAGAATTACATCAGTATAAAGCCATTGTAAGATGAGGCTCATGCTATATAGGCCCAGAATATATAGTGTAAAGGCTCATTCTGGAGTTGGCTCATTCTGTGCTCACACTATTTAGTCTGAAAAAAGCACTGAGATCACTAAGGCATTTTCACAGCTCTTAATTGACATTTTTTGTATCCAAAATAAAACTGTGTGGCTTGTCTTATGGAATTTCTCTTTAGTGTTTGGAGTAATGTATGTGTGAGACTTCATTTTTGTTGTGAAATGAGCTCTTAGATTAAGGTCACTTCAGTGAAAATGATAATAAAAATTGACACATAAAATCAAAAAAATCTGATGTGTTTCCATTTAGTGAGGGGAATGCCATGATAAAGACAATTCCAATGCAGTGTTTAAAATAAGAAGTTCAAAGATCCTTTCAACTTGCACAGATTTTACTACATATTCTTAATAAACCCCTTCATCTGCTACTGTTCAAATGTAAAGCTTTCATGCAATGTAAACCTAGCTAAACCCTTTATGGTTTTTTTTTCCTTCCTTCTTTACTTACCAGCACTGCTATTATCACATGGTGTGTTCCACATGATAAGCCATTCATTAAAGCATCACCTACTGTTTTTTTCCTCCTCACTACCAGCTAGAACATGATCTGTCTCGGCATGAAGACATTGGACCTCTGACCTCTTTTGTAGCTATTCCAGGCAAGTATAATAAACAGGGTTCACTGGGTTTGTGTAAATCTCTGATTATGTTTACTGTGAAATCCAAGTGTTCATCTCAGGCAGAAAAATTAAGGTTGATTTTCAAATATTATGTATAAACTCTTGCTACTAAGCATTCCATAATGAGCACTTTGGCAATTTAAAGCAAATTAGGGTTCCCACTAGGCAAGGAAGACATACTGTACAGTCAAGTACAAATTGTATATTGGTGGATGAAAAAAAGAAAAAATACAGTACTCTGTTTCAAATGAATTAAGAGATTCTGGGCTACTACACTTCATTACTGAAAGTTTGCATCACTCCCTGCTCTCACATTAAAAATCATTAGTAAACTAAAACAAACTACTATGGGTTGAGTAAACATCACCCCGTTGATCTAGCTGTTTTTAAAATACAGGCCCCAATAGTATGACTCTGCAACTAATATGTAGGAAATTATAACACAGTATTAGTTTAGCCAATTAGAATGCCAGTGAATGCCAGGCATATATGGTTAAGTTCACTTGTATTTAGAGGAGCCTGTACCACTTAAGCTAATAAGTCCTGTGCACAGGGATGTAATTCAGGTAACATGTATATGGTGGGTCTTAGTTTGAATCAGAAGGTTAGATCCAAATGTTTCAATTCATGGCAATATACAAATTTCAAAAGAAAAAAGTCTCCAAAGTGAGAGGACCTCTGTAGCACCCAGACCCACCAATAGGGATAACAGGGAGCAAAGGGAACAATTTCCCTGGGACTCAATGATTCAAAGGGGAAAGGGTATCCGGCCATTGCTGCCACTACTGTGGCAGTGGCAATGAACCCCACCTCTCAGACCCTTTAAATCTCTGCCCTTTAAATCACTCCCAGGCAGTGTACTGCAGAGCCCCAGGTGGTATGCTCCAGATGGCACTAGGGGAGGAGGGCACAGGCCAGGCAGTGCTGAGAGCCAACTACCTCACCTCACCCCTTCTACCTGGAGCCCTGCCACTTCTGGGAGTGTGAAGCTGCTTTCCTCCTCTCTTCCCTCCCCCCCCCCACACTTACCCAAGAACACAGCAAGCAAGTCTGTCTGCTGGCCTAGTAGCACCCACTAAAGCTAAGATCTCTAAGAACAGTGAAATATAACTCACTCCAGACAGAATTCACCCTTCAAACTAGAAGCAGGCTGTGGAGTCTTTTGTCCTCTAGTTTACATCATGTTTCGGATCAGTGGCCAATGCCTATCTGAGGCCCTTTGACTATAGGTTTTGGGCTACAGGAACCATATGACTATAAATCCTAAGCCTCTACTCTCCCTTCTAATTTCCCATAAAATATTCTAAAATGTTGGACTGTATCATATGGGTGTTATCTTTTAAAACGATGGAACCCCAGTTGATGCAAATTGGTGTAGCTCTATTGATTTCAATGGAGTTATTCCAGGTTGCACCACCTGAGGAACCAGGTTGCACACAGATTGTTGTTACAGAAAAAAGATAAGAAAGCCCAAAATGGCTGTTGCTGCCAAATTACTCCTTCCTGACAGCAGCAGGAGAAAGGCCAAAGTGGGGAGTGTATACCTCAGTGTGATGAAGGCTGAATTTAATCCTATGTTTCCCTGACCTCTTAATCACTGACCTCTTTTTATCCTGAACATTAATGAGTAGTGAGGTAGGGTGTTCGTGATTTATTACTGTTCAGTGCTGGTGCTCAGTCTTCTTTGTGGCCTGCAGATAGTCTTCATGAGCATTGACAATCTGCGTTGTTCAAGGGGCTATAGGAACCTTAGCCTTTAAAAAAGGGAGCTTGTGCTTGTCTGGATGAACTTTTAAAAAATAAAGGAGGAATTGACCGAAAAATGAGGTGGGTAAAGCTAGTAGGGCCCTGTAAGAGATAGGAATATGTAAAATGGAGTGAAGTAAAATGCAGTGTGTAAACCCTTCCTGGGAGTGCTACATAACTGATGAGAGATGATCAAAATGCTTGAGTATGACTAAAAAGCGAGGTGCATTGTTTTAAAAAATATCACTGTCAGTGCAATTTACACTTGAAAGAGAAATAGAAGTTGTAACTGCTTTCTCTCAGGTTTTCATTTAGAATGGCAATACTGTAGGAGAGGTTTTCAATAAGTGGTTGGTCCGCAGATTCCTAGGGGTTTTCATACTATGTCTAAAGGTTCTGGGGAGGGTGGTTGTTACCATAGAACAGTGGTTTCCATTCTATGGGCCATGGACCCCCTTGAGGGTCTGAAGACTAGGCCTAAGATTTCCAAAGGAGTCCATATGGACACTTGTAATTTTTTAGGAGTCTGCAAATGAAAAAAGGTTGAAACCACTAATGTAGGACACAATAACACAGGAAAGCAGTGAATGCTAATATCTCTATAAGGGTACGTCTACAAAGCATTAAGAATAACTGACACTATTCTGAAATAATGTAGTCCACGTCTATACTACAAGCAGCTATTTTGACAATCTCAAAATAATGTTGAGCTGGAGGACTTCTTACTCTGACTTTTTTAATCCTCATTTTATGAGGAGTAAGAAAAGTCGGAGGAAGAGTGCTCTTTCTTCTACTTTCCTGCTGTGTAGACAGCACCAAAAGCTGCAATAAACTATTTTGACTTAAGCTATGCAATTGACACAGCTGACGTTGCATAGCTTATTTCGGCTTTAGCCCTGCTGTGTAGACATGATGTAAGAGTCCTTACTTTTCCTCTGAACTAACGTTTGCTCTTCACCTATGCATAGAGTTGTAGTTTTTTAGATTGCCTTTATCTATTATGAAATTCCTGGTCAGTTTGAGTTCAGTTCTCCTGTGGCCTTCCTTTATGGGTAACTAAACAACATTTAGGAAAATAGAATATCACACTTAGGGTTCATCTAGACTTCAGGTTTGTTTTTTTTTAAATGGCCATTTTTCTGAAAAAACTTCACTTATGTCCACACTGCTTTTGTGTTCTTTCAAAAGAAAATCAAAAGAACACAGGGGGGTTTCTGACATTGGCAAACCTCATTCTACAAGGAAGTACACTTTTTCTGAGAGAACTCTTTTGGAAAAAGGTGTGTGTGGATGTGGAAGAGAGAGTTTTTTTGAAAGAGGAAAGAGGAAAAAGCATAGGTGTCCTGGTGGCCACTCCATCCATAGTAACCACAGCTTAAATGCAAGATAGCATCCATTCAGTGTGGACGCCATCTTTCAAAAAAGCAGATCATTTTTTCGATGCTCTTTGGCAGTGGGGATGCTCTCTTTCGGAAGAAGTTTTTTTGGAAGATCTCTTCCAGAAAAGCTTCTTCCAAAAGAAGCCTGCAGTCTAGATGTACCCTCCCTGTAATTCATTGTTTTCTCCTTCCCAAAGGGCTGTCTCTATAGCAGGGGTTCTTAACCAGTGAGGTGCGCCTCCCTGGGGAGATGTGAAGGAGATACAGGGGAGGTGTGAGGTGCCTCCCAGAAAATTTATTGCAATTGCCTTCTCACTGGATAAAATTCTAAAGTTTAGATTTCTTCATAATTATTATTATGAATTAAAATTATAAACATTAATTTCTTATTAACTTCTCAAGATCAGCACACTACAATAGCAGTACAAATCAGTCAGGCCTATGTGGTGACACACTACAATAACAGTACACGAGCATTGCCGACTTTCATCTGCAAATATTACATAAATTTTTGTTAGGAAAAGGTTCAAAGTAAAAAGCTCATATTATTCATTTAGGCATTGTAACAGGGTTCACTCACCCCACAGCACCACCAGCCGTCAGTCTTGGGAATTAGCTTGGATGGCTGCATCCAGCTGGTTATCCAGGTCCCAGGGTTCAGGCAGGCCTCAGGGTTCGAGCCGGGCCTTCAGCTCCTCTGAATCGCCGGTCCTCTGAAACGCCAGGCACCAGTAGAGCCTTGGGTTCCTCTAGGTCAGAGGGTAGCCCTGCTGTCCAGCTTGGCCAGGCCTTGGCGGCCCAGGCAGGGAAGCCTTCGCTAGCCTGAGGGAAGGTTGCTGTGGGAGGCCCGGGCCAGGTCTCAGCCTCATCAGCCAGGAGCTCTGGGCAGGCCTCTGTCTCCCTCAGAGGCTGAGCCCCGACTGAGCTCCCTGACAGAGTTCTTATAGTCCTAGCCATGCCCCTTAGCTTCCTGTCAGGTGAGGGGGCGGGGCTAGGCTGTACACAAAATGGCGCCTACGGTATGGGAACATGAAGTTCACTTTCAGGGGGAGGTGTGAAGATAAAAATTTTAAGAACCCCCTGCTCTATAGGATTATTGATTTATGTGGCTTTAAAAAATTGACCTTAGGAAAGAGAACGTTACCCAGCAGAAATACAAAATCAGGACAAAAGGACCTGGATAGAATTAAGTGACTGTCTTTCCTGAGTTCTAAGAAGGAATGTTGGTCAGATAGGTACAGCACTTAAAACTCATTCTGGTGCAGAGAACCAGCAGGAGTTAACTGGGATGTGAGTGTTAAACAGGTCTTGTGCTGTGCACAGAGAAATACCATTTTTCTCATAGGTGTAAGTAAAGTTTGTAAACACCCTTTTTGACTCAAAATGGGATAAAATACTAAATTGATACAAATTATCCATTTTGGTCATTTTAATAGGTTGATTTATAAAGTAACTTTTTGCATAATTCAGGTTTTTTTTTTTAAATTCCTATAAGATTTAATAAGATATATTAATTACTAATACAGATCCAGAATGTGCTATATTTAGTCATGCTAAGTATTACCTTTATACTTTAAAATATAAGTAGACCCATCATAGTGCAGTGCTATGAGGGTGGTTGATTTTGGCCATTAGTAACTGTGGGTATGTCTACACTGCAGAGGTTTTTTTTAAAAAAATGGTCATTTTTTCGAAAATACTTCATTTACGTCCACACTGCAATCGTGTTCTTTTGAAAGAAAATCGAAAGAACAGAGGGCTTTTTCTGACATTGGTGAACCTCTTTCTATAAGGAAGAAGCCTTTTTCCGAAAGAGGAAAAAAAAGAGGAAACAACCACAGGTACCCTGGTGGCCACAGCTTAAATGCTAGATAGGATCCATTCAGTGTGGATGCTATCTTTCGAAAAAGCAGATTGCTTTTTTGATGTGCTTTTGCTGTGTAGACGCTCACTTTTGGAAGATGTTTTTTTTGGAAAATCTCTTCCGGAAAAGCTTTTTCCAAAAGAAGCCTGCAGTCTAGACATAATCTGTGACTTAAACAATTATTTTGCTTTACAAGTCACTCATGAACTAATCTAGATATCTGTGAAAAAAATAAACATTCACCTAATAGCTGAGATGAACAATTGTTAGAAACTAGTGAGGCTATGTCTACACTACAGAGTTTTTGCACAAAACCAGCCATTTTTGTGCAAAAACGTATAGCGCATCCATACCTCAAGTGTGTTTTTGCACAAGAGAATCATAAGAACAGAAGGGGTTTTGCGCAATTGGTATTCCTTTTTCTACAAGGAAGAACACATTTTTGCTCAAGAGGTCTTGCACAAAAAGGTGTATGTGGACGGGGAACAGGCCTCCAGGAAAAAAAACAGGTACCCTAGTGGCCACTCAGTCCAAGGTAATTATAACTCTATAGTTCCTGTCTGCTGGTCCCTCTTAAAGCTGCAGGCACCCTGGACAAGCTTTGTAGTGGGAAGCCAGCGTGAAAGCAGTTCCCACACTGCACGGCTCTCTCTTGCACTACCATTGCCACCCATGGCAAAGCCACAAGCCCCCTGAGAGCCTCCTGGCCCTTCCAGGGAGTAGCCCGATGGGTCCCAGGACTCCCTCCCCAGGGGGACAAAAAGGTGTGCCCCAACATACCCTGGCTCGGAGGGGCAAGAAGCTGTCCCTCTAAGATCCCCGGGCCAAGTGGCACAATGCCGAAATATTTTCCCAGATGGCCGTATTCCTGTCAGAGCGAGGTCATCCTGCCCGGACCATGGAGCAGGTTTGGAGCAAGGTGACAGAGCTCTGGTAGAGCTATGTAAAGGCTACTGCATGCAATGCACTCTCAGGAGCAGGACCCCACACCTGCCCCTACTTTGCGGAGCTCCACCACATATTGAGGGAGTGGGGAAACATCTTCCCCATTATGACAGGGCACCGTTGACCACACTCAGGAGAATCACGACTGGAGGCTCCAGGGGGAAGCACCCCAAATAAACACTGGCCTGGTGCCTCGTGGCAAAACAGCACCTGCAGGGGAGCCAAGAATGGCTGGTACTGGGGCTGGCAGCAGCCGGCAGAATGCCGGAGACGCGCAGGATGCAGCACGGCTGGATGACGTCACTCATTACACCGGTGAGGAGCACACCGGTTGCAGCATGATGACAAAGCCCGCAAGGGCAGCGGGGGATTCAATAGGGGACCTCGCCAGACAGAAGGGAGCAGCAGAGGCAGATGAGGGGGAGGAGGGAGGTGATGAGTTTCTACAGGGTGGGGGAGACCCTCGGATATGGGAGGGAGAAGGAAGTAACCTAGGGTAGGGCTGTGGGACCCATGAGCGGGTGGTTTAGGGTCCCTGACCCCATTCGCTGGGTAGGGACGAAAGTTCCTATCCTTAGGGCCCTGGGTTGGGACTCGGGAGAGAGGGTGGGCCCGAGACCCGCTTCCCCCTCCCGAAGCATGAATCGCCTGTGATAAGTCTCAATGAAGATGTCAGTTGTATATACGCTGATGTAACATATGGGATGATTATAAACCAATGGGAATGGGGGTTGCACAATAAATAGCATCTAGGTCAAAATGTTAAGTTCTGCGCGTTAATTAGGGCCACTGGGCCCGGTGACGTAACCTGTGACACCCATGCATTGTGGTGGACTCTGGGCTGGAGCCCCCGGTTGTTGTCCACCCAGAGGTTGCCCCTGAGGACAGGGCCAGCCCCAGCTGGAGGAGCAGGAGCAGGAGTCAGGGACTGTGACCCTGTCTCTCGAGCTGGTCATTGCCAGCCAGGACCTCTCTCAGGCCTATTTGGATGCCTAGGAGGGAACTTCTGGTGAGTTGTCACATGCCCACAAAGCAGGGGAGGTGGGTACCCCAAGGGTCAGTCCTGGGACCAATCCTTTTCAACTTATTCATAAATGATCTGGAGAAAGGGGTAAGCAGTGAGGTGGTAAAGTTTGTGGATGATACAAAACTGTTTAGGATAGTCAAGACAGAAGCAGACTGTGAGGGACTCCAAAAATATCTCACCAAACTGAGTGATTGGGCAACAAAATGGCAAATGAAATTTAACGTGGATAAGTGTAAAGTAATACACATCGGGAAAAATAACCCCAACTAAACGTACAGTATGATGGAGGCTAATTTGGCTATGACAAATCAGGAAAGAGATCTTGGAGTTATTGTGGATAGTTCTCTGAAAACTTCCACACATTGTGCAGTGGCGGTCAAAAAGGCAAATAGGAGGCTAGGAATTATTAAGAAAGGGATAGAAAATAAGACCCAGAATATCTTACTGCCATGTATAAAACTATGGTACGCCCACATCTTGAATACTGTGTACAGATATGTCTCCTCACCTCAAAAAAGATATTTTGGCCTTGGAAAGGGTTCAGAAAAGGGCAACTAAAATGATTAGGGGTTTGGAACGGGTCCTATATGAGGAGAGGTTAAAGCAACTGGAACTTTTCAGTTTAGAAAAGAGGAGACTGAGGGGGGATATGATAGAGGTCTATAAAATCGTGAGTGGTGGGGAGAGGGTGGATAAAGAAAAGTTATTTATTAGTTCCCATAATAGAAGAACTAGAGGACACCAAATGAAATTAGTGGGTATAGGTTTAAAACTAATAAAAGAAAGCGTGTAGTCAACCTGTGGAACTCCTTGCCAGAGGAGGCTGTGAAGGCTAGGACTATAACAGAGTTTAAAGAGAAGCTAGATAATTTCATGGAGGTTAGGTCCATAAAAGGCTATTAGCCAGGGGATAGAAATGGTGTCCCTGGCCTCTGTCAGAGGCTGGAGAAGGATGGCAGGAGACAAATCGCTTGATCATTGTCTTCGGTCCACCCTCTCTGGGGCACCTGGTGCTGGCCACTGTTGGCAGACAGGCTACCAGGATAGATGGACCTTTGGTCTGACCCAGTACAGCCGTTCTTGTGTTCTTATGAGTGGGGGACGAGTGTCGCTCGGGCTGCTTATGGTGCTGCGGTCAGTGCACGTGCAACCATGTGCAGCGTGAGTGTGTGGCATGCAGACATAACAGGCAGACCCTGAATACACCTGGGATCCTGCTGCCAGGCTTGTGGGAGGCCACACACATCCTTCCCTCAGGGGTTGGGAGGAGCACCTGGCTGGAAGCAGGCTAGCCACAAGGGCACAGCCATGACTTCACACAGACCGAGGAGTGCCACACACAGCATGCAGGCATGCCTGCAAGTGTGAGGCAGCTGCTCCCACAGACAGCACAGCAAGCCACAGCCATGTGTGCAGACCCCAGGGAGGGCCAAGCTGCTCTTGGCTCCTCTGCTGCCCATGAGGGGATCCCACTGTGGCAGGACACTTCCCTTGCTTGCCCATCCATGGTGTGTGTGTGCCTGTGTGGGGAAAGCAGGCAGCACGGTCCTCTGGTCACAGCAGGGCCCCTATGAGACAGAGCCACACATGGCCTTGCACCTGGGTCATCCCCTTCCTTTGGCCCACGGACTGTTGTGGTCGCTGCTCACAGAGGGCATTGCCTCAGGGACAGTGTCTGCAGGGATGACTGACTGCTTCTCCCCCTTGTGTGTTCTCCACAGCCAAACCACCTGGGACAGAGGGCTGAGCCACACCACCGCAGACAACTGCCAGAGTCCAGAGGACCCGCAGATGAGTCAGGGTGCAGGGGGACCTGATGCGTCAGCCCATCAGCATCCTCTGGGACATCCAGCACACCCTGGCACACAGGGTCGATGCTGACCTCGAATGGTGGGAGCGTGCCTCGGGCCAAATGCTGGCATGTTGTGACACCATATGTGGCATTATGTCCAACATGGCACCACACCCGCCTAATGCTGTTGCTCCTGGGTTGCACCCTCCTATCCTCCCTCCTATGGCCATTACCCATCCACCAGCCCACCTTCCTATGCCTCTGATCCCTCCACATGCCATGCCTCTGCTCAATCCCTTAGCAATGCCCATTCCTCCTCTCCAAGTGATGCCTATGGCCCCTCCTCTTTCTCCCCCTGCCAATCTGTACCCGGCTCTAGCCCACCCCTCCTGCCCAGCTTTTTGTGGCCCCCAGACCAACACAACCCCGATGAGGCCCCCACACCTGAGGGGGTGACTCGAGCTGCCCCACTCCTTCTCCCAGTCCTGACCCCCGATCCCAATCCTGATCCCTCTCCCAGTCCAGAGTCCTCCCTCCCAGTTCAGAGATCCCTCGCCCCCTGACCACCTTTGTTGAATATTGAATAAAAAAAGACTCCTTTTGTTCTAAAACCAAACAGGTGTGTTTATTGGGAGGTCAGGGAAGAGGCAAGGGGAGGAATTGAGAGGGGGAAGGGATAGAGCAACAAGGCAGAGACCCCTGTTGGGGAAGCCTTGGGGAGAGTTAGTGGGGTGCTTGAGAGAACCTCTCCCTCAGGGTCTCCCGGATGTGCACCCCCAACTGTTGAGGCTTGCTGAGTGGCAGCTGTCTGGGGCTGCTCAAATGCATGGCCCTCACAGCTGGCATCTGCCCCAACCCTGGGAGGAAGGCCTCCCCCTTGCACTCCACAATATTGTGGAGCACACCGCCACCACTTCGGGGATGTTGTACTCCATGACGGTCAGACAGGTCAGGAGGCACCAGAAGTATGCCTTGAGGTGGCTGGTATTCCTGAATCCGGGCTCGGTACTGCTCCCTGCTGGGGTCGAGGTGGTTGGTATATGGCTTCATCAGCCAGGGCATTAGTAGATATGCTGCATCCCCCACTATGCACAGTGGCATGTCACATTGCCCACCGCAAAGTCCTGGCATGGGAAAAAGGCGCCTACCTCCAGCTTGTGGCATAAGCTAGAGTTCCTAAAGACTCGGGCATTGTGTGCCCTGCCCAACCATGCCACAAAAATGTCCGTGAATTGGCCCCCGTGGTCCACCAGGGCCTGCAGGACAACAGAAAAGTAACTCTTCCTATTTATAAACTGGGATGCTTGAGGTTCCAGTGCGCTGATCAGGATGTGCATCCCGTCAATGGCTTCTCCCACAGTTAGAGACCCCCAAGGCAGCTATTCTGGCCACAGTCGCTTCCAGAGCCTCCAGACGGACGACTCTCCGCAGCAGCAGGGAGCAGATGGTCCTCACCACCTACAGAAGGAGACACACAAACACACAAAACAGAGAATGAGAGAGGGGGTGACTGAGCCCATGGGAGGTGCCTGTTCCCCTCTCCTCCTATGCTCCCCCCCCACAACCCTCCCTAGGATGCACCTCATATAAGCCCACTCCACTCCCTCCCTAGCAGCAGATCTATGTGAGGGTAGGATGGCACAAGCCCTTCGAGGACAGGGCTTTCCCCCCACCCCCACTCTACCCTCTACAGTCCCCAGCCCTACTCTCCCAAGGGTCCCCCTTATCCAACACTCTTCCCCTCCACACACACACCTCGGTGCAGGGACTGCAGCCCAAGAGCTCCTTACCTCTATCAGGAGGGCCCCGACAGTTGACTTCCCCACCCCAAACTGGTTGCCCACTGACCAGTAGCTGTCTGGGGTGGTGAACTTCCACAGGGCAATTGTGATGCATTTCTGCAGGGGGATGGAGAACAGCAGGTGGGTGTCGCATCTCCGGAGGGTGGGTGCCAACTAGGCACAGAGATCTAGGAAGGTGGCCTTGCACATTCAAAAGTTCTGCACCCACTGCTGGTCATCCCACTGCTCTAGGACCAGCCAGTTCCACTAGTCTGAGCAGGTCTCCAGCCTCCAGAACCTTCTCTGTATAGTGGGGTGTGGTTGCCAGAGTGGAGCAGCAGCAGCCACCAAGAAGGTCCCCAGAAAGAGCTCAGGGTCCAGGTCCTCCAGGAAGAGAAAAGCAGCTGGCAGCAAATGCTGCAAAAACTGCAGCAGTGGCAGCCCGCCAATACAGGCAACCTAGGCGGTTGCTTAGGGCACCAAGAAAAACAGCTGTTGAGGGCTTTGGAGGCGGGGGTGCTGATCGCACATTTTGCCTAGGGTGCCAGTTGCCAGCAGCTCATTTAGGGCCACTCCTGAACTGCAGCATGGTTGTGTGGCACCATCGCCTGGCCGGAGCAGCTCTGACTCTATGGCACACTCAGAAAGCTGTGGCATCCCCAAAAAGCACAGAACAACCATAGCAAGCACAGCTGAAGCTTTGCTGTCCCTCAAAGAGGTCCGTAAGCAGGCAGCAGCAGAGAAATGGCTGTCCAGGAAGGTCCCTTTAAGCACGTGTCTCTGCAAGGCTCTGGCACCAGCCCATGGAAGCAACTGGTGACCTAAAGCCCTGCCTGAAGTGGTTCCAGTTAGCCTTGTTTGCGAGAGAGCATCCTAGGAGTCTGGACACTCTCTTGCGCAAAAGCGCATCACTTTTGCAATGTGGACGCTTTCTTGTGCAACACGTTTTTGCGGAAAATCTTCTTGCACAAGCTTCTTGCACAAGAAGCCTGTAGTATAGACATAGCCTGAGTGTCACTTCCACATTCTTCTCTATGATTTAGAAAAATATAGATTTATGGTAAAATTAATTAAATTGTCTCTATTCACCTTTTCTCAAATATACATGGATAACTGCTTTTATTTGTAGGATCATATTCAAGTGAAGTTTTAACAATCTAACGTTTCAGTATTTGACCAGCTTTTAGTAATTAAGGGAATAATCAAAATATTGTAATGCTTTTTAAAAATAATGGTTGGTCATGTTAGCAGATAACATGAAATTTATTCTGATGTTAGTGACATCCATTGTAGATGACAAAATTGTTCTCTATTGCCTTCCTGTACAGTAGGATCATTAAACATTAAATTACTTTGGTCCTGCATTTTAGACTCTCCAGAACTTTATAGACTCTTCCCCTCATTTTTGTTAAAAAAATGTCAGTTCAGGCAGCAGTGAGGACTCACTAATTTACTCCAGAAATGAAATGCTGACTCAGGTCCTCTTCCGTTAAAGATACCAGTAGTATAACAGACCAGAACATTAATCTGCTGTATCTTTGTCCTAACAGTGGATTCCCTCCCCCTCAATGATAGAAGAAATTACTAGCTAAGGTAATTTCATCTCTAAATTTATTTCTGTGGAATTTACCATGGACCCTCTAATGGAGTTTCTCATCTTGGAAGAGGCTAATATGAATTTAGAAGCAAAAAGTTCCACCATACTGATCCTATGCCCCAGAATCCCCAGAACATGGGCAAATCCCTCTTCATTTTAGGAACTTCAAGCCAGGCTGGCATTGATATCAGAACCATAAAACTGAAAATGTTTATAGAGAATGTAGATGTCAACAGTTTTGCCCCTCCCAACGCACATACTGGAGGGATCCTCTGAACTGTTTTAAAACCAGTATCTCTGTTCAGTCCATGAATTTCAGTATCTTGAAGAATTATGAGTTCAAACTCCCATGCTTGCTTTTTGAAAGTGTTACAGGTTTCCTTTGAGGACTGAGATTATGTCTACACTGAGAAGGTATGGTGATGAAAAGGCTGTCACATGCCAAAGCCACCAAAAGTGAAACAGGTCAAACTGGTTTTTCTGAGTCCCATTGTTGACATTTCATGGCCACATTGCTAGCACCCTGTCAACAGATAGAACAAAGCATAGTTTGAACAAAGCTTAGTTCACCCTGTCAACAGATAGAACTAAGCATCTCACAGTGCAGTGTTGAGGGAAGGCAGAGCTGATCTCTGGGCTTCTTGGGATTCCCTCATAGTTCTGTGAGCAATCAAAGCTAAGGAATGTTGAAGCAGCACAGAATTACCCTAAGTTCCACAGGTTGACTGAGCTGAGTGAAGAAAAACTTCCTTTTGTTTGTTTTAAACCTGCTGCCTATTAATTTCATTTGGTGACCCCCTAGTTCTTATGCTGTGGGGATAAGTAAATAACTTTTCCTTATTTACTTTTGCCACACCAGTCATGATTTTATAGACTTCTATCATATCCCCCCTTAGTCTCCTCTTTTCTAAGATGAAAAGTCCAAGTCATTTTAATCTCTCTTCATATGAGACCCGTTCCAAACCCTTAATCATTTTTACCCTCTTCCTGGCACTGACTAGCCCTGTTCTGCTGGCTGGTACACTGAAAGATAGATTCAAGGATCCATACACTGCTTTTTTGTTCAATTACCTCCAGCTTTCCTGTGCTTCCCTTGGTACCCAGTGTGGTAATGTAGGTAAACTTTCTAGGGAAAATGCAGGGAGCCTACACAGTGCCCAGTATTTACCCATCATTTGCTGGTTCTTTTCAGGAGATATTTTATTAGAATATAAAAAACAAATATTTACTCTTTTAATTAAATCCCATTTTCTGCAAATGTACACAAACTTTTGACCTGATTCTAATATTAGAAATAACTAGAAGAACTTAACATCACTTGTTTAAAATAGCAAACACATAAAATTCATGCTCAATATTTGAATGATAATAAACCATGAGAAAACCTATTTACAATTTATCTATAATAATTTATCAGAAGTATACATCATGAAAGGAAGCTTTCAGTAAAAAATCATGAGCAGAATTCATTTAATTGCAATATGCATTAGACTCCTTTTTTATTTTGGACCTGTAGCTTTTTCAAATCTTATTCACTGTATACAAGAAGAAAAAAAAGAAAAATACTATAAATGGAAAATATACTTCAGTGGTAAATTTCATCCTACTGGGACTTTCAGTTGTGGATGGGCTCTTGATTGATCAGAGTATTACACAATGGAATGGTGTAATTCTTTAGTGTGATGTTGTAAAATGCAGTATTGCTTCTGTTATTTTATCCAGTTTGCTTTTATATGACAGGGTTTATTGTGCGTTATGTTGTAGCTCATTCCTCTGTTCACAATGCCTACTGATGTGTAATTATGACTTGTCTGAACTGTAAGAAGGAGCAGTAAGTGAAAGGAAATCTGCAAGCACACTTGATTTATGAGCCTTGATACTATATTACAGTCCTAATCTGCCTGCTTAACTTAGCTTCAGGCAAACTTACTGTATAACATGCTTGCGATTAGCACTGCAGCAAGTTGTAGAAGATTTACTCTGTAGGTGCTACGAGACTTTTTTTTTTAACGATTTAGTCATTATTTCAGTTACAGGTATAGCAATAAATTATTTCTCATATAGGGTATGTCTACACTAGAAAGTTAGTTCGAACTAACGGACGTTAGTTCGAACTAACTTTCCTATGCGCTACACTAGCGCTCCGCTAGTTCGAATTTGAATCGAACTAGCGGAGCGCTTAGTTCGAACTAGGTAAACCTCATTTTACGAGGACTAACGCCTAGTTCGAACTAGCTAGTTCGAACTAAGGGCTGTGTAGCCCTTTAGTTCGAACTAGTGGGAGGCTAGCCCTCCCCAGGTTTCCCTGGTGGCCACTCTGGCCAACACCAGGGAAACTCTATGCCCCCCTCCCGGCCCCGGACCCCTTAAAGGGCCACGGGCTGGCTACGGTGCCCGTGCCAGGTGCAAGCCTGCCAGCACCCAGCTAGCAGACCCTGCACCTGGCACGGCACAGAGCCACCCACCCGATGCCCCCCAGCCCACCCCCTCTTGCCGGGACCAGGCTGGCGGCTCCCGGGAGCTTGCCCTGGACCGCAAGAGGCGGGCACCTTCCTGGGCTAGTGCGGACATTGTGGACCTCGTCCACGATCTCCGCACTAGGCACAGGAAAGTGGCCGGCTAGGGCAGGAGAGCTGCCAGCCTGGCCACCCAGGACCAGGTGTGCATGAAAATCAAGGGGGTCCACTGAGACCCCCGACACTGAGCCCTGAGCTTACAATGGCCGTCCTGGGTCAGACCAAAGGTCCATCTAGCCCAGTAGCCTGTCTGCCGACAGCGGCCAACCCTAGGGACCCTGGAGGGGATGGACCGAAGACAATGACCAAGCCATTTGTCTCGTGCCATCCCTCTCCAGCCTTCCACAAACTTTGGGCAGGGACACCACTCCTACCCTCTGGCTAATAGGACTCCATGGACCCAACCTCCATCACTTGATCTCACTTCCCTTTAAACTCTGTTCTAGTTCTAGCCTTCACAACCTCCTGCAGCAAGGAGTTCCACAGGTTAACTATTTGCCTTGTCAAGAACAACTTTCTCTTACTAGTTTCAAGCCTGCTACCCATTCCTTTCCTTTGGTGTCCTCTAGTCCTTCTTTATGGGAACTCATGAAGAACTTTTCTGAATGCACCCTCTCCACCCAACCCCTGCTTTTAGAGACCTCTATCCTGTCCCCCCTCCGTCTCCTCTTTTCTAAGCTGAACAGTCCCAGTCTCTGTAGCCTCTCTTCATCTGGGACCTGTTCCCAACCCCTGATCATGTTAGTTGCCCTCCCCTCTCCCAGCCTTTCTCTTCCCCTCTCCCACCTCCTTTTCCCAGTCTCCCCCAGTTTTTTTCAATAAAAACAGAGTCAATGTTGGAAGAAACGTTATCTTTATTTTGTACATCAATAAGAAGGGGGGCTAGGGAAGGGCAAGTGGAAGGAGGTGAGGGAGGAATGGGGTACGAGCCCCCGATGGGGAGGACTGGGCTGGCTCTGCGGGCTTCTGGGGGTGGAAGCTCTCCTGCAGCCCCCCAATTACTCCCTCTCCCCAGATGGCAGCCTGCGGCAAGTGCAGCCGGGCTGATGGCCGAGTGGTGTGATGTGCCCAGTGTGGGCACTCAGGGCACTCCAAGCCAGAACTTCTTTGCAAGCGGGGCACCCCTTAGAACTGTGTGTCCGGGGTGGGGGTCGGGACCCTTTAAGCGCAGCCCTCGGCTAGCCTGAGACAGTATCTCCATGCTCTAAGTCCTCCTTTTATGCCCTGCCGGCACTGCTTCCGGCCATCCTTAAGCCCTGTTCAGAGTCCACTCAATGTGGACTTACTAGTTCGAACTAGCAAAACGCTAGTTCGAACTAGTTTTTAGTTCTAGATGCGTTAGTTCGAACTAGCTTAGTTCGAATTAACTAATTCGAACTAAGTTAGTTCGAACTAGCGCTGTAGTGTAGACGTACCCATAAAGACTCTGTGTCAAGAAACAACCATTGCAAAAGGGCTTTTTATATAGCAACAAAGAACATTGGTTGGAGTGTTTTCTTCATATGAAATATCTTAATGTTATTGGTCATTTTGATGATGCAACTTCTTATATATTTCTCTCACATTCATACAAATTTGTTTTATCAGACTTTCTTATAATAAGCAGATTGTACTATGCTACAAAAGCTGCAGTATATTTGGATCCAGAGAATCTCATATTTTCAATCATAGCCCAAAATAGATGTTACTATGGACGTTACTATGAAAGGAAGACCATAAAGCAATGACCTAATGTCAGGAAGAAAAGATGCAAGCAGATTTGCATTTATTTTAAAATTACCATTCACAAAGACAGATGCATCACACTTCAGCTTTATTGAAACTATAGCATATTCAGAGCTGCTACTTTTAGTAAATTAGAACAATACGTTACCACACTCATATAATTAAGATCAGCGTTGAACATTCATGGCCTAGCTCTGGTCTCTGAAATCAATGGATGTCTTGCCATTTGACTTCAATGGAATCCTCATTAGACACTATTAACTATGGAAAATAAGCAAGGGGCCTAGCACTTGATCCAATGCCCATTTAAGTCAGTGGCAGGACTTCCTTTGATTTAAATGGGTGTCAGATTAAGCCAGTAATCCTGCAACTTTTACACATGTAAAGCAGGAGTATTTGCATGAGTAAGGATACATTCACATAAAGGTTATGGGATCAGGTCTTTTAGAATAATATTTTGTGTATAGTTTTGTTTCCTTCATATGAAAAAGTAATTTGGGAAACCAAACGTAGTTTATAATCTGGTAACGAAAAGCCATATTAGCTAGATAAAGACTTTCAGGAGAATGCATATGAAATGTCCGGGTATGATATTAATAAAAGTTGTTCTCTGAAAATATTCCCTTGAATATTTTAATAATTTTAATTTTGCCAGCAGAGGTTTATTTTTTGGGAAAAAAGCTCATTCGTTTTAAATCCATTTTCTTAATTATTGATTAATTCTGATAATTATTTTCCTTTAAAAACAGCTGTACCCCCAAAACTTTCCTAACAAAAGATGAGATTTAGGGACAAAAGAAAGTTCATAAAAGTTATTAATTGGTTACTATATTGCAATGGTGAAATAAAAGGTTCCTCAAGGGTGGAATGGACTTGAACTCCTATCTGAACAGTGGACAAAAGCATGCCACTGTAATAAACAAAAGTATTCTCAAGCTTAATAGCTTCTGAAAAGTTACTATAAACAATGAGCTTTTATATTGTAACAATAAGGCCTATTAATTTTTTCTGAAAAATGCTTTTGCTAAACATTTTAAAACCATTCAGTTCTGAATAGTTAGTTCTTTTGAGAGCTAAGCACAAAAATGTAATCCTTAGTTCAGAGTAGAAAGCAGAACATAAATCTATGACCCCTTTCTATTTACCATAATACCATTGGGTAACATATGCCATTTGCTAGTGATTTGCACACAGTCCAGGTTTTGAATTAGTGGTCACCATTTTACAAGCGGCCTCCCCAAGTATTTGTTGATCCTATTGACTGAACAAAAGGTTTATGAGACAGGAGATATATTTTTCTAATCTTGCTTTGCTACCTATAATCTAATTAACTTGAGTTTAGTCATTCAAGTATACCTGGAAACAAAATACATCATGTGCCAATTAACTTTCTTCTTTCTGGCTTAGTACACTTAAGTTATTTATTCAAAAGGTTAAATATTGATTGAAAATGGATGATAGAACTGTATTACTGTTCTATGCTAAATGACAGAACTTGCCTGTAAAACATTTCCAGTTACCCACACAGTAATGCAGTTACAGCGTGGCACTTTGCTGCTAAGCACCCAGGCAAAAAATAAAAACAAATACAAATCACCCACTATGCAACCATCCTTAGCCGCACACTGAATTTGCACAAATATGTTTGGAAGTGCAGTCATTAATTATCATGATGTTGAAATAATATAATACAAATAATAATTGCTTGTGAAGTGATCTATTGACTCTTCTATTTCAGTGGAGGCTCTTCTCTTTCTCATTCTTTCTTCATGCTATGTGAAGCTGCATAGACAAAGTATCAAGTGATCACATAGCATGAACTACACCCTGAGGCATAGCTTGTTATTTTACTTGAAATGGTGATGCAGTTAGGACCCAGAAACTGTCAATAATTTTTCTGACTTTCAGGGGAAAAAATCTCCAATTATAGTAACTTTCCCTAGAAGCCGTATTCAGTACTGCTACATATTAATATTAGGATATGTCCTCTCATACCTATGAATTCGCAGTTTTATCCGTAGTTTGGACCAAAATTGGGTAAATCCATAAGGTTAAGCAGCTGCAGTCTAATTGTTGCCAACAGAGGCCAGTCAGAGCAGGCTACTAAGACAACAATACAATACAATTTGGTACAATTCAGCCAATTGAAGCCAATAGCAGCTGCATGTATGGATCCAAGGACCAAAGGCCCTTTATTTCTATTTTATGATTTATATTTTATTAATACAATATGTAAACGTGATCTGACAAGCTATCAGGGCAAAGAACTCCTTTTAAAGGAGTCTCGCACATAGAAGAATAGTAGTATCAAATCCATTTCAAAATACTACTACAGTTTGATAATACAGGAAATTGATATAAAATAACAGAAAGCATTGGGATGAAAGTATTGTGCCTCACATTCCACTCACAGTCATTCATTCTTCATTCATCTGACAAAGTGGTTTGTGCCCACAAAACCTCATGATACCACCTACATTTTTGTTAGACTGTAATAACTGAATAAACTTAAAAAACAAGAAATAGCCTTGCAGCACCTTAAAGACTAGCATAGCTACCCCTTTGTGTATTTTTTTCATCAGTGTAAATTTAACTGAGAGTGGAATAGTTTCATAGGAAACACCAAAAAGTTAGTCTTACAGAGGAAATAGGGCTTGAGGATTCACACAAGGGACTAAAAGTAACATGAAGCCCTAGGCAAAACAAGACTCCAGCTGTGCAGATCCTGGGATAGTTACAAGTAAAAGCCACCTCTCATCCCCACCTACACCCATACTCTCTGGTTCTTTCTGGTGTCCTCACTAAAAATAGGGTCTATGTTATTATGCATGCTGACATTGTCTGTCCCTGCGGTGGACCCGTGCTCACTGAAGGAGTGACTGGTGATTTGACTAGCATTTATTACTATGCCAAGGGAGGCATGATATGTAGAGTTCCCTGTCACACCCACGGAATACCCATATCTTTGAGGTCTTCATTATTTTCACTTATGAGTTTGAGGTCTCCAGTCTCTTTCTATGATCCATAAAGAAGGGCACTTGAAGTATTATGGGTCTTGAATAACAAGTGCCAATTGGCATATTGCTTTGCTCCTTTAGGTCAGACTGAGGCAAAGTTAGAAGGCAGTGGTCACATAACTTGAGCTTGAAACATGAGCAATTCAGGAGAAGTGCTATGGGCTTGTTTTTGTAGTATGGGTTAAAGTTATTATAAAAAGCAATTTCATGTGATAAGATACTGGGTGATTTTGGTATGTTTAGTTTATAAAAGATCAGCAGACTTCTTACACTAACAGCTATATGTTTGCCAATAATCTTTCGGAGGTAAGATTAGAATAACTTGTTTATTTAATGTTTCATTTTTACCATCAGGTTAAGGATTACCTCAAATAAGAATCAAATTGAACTCCCCCCTTGCGATATTATAAAGAATTTCTGTATAAGTCATTCACTGGTTGAAAGGACATAGTGCTAAAATCTGTCACAGGTGATCTAAATAAGGAGAGTATCTCAAAGTCCTATTAACTTTAACACAGAGTCCTTTGTTCATGAAAAAAAAATTGAATGCATATTACCAAATTTTGTACTAATTGAAAAGCTTTTCCATTTATTGAATTCTGACGTCTGACACTTTCCAATTTTTCAGCAGAAAAAGAATTAAAGGAAAAGCGTTAAGAGTTAAAAAAAATCAGAATTGCTGTATACTATGAAATGTATTTCATGTGAATGTAAAAAGTGTCTTCACTGTGGTTAACATTAACCTTTCCTTCTGGGTAATGGTATTATCTCTTAAAAAAGAAAAAGAATGACATGTTTTTCAATGTTATCTCCTTGGTTGGTTGGTTTTGGTAATGAGGATCCAAAATGAAGCTTTTCAGTTTAGATACCATCATGAGTAAACCTCTGTATTGTACAAAATATGTCTAAAGCTTTCCTTGATCAAAATATAATGCTGTTTAAATATGTTAAGCAACATGTACTCTACCTACTTGCATTATGTCAAATGAACTGCATCATTCCAATATGGTGTCACATGTGCATGGAAGCCTGTAGCATTTATAACAGGTGTTGCAGAAATGTACTTGACAGAGATATTGACAGTAAGGTCATCTATGAAAATGAATATCCAAAATATCAGTGGAAGGTTATGCTTAATCTTGCCTTCATGCATTTTTTTCCTTTGAGAGTTTACTTTTAAATTTTTACCAAAAAAAAAAGTGTTAGTAGTAGTTTTTGTAGTAGATTAGAAAACAAAAATGCAATTAGTGTTAAGGACTAACACCTGTATTGAATTATTAAATCTATGTAAAAAGTAGTTCAAGAGGTGAATTTACTAAAAGCATAGCAAAAATTCAAAAGGGTCTGTTTAAATCTAGCATATTTAAATTTCATAAATGGTTTTTCTACTACTCCACATTTTCTCACATGTGCCTCTGTTTGCTCCAAAAGAAAGAATATACATGAGTGATTGTGCATAGAGGAAGGACATAAGTTAGGGGATATTTAGAGGGCAACAATTTTCAGTGTGATGCTGTTATAGCTTGTGACATTTACCACAATTTTTTTTGATAAAACAAAGTCCTTAATGTGTTAAGGATGGGTCTAGAGCAATTTGTATACTGCAGCATTCCTGGCCTCTTGACATCTACAACTCCTGTTGGAAGCAGAGAATTTTCCCCCTTTTATATGGCAAATGCAACTATTAAAATTCTATTTAGCAGAACTGCATTGATCTAAGATTGGGTGCACAAAAGGGCTTAACAGGTATATTTGCAAAGTATTAATCTGCAGCAAAACAATACATCCCAAAACCGTTTATATCTTATTTGTATGAAAAAGTCAGATATTTTGTTCAGGATAAACTTCAGAAATGCTCTTCAATTTTCAGTGAGGCAAGCATTTCAATTTTCTGCAATATTAGCAGGGGTAACTAATGATGGCTAATTTTTGCCTGTAGTATTTCCCTCAATCTGCTTGTGCACTTTCAGTTACTCTGGCAGCAGCATTTGTACATTTTCTGGTCACTAAACACTCAAGTACAATTGTAAGTGATCAGTTTACAGTTGGCCAACAAAAGAGCTGAAGGAATGTCTAAAAGAAAAAGAAATGTGAATAAATGTGCATGTGTATATAATCTATGTTATGAACATAATTTTAGTATGTGCAGTATAGAAAGCATGCTGTACCCTGAATTTATTTTAGCTATCAGAATATATATTAAAAATGGGATCATGTGTTTATCCTGCCATGAGGGTCCAGTATACATCCAAATCACACAGATTTCGAAAATGTATTATGTTCCTTCATGGTTGAGGGTAAATCCTCTGTTTCACATCTATTTGATTTGGTTTTTTAATAAAATCCGTTTTTAGCTTATGTTACATTTCAGCAGACCGTCTTATTAACAAATTTACAAATCATCTATTTCAAAGAAAACATTTTAGAACAAGATGCAGAATTTCTTATAGCATATAAATTAAAATACAGCATGGCAGGTTTTTTAAAATGTATTTTTAATTCAATCCCTCTAAAACAGGGAACTTGGATATAATTTGATGATCTTCACACATGCATGGGTTATTTAGCCTCACCAAAAATAAACTGTATAATATTTTAAATTAAGAGGAAGCTTACTTGTGCACTTCATAATTATTATTTCCCCGTGAAATTTAATTATTGCCCAGCATTTTGGATGGTGCTGTTTATGATAGAGTTGTAAGGAATGGTTCAAATTAAATCAGAACTCTATGGAGAGAGCTCAACAGATCGTGTCACTGGAAAGTTTTCATTAGAAATAGCACAAAAGATGTTCCTCTGTTTTTTTCTATAAAGAGGTGTCACTCACAACACTGCATTGCAGACAAAATGCCAAAGAAATGGTGGAATTTACTGTGGGCTTTGCATGCTTTATATTAAAACCATGCTAAATGCAGGAAACCTGCACAGTTTCATGCCTCAATCATGGCGAATCAATATGTACTTTTAAAAAAATCCACATTTTTCTGAATTAAGTAGCACGATGCTAAAGGATAGACTATGGCTTTTGCAGCGACAGCTACATGAAGGGCATATGGAGACCAGAGGTGCCATGACTGAAAGGTAGTTGTTGTGGGCACTCTGACTGCAAAGTGCAGAGGCAAGCAGAAATCTTTAATAGTACTGGGGTGGAAGAGACATACTCAGGAGCATCAACTAGCTAAGTGACAAATGCGGTCATCTTTACTCATGATGAGTAGGTAGCATCTTACCAAGCAAAGAATTGTTGATTGAGCCTGGCTCTATAGTAACTATAGGGCATTTAGCACCAAGATGTATCTGAAGGTCAGTAATTATTACTCCTTTTAAAAGAGTACAGAATATTCTTCTCTCCCTCTCATTATTAGTTTCTACACACTAGTGGGTGCAGAAGTAGGGCTGTACACTGTCCTTGCCCATGCAACTCATAACCTTTCAAGTTAACCCTCATCAACCTGCCACTTTTATTGTATAGTGAGCACAGCAACTACATTTTAGCTGCTTCTTACATAGCAGAAAGTTTTTGCCCCTCTCCCATGTGCATCTTTTTCATCTCTTCCTTCCAAGAGCAGTCACAGGTAAACATCTAGGACCACACCCTCTGTGGGTATAACTTGGCATAGCACTACAGCACAACAGCATGGTCTAATTGATAGGACACTGATCTAGCACTCAAGACACTTGTGTTCATTCCTACCTCTACCACCGAGCAGCTGTGTAACCTTAGGAAAGGTACATGTAGCTGGATCTTTATTTCTTCTCCCTCTCTTTGGCTCTTAGTATCTGTCCCAAGGAGCTTACAAATATAAATAGACAATGTCTCACTATGATTTTGCACTGGATCTTGCACAACTAGACCTGAGCTCAGCTGAGGCCTCCAGACACCACCATATTACAAAAATGATATACTGTTTTATATCAAAGGAAGATCTTACTCTTTATGTAACCCTTTTGCAAGTTAAAGATAGAAGGAAAAATGGAATCATTTTACTAATTTATTTCAACCAGTAAGTTGTCATTATAATTTATTTTTCCCTTGGTTTATTGACGAATGTTTAGTTTGGGTTTGTTTTGTTATTTGGTTAAAAGAAAAACAGACAGAGAGTTCTAAGTGCTGATTGATTTTTTTTAACTCTAATACCACTTAAATTCAGATTTTTATTTAAATCATCACTGCTGGTTTCTAACAAATACATTACAAAAATAAAAATCTGTTAGCAAAAGAGCACAGAAGGAGTGACGAGATATTGGAAGGGTAAATGTGCTAAATTATTTTGGAAACATTCAACTACTTGAGTATTTTTGCTTTTAAGAACCTTATGAATGCTGGAAAGATATAGTTTGAGTCAGTGAATTAGGATCACGTTTCCATTGCTTGAAAAGGTAGCTGATATGGTCTGAAATATGTTTCCTGTAATTTTTAATAGTTGTCTTGTGATTTCATCATATTACAATATGCAATATAATACAGCATTGTCAGTGCACACTTTTGACACCATGCACTTTTGACAGTACATATAATTGCTCCAAAATGTCAGTGGAAAAGATTCCATATAGGCAGCTCACTTCTACTGAAGCTCTGTCTGTTGGAACATTTGTAGAAGATATATCATCTGTAGCTATACCAATATGGAATGGTTGCAATTTTTCACCAGCATAGACTCATAGGACTGGAAAGGACCGTGAGAGGTAATTTAATCCTACCATGAGTGAAAGGGGATTGGGCTAAGTATTGTTTAGACCAGGGATGGGCAATAAGTGGCTCATAGGCTGGACACAGTTCACCAGGATAATTCTCTGATGGGCTACCAGATGTGGTTCAGTGTCCCCATCCAGCCAGATCTGAGGTAAGCAGTGTGGGCTCAACCACTGCTTCCTGCAGATTCCATTGGCTGGTAACAGCAAACCACAGCCAACAGGAACTATGAGCAGGTGTACCTGCAGATGCACAGGTAAATAAAGCATCTAGCAACCTGCTAGGCAAATAGCATCCGACCTGCGGGCTGCTTATTCCCCTCCTCCCCTTCCCCTGATCTAGACCATCCTGATAGGTGTTTGTCTAACCTGCTCTTATAACATCTCCAGTGATGGAGATTCCACAATCTCCCAAACCCATTGCTCCTTGTCCTATACTCAGATGTTAATCATAGATTCATAGAACACTAGAACTGGAAGGGAACTTGAGAGGTCATCGAGTCCAGTCCCCTGCCCTCATGGTAGGACCCAGGACCATTTAGACCATCCCTGATAGATGTCTATCTAACCTGATCTTAAATATCTCCAGATATGGAGATTAAGGAGAATAAGAATAATTTTCCCCTTTTCCTTGTAGCAACCTTTTATGTACTTGAACACTGTTATGTCCCCTCTCAGGGTATGTCTACACTACAGCACTAATTTGAACTAACTTAATTCGAATTAGTTAATTCGAACTAAGCTAATTTGAACTAGTGCATCTAGACCTAAAAACTAGTTCGAATTAACATTTTGCTAATTCGAACTAGCATGTCCACATTGAGTGGACCCTGAACCGAGGTTAAGGATGGCTGGAAGCAGTGCCGGCAGAGCATCAGATTAGGACTTAGAGCGTGGAGCTGCTGTCTCAGGCTAGCCGAGGGCTGTGCTTAAAGGGACCCTAGAAAAGACGAGACTGAGGGGGGATATGATAGAGGTCTATAAAATCATGAGTGGTGTGGAGAGAGTGCATAAAGAAAAGTTCTTCATTAGTTCCCATAATAGAAGGACTAGAGGACACCAAATGAAATGAATGGGTAGCAGGCTTCAAACTAATAACAGAAAGTTCTTCACAAAGCAAATAGTCAACCTGTGGAACTCCTTGCTGCAGGAGCCTGTGAAGGCTAGAACTAGAACAGAGTTTAAAGAGAAGTTAGATAAATTCATGGAGGTTGGGTCCATGGAGTGGTATTAGCCAGGGGGTAGAAATGGTGTCCCTGGCCTCTGTTTGTGGAAGGCGGAGATGGATGGCACGAGACAAATGGCTTGGTCATTGTCTTTGGTCCATCCCCTCCAGGGTACCTAGTGTTGGGTACCTTTGGTCTGACCCAGTATGGCTGTTCCTATATTTTTATGTTCTAAGCTCAGGGTCAGGGGTCTCACTGGACCACCTTGATTTTCATGCAAACCTGCTCCTGGGTGGCCAGGCTGGTAGCTATCCTGCCCTAGACGGCCACTTTCCTGTGCCTAGTGCAGAGGCTGTGAATGAGGTCCACGAGGTCCACACTAGACCAGGCGGGCGCCCGCCTCTTGTGGCCCCAGACAGGCTCTTGGGAGCCACCAGTCTGGTCCCGGGAAGAGGCAGAGGGCTGGGTGTCAGTGGGTGGCTGGCTCGTGCTGTGCCAGGTGCAGGGTCTGCTGGCTGGGTGCTGGCAGGCTTGCACCTGGCACGGGCACCGTAGCCAGACCGTGCCCCTTTAAGGGCTCCGGGGCCGGGAGGGGGGCAGACAAGTTTCCCTGGTGGTGCCCAGAGTGGCCACCAGGGCAAGCTGGGAAGGGCTAGCCTCCCACTAGTTCGAATTAAGTGGCTACACAGCCCTTAATTCGAACTACTTAATTTGAACTAGGCGTTAGTCCTCGTAGAATGAGGTTTACCTAGTTCGAATTAAGCGCTCCGCTAGTTCGAATTAAGTTCGAACTAGTGGTTTGAATGATCATCAAGGGTTAATGATTCTTCCTTGTTGGCTCTGTGCCAGGTGTAAATACTTCATGCATCTTTCGGGGTTTAGCTCAATATTAAGGTAAAGGGCATCAGAGAAGCTCATCCCCTGCTCAAAATGGAATTTGATTTTTGTGGATTGCCAGTGTGTATCTGTTTTTTCATTTTGTGACAGTTTGTAGAATGTCCATTTACACCTTATGAATTCTATTTACTAGCTGATACAAACAAATGGCCACATAAAACCTCTCTTAGAAATATCACAACTTCAAGAAACGTTTGGGTATAGTTTGAGCCAGTTAATCGTTCTGAAGCCATTTTATTTTGTGAATATTAATTGCCAGTCCTAGATTGGAATTCCTCAGAATCATAGGTGAGAATCTGAACTTGAGTTAATTGGCCTAGAGGTTTGATACCCATCCTATGGTAAAATCTGTGAAATGGAGTTCTAAGGGAAGAAATCTCTGAGGATCCAGTTCCATTCCAGAGTTCCTTCTCTATCATCCTATCAGAGAACAGAGAAGGGAGGATTTGTTTTATCTCTTGGAATAGCCCAGAGAATCCACCCCCAAATCTCCCTAATTTGTAAGAATACAAAAGGTATGTGAAAGGCAAGGCCTTCTGCAGTGCCTCACACAGACTCTAGCTTTGAGATAATTACATTGAATTAAGAGAGGAAGCACTGCCTGATGGAGGAAAAAAACTGTGGCTGATTAGTTGCAAACTTGACAGCTGTGTCTAGACTGGCAAGTTTTTCCGCAAAATCATCTGCTTTTGCGGAAAAACTTGCCAGCTGTCTACACTGGCCGCTTGAATTTCCGCAAGAACACTGACGATCTCATGTAAGAGATCATTTGCGCAAGAGGGCCAGTGTAGATAGCACAGTACTGTTTTGCGCAAAAAAGCCCCAATGGCTAAAATGGGGCTTTTTTGCGCAAAAGCGTGTCTAGATTGGCACGGACGCTTTTCCGCAAAAAGTGCTTTTGCGCAAAAGCGTCCATGCCAATCTAGACGCTCTTTTCAGAAAATGCTTTCAACGGAAAACTTTTCCGTTAAAAGCATTTCCGGAAAATCATACCAGTGTAGACGTAGCCGACTTGTACTACTGTGTCTGCAGGCATCAGGCATGAGAATGGAATTATGGGTAATGAATGAAAGAATAATGTTTTCATAGGAAAAGGATTCTTTCTGAAATTTCTATACCTTGTTATCACTCCTTTTAGGCTATTAGATGCTACAAATACTGAAGTAAAATGCACACAGTATAACAATAGAACTATATTACAAACATATTTTTTTTTAATTAAAAAAGTATTTTTAATTCAATTTAAACTTTGGCTTTTAACTATCTAGTGCTTGATCCTAGGTCAGCACTTTTGTATCAGTTAAACATTAGCATACATTATGTGTAGCATAATATATGTAAATACAATGATATCCGAAGAGAAGAAGAAAATGTGAAGATTAGGTTATCTTAAAATTAGGTCTAGAATTTGTTAACATTTTCTATGAAATTAATACAGTGCTGTCCCTTGCAGAAACTTAATGAAAAGAACCATGGGTGGTGAGGAGAGAAGGGGGAATATATACAGAGGTTTATATCTATGCTCTTAGTTTTGAGATTCTGTAAAACCAGGCATAAAGCTATACACAGTAAAATTGAATATGAACAAATTTAAAGAAGAATCCCATGTCCCAATATTGTTATGAGTGAGCAGCTGGGGGAGCTATATGGAAACAACAATGGAAAAATAGTAAAATATGGCTACTTACGGTGTAGCCCAGGGAGTTGCCTGTCCCATCTGCAGAGCTTACCTCAGAAATAAATTAAGTCCACAAATACATTTGCACTGACTTTTTATCTTGGAAATCATCTGGCAAATAAACAATGAATGTTGGGTTTCCAGTGAGCTTCCACCTGTTATGGAGTTAGAAGACAGCAGTACCCTTTTAAAAGCCATTAATAATGCAGAATATCAATAACTAAATAGATATATTGAATTACGTGCTGTAACATTATAATAGTCTGAGAGTTTGATCTCAGGTGATTTTTTTTATTCCATGTGACCCTTTTGAGCTAATTACAATACTTTTTTATATTTTAAAATAACTGTAGGAACATTTTTGTGTGTTACATATGTACTGATGATCTAATTTCCTTGAGAAGCTCAAGAGAAAATTGTGTTGATCTCTATTTCCTTCACAAAATAAACTAACAAAATACTATCTTTTTCCTAGGAAGGCACTATGGGTCAAGGCCAGAGCACTGGTCTACGATGCAAGTGATGTGGTTTCTGTTGTTGGCACTGGCCTACAAGATGATGACTGTGGGAACATCAGTTCTTAGTTTCCCTCATGTTAAATGGGCATAATGATCTTGACCTGCATTATAAAGCTCTTTGAGATTTACTAATAAAAAGGAACCATGTAAGAGGTACTAACTCAGGCACCAATCCCTGCAACAAACCTCAGCGCCAACTTTGCCCACATATCCACACCAGCGACACCATCACAGGACCTAATCAGATCAGCCACACCATCACTGGCTTAATCACCTGCACATCTACCAATGTAATATACGCCATCATGTGCCAGCAATGCCCCTCTGCTATATACATTGGCCAAACTGGACAGTCCCTACGCAAAAGAATAAATGGACACAAATCAGATATTAGGAATGGCAATATACAAAAACCTGTAGGAGAACACTTCAATCTCCCTGGACACACAATAGCAGATTTAAAGGTAACCATCATGCAGCAAAAAAACTTCAGGACCAGACTTCAGAGAGAAACTGCTGAGCTTCAGTTCATCTGCAAATTTGACACCATCAGCTCAGGATTAAACAAAGACTGTGAATGGCTAGCCAATTACAAAAGCAGTTTCTCCTCTCTCAATGTTCACACCTCCAGATTAGCTGCTAGAAGTGGGCCTCATTCTTCCTGATTGAATTTACCTCATTATCTCTAGCCTGATTCTTGCCTGCATATTTATACCTGCCTCTGGAAATTTCCACTACGTGGATCTGACGAAGTGGGTCTTTGCCCACGAAGCTTATGCTCCAATACATCTGTTATTCTATAAGGTGCTA
This sequence comes from Pelodiscus sinensis, assembly GCF_049634645.1. Lineage (NCBI taxonomy): Eukaryota > Metazoa > Chordata > Testudines > Trionychidae > Pelodiscus > Pelodiscus sinensis. The sequence goes on along the minus strand of NC_134717.1, from coordinate 24,012,494 downwards.
TAGGACTCCTTGTCACTCATGTAAGAGGTAAGTATTCATAATACTATCATGGTTAGCAGGATACAATATATGATACAGTTAAAATTGAATATATGCACTCTTCTATGAGTCACAATGTCTCCATAATCTAATTATAGCACGATACCACAGTTACTGCAGACACCTGGATGGTGAATGCTGAGTTTTGAAATGGCACACAGTGTAAAGAACATGACAATACACACTTCTACCCTGTGTTAATAGCCTATACCAATGGCAAATTATAAGACTAGCTATTAGAGCCTGCTGTCATTTACTCTTTTAATAGGAATCCTTTAGCTTTGTGTGAAGGAAAAACAAACCAATCAAACCATGCATAACTTCTCAGCCCTGGAATATGCACTGAATAATGGTTTAGTCCTAAGCGTGTTGCTTCTCTAAGATGTGTGGTAGCTTCTTGTCATACTCCAAGCCAGCTAGAGGATTTCTGAATTCTTTGAAGTTTTCCCATTGGTGGTCAAGTCCTTGTAAAACCTGTCTTTACTTCAGTAGGATTGATTGTATGGATTCAGATTATATGACGTTGACCTGAATGTATCAGTTGGAATAATATCCCTAATAGTCTCCAAAATAATTAGAGTTGTGCAGCATTTTCACTCTAAAGACATTTAAATAGGGGGAAGGGACAATTCTACTTCCCTTGTCTCAGAGCTGTAATTCCACTGCAACAGTCGTCTAAAAATGACTTAACTTCCCTGCTTAACTAACTTTATTTGGCAGAGTTAAAAGCCAACTCTCAATTACCTTTTACCTGAAAACAATTCCACAATTAAAACCTCTCAGAAGGAAAATCCTATTTTGTTTCAAAACCTTGCTTTATTTGGAATCCCAGATGCAAAGTCTCACAATTTTCCTTCATTTCCGAATCAAAATATTCCTCTTTTTAAAGTTAAACTATTTTAGAGTGGAAGTTTAACCCCCAAATATCTGTCACACTGCTCACCCATACCACCAGAAATAAACATGGAGACAAAAACATCTTTGATTTTCTGTATAAAAATTCTCTCTGGTTTAAGGGGAAGAGAAATATCCTTCATTGTTAAGTAATTAATTCTGTTTGCACTAAATGGGAGAAATATAGGAGCTGAAAATGAAAGATACAGAAAATAGGCCAGAGGAGAGAGAAGACACTGTGAGACTTTCTATGATTTTTGAAATAGCTCAGACAAAAGCAGTGTATACTAAATCCAGATCCTTCCTGAGACATGCTGCATGAAAATAGTTTCCTTGATTCTCCTGAGTTCAGGTGCCGTTCTCAGCCAATCAAGTAAAGAAATAGCATATAACTTGTGAGTTCCACCAAATGGTCAACTCAGAAAACATCATGTGACCCTCGTCTAGCTTTTTCAGATATTCAAAAAAAAAGTAATGTAAAAATTCGAACCTTGTTTCACTGGCACTAAAACATTTCTTATTAATGAAGCATTTTGTAATCACAGACAATGCATGCACTTCACATTAGGTTACTTTTTGGTGTATTGAGGTATACAGGCAAAGGATTTGCATAGCTCTGGTGATCACGCCACTCTGCTTATCAGGCAAGTTCACTTTTTCTATAGCTTAATGTTTTGTTTGTTTGTTTTTTATTGCTGTCAGTGTTATTTCTGGGGATTACATGGCTCAAAGGACTGGATATGAAATTCAGAGACTTTCACCTCTAGGTCAATGGTTCCATTCTGGTCCAGATCAATAGTGACAGCTCATTCTTAACAAGTGTACAGTGGCCTGTGTGAAATAAGTCCTTGGTCTCAGTCCAGTTCCTAGTTGGCAAGTACGAACATCACAAAAACTACTATTAAAAGGAACAATCAATTGTTGTTCTTGTCCAACAGTTCCAGAAGTAAGTCCAGAGTTGTAATGGTGATGAAGACTTAACTGCTCTTTCACCTGTGGACATGTTTCTCCAGGTTGAAGCATATTGTCGTGGAATATAGGAAAGCTCTCTTCCTCTCTCTGTGCACTAGCTGTATAAGCTGAAAGAGAAGACTTCATTTTGCAGACTGTCTGGCACCTTTTACAAGCATTATTCCTAGCCTTCTATTCAAATGATATTTCATCAGAGTAAATTACTTTTTATTCTAAGTCTTGGTTTTCAAAATGATTCAGTTCAGCCCATGGCTAGTGTATTTATTTTGTTTAATATACACTATTTACATCTGTCTGTACTTGTGGGATGCCAAATAAATGACTTAATTCCTAGCAACATAGGTGCTGAAAAACAAAGAACTGAGTGGCACCATCTTTAAAATTACCTTTTTGACCTGCTGGTTCCAGAGCACAATTCTGAGAAAACAATCCCCCCACCTCCTAAGATCAGAGGCATACTTTTTTTCCCCTCAAATGAAACATAGATACAAAAAAAAAAAAAAAAAAAAAAAGACATCGCTCTCATCTGCAGCAGTAACAAGCACTTCTATTTCTATTGAAAGAAAGCAAGCAATTATATTCCATTTTGGCATTATTATTGACCATCACAGGTGTTTTTAACTGTAGACCCCCATGGTTTAGAGGCACCTTTACAAGCCATCAGTTTAAACTACAACTGAGACTTCATTGCTGTTCACTAAAAAAGCTATCTAACCCTTTTGTAGATCCCCAGATACTTGTAATCCTCCAGTCTCTAGCCCAAAGCAAAAGCAAGAGCATTTAACTTTAAATCTTAGCAGCACAACTTATTGCTGGATTAATTTATTTTCCTTCCCTATCAATTCTGTAGATTTATAATCATTCTCCTGTTGTATTTGAAACCAGCACATTGCTCTGCCATTGTACAGGTATGACTAACTACTGTCTAGTTCCATTGAATATAGTATCATTTGTCTTACGTTATACAGGCTGGCTGCACTACACGACAGCAAACAGTGACAGTAATTTGCACTGATCTGCCCCCACTGCTAGTCCTGCTGCTACAAATAGCAATTGATTATTACGCTCTAGTGTTATTGACTGTCACTATGAACACAAGGTTTATTTCATTTTTAAAGTAACACCACAATTTTGCTTTAGTATAAAAAAAAAGTTCTTTGCTAGAACAGTGGCAACATCAAATTATACAATAAATCACACTAAAACATTCTTTTAATATTTCTCAATCAGGAACAAAGGAAAAATTAAAATATCAGTAACACAGAGGAGAACCATAGCTGGCATGAACTGATGTGGCTCTCCTTAATTCAATGGGAAATGCAGATTTACAGCAGCTGAGTGTTTGGTCTGAAACTTTCAGTTCAAGGCAAACTAAAATCTCTGCCCTGGCTCTGAAAATATCAGCAATTTCTAATATTAATGTTTGATTACTTTCAAAATTTAAATCCCCTGACATTTGAAAAGAACAGTAAAACCATTCCTGCCCACTCCCCCCTTCCTGCAAGTTCAGGATACAGTTTTGAAGCAGGTTGTGAAATTCATCCTATTTCATATATGTATATTTTTCTCTCATTCTGAATCTTATATTCTTAGGGGGTATTAATCTGCAGGGTTGTCCCCTGAGTCCATTTCACACAATTTCTGGGCACAGAAATTTAGTTTAGGTAATTATCTTTTCTTTCCAAGTGAATTAAGAGACAGAATCCTGTGCTTATCAGACATAAGTGTAGATTTTGTTCTTTAATGCTGTCACCTGTGAGACAAGACGCACAGGTAAATCCCAAACTATATCTTTCTGCCCCTTTTAAACTGGATTTTAGATGTCTCTGGTGAGTAATGCTCCAAGGACAGAGAAAATGGTAATGTGATTTACTCTAATAGGCTTTAGCAGTGCAACTCTTAGCAGGAAGATACAGCCACATTACACCGTGTACACAGTCCCTTTAAAAAAATGTAGCCTAGATTTTATAATGTTTACTTTCATGAGAGAGGAAAAAGCACATAGCTCTATTCAGCCAATTAGAGTGTTAAAGAACATCTTTTATATAAATGCTGATTTTGAGACAGATAGTTACTAAACATTCATTTTGCAGATCTTTTCCTGTAACAGTATATATGTACTGTAGTACGGAATAACAGAGCACAGCCTGCTGTGTAGCAGTTGAATCTTATATTTCTGGGAGGCATATGGTATGCATATATAAAAATCTGATTCCTTCCCCTCCCCACAGGCACTATCATCTCTAAAGCTGCACTGTCAAAAGCTATTTTTTATGGCAAATTAGTGGTGTCATAGAAGTGATCTACAGATAATGCAACTGCTGTCCATAGCAGAATTGGATCACCAGAGGGAGAGGATTGCTTGTGTAATGTACTTTAGATCGCTCTTCACTATTTTTCTGTCCTCTAAATGGGTCCAAATCCTGTAGTCCTTATTTAATACAAACTCCCATGGACCTCAGTGGGTGTTTTGTCTGAGTAAGAATTGTAGGATCAGGCCCTAAAATGAGTGTAATAAATGTCTCAGATTATTTCTTCCCAAATACTCCTCTTCTATCCTTTTGATAAGACATCTATTGCAGTTAATAAAAACTGATGGACTTGTATAACTCACTCTGATGAAGTGGAGGATTGTATTTTCTCTGTTCACTTTGTGATGTTGCATGTGATTTCTTCTATTCTATAGTAACCCCATGTTTGTGCCTCAGTTTCCCTGAGCACTAGACCAATACCTAGCTGGTGATAGCTGAAACAAAAGACAGAACTATGTAGCACTCTAAAGACTAACAAGATGGTTTATTAGGTGATGAGCTTTCGTGGGCCAGACCCACTTCCTCAGATCAATATGTGGAAGAAAATCAGCACAAATATATATACCAAAGTGATACAATCAAAATGGTATCAAAGTGATAAAGTCCCATCCTTTTTTTGATTGTACCACTTTGGTATATATGGTTGTGCCGATTTTCTTCCACATATTGATCTGAGGAAGTAGGTCTGGCCCACAAAAGCTCATCACCTAATAAACCATCTTGTTAGTCTTTAAAGTACTACATAGTTCTGTCTTTTATTTCAGCTACACCAGACTAACATGGCTGCATCTCTATCACTATTGTAGCTGGTGATAGGAATTTGGGTGTGAGTGTCTCCCTCATGTACACAATGGTTGATGCTTTCTGCAGCCTAAGCTTGGGAGGGCTGTATGACCAGGTGAGAACTTTTGCTGGGGAAACTAGGCAAAGGCTGGAGGCAGGGCTGGCTAAAAGGGAGATGGGCTGCTGGGTGAGTGCATGAATCTCACTGGCTTGGGGTGCAGAGATAGGGGGCAGGGCTCTGAGGGGGTCTGAACCCACTCTCCCTTAGATGGATTTTACTGACAGTTTCTGGTTACTGTGCTGACAAGTCTGATCTATGCTGTGTTCCTGTCAACTAACAAACCTTCTGTTCTACCTCCTGGCTGAGCTATGGATGGGAATGCAGGGCCAGGTAACTCCCCACACTTCAATGGCAGTCACTCCTTCTCAGACTGATGTAAATGGCAGTTTTGCTGTTCACTTCACTGAGTTCAGGACTGGGCTCACAGGCAAAACCCTAACTTCCAAGCATAGAGAGGTTTAATATGGGCTTAGATATCACATTCTTGTGGAGGATGTAATGACCCCTGTTCTGAGGTTGGTAGAAAGCTTCACATGACATCACAATGGCCATGGCAATAGGCAAATTGTGATCCTACCTTTGAAAGAATTGCCTATTGCAAAGCAGACAGCAATTTGAGAAGAGGTTGGTAGGAAAAGATACATAAGTGATTTCTGAGTACATATTGGTTCCACAAGCTAAAAGCATAGCGATATGTAAAAAGAAAATTACAGGTATTACTAATTTTACTACCCTACTAGAGAACAAATTATTGCTTAAGCAGCTATATATTTATCAATTAACATTATTTCTCTATCCCTGTCTGAGTCTCTGTATTGTTGTAACTCTATCAAATAGTCATTTGCTTTTTTGTCGTAATAATCCCTTCAAATTTGCTCCTTTCATCTGGATCCCTGTACGTTATTTGTTGTTCTGCTAAATCCCTATTACAGAGGCCTATGAGTTCCAAAGGCCTGATGAATAATTAGAAATGTTTTATCCCTAAGCTTCAAAAGGGTGCTAGAAATAATTATAAGCAAACATTTTATATAGCATTCTGTGTCAATCCAATCCCTCCTTTATGATGTTTGCACTTTAGATAGTGAGGGAAAGTGAGATCTTGGTTACCAGCTCTGTCAGCATACAAGGGACAGATGTTCAAGTTGCTGTATCTTTCTTCTTCACTCTACTTCCTGGCAGCTTGAGATGTTCAGTACATTTCACTGTTAGTCAAGCCTGTAATCTCACAAGGGCACAGTTAATTATTGATCAATCAAAATGAACTTCATAATCGTATTGGCAACCAGTTCTACACTTGAGCCTCTCTCTCTGGTCCATAAAGTGGCTTATTGTAGTCACCTAGGTTATATCTACACTCTAACACTATTTTGGGATACCAGAGTATACGAAATAGCTATCCCGTGTCTTAACAGCAAGGACATTATTTTAGGCTCCCTATTCTGATGTCCGTGTAAACTTCATTCCACGTGGTACAGTGGGTTCAGAATAGTGGGTTATTTTGAAATTTGGTGCTGTGTAGACATCACCAAATTACAAAATAAGCTATTTCAAAATAAGCATAGCTCAGATAACATATCTTATTTTGAACTATAGTGCAATGTAGTCATAGCCCTACCGTGTACATAAATAATGCCAGATCAGACTAGGAAAGAAGGGTTCAGGTTTGTGACCGGAGTTTAGTGCTAGCCAACAGCATGCCCACCTGGCTCAATCTTACTCTTAAGAGAATGTTGGGAATGAATCTATCAGTTGTATCCCCTGTCAATGGAACAGTCACACTATGTTTTCTCTGTGTAATAACTCTGCAACAAGGGATATTTCTCTATATCATAATGCCACTGAAGTGTCATAATGCCAGTGAAGTCAGAGGGAGTTTTGCCTTTGCCCTTTCAGTGAGACCAAGATTTCAGCTGTTCACTCCAAGAAGAGTTTAAATTGAATTATTTTAAAGAAGAGAACGAAATAAAAAGTACATTACCAACCAATAAGCTGCAATATCATCTGCTCCCTTCTTATTCTTCCATACTCCTGCATCTCTCATCTCCACAAGAAGCACTTTTTTTTTATTCCTGTTCTATTTCAAAAACAAATAACACTGAGGACAACAACAGTGCTTGTCTTAGCAAAGGCCCACATTTTTAGCCCATTGCTATCCTTTGTGATCATTACTAGATTTACCTGGTGTTGCTCAGGTCCTTAACTCAAATAAGTTTTGTTTTTCTTCATTTATATCATTGTTCTGGGATACGAGTGGGAGGGGCTCAGCATAAAGATTGCCCAGGGGAGAGAGGGCAACCCTAGCCCTCTCTCACCACTGCAGCTTGGGGTCAGTGAGAAGCTCCTGTCCATGGCCACTGCCGTTGCAGAGGGCACAGTCAGGGAAGAAGGCAACAGACAGAACACAGACAAACTTTATGAAATATAGAGTAGATATCTGTCCCTTTCTCCATTTCTGTCCCCTTCTGCCCCCCTGTGGTCATTCTACAGTATGACTCTCTTCTACCAGATCCCTCCCTTTCCATTTTAAGAGAAACAGTCAAATTCCAGGCATATCAATTGTCCTGGCACAACCAAACTCTTACCTTGCTTTAAGTTATGGTAAAAGAAAGTTGTATACTACATTTGGTGGTCTTAGCTCTTCTTATTTAGGAAGAGTTTTTGAACAAATGGACTTACAAGTAGACAGAGAGATATAATTTCTAAAAGATATAGTGTTACCTGAAATTTCACTGGAGACCACTCCAAGGTTACACTTCTTAAGGATTTATTAAATGAGGAATTAACAATCCACTATAGGGTTAAACTAAAGGGGATTGTGCTGTCATTGAATGCTACTATAGAGTTAAACTCAAAATAAATGAGCTATCTGATACATACACATTCATTCATGCACTCAGGCACTCTCACACTTAGGCAGGCAAAGAGTTGTGGACAGAGAGAGAGAAAGAGAGAGAGTGAATGAGACAGAGACAAAGAGAGCGAGAGCACCAAGGCATAGTACATCCGGAGCATCTGCCTGCAGTCATGGAGCCCAGCTGGCAAGCTGATCAAAAAGAGAGCTTCTGCCATGTATTCTCTCCTTTCTATTGGAACTGGGCAGTTACTGTCACATATGCAGGGCCCTTCCTTCACCCTCCTCACTGAGAAACATGCCCAGACATCCCTTGATCCTGGTCCTTTGTTTGCTTAGAGCAATGGTGACTCCATGATTGCTTTAATTAGTCATCACCTGGCTCCACATTTTTAGGCTTGCTATTTTCCTCTTCCCAAACACACTCCAGTCTCCTGTCTCACACACATTCTTATCACAGCTTAGAGTAAGTTTCAGAATTTAAAAAGCAAAGTGCAACTTTGTAATCTTTGTAACTTTAAGTCAAAGTTCAACAATCATGGAGCTTACAATAAGTTGCCAAACTTAAAAAGAAAAGCAGCTGAAAGTTACAAAGAAACAATTGCAAAGCGTCAAAACTCAATAGTTACAAAGATACTTTCCAAAGCACAGCAACTGAGAACAATTCCTAAATCAATCATCTACAAGTCATCAGCAATAAAGTGACTTAGAACACAACTGATCCCTCCAATGTGTTCACAGCAATGCAGTCAGAGAATGACAAAACCTGCTGCTTAGTCATGTGTTGGCAGGACCGTACAGTTTAATGCATTTCCAGAATATTTATGTGTAAATCAGGGCACTCCAATTTACAGGATAATAGCTCGGGTGGAGACTTTACATAACAAACAGTAAGTTATTACACTCTGTAGTGGATCTCCTCTTTGCTCCTGTCCTCATGAGATAATTCTCATCTGTGCATTAAGGCATTGTGTACGGAATGAGATCAAGATAAGTGCAACCTTACTGGGTACTGGTCACAAAAGAATGTAACTAGTGTTGCTATCTTTCCTTGTGTAACTGAGTCAATGGAGTTAGTGAATACTGGCCACTGTGGATACTAGACAAACTTTTGCAACCCTGATCTAGATCAGGTGAGTGGCACCAGTAACTAGCATTAAATCATTTTCCCCGGCACTTCTATGGCTCACACTTGTATTACCTTTGCTTTTATGTTGCATGTACAACAGTATGGAACATTATGTAACAATATATTTCTATTCTTAACTATACCCTGTAAATGAAAAATTTTTCCTACTTCAATCTGCAAAGTCATCATCCTTTATTCATATAAATCCCCTCTGAAGACCCACTTCTGAAGGTATGTCTACCCTAGCCCCCTAGTTCGAACTAGGGAGGCTAATGTAGGCATTCGAAGTTGCAAATGAAGCCCAGGATTCAAATATCCCAGGTTTTATTTGCATGTTCCTGTCCGGTCGCCATTTTTAAATGCCACTAGTCTGGACTAACTGCCTGCGGCTACATGAAGCAGTTAAACAGTAATTCGAACTAAGTCCTTAGTTTAAATTAACTGTTACACCTCATTCCAGTTAATTCTACACTAGAACTAGGGGGCTAGTGTAGACATACCCTGAGATACTTATGCTTGCTGATGAAATCTTCTACTACATCTTATACTGCTCATTAGCCATCAGTAAGAAATTGCATCATCTTATTGACGTGGCCCCTATCCTTCCTCTTTGTAGCATATCTGATATTACCCTGACAGCTTTACAGGTCAGGGATCTTATCTTTTAGGTTTATTGAGAGGGATCTAGCACATTCCGGAACAAGACATGAAGTAATGTATAAGAATTAATTATATGGATGATGAAAATATTCCCAACTACGTTGGTTAAGATAAAATTTAAAGGCTATAATTCATGACTTGGGATACCAGAACCATAAAAGGATAAGTCTACACTGGCACTTTACAGTACTGTAACTTTCTGGCTACGCGGTGTGAAAAGACATCCCTACCCCCGAAGCATAGCAAGTTACAGTGCTATAAAGCACCAGTATAAACCAGGCTACAGTGAAGGCAACCACACTCCCAGAATTGTTAGTTTCTCTCCTTGCAGAGGTGGTTTTACATAGAGCGCTGAGAGATCTCTCTCATGATGTGGCCACTTTTTCAGATTAAAGCACTGCCGTGGTTGTGTTTTAGACTTTTAAGCATAGACAAAGCCTAAGTGTCCAGATTAGAGTCAACCTCACTCAGAGGTATGTTATTGCATTATTGATTATTATGCAGGGTAATGCCTTCTTCTGAAGTGGTTTTGCCTACTGCTGGAAACAAAACACTGGTGCTAGTACCACCTAGCACAATGGGGGCCTGGACTATTACTGGTATTCCTAGGGGCAATGGTAATACAAATAATATAATTAAAGATGTGCCTAGTTCTGATTTGCCAGGGCAGTTCCTATGTTTCAGTAGTACAATTTAATACTTCATATTGAAGTCACTGGGCATTCTGAATATGAAGCAACTATAGGATGACTTCTCGAAAGAATGCAGCATATGTATTTGCAACAGAGAGACACCCTCTCACCTCACCCTCTCAAAAAATGTCTGGAATATATTACTTTTTTAAGTAACCTCACTCCCTTCCTCACACACACCACAATATGTTTACAAAATTCTTATTTGGTCTTTTAGTTAACAAATGATGCAAGCCCCGAACATTCATCCCTGCTTAAATACTGTACACCATAAATAACCTGTCTATCCTAATTTTATCTTGACCACTTTATATTGCACTACTCTTGTACAGGAAATGGACAGTATTTAATATTGATGGCTCTGTAGGTGTCATTTAATCATCCCTATTGATTGGATTTCATCAGAATGTGGGGCTTGAACAGAAGCTTTGATTATACTGTAAGAATTCTTTGCAGTTTTCTGTAACTCAACTCCATATCAATGCACCTTCTGGTGTAATATCACTTTCACAATCAATACCTGAAAATAAAATAAAAGAGACGCCTCTAGGGGGAAAAAAATGACGAGTCTCCTTCTAAGTTTCTTTTTGCACGTAGATTAAATCTCCCCAATTGAAAATGATTCATTTCATGTTTTAATGTCAGAGCAAGATGGCAGAAAAGGCCTGAAAGAGTCTCCATAGATGATTTGTGTAATTTTACATAAGCTCTCCCTTTAATTCTTGGTTGATATTTGAAAATTGATAATTTTTAACAATTAAATGTTAATTTAATTTTACTGTTATTCTTATTTTAATAGTAGAGTCATAACTATATTTTTGGATAAACTGATAACAAGAGGACTCTCTCCTTATCAAACTTCATTTTGCTTAGAATTTGCTATTTAAAAGTTTGTAAGGACTTTGCTGAGTTATCTTATTGTGATTCTGAAAACCACTCCACACCATTCCACTAAACTATAATGAAGCCATAATTCTATCATCCCACATTAATAACATGCAGCAGATAATATCTCATTACTGATGCTGTGATGGGTTACTCCAATGGGAATGTTCAGGTAGTTCTTTTTACTGTTTTCCTGAACTCCACTTCTATGCATTAATTGATTTAAGATGTGGGAATGCAAAAATCATCTCTGTGAGTGTTTCTTAACCTTGTCAGGTTAGCAACCCTTTATCCAAACTTAAAAAAAAAATCACAATTGGTTTATATTTACTACAGAAGATGGTAAAATAATTTTGTGACAGGAGGGTTTCAAGAGGTTGACCGAATAACTTAATCTTAGATGGTGACTTGTGATTTGTGGGGAATGGAAGAATGAAAGTTTCCTTGCTTTAAATTGTAGTCACATTATCAACACTTTTAGGCATCCTAATTTCCTTTCATGACCAAACCCCTCCCCAAACAAGTTTATAATCCACTGTTGGAAAACCATTAATCTAATACTAAGGTATGAGGGAAGAGGAGAATCCCTTTCTTCTCCAGAAGATCATATAACCATATGTACCATTCCTCAATTGTGTTAAATAGCACATTTCTATTCACTCACATAGAGTCAGTGAGCCTGCTATTAGTTGCTCTCAAAATAATGGAAAAAGCTGATATGAGTTTCAATTGATAAATTAAAGAATAGAAATATAGTTAATGCCAGTCAACATGGTTTCAAGTCATGTTCATGTGGAAATGATCAACCCAACATTTGGGAGGTATCGATAAAGCACATATTAAATGGTTAGCACTAGGTAACTGATATCTTAAAAAGTAATTCTCAAAGAGGAAGCACCTTTGACCATGGGATGCTTCTAGTGTGGCTCACCAGACACTATTATTAGGCCTGATGCTATTCAACATTGTCATAAATGAACTGGCAGTAAATAAATATAAAAATCTTTGCTGATAAAATGTGGATGACAAAGATGGTGGAATGCAAAATAATGAGGCCAGGATAGTCAAAGAGCAAAATGGATGATTTTAAAAAAATCATGTTCATAGAAATTTCTTCTGTTGCTTCCACCCAGTAAAAGTAACAGTCATTACTAAATTTGTGAAGATATTTACTGTGAATGTTCACTACAGTTTAAAAGCAGGCTCGCTGACAGAAATTCTGAGCCCCAAGGCAGAACGGTCAATGGACCCCATACACACAGAAGTCACACCCATGTAGGCGTGATCAATCCAACACTTGAGTGACATTGTGCCAGTGCTGGCTAGTGCCCAGGAAGCTGTCAGCTTTGCTGGCAGTGCCCAACAAGATACTAGCTGCACTACTGTGTGTGCTTTTCCAGAATGGCCAGGGTTTCCATATGCCCATCTGGTTGGGTTATCAACTGTCTAATTGCACAAATCCAAAATTTTGCCCTACCCCCTTCCTCATCCCTTCCCTGAGTCCATAGCCTCATTTTTTCAGGAAGAATGGCTCTTGCTCAAGAGGGGGTTTTTACGCAAAAAGGAGCAGTCTACACAGCTCCTTTTTGCACAAAAGCCTCTTGCTCAAACGCGTCTGCCAATTAATTATGCAAATGAAGCATGGTGATATTCCACACCACGCTTCATTTGTATAAGCTTTTCCAGAAAAAGGCTATCGTGTAGCCATAGCCTGAGTGTAAAAGGGGGAGTGGAAGCAGGGTGCGAGCTGTGGGAGGGAATTTGGGTGCAGGAGTGGGCATGTGTGTGAACTCCAAGCTGAGGCATGGGGTGAGATGCAGGAGAGGGTGCAGAGTGCAGACTCTGGGTGGGACTCAGGGAAGATGGCTGGGAGCAGGTTAGGGAGTCAGAGTGAACCTCAGGAAGCCCCCAAAAGTAATTGGCAACTCCTGGGCAGGAGGCCCAGAGGATCTCTGCATGCAGCTACCCACAGGCATCACACCCACAGCTCCCATTGGCCAGTTTTCAGCATTTGATGTGCATGCAGCACACAGCAACTCTACTCAAGCTGCAGGAATGTGCCTGCTGCTTCTGGGAATGGTATGGTGCGAGGGCAGGCAGGAAACCTGCCTGATACCCACTGTGCTACTGGCAGTGGATATGGTGGCAGGGCCCTTATATTCACCCCAGCCCCTGAACAAATACCCCCTTTCATTCCCTGTCAGCAGGTCTGTTTTAAAGTGAACTTGCTAGGTCTATGTCTTTTTGCATTTGTGGCTATTCATATTAAGTTGCTTACTGGTAAGGGGAAAATATTTTTTAAAGAGGTATTGGCAAACATTCAGGGAAAGTTAATGTTGAATTAATAAGTATGAGTATTTGCACCAGAAACCTGATTTGAAAGAATTACTCCAATCAGGGAACAAAAGTCTATCATGTGACCTCTGTGTCCAATGCAATTGAAGCAAGCCACTTTGAATTTCAGGTATTGAATTCTCACAAAAAAACTATTACTGAACAATAAATTGTAACAAGGGAGGTTTAGGTTGGCTCAAAATGTACTCAGAGGAATGAGTGTATCCTGAATCACTAATGCTATTCAAATACTGACCAGATCAACCATGCTCAGCACATAGTTGTGATGATGTGATAAGAGTAGAGCCTGAGGTGATATGACTGTAGACATTTTAGTGTGAACTGTTTAAAGGTATATTCTATGGCAATACTTGGCTGTATCATGGCAATACAAGTGGCCGTGCCACTTTAGCTTGCGCTACTTTGCTGTCATTAAGAGGTTTTCATCTGACCCAATACACGGGGTGATGACATTGCAGACCTCTTCAATAGTGATGTGAAAAAAAGGAGATGTCCAGGATTATACAAAAGTATTTCATCTCTACTGCCTGTATTTTTCTTTCAAGTTCTGCTATAAAGGTCCATGTCTCACACACATATAGAAAACTGGAGATGACCAGTGTTTGCGGAAGTTTCAGTTTGGATTTCAGGAAGATGTTCTTGTACTTCCAAATTGGCTTCAGTTTTGTGATGGCTGCTGCTATTTGCTCCATTCTTGCCAGAATTTCTGCCTTTGAGCATCAGTGATGATTGCCCCCAAATACTTGAACTTTTTCATTCTCTCCAGCTCTTGTCCATTGATAGTGATGTTTCACTATCTCCAGGGTATGTTGTTCAGAGTGGATCATCGCTATTGGTGCCTGGGGAGTTAAACTCCAAAAGGCACAGGACCTAAATCTGAGCAGGATGCTCTTAATCCCAGATCCAATGCATAGTTTAGACCCTGGTACAACAAATCACACATTTAACTTTAAGAAAAACAAGCATAGCCCCATTGAAGCCTACAGAACTCATGTACCTAAAGTAACACATGCTTAAGTGTTTTGCAGTTTGAGGCCTAAGACTGTATATCCATTATTCCTTTATGGAGTGACCCAATAAGGATGCCAATTAGTGCAAAACCTGGTTACAGTTTCTGTGGTCACCTATCCTCTGAAAGAGCTGGATTGAGCCCACAAGTTCATTTCACAAACCCTACTCAATAACTACCAGATGGTAACAATATTCATTCTCAGCTAACCTGAGCCAAATTCAGACTTCTGACCTAAAGGTGAAAAGCTTTGTATCCCATTAATAATGTGATGAACTGCCTTGACCCTAAGTCGTGATTAAAGGACTGTTTAAGTTATTCAGTAGCTCTGGATCATATTGTTTGCATTTTGTTTTTTTGTATACAGTTTGATAGTGAATCTAATGATGGAATTGTACTAAGTATTTTTTCTGTTCTTTGTTTAAAAATGCTTCATATTAAGATCTCTCCTCACCTAGGAAATATCTTTTTGTTTGTCTCTTTTCCTCTCGGTGGGTGAGCTAGCTGCTTGCCTTTATCTAGTTGCTCAAAATAACAAATGTCAAAGCTTGGAAACTGGTAATTTGGCAATTTTAGACAATCGCCTCATAACCACGTTTTAGTACACCTTTGAAGCGGTAGAAGTTCAAAGACTTTGAAAAGATGACTATTGCTTTGCCTGTTGCTATGAGTCATTTGAAGTAATTGGTCTTGTCTGATGTATGTTTTGAACTGAGGAAGTAGAGCTTTATTACCACAATCAGATACAGGTTTTAGCTAAGGAAGTGGAGTTTTCCTCACAGATGTAGATGTTTGCTTGATAAGGCAGAAAATAGACAGATGTGCTTCTATGCACCAGGGAAGAGGTGTGGAGAAGGAACAAATACAGCACTTGAGAAAATTCTATGACGCTACAGTCAAGGGATTTTGGAAAGATTCCCAGTAAGGAAATTTCTCACAAACAATAATCTCATATTTAAGAGAGATACATACTTAAATTTGTATATACTAAATAAACATCCTTGTTGTTTTTTCCCTAGTGATTGCACTGCAAAAAATTAAATTAGTGCCTAAAAGGTCTTAAAAGAATATCACCCAATTTCTTTCTGTTACTGTTAATCAGATTATGTATTTCTTACTGATAAATATACCCACTAACAAAGCTAGTTGCTTTATTAAAGTCTGGTTGTTTGGTTGGTTCCCTCATTTCACATCAAACTGGCTTTAGGACAGTACAGTCTACAGTAAAATAGACATTCATTTTTTACTTTGATTATGTATTATTCAGTTTAAAAACCATCATTTTTCTGTAGGGAAGTTCCTTTCTAAATCCTTCATTTAAATAGCACTAGAACAAACCAGACGGCATCGACAGGGAAAATCAAGAAGGTTAACAAGTGCTAGATTTTCAAACTATAAATGGCTGTGGCATGGACAGTTTACTTAGTGGATGAAACAGAACCTTACCTTCTGTTATCCTGGAGTCTGGGTTTATAAGTCAAAATAATCAGAATCAGGATTGTAAGGCAAGGAGACAAGGACTATACTTGGCGTTAGTGGTATGAGGACAGTAGTCAAGGCTGGAGTAGAACAAGTGCAGCTGCAAGTATGGTACCTGATCAGCTGCTGCTGTGCTGTTGCTGCTGCCATTAGACTCAGGTAGAACGCCACACACTCTCCTAGCCAATCAAGAAGCACTACCATTTGGAGAAGGCTCACTGGTCTCAGAAGAATTTGCTGGGTTGCTTAGTGACCAGGCTGGGATCCATCAATATTCCTGACACAAACCAATACTCAAAACTGCATATACTCTATCCTAGGTGTCTGGGGAAATGGGTGGACAGGAGTGTTCATTGCTGGAGTAGCATGGGGCCGATGGCCATCTAAAACGACAGTGCTTCCGCTCAGATGTCCTAGAACACGACTTCTAAACTTTGGAAGCCCCCCAGGGGCCACAATGATACTCACAGCACATGCTGAGGGCCTCAACTTAAGTGTGGTTGCATGTACATCCAAATATATATGCAAATATATGCAGATAGCTTCTTTCACACTGACAGTGAAGTCAGATCTGCAGATATTAATAAAATGCAATATTTACCCGATTTCCACCCATATGACACCACTTTTAATGAGCAAGGACAGTCCAGGAATTTAACTACTAAAATATCAGTAGAAGACCATTATATTGACTTGCCATTGTGGAGCATGTTCCCAGTGGAGGCCATGTTCAAAGGATCCCACCCATGGGCTGAAGGCTGAGCCCCACGTAAACCCAAACTGCACCACGGGCCACAAACAGATGAGCCGCAGGATACATGTGGCCCACGTGAGGGGTGGCTCTGTCCTAGAACTTAAACCTTTCTTGTTCTGAAAACTTTCTATTGCAGTGGGTCTTTTGGTGGTGAAGGCATTTTTCTGCCTCCCCTTCTCTAGCCAGAGATATAAGGAATCAATTTGCTATTGTGGAACTTCCCTCTCTATTTAAACCATCTCTGGGTACCCATGGGCCATCTTACTGTTATTGTTGCTCTTCTCTTCCTTCCTTTAAGTGAGGTTTATTGAGATGCATTTTCAGAGCTTGTTTCAAAATCAGAAAGGAATTTTTCCTGATGGGCCATATTAGCAAGGGACTAGGTGGTTTTTGCCTTCTTCTCAGCATTGTGGAGGTATAGTTTTAGTTAAAAGGAGTAAGAACAAGAATTCTAATGCTAGGAAGTTTGTAAGTATGTTCAGACCATAGCAACCTGTGACCTATTGCGTTGGGGCAGGTAGGTAGGCGATGTTGGGTTGTGGAGTAATTAAAGTGGGTGGCTCAAGAAACTTAGTTTCCCACATCACCACAGAAGCCCTGTGTCCTTAGGTCCTGGACAACAAGGCCCAGTGAGCAGAGTCTATGCAGATCCATGGGCCTAGAGGTCAAGTCAATAGGACTTCTTTTCTAGGTATGGCCCAGTGGCTAGAGGGAGGAAGACAACCCCCCGGGGTGGACATCAGCCAAGGTAGGAGAGACCTGGGTCCTCTCTATTCCACCGGGTATCAACCCAGGGTCCTATCTGCAGGAAGAGTACCCACCACAGGCTCAGCAGGGATCATCCTGAAACATTCTGACTCTGTCCCCAGTTCCACAACCAAAGCAATGTCAAGTTCCTGCGTGCTGCTTCTTACCCAGCCTTTGAATCTTTCACCATCTTTCCTTCATCAGAAGTGATAGGCAGGTGTCTTAGGATTGGTTGAAGTCTTAATCCAGCCAGCTTCCATGGCCTGGACCTCCAGAAGTCACTCCACAGGGATTTGCAACCCATGCCTGCTCCCATCAGCAGCCAGCTAAAACTGAGCTGAGCTATTCTCTTTTATTCCCTGTCTCTGGATAGAGTATGCCCAGTTGCAGTGAGGACTGTGTCCTCCTCTTCCCACAGAGTATGTTTAAGTTCCACTGAAGCACTGTGGGGAAGGTGCATGCCTTCACACCAGTGAAGACAAAGGCTAAAAGGGCCAGCTCCAGAGGTAAATGAGTCTTTGGATATACTTGGTGGCTTTTTTTGCCTGTAAGGTAAAGGAGACACATTATGTCATGAAACTGAGGTACTCTGTAGAAAAATCATTCCACTTTGTGGGGGAAGGATAAGAAGATTCAGTAGGATAAGTCCTAGAGGTTAGGTTTAAAAAGGTTGAACCTAATTTATTAGTTATGTGAGGACATGTGACACCACATTGGATGCAGTACATGTCTGGCATATAGAGGTGAGTGGGTAGCATGCCTCCCCATTATTAAATTAATATATTTACAACCTCCTCCTTAAAAACTATTGGATAGTCAGTTCTCCATTCACTTGCATGTCCTGCTCAACATGCATTTTGCTCATGCGCCTATTTGGGTATGCAGAAACCACAGGTGTTTTGATAAAAGGGCACTTGCGCATTCAAATCTAGCAGAGACATTTTCCATACAGCTAATCTACAAAGAAAACAACCTCTGATTGCAAAAGAAAATAAGCGCACAAGAAAAATTCACGTGAGTGCAGTTTATGAAGTAGTATCTGAAATTTGGATCAATCTTAAGCCCACCAAAATCAATGAGAGTCTTTGCTTTGACTTCCATGAGCTTTGGATAAGGCTATAGGGCCTGTGTTCATTTAGACTGTGGTGTTGAGTGCTGGTCTCCAGTAAATAGGTTGGCCATACAACCATACATATTTGAAGATCTTTTCCATTTCAGTTTTCATTTCCCTAGTAGATCAATGGTAAGGTAATACAATGGTCATAGTGGAGACCAGGGGAATCAACAGCCATGCCGGGTCCCTGGGCAAGGTGTGTGGAGCTGGCTCTGTGCTCCCAGAAAAAGCAGAGCCACGAGCAAAAGGGGCAGGCCACAGAAAGTACCACGTTATACCCCACCACCAGTGCTTAGAGCTGCCTGGAGTATGCTGCATGGTGCTCTGATGGTGATTTAAAGCGCTCTGGGCACCGCTGCTGCCGCAGTAGCAGTGACAACAGTTGGGAGCCCTAGGTCCTTTATAATCATTGGGTCCCATGGCAGTTGTCCCCATCCCGCCCTGTTGACAGGCATGATAGAGACTATGAGAAGCTGGAATATGATAACTCTGGATGATGTCTCAAAATAGTCTTTGAATACTGATAATGTCACACCGTTTATTTTTTTACTTTGGTGATCTGATCCAATCACCTCTTTTCCCCCCATCACAATAAGGCCATATACTTTGTTATGATTAGAAGATTCTTAGGAGCACCCGAATTGCCATGTCACATTAGACAAATGTGCCATTAGTCCCAGCATTCTGTCTACCACAGTGATTAGTAACAAATATGTCTAGGGAAAGTGAAGAATCCTTGCAATTATGGGATAAGAGAATGTTTCTTCCTAACTCCAAGCAGTAAGTAGTGGTTTATTCCCTGACACATTAGAGTTTACATTGCTTAAATATTTTATTCTGTTTTAAATGTGGATGTCCTTTGTAAGCAGGGGCTGAACTGCTGCTTGCTATCAGCCAGCTAAAAGGAAGGGTGGGTGTGTCCACTACAAGGCTGTGTCTAGACTGGCCAGTTTTTCTGGAAAATCAGCCGCTTTTCTGGAAAAACTTGCCAGCTGTCTACACTGGCTGCTTGAATTTCCACAAAAGCACTGACTTCCTACTGAAAGAAATCAGTGCTTTTGCGGAAATACTATGCTGCTCCCGTTTGGGCAAAAGTCCCTTTTGCGCAAAACTTTTGCACAAAAGGGCCAGTGTAGACAGCTGAGATTTGTTTTCCACAAAAAATCCCCGATTGCGAAAATGGCAATCGGGGCTTTTTTGCGCAAAAACGCGTCTAGATTGGCCACGGACAGACCCATAGCTGCAATAATAGGGACAGAAGTGAGGTCAATTGACAAAGCTACATCAGGAAATTATCCACACTTTCGCTAGTAGACCTGGAAGGCATTCATTTACATGAATACCCTTTGAAAAGAAAACTTGATCATAAACTATTAAATAAGTCAGTGACGAATCCTTAGCCTCCGGCCAACTTCAAGAAGCTGAAATAGAACATATTTGGCCCTTTCTATGGAATGAGTTTGATACCCTGATCTAGACACAGTACTAAGCATTTATATCCCAAGCCACACGAGGATCTTTGTATTACAAGAATTGAATAACATTTCAACCCTAAATGTATTACACAGAAGCAATTCCTACTGAGAGCATATCTCAAAGTCAAGCACAATAATTTGAAAAGAAAGAAGCCTGCATCTGGTTTAAATATTGCTGACTGATATAATGGCACTAGTGCACTGGCGAATCTGGGGAGAGGATCTCATACTGTTTGACAGATAAGAAGATGGTTTTCTGGTGGGATTTGATCTTTGTTTATTGAGATCAATGATTAGCATAACAATACTTTAAATGTGCCATTCCCTCTATTATAAGAAGAACTGGTCAGATAATTCATTAGGAATAATATATTGTGAATTTGGCAGTACATTCCCAACAAACGATTACTCATAAATATTTTTCCATTTTTGACCAGGTCTAATAAACAAATGGAGGGTTAGAACTTCAGCTGGAGTAAATCAGTGTAGCTTGCCTGACTGCAATATAACAACATCAATTTTTGTTAGACACCAATTCTGTGAAGACTTACACTTGCTTAATTTTAAGCATGACAAGGAACACTGGCCTAAAACTAAGAAAGGAGAGTTTAAGCTACACATACAGCTATTTTTAAAAATACACTGTAAAAGAGGACAAAGCCTGCTTTTTATCAAAGTGAAAATTAGTTGGTAGTATATAGAACCTATAGTAACATTTATTTTTGTTTTCCTGAAGTCTGTAGATTCAGGCTGACAGACACATTTTGGGTATGTCTACACTACAGTGTTATTTTGAAATAGCTTATTTCAAAATAACGCATCTACACACAAAATGCATTTAGAAAAATCGTTTTGCTATTTTGAAATAGCGTGTCCACACTGAGTAGACTCTGAATCGCATTTAAGGCTGGCCGGAACCAGTTCAGGACTTAGGGTATGTCTACACTACCCCCCTAGTTCGAACTAGGGGGGTAATGTATGCATACCAAACTTGCTAATGAAGCCCGGGATTTGAATTTCCCGGGCTTCATTAGCATAAAGCCGGCTCCGCCATTTTTAAAAGCCGGCTTGTTCGAACCCCGTGCCGCGCGGCTACACGTGGCACGGGCTAGATAGTTCGAACTATGTAGCCATTCCGATCTATCTGTACGCCTCGTTCCACAGATAGATCGGAATGGCTACATAGTTCGAACTATCTAGCCTGTGCCGCGTGTAGCCACGCGGCACGGGGTTCGAACAAGCCGGCTTTTAAAAATGGCGGAGCCGGCTTTATGCTAATGAAGCCCAGGAAATTCAAATCCCAGGCTTCATTAGCAAGTTCGGTATGCATACATTACCCCCCTAGTTCGAACTAGGGGGGTAGTGTAGACATACCCTCCCTGTGTGGGGCTGCTGCCTGAGGCTATCTGAGGTTAGTGCTTAAAGGGATCATCCCGGACAGCCCATTCTCAGGTTTCTTTGCTTTTTTGTCTACCTTGATGAGGGACAGCAAAGCATTTTGTTTCTGTGTGCTCTGGTTGCCCTCACTCGGGACGCCACAGCACTCTGCAATATGGAGCCAGAGCTGCCCCTGGGCACTCTGGTACTTCTCTTGGATGCATTGCTGTGAGCCTGGCTGCACTTTCTGCAGGCTGCCATCCAGGAGGTCCATCGGGGGGCTGTCAGTATCCAGGAAGCCCTGAGGGAGAGCTTCCACCCTGAGGAGAACTAAGAGCCTCCCTGGTCTGCCCCACTGGGGGCTTGTGCCTCATTCCTCCCTCACGTCCTTCCACTTACCCCTCCCTAACCCCCTTTCCTAATGTCAAATAAAATGCACATATTTTCATGAACACAAACTGGGGGGAAGGGAATGAAACTCTGATGAGACTGGGGAGGGGATGCTCAGGGTTGGGGAGTCTCACTGGACCAACTTGATTGTCATGCAAACCTGCTCCTGCGTTCGCATGTGGCCTGTGGTGGGCAGGCTGGCAGTTATCCTGCCATAGACGGCTGCGTTCCTCCAGCTAGTGCAAAGATCATGGCTATTGGGGGCATCCCCCCACAACCTGAATAAGGTCCATGATCTCCATCCTGGACCAGGAAGGTGCCTGCCTTCTCCAGGCCCTCGCAGGCTCCTGGGAGCTGGCAGACTCCTGGGGAGCGGTGGAGGGTTGGCTGCCAGTGGCTTGCTGGCTCATGTTTTCAGGCCACTGGGCCATGGGCAGTGACTGCTGGCTCTGGGCTGGCAGGCTTGGAGCTGGCACAGGAACTGTGGCCAGAGTCAACCCCTTTAAGGGCTCCGGGGAGGGGGAGAGGGAGTGGAGTGTTTTTGGTTGCAACTGGAGTGGCCACCATGGTACCCTGGGAAGGCTGGAGGCCCCCTATTTCAAAATAAGTGTCTACACAACACTTATTTCAAAATAGCTATTTCGAATTTGGCATTATGCCTTGTAGAATGAGGTTTACCAAATTCAAAATAAGTGCTTCTCTATTTCGAATTTATTTATTTATTTCAAAATAGCTGTTTGACTGTTTAGATGCTAGGAAAGTTATTTTGAAATAACTTTGCTGTGTAGACATACCCTTTGTGAATATGTGTTGAATTTCCTGAATTGTTTCTGTTAAGTCAACAAAATTTTAAAAAATCACTGAAATTAAATATTTTGATGTTTTCAAGTGATTATGCATTTGGACCTTTTAAAAAAGTTTTTAAATGGACTTTGACCTGGAATAAATAAATAAATAGGTAAACAAACAAACAAACAAATAAATGTTTCCTTTGGCCAGCAATCCAAAATATCCATTATTTGCATAGCTTTAATAGTAACTGTCATGAAAAATACCAAAAGTCATATTAGCCCAAAAACTAGTAAAGGACACTGGTTAAAGTAATTTGACTAAAACAATTTGTATATTTATACAATATCAAGTTGTGTTTTATAAAGTGATATGACCTCACCTGAAACAAAAGAACAGGTGGACAAGAAATTTAGATAACATCAATTTAGATTGCAGTTAAAGCAGAGAATCCACATAGAGAAACCAGGCAAATGCTTAGCATTCCTAACATAATTAACATCCCAGACAAATGAACATACTGTATTTCTGAACAGTTTGATGCAGACTGTACATTACTGGTATTACTTAGGGAGTAAATAATACATCAGTAGGGAATAAAACAGCAATAAGACAGATTTGATCAATTCACAGATGATAAGGAAGAGGAGATATTTGCATTCTATTCTCATATCTATTTTTATGTCATTCAGGGTATGTCTACACTAAAGAGTTTTGTCGGAAAAAGGGCAATTTTTCTGACAAATCCTGAGTTACATCCACTCTGCAATCATGTTATTCCAAAAGTAAATCAAAAGAACTGAGGAGTTTTCCCAGCATTGGTAATCCTCTTTCTATGAGGAAGAAGCCTTTTTCTGAAAGAGCTCTTTTGGAAAAAGATGTGTGTGGACGGGGAAGAGGAAGTTCTTTTGAAAGAAGAGGAAAGAGGAAAAAGCACAGGTGCCCTGGTGGCCACTCCGTCCATAGTAATCACCAGTTAAATGCGAGATAGTGTCCATTCAGTGTGGAAGCTGGCTTTCAAAAAAGCAGATCACTTTTTCAATGCACTTTTGTGTGTGAATGCTCTCTTTTGGAAGAAGTTTTTTGGAAGGTCTCTTCCGAAAAAAGATCCTTCCGAAAGAAGCCTGTAGTCTGGATATAGCCTTGCATACTAAAATTCTGGTTATCGTATTGCAGAAATGAACCTTGGAGAAATGCAAGCTAAATCAGATGCCTGAAAGAGGTCCAGTAGTCTAAAAAGGTTGAGGACCACTGGATTAGAATGTCTAGTTTATTACAATTGTTCTGTGTTTGTGCAGCACCTAGAAAGATGGAGTCCTCGTCCATTAATGGGGTTCCTAGGGCTATAATAATACTAATAAAACCAAGTACTCTACTAATGTGGATTCGAACAATGCAAATTCTAAACGATTGACTAGCCATATGAAACTCAGAAGTGCTGTTTACATGTTTAACATTATTCATGCACATGTCTGAGTTAACATTTTAGCCATGATTTTCCATACATATTTTTCTGATGTATAGATTTTGGTTTAAACAGTGAGATACTTCATGGCTGAAAAAAGCTCTGAAATTTATAGAATACTCGTATAAGATACACATATTTAAAAATCATGAGAACCTATTTAGGAATAACTGCTTCTTCAGTATATCAGCTACATAAAAGGCATTACAAAAAAAGCCTAACTACATATTTAACCAATTGACCAGAATGGCACTGAAGGAGTTGTAACGTATTTTGAAAAATTGCCTAAATACATATTTACCCAATAGACTGGAACAGCTCCTTCAAAGACTCTCTGGTCTCTTGGGTATGTAATACGTGTTTTTTAAAAATTGTCTGACTATATATTTAGCCAATAGACCAAAACAGCTCTTGAGTAAATAATGCACATTATATAACACACTATCAATGATATTTTTTATTTTTCTTAAAAGTAAAACGCAAATGAAAAGGAAAAAACCCATATGTGGGCCTTACTGAGACTGATAAAAAGCCATGAAATTTGAAGATAGTGTGTATATTTCAGATTCTAGGAAGCATTGCATATTTCTAACACATTCCTGAGTTGCACACATATACACATATGTGTATTTGTCAAGACCATGAGGGTCTGTGGTGCTTAATGTAGGATACAGGAGAGCAGATGGGAGTTGGAAAGATGTGGCAGAGAGGAGAAAAAAGGAAGACAAGCAACCAGAATGAATGGGTAAATCATGCATTTAATTATAATAATCCTGAAGATAGAACATGAAACATGGCAGAGGAGGGGAAAAAAATTTGGCAACAAAGCACAACAGATTATCCCTTTATCAATGAAGAGCGGCTATGCTGGCTGCAGATCACACCCTTCCCTCCCAGGAGGCTTTCTACCATGACTCCTCAACTATCCATCTGAGGCAGCTTTAGTGCTCCTTTGTGCCATCAAAGATACAAAGGGGCCTTAGCCTTGTTCAGGATCATAATTTTCTTCATGCATTTAGTCTTCATATGTTTTCAGTATACCCATGTGAAAATTTTTGATGAAAAGTGGGAATTTGTTGAAAACAAAATTAAAATATCTTTAAACATATTTGAAATGAAATATAGGGAGGAAAATTTAAAAAAATGAATAATTCAAATGTCTTATTTTGAAATGTTGAGGAAAATACCCACACAATGTTTTAGTTAACGTTTTTCCTCCAAGGAAACTGGAGCAAAAGTAATAATACTTTTTTTAATTTAAAAAGAGAAAGAAGCTTTGACAAACACTTTTTAAAAGTAAGATTTTTTTTCACATTTTAATTTCCTTTTTGTTTTCAGTTGGAAAAAAGTCCAAAATGAGAGAAAGTGGGGATGGCTTTCATACTTTGCTATTGAATTTTCCTGCAGGAAAACTGTTTCCCCACAAAAATTCCAACAGGAAAAAAAAATCACATTTTCCATCTAACTCTAGTTTTCGGTAACTTTTCCCCCACGATCGCTGCAGCATGAACATACTTTGTAATCAGGCCCAGTCTCAGGCAGCAAACACAACTCTAAACATTAGATTCTAGAAGAGAAATCTCATGGTTCTGTACCCCAAACTGACAGGTTCTTCTGCTTTATTATCTATGTCTGTATTAGAGAAAGAAGCTAACATCATTGCCATTCTTCAGATCAGTATTATTAGAGTAGTGGTTACTGACCTTTTGGGGACCATTACACATTTTCACCTAACACTTAACTAAAACGTCAGCTTTGCTGAGCTGCGAAGTTCTCTGCTGTCCATCCATTTATGGAAGCATCGGCCTGAAATAAGGAACTTGGACTATTCCAAACCCCAGTTGATTTCATCATTAAATTGAGAGAAAGCTCCCATACTAAGCCACATATACTTCATCTGAATTGAGTGCACTCTGCAGCACTGGGTACATTGTTAGGGTATCTCAGTGTTCCTGAACCCTTTCTACCCATTCAGACTATGTCTAGACTGCAGGCTTCTTTCGAAAGAGGCTCTTTCGAAAGCATCTTTCGAAAGAGCCTCTTTCGAAAGATCGCGTCTAGACTGCAGGTGGATCTTTCGAAAGAGAAATCCGCTTTTTCGAAAGAGAGCACCCAGCGAGTCTGGATACTCTCTTTCGAAGACGGCCTCTTTACATTGAAGAACTCCTTCTTTCGAAAGAGGAACTTTCGAAAGAAGGTGTTCTTCCTCGTAAATTGAGGTTTACCGCCATCGAAAGAAAAGCCGCGTTCTTTCGAAATAATTTCGAAAGAACGCGGCTTGAGTCTGGACGCAGGGGAAGTTTTTTCGGGAAAAGGCTACTTTTCCCGAAAAAAACCCTGAGTCTGGACACGGCCTCAGAGTAATCAGATGATGTTCATCTAAATCTGTTTGAGTGGGTTTTATATATTATAGACTTAATTGGAAATAAACCAAAATTGTAGCTGGGTTTTTTTTTTCAATACCTGACTTTAATAATAATGAAAGGCTGTTGGGCTGACAGTTGGGGAGTATCTAGACTATGCTAGACTTTCAAAAGCAGATATGCAAATTCAGTGGGAATTTGCATATCTTCTTTTGAGATCACTTTTGAAAGCGGCACTTTCAAAAGTGAAAGTAATTAAGACGCGGTTTTGTTGCTGAACCCTCCCGTTTGTCGACAAGCAGCGTAAACCTCATTTTTTAAGGAAAAGCGGCTTGTCAACAAACGGGAAAGTTCTCTGACAAAACTGCATCTTAATTACTTTCACTTTCGAAAGTCTAGTGTAGTCTAGATGTGTCTTTGGAGATTAAAGCTGCCTACCCACAGAACACATACTGAAGACATAGTCCATGTCTACACTACGAAATTATTTCAAAATTACTAAATTTGACTAAGAACTCCTGATGTAACAAATTCAAACTTCAAAATTAGTCTGAATTAGTCCAAAATAGCGCATTCATCTTGAATGGAGCCTGCCTCAGACTTAGAACCTCTGAAGCACCTGAGGAGGGTACCAGGAGGGCAGATACTTCTTATGGACGCTTGGTCCAGTAAACTGTGATGTGTGCTTACAGGGACTCCTCTGTACGGCTGCATCTCACAAGGCACTCCACTGCCTCCCCCTTTGTGGGACAGAAAAGGGATGCAGCAGGCATGCACCTTCTTGTGCTCTGGTTACCCACGTGGGTGCCACTGCACTGACACCATGGAGACAGTGCTACTGCAAAGCAGTGCCAAGTTTATGGGTCTCATGCTGTGCCTCATGGTTCAGTACTTCCAAACTGCCATATGTTGCTCCAGGAGGACGAGGACAAGGACAAGGACAAGCCCCTCAAATCCCCTGGGCACCATGGAATGACACTTCTGGAGGAGGGAGATGAGCTCAGACTGGTGGGTCTGCATTGTCCTGCAGGTATGGGATGATCAGCAGTGGCTGCACAGATTCCATATGCAGAAGGCCTCCTTCCTGGTGCTCTGTGAGTGGCTTGCTCCTGCTCTCAGGCTGTAGGACATTCGCATGAGACCTGTTATCCCCATGCAGAAGCGCATGACCATCACCCTGTGGAAGCTCGCCACGCCAGATAGCTATTGCTCAGTCAGGAACCAGTTCAGTATGGGGAAATCCACAGCTGGGGTTGTGCTTGTGCAAATAGCCAAGGTCATCAACCACATGCTACTACAGAGAGTCGTCACTCTGAGCAACATGGACACCATTGTTGATGGCTTTGCTGCAAAGGGCTTCCCCAACTGCCTGGGGGGCATAGACGGCAGGCACATTCCCAATCTGCATACCTCAGACTTCATCAATAAAAAGGGGTACTTCTTCATGGTGCTTCAGGACCTCATGGATCACAAGGGATGCTTCACTGCCATGAAAGTGGGATGGTCAGGAAAGGCGCACAACACTCACGTCTTCTGGAACTCCTGTCTCTTGTGAAAGTTGGACACAAGGTGTACCTTGGCTGGACTCAACCATAGTGGAAGAGGTCACTGACCCCACTCCCAGGATGGCATCAAGCTGCTCATAGTAGCAGCAGGGATGCGGTCCCACCCTAAAGCATCCACTTTGCTCCCTGGCCTTTTGGTAGGCCTGGCACAGCTATTTGATTTTCATCCAATGCTGGTTGAGGGTCCTTCTGTGCCCTTTCTCAGCCAGCCTGGCAGCAATCCTGCTATAGAGGTCAGCATTGTACTTCTTGGTACAGAGTTCCTGGAAGTTGGACTCCTTCCCCCACACTTAGATGAGGTCCAGGATTTCCGCAAGTGTGAAGGCCAGGCACAGGAGGCTGTGGGAGCAGCAGAAGTGCTGGCAGTGATTGGAGGATCAAAGGGAATGTTGGGAGTGTTTACATCTCACTATGATGTTTCCTCGCACAGGGTTTGTGAAACTGGCCATATGGAACATGCTCTTTTCCTGTTCTTGGGACATTTACAGCTCCACAGGAGGAGAGCAGTGGAAACGATAGGTGTGGCCAGAGTGTTCATAGCTGCAGCTGCAAGAGCCTCTGGAGGCCATTATTTCGAATTAGCAGCACTGGAGCATCCATGCTATCATTATTTCAAAATAACTATTTTGGAATTAACGTTACTCCTGATAAAAACCAGGAGTACAGAGTTAGAATTCTGCAGCTCATTATTTCAAAATAATGAGCTTGGTAGTGTGGACGCACTGCTTATAAATTTGACATTGGGAGGGTTAGTTTGAAATAAGGTCCTAGTGAAAACCAGGGCATACAGTGCGATACTAGGATTGCAAACTTCCCTATGATGCCACTGTTGATCTTCCATGGTTCAAATTAGCCATCTAGCTAAGACAGCTAATTTGAAGCAAGAGGGGCAGTCTGCTTGATGTCGTTAAGCCTACTTTCACAAGGGCTATGTCTAGACTAAACGCTTTTTTCAAAAGAGGCTTTTTCAAAAAATCCTCTTTCAAAAAAGAGCGTCCAGTAGTCTTTTGAAAAAAAAAAAAGGAACCCAGAACTGCTTCTGGCAGGGCATGGGAGCAGCCTTTACTTCCTGATGCTGCTGCATGCTCTTGGACAGCGATTGCTCTGCTCCTGCTTCTGGCTTGCCTACCTCCTAGAGGGAAAGCAAATCTGCTGCAGTGCTTGTTCTGGTTGCCCTGCTTCCTCGGACACCACAGCAGTTTATTTTCCATGGTTTTTTTTTCTACTTTTCACTGTCTTTTTGGCCATGGAGCGTGAGCTGCCCCATGGCAGGCGATGGCCCCACGCTGCCATACTGCAGCTTCTGCTGCATCTTCATGACTTCGTCATGAATCTCCTGCTCCATATGGACCCGGACCAGACCTATGAGACCTTTGTCTGGGATGCAGGAGCTCTGACCTTGCAACCCAACTTTTTTGGGCACAGGCAGATTTGGAGGCATGTGACGAGTTCGGACTGGTGAGACCGGCTCGTCATGGGGCTCTGGGATGACAACCAGTGGCTCTGCAACTTCTGGATGCAGAAGGCCACAATCCAGGAGTTGTGTGCCTGGCTTGTCCCTGCTCTGCAACACCAGGACACACACCATCCCCCTGCAGAAGCGGGTTGCAATCGCCCTGTGGAACCTGGCGACTCCTGACAGCTACCGTTCCATGGGACACCAATTTGGCATGGGGAGGTCTACTGTCGGGACCATTTTGATGGAGGTAAGTCACTTTCGGGGACGGGCCCTGCTGAGTGGGGGGCTTGAGAAAGGGGGACTGCCAAGCAAGGGCAAGAGGGAGTGGGGGATGGAGTGGCACTTGGAGGCAGCTCCTCGGCTTACCCTATGCTGATGCGGGGGAAGGGGGCATCATGACAAGGGGAGGGGTGGGTTGGTTGGGGGGGGTTCTCCTCCCAAGCTATTAGGTAACCTGAATAACTCCCTGGTTACTGTCTAGTTGTCTCTTGCTGCAGGTGGTAAGGGCCATCAATGTGGAGCTGCTTAAGAGGCTCATCCGTCTTGGGGACCTGGACAACATCATTGCTGGGTTTGCTGCCTTTGGCTTCCCAAAGTATGGAGGAGCCCTCAAGGGGACACACATCCCAATCTGTACACCGCCCCGTCGAGCAGCCCAATTTATAAACAGGAAGGGCTACTATTTGATGGTGCTACAGGCCACCAGGGGCATTTTATGGACATTTGCATTGGGTGGTCAGGGCGGGCACATGATGCCCTCATATTCCGTAACCCCGATCTATACCGCAGGTTGCAGACAAGAACATTTTTCCCCCAGCGGGACCTCGTGCTCAGGGACAGGCAGATGCTGGTGTGCATCGTGGCCAATGCTGCCAACCTCCTGAAGCCGTGGCTCATGTAGCCCTACACTGGCCACCTGGATGTGAGCAAGGAGTTTTTTAACACACATCTTAGGCAAGCTCGCATCCAGGTGGAATGTGCATTCGGATGTCTGAAAGGGAGGTTCCATTGCCTCCTAACACACCTAGGGTACGTCTACACTACAACGCTAATTCGAACTAACTTAGTTCGAATTAGTTAATTCGAACTAAGCTAATTCGAACTAACGGATCCAGACTAAAAAATTAGTTCAAATTAGCATTTTGCTAATTCGAACTAGCATGTCCACATTAAGTGGACCCTGAACCAGGCTTAAGGATGACCGGAAGCAGTGCCGGCAGGGCATCAGAGAAGGACTTAGAGCGTGGAGATGCTGTCTCAGGCTAGCCGAGGGCTGTGCTTAAAGGGTCCCGAACCCCACCCTGGACAGACAGTTCTCAGGGGTGCCCCGCTTGCAAAGCAGTCCTGGCTTGGATTGCCCGAAGTACCCACACTGGGCACATCACAGCACTCGACCATCAGCCCGGCTGCACTTGCCACAGGCTGCCATCTGGGGAGAGAGGGGCAATTGGGGGGCTGCACGAAAGCTTCCACCCCCAGAAGCCTGCAGAGCCAGCCCAGTCCTCCCCATTGGGGGCTCGTGCCCCATTCCTCCCTCATCTCCTTCCACTTACCCTTCCCTAGCCCCTCTTCTTGATGTACAAAATAAAGGACAATTGTGTTCAAAAATGGAATCTGTCTTTATTGAAAAAAACTGGGGGAGACTGGGAAAAGGAGGTGGGAGAGGGGAAGAGAGAGGGTGGGAGAGGGGAGGGCAACTAAAATGATCAAGGGTTGGGAACAGGTCCCATATGAAGAGAGGCTAAAGAGACTAGGACTTTTCAGCTTAGAAAAGAGGAGACGGAGGGGGGACAGGATAGAGGTCTCTAAAAGCAGGAGTTGGGTGGAGAGGGTGCATACAGAAAAGTTCTTCATTAGTTCCCATAAAGAAGGACTAGAGGACACCAAAGGAAAGGAATGGGTAGCTGGCTTCAAACTAGTAACAGAGGGTATGTCTACACTACCCTCCTAGTTCGAACTAGGAGGGTAATGTATGCATACCGCACTTGCTAATGAAGCCCGGGATTTGAATTTCCCGGGCTTCATTAGCATAAGCGGGGAGCCGCCATTTTTAAATCCCCGCTGCTTCGAACCCCGTGTAGCGCGGCTACACGGGGCTCGAACTAGGTAGTTCGGACTAGGGTGCCTATTCCGAACTACCGGTACACCTCGTTTCACGAGGAGTAACGGTAGTTCGGAATAGGACCCTAGTCCGAACTACCTAGTTCGAGCCCCGTGTAGCCGCGCTACACGGGGTTCGAAGCAGCGGGGATTTAAAAATGGCGGCTCCCCGCTTATGCTAATGAAGCCCGGGAAATTCAAATCCCGGGCTTCATTAGCAAGTGCGGTATGCATACATTACCCCGCTAGTTCGAACTAGCGGGGTAGTGTAGACATACCCAGAAAGTTGTTCTTCACAAAGCAAAGAGTCAATCTGTGGAACTCCTTGCTGCAGGAGGCTGTGAAGGCTAGAACTAGAACAGAGTTTAAAGGGAAGTGAGATCAAGTCATGGAGGTTGGGTCCATGGAGTGGTATTAGCCAGGGGGTAGGAGTGGTGTCCCTGCCCAAGGTTTGTGGAAGGCTGGAGAGGGATGGCATGAAACAAATGGCTTGGTCACTGTCTTCGGTCCATCCCCTCCAAGGTCCCTAGGGTTGGCCGCTGTCAGCAGACAGGCTACTGGACTAGATGGACCTTTGGTCTGACCCAGTACGGCCGTTGTAAGCTCAGGGCTCAGGGTTGGGGGTCTCAGTGGACCACTTTGATTTTCATGCACACCTGCTCCTGGGTGGCCAGGCTGGTAGCTCTCCTGCCCTAGCCGGCCACTTTCCTGTGCCTAGTGAGGTCATGGACAAGGGCCACGATGTCCGCACTAGCCCAGGCGAGTGCCTGCCTCTTGCGGTCCCGGGCAAGCTCCCGGGAGCCGCCAGCCTGGTCCCGGGAAGAGGCAGAGGGCTGAGGGGCATCGGGTGGGTGGCTCGATTCATGCCAGGTGCATGGTCTGCTGGTTGGGTGCTGGCAGGCTTGCACCTGGCACGGGCACCGTAGCCAGCCCGTGCCCCTATAAGGGCTCCGGGGCCGGGAGGGGGGCAAACGAGTTTCCCTGGTGTTGGCCAGAGTGGCCACCAGGGAAAGCTGGGGAGGGCTAGCCTCCCACTAGTTCGAATTAAGGGGCTACACACCCCTTAATTTGAACTAGCTAGTTCGAACTAGGCTTAATCCTCGTAAAATGAGGTTTTCCTAGTTCAAACTAACATCCGTTAGTTCGAACTAACTTTGTAATGTAGACATACCCCTAGAGATGGGCAAATGCCACATCCCGGAGGTGATGGCCGCATGTTGTGCCCTCCATAGCCTGGTGGAGAGGCAAGGGGAAGCCTTCATGCCGGGGTGGGGGAGCAATTTGAGCAGCCATCCATCAGGCTCACCAGTCTGGTGTCCAAATCCAAGTGGCCTGGAGAGAGAGATTCTCAGAAGGATCCCACTGACTCTCCCCAGGGCCTCCCTCATGGGGGAGTTTGGCCTGGCCTACCCCTACCTGTCCCTTCACTACCCTCACCCTCTTCCCATAAAGAAAACATACACATCCGGTTTTCTCTGTGTTTTATTAGAAACACTATCAGAAAGGAAATTGTGCTGTTTAAAAAAATCCTCTCTCTTTTTACTGTTCAATTGTTTATATACAAGGTAAATCTTTCACTCAAAAATAAAGATTTTGTTATATAACTGAAATGTCCTTTAACTGCGGTGGTAGGGGACTCATAACCTGGAGAGGAGAGGGGAGGGGAAGGGGACTGGCTCCCGGGAGAGGGTATCTTCCTCCTCCTCCTTCTTCAGGAGCAACTCTCCTTAATGGTTAAGGCATGTGCTAGAGATCTGCATTATTCTGTGTCAGTTTATAACTGGCCTTGCATAACAGGAGCTTCAGAGTACCATTCTCAGCTCTCTGTGGGAAGGTCAGCCTTTAAAAGGCACTGCCTCCAATATCACATCTTTCTTCCAAGGCATCATAAAAGCACTACTGTTTTTAAACCAGTTATAACATTTTGTGTGTTCTATTAACAAACAAACATAATACCCAATTTGCTAACAATGTTAATTAGGCATTTAGGTGTCTAGTGCTTTTGGCTGGCCCTTCAGGGCTCCCCTGAAATACTAGTCCTACTGTTGTCAAGATGAGGCAAGTCCACTTGTTTTGGTTCTGCTATGTCTTGGAGCTTGTCTGTCTCAACCTGGTGTGGCTATTGCTTGTCTGAAACCATCTCTGGTAAACCAACCAACTCAGTGGCACTTCTCTTTCTACCTTCTGGGCTATGGGGAAAGCATTGCCTAATCATCCATATTATGTATTCATCTGGGGGTGACAACCTCATACAATCACAGTGAAATGGGTGACACTGGTGCTCTTTGAGATTGTTGTGTCCCATTGGTTGAGAGGTACAGAACCAAATATCCCACAGCATAGTTCAATTTTTATGCCCCTTCACTCTTTGACCTGCCTGTAGCTTGCTACCACAAATGACAGCTAATGATAATTGGAGCAGTGTTTTTTTGTGTTTTATAAAGTTATGTGCATGATTGCTCTAACTGAGGCTATTGGTTCAGTTCATACAGGCTATTAAACAACTATCAGGTAATATACAGCCATGGAGAATTTGTGCTGGATTTGAAATAGTGATCTTCAAGTGCAATCTTTTGTACTTTTTTTCACCTTCTCAATAGTCATCCATCTATGTACCCCCATGTCCTGCTGTTTTAAACTAGGATGCAAGCATATTTTTAGGATTAAAAGTAGGGTAGAATTAGTATGTGATACTTAAGGTAAAATTGTATTGCTATCTCTTAAATTTCAAGTTAAAAAATCTGTTTAGCTAGGAATTTAGCTTTGTTGTATCATTTCCAAGCTCTCTATTCACTATTTAGAAGCCTTGCTGCAAGACACAAAATCCATTGTATAATATTTTCTAGCAGACTGCAGGAGTGTAAAAGTATACACTGTTTCCTTCAAAAATGGAATCATCTTTCACAGATGTAGATGTGTACTTGTTATGCCAAGATGAGACAGATGTGGCTCTATTCACTCAGGGACAGGTGCGGAGGAAGAAGAGATAAAACATTTGTAGAAAGTGTAAGCAACTGCATCGATGTTGTTAAATAAATAAACTCTCTGCCAAAAAAAGTTTATTCACATATTTTTTTCTAGAATATTTCTTTTAAGATGTAGTTTAAATGTGCTTTATTCAGATTTATATTTCCGTATCAGTTTCAAAAATTTATAATATAGATTACATATATAGATATACAATATATAGACAACAAGTATCTACATTCACCATACACAGAAATACATATAAATGGTAAATATATCTATACATATATGCACTTACTAAGTGATAATGTGAACAATGTAGGAGATTATGTTGATTTAAGGAATATTTGTGTGTGTGTGTGTGTGTGTGTGTGTGTGTGTGTGTGTGTGTGTGTGCGCGCATCCGAATGAGTCAGAGACAGAGAAAGAGGGAGGTATGGATGGGATGGCTGGATACTATTACTTGTTCAGGATTAAATCACTTTTAGCTCTGGGTTAATGACTATAGATAATCCTAATTCTCTGTTGGTCAAGTGGACAATAAGAGGAGTAATAGAATCATAGAAATATAGGACTGGAAGGGACCTCAAGAATTCACATAGTGCATTCATCTGCACTGAGAACAGACTGGCTGTGTCTACACTGGCATCCCTTCCGGAAAAGGGATGCTAATGTAGCACTTTGGAATAGGCAAATCCGCGGGGGATTTAAAAGCTTTCAAGTAGGAATAAGAGATCCTCTGGAAAAGGCTTTATTTTCCGGAGAATCACGTCTAGCCTGGCGCTTTTCTCTGGCTTATCTCCAAGCCGGAAAAAAGCGGCAGCCATGTTAATGCAAATACCGCGGAAGATATTTAAATCCCCTGTGGATTTGCCTATTCCAAAGTGCTACATTAGCATCCCTTTTCTGGAAGGGATGCCAGTGTAGACACAGCCACTAAGTATTATCTAGGCCAGAGATGGGGAACCTCAGACCCAGGGGTTGCATCCAGCCCCTGGCTTGCCTGGATCCGACCCCCAAGACCCACAGCTCCCCCACACAGCATTGGGGATCCCGCGCCTACTGCAGACATGGACCACACAAAGTCTACTAGCCTAGGCCCCACTAGGCTCTGGTGTGCAAGTGTAAGAAGTGTTGTTCTTCTCAGTCAGGGGCCACATGAGTGAGGGTTTGTCTTTTGGGGGGGGGGGACTTCTCACTTGTGGGCAGCCCCTGACTGATTTTTCTGTAGGTCAGTGGCCCGTGACCCAAAAAAAGTTCCCCACCCCGATCTAGGCTATCCCTGACAGGTGCTTGTCTATCCTGTTCATAAACACCTCTAATGACAGAGATTCAATAGCCTCCTAGATAATTTACTCCAGAGCTTTACAGTTAGGAGGTTTTTCCTAATGTCTAGACTAAATCTCCCTTGCTACAGTTGAAGCCCAATATTTCTTATCCTGTCTCCTGTGAATAAAGGGAATAATTTATCATCCTTCTATTTTAACAATCTTTTACTTACTTGTCATGTCTCCCCTCAGTGCTTTCTTCTCCAGACTAAACAAAACCTTTTTTCAATTTTTACTCATAGGTCATGTTTTCATGTAATTCTTGTTGTCCACTTCTGAACCTTTGTCAATTTGTCCACAATTTACCTGAACCATTGTGGTGTAGCTGGCTAGGCCTCCAGGTCAGTGGGTAGGCACTCTGCCCCACTTCAGGGGCAAACAGTTCAGAGCCCAGCCTTGCTTAGGTGAGGCAACAAATAAACCCTGTTAAAGAGCCCCTAGGTCAGGGCTGGGCAGCAAATAAACACAGTTACGGGCAGTTCAACGGGCCCAGGCCTTGTTTCAGGCAGGGCAGCAAACAAACAGTTCAGGCTAAGGCCCTGGTTCAGGGCAAGGCAGCAAATAAACACAGCAATAACAACAGTTCCTTAGCCCAGGCCTTGGTTCAGGCGGGGTAGTAAACAAACACCATCAAATCCAGAGTTCAATAATAAGCAGTTAGTTCAAAGGCCCTAGCCCTGGTGCAGAGCAGGCAGCAAACAATACAGTTTGTCTCTTGGTTCAGGAGGGTACAGGTGCTTTGCCTTTGGTGGCAGAGAGTGGAAACTGCCACCCGGTAGGTTGGTGGCAGGGGAGATGCAGGCCTGCCCACTCCACTGTGTCCCAGCCCAAGGCCCTATAAGCAGCAGTTCAGTCTGCTGCTGGGTCAGCGGGGGCTCCAGACTGAAACACACTGACCCATGTATTTTACTGTCAATAATCTTCCCTGGGCCACTTCCTTCTTCCCCTCGGCATGTACCGGGGTTTCTAGATGGTCTCTCGGGGTGTCAAGAGTTCTCGAGTCCAGCTGGGGTCCGGGTGATCCAGGCGAGTCCTTGGCTGCTTGCAGGTCCAGCAGTCCTAGCTGGTCGTCTGGTACAGGCTGGTGCAGGCATTCATGCTGGTCCTCTGGGCCAGGCATGGCTGAGGGCCCAGGCAAGTCCTCTGGTCCTTGCAGGTCCGGCAATCCCAGCCAATCTCTGGGTGCAGGCCAGTGTAGGCATTCAGGCTGGTCTTCTGGGCCAATCACAATAGGAGGACCAGGCCAAGCCTCAGCCTCCCAGGTAGAGAACACTGAGCTGGCCTCTAGTTCCTCCAGAAGGTGGGCCCAAACTGAGCAATCAGGCCTGGCTTTTATAGTCCTAGCCCTGCCTCTGGGCTTCTGGTCAGGTGACTGGGAGGCGTTAGGCTATGCCCAAAATGGCTGCTGGAAGGATTCCTCCACCTCCGGGTCAGTGAGTGGTCCTCCTCTCCACTATAGATAGCCAGAACTGGACACAATACTCCAGGACTGTGTCTAGACTGCATCCCTTTTCCGTAAAAGGGATGCAAATTAGACACATCGCAATTGCAAATGAACTGGGGATTTAAATCCCCTGCTTCATTTGCATAAAAATGGCTGCCGCTTTTTTCCGGCTCGGAGCTTTGCCGGAAAAAAGCACCAGTCTAGACGCGGATCTTTCGGAAAATAAAGCCTTTTCCGAAAGATCCCTTATTCCTCTTAAAATAAGGAATAAGGGTATGTCTACACTACCACCCTAGTTCGAACTAGGGTGGCAATGTAGGCAACCGGAGTTGCAAATGAAGCCCGGGATTTGAATTTCCCGGGCTTCATTTGCATAAAGCCGGGCGCCGCCATTTTTAAATGTCCGCTAGTGCGGACTCCGTGCCGCGCGGCTACACGCGGCATGGACTAGGTAGTTCGGACTAGGCTTCCTAGTCTGAACTACCGTTACTCCTCGTTTCACAATATAGTAATGGTATAGTAACGTTTCACGAGGAGTAACGGTAGTTTGGACTAGGAAGCCTAGTCCGAACTACCTAGTCCGTGCCACGTGTAGCCGCACGGCACGGAGTCCGCACTAGCAGACATTTAAAAATGGCGGCACCCGGCTTTATGCAAATGAAGCCCGGGAAATTCAAATCCCGGGCTTCATTTGCAACTCCGGTTGTCTACATTGCCACCCTAGTTCGAACTAGGGTGGTAGTGTAGACATACCGTAAGGGATCTTTCAGAAAAGGCTTTATTTTCCGAAAGATCCGCATCTAGACTGGCGCTTTTTTCCAGTAAAGCTCCGAGCCAGAAAAAAGCGGCAGCCATTTTTATGCAAATGAAGTGGGGGGGGATTTAAATCCCCACTTCATATGCAATTGCTATGTGTCTAATTTGCATCCCTTTTATGGAAAAGGGATGCAGTCTAGACAGCCCAGCTGATCCCTTATCAGTACTGAGCAGAGTGGAAGAATTTTTTTCTAGTGTCTTGCTCACAATTTATCTGCTAATGTATCCGAGAATGATATTCACTTTTTTTAAAGCAACAGTATTATGTTGTTGATTTATGTTTAGTTTGGGATCCACTATAATTTACAGATTCTTTCTTTCTTCTGCAGGATTCTGTCTTAGGTAGTCATTTAAGCTTGGTATTTGTGCAATTGATTTTCCTTCCTATGGTGGTATTTTTCATTAGCCCTTATTGAAAATGATGGTATTTATTTCAGGCCATTTCTTCAGTTTGTCAAGATCTGTTTGAATTCAAATCCTGACCTCCCAAAGCGCTTGCAAACAAAGCCAGGGGCGGGGGGGGAGGAGGGGGGGAGGGGAGCGTATCATACACAAACTTAACATATGCAGTCACTATGCTATTATCCAAATAATTTATGAAGATGCTGAGTAGAACCAGATCCAGAACACATACCTGCAGGGCCCCACTCAATATGTCCTACCCGTCTGACTGTGAACTATTGTTATCTATTGAGTAGGGTTTTTCAATCAGTTGTGCAGCTACCTTAAAGTAAGTTTGTCTAGGGAAATTTCCCTAGTTTGCTTATAAGGTCATGTGAGACACTATCAAAAGCCTTTCTAAAGTTGAGATATATCACACCTGTTGCTTTCCTCCATCCACAAGGATTGTTCTTGTTATAGGAGGATATTAGGTTGTTCATTTTTCTTCACAAGTCCATGCTGATGGTCACTTATTGGCACCTTGGTAGTTACAAATTGATTATTTGCTCCATTATCTTTGCGGGCTCTGAAGTTAAGGGTATGTGAGTTCCACTATATGAAGATTACTTTCAGTCAGACCTGGAGAAATATACAAATCAGTTTGAACCAGGTTTAGAGTCCCAAGTCAGAAAAAGGAACTTTAAGGAAGATAGATTGTGAATTCAAACACAGTGGCTAAGAGAAAAGGTCTGGAAACGTGCTGGATGAATGTTAGACTCAGAAGGGACATCTGGACAAGTGGAACCCACTTATAATTGCCAAGAAAAGGTTATAGTGTTGGTTATATAAGAAGTTAATAGGTTTTTATTGCCGTTTTTTCCTTTGCTTATTGTGTTCCTATAGGTAAAAAAAAAATCATACTCCATTTTAAACAAGCTTTTCCTTGTCAGTTTGTCCAAGCTACTGGAGAGGATTTCATGACCTAAAAGGAGCCAAACCCAGTTGGACCAGTGGGAAATATATAGTTAATATGGTAAGGAGCCTAGAGGTCCTATAACCTTGTAGTCCAGGGAAAAGTAGGATGAGCCATGGACTACTACTCAGTGAGAATGACAGGCAATAGGTATAACACATGAAACAAATGACCATGGTGAAACCAAGAGATGTCACTGGTATATGAAAATAATTCATTTTCCCTCTCTTTAGAATAGGAAATATCTCCGAAAAGTTGGTGACAATGAGTAGCAAACATTCTGATTAACTCCTCTTTGGTCCATTAACGTTGCTTTGTGAAATTCTGACAGTGAAAAGGAGTCACAAAACCAGAATAGGTGGCCAGTGGAAAATTTCTCCTGCAAAGGAAATTTGCTGGTGTTTTAGGGTCTCTGTAGTGACTGCTACACATACTCCTACAAACCTCCAATCCTTTGAAACAAGGGTCACTGAAACCCCATATTATATAGTGCAAATCTCAGGCAGGCCAAAATAAGGGAATATAAAGATGCTTTGAGCCACCTGTTCTGCAAGCTCTTGGGTTCTCATTAAGTCAGTTTTGAGAATCCATGCCAATATATTTAGAGTGGAGTTGCCATTCAGCTAGTCTTGTAATTTGAATGAGGCATACCCTGCCACTTAGAGGCAAAATTTTACACTCACATAAAGAGGCTGCTCAAAGCATTTGTATGGCATTACTCAAAGACAACCAGTTAAAAGTGGGGCAGAGGACATTTTGAAGCAGGCCCTAGATAAGGTTTGGGTTATTTTCCCCTGAAACATTTCACTGTGCTGGGGATTCAGA
This sequence comes from Pelodiscus sinensis, assembly GCF_049634645.1. NCBI lineage: Eukaryota > Metazoa > Chordata > Testudines > Trionychidae > Pelodiscus > Pelodiscus sinensis. The sequence goes on along the minus strand of NC_134717.1, from coordinate 23,972,041 downwards.
ATGGAACAGGGAATAAAACTCAACAGCTGTGAGTATGAAAAGGAGGAAGATGGAAGATTCTTTCAAAAAAATTTTTAAATCCCCAAACATTTCCATTAATCACAGCTTCAGAGAAGGAATTAGGATGGAAATCAGTGATCAGGAAGGGAAGAGGAAAATGGAAAATATGTTTTATTTCAAATATATTTGTTAAATCATAACTGCATAGAGAATATATGGGAAGTACGAGGCTGCAGATAAGTATAAGAAAGGTAGTGGTGGATAAAGAAAACAGACTATTTTAACTTTGTACATCATACTTGGGTTTATGGAGACTGAGACCTGGGAATGAGATATGTGGGAGGGTAGAAGGATTCTGTAGCTGAAATTGGGTTGGTTGTTTTTAGATTTGTCAGTGTATAATATGCCTGCTTTCCTCTTTCCTGCTGAACAAACAGGAGAGTATCTTTTCATGCAGTCACAAAATGCAGCACATTATAAAGTAATGTCAAGTGACTATTTTTTTAAAATTCCTACAAGCTTGTCTGCTTAAAGCAGTTTTCTGCCCTTTGCCTTCATTTTAAAAAAGAGCAAATTTGTTCACCATGTGTTAGGTTTTTCTTTTTAAATCCAGAATTTCATAGCTTGACCAATGAATCCAAATTAACAAAAATGTTTCCCTTTGTAGGCTGAAAACTCAAAGAGTTCACTGATTTGTGTGAGATACTATTTTGTTTGAATGCCAAGCTAACAAAAGGATAATATTCATCTTTATTTACATCCTGAGGAGCAATGGGTACCCCTTGTTCAGTAGTACTCAATATAATTGTATCTTTTATGCATATCTCCAGCTCTGAATATATGGCATTTGCCCTTTGTGTCAACAGGATGACTGAAAGTAGACAACATTTTAATCTTTCAATGAAGCTAAAAGCACAAAACTGTATAGAATGTTATTTCCTTTACCTTTATATTTTCTACACCCCAGCATTGATTTGCTCCTTATTTAAGCAACATTTTCTTGATAAATTAAAAAAGCAGCAATAGCCATTACTGCAGGCTATATACAGCCTCTAATATCACTTAAGCATATTACAGAATATAATATCTGGTACTTAACGACTAACTTGCATATGAAAGCTCACATAATGTCTCATAAAACCCTTAAAATGGCTTCAGTTTAAGAGTCTCTTTAAAAAAAAACACACCTTCAGGGAATATTGTAAATGAAGTAGCACTCCAGCCTTGGAAAAAAAATTCACACACTTGCAGAAATTTTTAATATAAATTGAACACATTAAAAATTAATTTTGCATGACCATTTCGCATTGCAGTGCCAATGCCTAGTTAAGATAAGGCCTTAACTCTTCACTTGTTTAAAGTAACATGGCAGCTTCTCTCTCTCTCCCTCTTATCGGTGCATAATTATTATTTTCATTAATCAGAAATTGGAACGCCATCCTGTTATGATGACAGCCCAGCTGGACTTGAATGCAACCTACCTGTGAGACAAGGATAACTTGTTATAAACTTTGAGGAAACTCATTAAAGAAAGATGTGACCTTAAAATTAGCCAAGTCCATGTATAACTTCCACATTTATATTATTTGCACTTCACAGGATAAGCCATTTCACTGGAAAAAGCACACAATCTACTTTTACCATACTTAGCAACCTTCCACTAATGAAGATTCTCTAGCAATGTCAATCATTAGCTGTGCAGACTGACGTGACTTGAGTGCTGGCATCTAAAAGTTAGACCAAAAGCACAGCTTGATTTACAATATTACTCTTCATTGGGAATAATAATAAAAAACCCTCTGTGTTGATTTCTTTTTTTTTTTTTTACTTTTGCAGATTTTTGATTGGACTTGTGGCCACAATTTTACACAGAAAAATTCCCAAGGCAGGCGTCAGTTGCAATAAGACATTGACGAATGTCTTTTTCCACCAGAGAGCTGGTGTTGCATGGATCTGACATGCTGTAGTTTTGCTATGGCTCTGACATGAGCAGCCTGCTAGCAGTGTCATGTGCCAGTTGGGAGCTTGCTAAGATTCACTGTGGTGATTCATGTATCATACCTCTAGTGATCAAGTTTTAAAGGTGGAAAAGGTCTTAGCTGAAAAAAAAAACAACACACCTAATTAGGAAAGGTTTTTTCACGGAAAAGGTATAATATAATATAATTAATAAAATCCTTTGCCACCTCAAGACCCAAATCAGATTTTGGGTCCTGTTCTGCAAAGTACTACAACCAACTATATGGGGACATGCTGTATGTCACAAACTTGCTGTTCAAGGGATATTTTGTCTTTATCGTATATGTTAAATATGTTAGATATAATATGTAGTGTGACTTACTTCTACTGTGTGCTTGTCACTAGTGTAATATTTATTTATTTAGCTAGCTGAAATAAACTGTTGCTAAGGTTGGAGAATAATGTACATGGCATTTCAAAACTTTCCCAGTTTTCCTTTACTTCTTTCATCTCATGCTATTGATACTTCAGGTACAAAAATGAAAGTTTATTCTAAAGTCTCTGGGAGAGATGTTTGCTGCTAAAAACAGAATAAGAGCAGGGTGTAAGTTTTATCTTTGAAAATCCATATGAATAGAAGACAACACACTCTTATTTCCAGAAAAAAAAACCCAATACTTATCAAACATGCAAAGGTAGCCAACAAAGAACAGCAAAGTTGGCTCAGGAAAATACATATGCTTCCGTATGTGTGGCAAAACAGTGAAGTATTTAATCTAACTGGGGGTGGGGGGTGAGTTCTGGGTACAGTGAGTGTCAAACTTTTTCATGGTGTATAGACAGAATAATCAGGGTTTGCACCAAAGAGGGAGTCCTCTATAGATTAAATCCTCACCATGATTAGCAAATGGCTGTTGTACCTCCTCTGTATGGGTGGAAGGTATAATGAGTAAGAGCCTCAGGATGGGATCCCCAAAATCTGTTCCAGTAATGGAAGCATATTGTAAGCAGTGTGAAGAAGAATAGGATTCCAAGTCATGAGTGCAGGATTAGGCACATCATATCAAGCTGAATGCATATTTTGTAACCCACCGGATAAGACAGCTGCAAATCCTAATACAGTGTGGTACAGTTAAAAACACTCTAAATTAATTTATTTAGAGTATATAATAAATCCCCATACTCACCATTTTAATTCATGCCAAGAGCTTTTCCCCCACCACTAAAGTATTCCTCATGTCCATATTTATTTTTTCCCTGCTCCTGGTCTGCAATTGTTCCTTTTTTGATATAGCATGCGTCCTGCTATTATAGCCTGTTATTATTAAATATGTTAGTGACAATACAGGAATCTTAATGAGTAACAAAAATTGCATATAACTGCACTTTCAGATGAATGTGAAGTATTACCAACAGGGAAACTTTATATTTCTCTTACAGTTTATCTCCTTATGTGGTTTATGTCTGTGGCTTAATTGAGGATGCCTCGGCACCTACAGCTACAAAAAAGAAGCATTTGTGAGATATTCTGAGGTAGCATGATAAGGGTGGTAAACCATGCTCACCACAGATGTGTCAGCGTCTTTACAGTTAGCACAGTTCCCTGGGTGAAGTCTTGCCAGCACTGCTAGGAGCCACATCAGAGGTGGTATGCACACTACTGCTTTCAGGTGAAATGTTCTGCAGATGGCAAGATGCATGCCACTTTGGTCAAGTGCCTGGTTATGCACTGTACATGGGAGACTACAAACTTTGGGGCCACAGTTAGACTCCCTTAAACTTTAACTGGGAAGAAAGAGGGTCCTCATGGCCTTTTTTCCTTTAATTGCTTTTCTACTGAACAGAACAGAAGGTAGGGCATATTCTTCCCTCTCCTGCTTTCATAGTTAGGTAATGCCATGAGTGAAGGACTTGACCTCTTCCAATTCTATTATTCTATGATTCTATGTTGCTTCAACCAAACATTTTCACTTAACAGTTAAATGTTGGGAGCTTGATTCTCATTTATGCTATAGCCCCCTTTACATAACTTGACAGCAGAAGAAAGCCTTACAATCAGAATAAATTACATCTATAGCCACTTTCAAACTCCTTTATCATGTCCAGCATGGTGTAACAGAGCTTTAGGTTATTTGGAATCAAGGCCTGTATTTTACTACCTGATCACCATTAGTCAATCACTAGAAAGTCAGCAATAGATATTTATGTGTATAGGTAGAATTTTGGCTGTTGCAATAGTGACCTAATTTTAAACATGACATGAACCACATGGTTTGAAAAAAAACTCTCTGAACCTGCAATTACTCTGCTTCTGAATATAATTGTTACACTGTCCACTCATAACAAATTTGGATGATTAAGCTAATGAACAGGCAGGGATAAAAATCTTGCAGTCTATAAAAAGATTTATTGGAAAAATGATTTTTGCCAATTTCAAATCTGGTATGAATGAATGGAACCCCCTGTACAGTTTTACCTGCTTGCATGAGATCTTAAGTTCTAAGCTCAGCAGGGCCATGACTATGCTAGGAAACTATTTTGAAATAACTGAATTCGACTTAACTCCTGATTTTACAAAATTAAAATAGCACATCCCCGCTACGGGAAAGCCTCAAAATTAGATCAACGCAGGATCCATTAATGTGTATGTACTACCTTGAATTAAGGCCCCCAGAAGCACTGAGGAGTAATTAGTCTGAAGTACTCTGAGGAGTAATTATTTCAAAATAGTGACACCAGAGAATCCACACTACTACTATTTAAAAATTAGCATTATTCCCCGAAAAAACGTAGGAATACAGATTTCAAAATAAGTGGCTCCTTATTTCAAAATAATGGGCTTGGTAGTGTGCATGTGCCACTTATAAATTCAACCTGAGGAGGGTTATTTAGAAATAAAGTCCTAGTGTAGGTCAGGGCCAGTTATGTCTCAAAGAAAGGCCTTATAGCTGTTCTGCATGCAGTTGATGTTAATGGAACTCTGCATAGGGGTTTGCACTCAAGAAGCAGCTGGCCTAAATTTGGCTCACTGCTGCCATATGTCCTGAAATCACCCTTTATATGATGGATCCCAAAAAATTATGTATAAAGTGAGAAATAATTTTTCATCTTCAAGAAAAAAATGATTATCTCATTTTATTCATAATAAACACTATTTTCTTTCATTTCCATCTTGTAAAATTTTTGTGGGGAATAAAAAAACCCTAAATATCAGACTAGGAGAATAGCAAACAAATTTTTTTGAGGAAGTTAACAACTGAAATACATCAGTGTTACTCTTTTTAGTGGTTATTAGATGAATTCTACACGATAAGTGGTTCTTGTCAGATTTATTGAGTGCCCAAAGTGTGTCTGGTGCTGCTGTAAACTGAAATATTTTATTTTTGGCTGTTTCATTTTTGAGCTGAAAAAGTGGTGAAAACCCTATTTTCTTTTGAAAAATGGTTTAAATGGATTTTTGGAGCCAGTCCTATCATAGTATTTTGTTTTGAATATGTTTATTGTTTTCTTGCTTTGGGCCCCAATCTTGCAAAAACTTACACATATGTTGGTAATCCCATTGACTTCACTCTTGCATAAATCGTGAAAAGAAAAAAAATCTTCAAGTAATTTGTGGGATATAACAGCTCAATTCCTAAAGGGTTATTGCAGTCAATTGGTCCAGGTGGGTTTGGGACTCTGTCTCAGCTCATAGATGTTATATCTCTCTGAAGTATTATATTTTGTTGCACAGGAAATTTAATAACAGAGGTGAATCTAGGAACAGCTATGGTACCTCCAGAAAATATAAAATATTAATGTATTATAAATATGTATGATAAATAAATTATATGTATGGATGTATATGTATATATTCACTTTTTAATAACTAGTGGCGATGTCACCTATTGCACGTTGCCCTTGTGACCTTTGTGTAAGAATTTGAATGACATTTTATCACAAGACCTGAAAGTATTGTTGCTTTGCTGTATGATCTAGTGTCTCCCATTCACTAAATTCTGAGCTATATGGGAAAAATCAAAATGTAACATGCTTAATAAGGTTTGAGATCTTAGCAGATTGCATGTGAGGCTGCAGTCCACCAAAATGAACTTTTCCAAACTGTTAAGCTATTAAGTAGCCTACTGCAGTTAACTCTACATGAAGATCCTTCTAGTGTTCTATATTCACTTTTTCTAGATGCTTGTTCCGATAAATTTGAACTGTAGCAATTTGTTACATATGCCATTGTAGCCTTCACCCTCAATGATATGCAGCTGCGGCAGCTGCTTTTCCCCTGCACTAAATGACCACACATCTCCCAATATATCCAGTTTCTCTCAGGAGCGCACATACAGTCCATTAGAATTAGTTTACACAATCTGCTGGCTTGCTACATTATATCCATAGGTTTCTCCTTCATATCCAATGACATTAAGGAAAGCTTGCTGCATATTCTCCTATTTTTATGAGGGCAGGGCATTTTTAAAGTAAGACACGAATAAAACTAATTGCTGTGGAGCTTGAGAACATTCGAGCAAAAATCTGCATGACTTAAATTACATTATTAACTTTTCCACTTTTGCTGCAGAAGTTGTTTCTGTCAATATTGTACTTTAATGGTGCAGGATGGGAGGAAGGAGCAGGGTCCAAGCAGATGGCTGTCAGCAAACTGATGACGGCAGTTGAGAATTAGTGTCCAAATACAGTATTTAAAACTTGCTACAGTACATAGTTTCCTGCATATGCATGCCAAAATAAATCTGGCTCGAAGAACCTTTTAGGATCTTCATTTTATTTTTATTTGAGCTTATTATATTTAGTACAACTAAACAGACAATCTACATTAAGTTAGCAATAGTGCAGATGCATAGAATATTGACTTGAAAATTGTATGAACCTGAACAGGATTCAGAAACTTTTATTAACTACTGCCCTTGAGTTTCTAAATGTCACTAATTAACACAAAAGCTAATAAATAGAACTGTACCAATGATCTGTACGATTTACTAATTTTTATTCCTTGTTCTTTACCTCCTCCGCCTCAAACTACTTTGTTAGTTATCTTTTGCCATGCTTATTATAAATGTTGTTGGGTAATGCTTATGTTCAAGAAGTGACCATCTCTCATCAGTTGTCATTGGTACTAATAGGAAGGTTTGCCAACCTAAACCAGATACATTTTTTTAGTGGATGATGATAGAAGCAGGATATTGGGTATTTCATTTTTCTCACATATTCTAGTCTAAGTGTGACTAATATGTTGTTTTAGATACCTGGCTGTAAAGAGGTCAAAAAGGGGTCAGGCTGTCTCTTCTGTAGTGAATTAAAGACTTATATTCATTATCTTCTAAGACCTCATTAAAATGGCTTTAATGTAGTGGCCACTTGATGGTAGACAAAAGCTTTAATCTTGTGATCAAACACACCTGTATTACATTTCCTTTTGTGGACAGTTTGAAGATACAGGTTAACAAGCTATTTTAACTCCTTAATCTGATGAATTTGTGTGGAAACCAGACTTTCACCAGTCACCTAAGTTTGAACTCAAATGGGCTACATACTCCCCTAATTTATCAAGCTCTTTTCTCAAACCTTAGACTGCTCTAGACACTTTTAATCATCTGTTTAATTTTGCACCTTTTTTTTGTCTCATATATTATTTGAAGGTTATACTTAAGGCCCAGATTTGCCCTATTTTTCTTCCTCACCTGACCTAGATTCAAATTTACACACTGTGAAATAGCTAATAAATCCCCATTAAGGTTGTAAAAGGTGAAGGTTCACCCAATGTGCAAGTCATCACGTTCTAATGTAAAATTGAATGAGCCTTAATATTAGCAGCAATCTCAAAAAAAAAAAAAAAAAAGGAGGTTGTAAGATTTTACAAGTTCCTAGACTTTATATGAAAGGCAATTTAAATGTAGCTTAATCCAAGACATTGCAATTTCATGTATATGACAGTGACAACAACACCCTTAAGAAAAAGTGATAGCATGTCAAAAAAAGAATGCTTTGCCTTTCCCTAGAATTGTAGAGCCTGTCATTGGTACATATTTAACTCTCTACATGTTCTACATAGCTTATTTTAAATAAATTCTAGATTTTTTTTCTGTGAAAACATCTGAATAATGTAAAAACCTCTTTTATAATTTCATTTGTGCATATATCCTTTTCAGTTCTGCACTTCTAAAACTGAGGGGGGGGGGTTGTTTGTTTGTTTTGCTCTTGAAAGCTAGGAAAAGAGGATTGTAAGTCCAACATGAGAGGGGTTTTTTTCCCACTAGCAATAGAAAGTATTACAATGATTTACAGAGACACGCTGAAAGTAAATTATGTTGTAAACGCCTGTCCCATGGGTTGACAAAGAATCACAGGAAAAAAATGCAAAAAGTTTGAAATTCCCCAAAGCAAAGGTTGACAGGAAAATATGGCGTTGTTTTTCTATGAGTAAAAGTAACTTTTATGTTCTGTTTTCCCATGAGAAATTATAAACTTTCAAAGGAATTTTAGTCTCTTGTATGCACACATAAGAGCAATTTATCTGGTACTGCCCCAGTGAAAACACTGTTAAGACTTTAAAGCTGTTAGAACTATGGCTGAACTTCATCTAGACTGCTACTACTTATTTGTTCTTGCTGCTTCTTCTTGTCAAAACATTTACTCAGACTTCGAAGAGTTGCAAGTTGGCAACGTGTTAATAATATTAGAATGCATTTGTGTCGGCCATGTGGCTGCAATATTTGAGTAAATTCATCACTTATTTAATGAATAATGAATTCACAAGAGTAGCTATGGAAACATAGAACCATATGTAGTAAATTAAATGAGCACTTGTCAACGTACAGTAACAGTGAGTGTCACCAAAGCAGTTGTTTCTCTTTTACAGTGGCAATGATGCACTGTTGTTTAGGCTGCTACCTATGCATTTCTTACTATGTTCAGTACAATTAAGCTTTCTTCACCTCACTTGTAGCAGGAATTTTCAACACGTGTTTACTGAAATTAACATTTATAAAATTTGTAGACACATGCGGAAAACAATGAAGAACCGTTTGAAAAGTTAGATGGAATTTAAATTATGGTTTTCCTGATATGGAAAATACTCTTAAAATAAAGAGTAGTGTCCTAAGATAATGTAAATATTCACCACTCCACTGAATCAATACAGGTAGACCAGTTCACGCATCTGAGAGTCTGGTCCAGAGCTGTAATGAGGGTGGAGAAAGGAGTGTTTCAGCCTCAAAATAGAGCACTTTCAAAGAATAGAGTTTTAAAGAGTAGAAAGACAAATTCATAAAAATATCTCTGTCCTTTTCTCTGATTGAATGTGATAGCCCTGGATCATGAGCAATGTTCTTTGGTTTTAGGTTTTGGTATTTTTTTTATTCTCACTGAGACATTCATTTTATATCATGAAAGCAATAATAGCATCACATTTATGTCATGTGGCATGATACAAACCCTGAACTTCTAATCACCAAAATAGGCAGAAAGTAAAATATTCCATTGGGCAGGATGTAAATCGGAGATCACACCCACCCACCACAGGCTACTCCTAATCACTGTGGAGATCACACCCCTAACCTCTCAGTGTATGTCTACACTACAGAGTTTTTTTCAGAAAAATGGCCGTTTTTCTGAAAAAAAACTTCAGTTATATCCACACTGCAATTGCGTTCTTCTGAAAGAAAATCAAAAGAACAGAGACGGTTTTCCGACACTGGTAATTCTCATTCTACGAGGAAGAAGCATTTTTTGAAAAGACCTTTTTTCGGAAAAAGGTGTGTGTGGACAGGGAAAAGGGAGTTCTTCTGAAAGAAGAGGAAAGAGGAAAAAGCACAGGTGTCCTGGTGGCCTCTCCATCCATAGTAATCACAGCTGAAATGCGAGATAGCATCCATTCAGTGTGGACGGTATCTTTTGAAAAAGCAGATCGCTTTTTCAATGCACTTTTGCAGTATGGACGCTCTCTTTTGGAAGAAGTTTTTCCGGAAGATCTCTGCAGTCTTGACATAGACATTTATATATATCCATGTCTGTTGTGTGTGTATGTGTGTGTGTGTGTGTGTGTAGCACCATGTCTCTGTAAACTCCACTCCAATTCTTCTGAAATTAAAGCTTATGACCTAATAAATCTATGAGTCTTTAAGGTGCCACAAGAATCTTCATTGCTTTTCCAGCAAGTCTTTTCCTAAATAACTGACTTGTGGCATTGAGCACAAGAGTAAACTCCAAAGACCTATATGCTTAAAATTATATGGGATGGGGAAGAAGACAAAGGTTCTTTATTATGAGTCTGAAACAATATTCAGCCTCAAGACTGTAATCTAAAAAATCAGAGGGGGAAATATTAACGGGTTGAAGCTATCAACAGACATTAGTAAGCCATCCTGCTACCATAGGGTATATAGTTTCTTCAACATGAGTTCATCCTCAATTAAGGTTGAGTGCTTCCTGTTTCGATTTTTTTGTTATACACGGTTTTATCCAAAGAATATCTTCTTAAGGACAATTAAGGATCAATTCTGAATGTCAACATGAAAAAAGACTAGGTGTTACTATTTTCCATATCCTGGAGTGAACATTTAATTTTTCTGTTGGTGAGTTCTGCAGCCGGTAGTGACACATATTTCCTGAAGTCAATATCTAATGTGTTAGAAACTTTTGAAAATGTATCTCAGTAATTATTTCCATGACTCTTTGCAATTGCAGTTGTGGAACCCCTGTCAGAATCTACAAAAGTTCTACAAAAGTTTTCCTTTATGTTTTAGCTGTTCAGTTATGTTACCTCTTATCATGTCATGTCATGTTAAAGAGCATCAATTTGCATGTAAATGTGATGAGACACAACAGGACTTGATGTTTTTCAAGAGATGTGACACAATATGACATATGTCACAAAATCATTGCCACTCATGAAAATACGTGACACATCAAATTCAAGAAAAGATTATTATAAAATTTTAGTGGCTATCCAACCAAATAAAAACAAATATTTCAAATTGGAAGCCAATTGTGTGGGTGTAAAAATAATAATTCATCTAGTCATTGCATATTTAACATGAAGTTTACATTTCTTCTACATAAACTTTTAGGGACCATTTAGGAAATATATGTTCAGTTATGTTTCTTAAGCTAGTGTAGTTGTATTAGCATTACATCTAAGGGTCTGTCTACACTGTACCATTATTTCAAGATAACTAGCATTTCTTTGAAATAACAATGCGAGCCTCTACACAGCCATTCAATTATTTTGAAATAATTTTGAAATAACGAGAGGCTTATTTTGAAATCTATAAACCTCAGTCTGTGAGGAATAATGTCTATTCTGAAAAGCTATTTCGAAATATGGGGTGTGTAGACACTCCACTGCTGCTCTTTCGAAATAGCCCTTCATCAGGGTCGTTCTAAGTTATTCCTCCCAGTGCTTCCTGGGGCTCTAAATCGAGATAGCATGTCTATGTTAAGGAAGCCTGCCTTGGACTAATTTTGAGGCTTCCCTGTAGTGTAGATGTGCTATTTTGAAATATGCTATTTCAGAATAACTATTCCAGAATATCTTATTTCGAAACAAATGTGAAGTGTAGACATACCCTAAGTATGAGTGTTGACCACTTTTCATGTATCTCATCCATGTAGCTCCTCCTTCAAGACAGATTTGGGATATTCTATTGTAAAAAACACAATGCACAGAATATATTTATTTTGCCTTCTTGTAACTATTAGCAGGCACTGAGTGTCTTCTGTGGTTCTAAATCTGAAGAATGGAATAGCTATTGCTATTTAGTATAAGTTTCAACCCCACCAATCCAATAAGAAAATATTTCTAGTAAGAATTGCATGGTGGGAGATTAAAAACCAAAAATAAATGAGTTGTTGCATATTCTGACAAATTCAACGTCACTACAGGATTAGACCCAAATAGACTTTTAAGACTGGAGAACGGACAACTGGCAGTATTCAGCAAGTGGTACAACAGCATGTACAATATTACAGAGTAAACAAGAAAAACAAACCCCACCCCTATTTCCAAAGGGGAAAGACAGCTTCATTCTGTGAAGGGGCATGAAAGATGATGTGGGTGCAATCTATTGTCCTGAGTGCATTAGGGAACCTTGAAATGTCATAAAATCCCTCTTTGATCTGTTGTCACTACTGTTGGTTGCATGGAAAATTAACATATTTAATTAACTGCCTGACCAAAGCAGCTGTTACCTTGTATAAAACCTTGAACACGAATGCCCAGCTTATCCCACTAGGTGCTTGAATCTGCCAGTGGCATAAGACTGATTATATGTTTATACGGAATGGCACAGCATGACTCCTCTTGCAGTAGGCTCAAGTCAAGATCTTCTTTAAATTCTGCATAGAGCATAATGATGCTCCAGCCCAAATTGCTTAATAATGTCCTAGTTCAGGCCAACCAACAAGTCATACCATGCCCAGCAAAATAAGCCCTGGCCAAAATAACTGCTTTTCCTGCTTTGCATTCCTGACATCTAAAAGTGTCCCTGCTGCCTAGACCATTGATAGGTTTGGCATGTAATTTCCCTGTGAATCCTCCAAGCACTATTTTATTTATATATCATTTCTATCATTTATGACAGATGGTTACTTGTCTTAAATATTTAAAAAAAAATCCTGGCTGCAAAATTTCTAAATTAAAAGTAAATTATCCAAGTCAGAAGCAACTTTCAGCAGTTTTCTAAGTTATTATTGCTAAAATGTTCATGCAATGCATGAGACTTTATATGCATTCATTTTGTACATATTTATTTTCTGACCATTGAAAATACTTTTTTAGTTAGAAGCAGAGAACAACACTTTTTTTCCATTCATGAAGAAACCATTGCTTTTTGCATTTTAAAAGAGTATGCCTTGCACAGAGCAGATAAAAAAAGATTTCTAAATGGAACTGTCTTATGAATTAAGGTTTAGAAATACTGTAATATATACACACATGAAATATCTTGTGAGTGTTGTAGTTTTCACTACTAAATATAGCTCCATTTTCAATAATGTAATATTGTAACAATAACATAAACACTTGTCCAGTATTTGGAAAGTCTGTCTTAAGACAACATGGGCTAGATCCTCAACTTGTATAAATTGGAATAACACCACTGATTTCAAAGGAACTATTCTGATTTAAGACAGATGAGAATCTGATCCATATACCTTTAAATAACTTCACATTCTTAAGGTTCAGCCCTAGATACATTTAGAAAACAATCAGTGATTTGATCAAATGTTGGTCAGTATACATCTATTATAATAGTATCTTGTTCTTATGTTCGCTTGAAAATCTCAAAGCACAATGGAGAGTCTACAATCCTGCAAAGTTATGCACATGGTTTATTTCATCTATGTGACTAATTCCATTAGTGTCAATAGGGTTGTGGATGCACATAAAGTTAAGCCTATGTGTAACTGTTTGCAGGATCTGGGCCCTACAAAGTAAACAGAACTTACAATGAACCCTTAAATATGGTGGGCATGAATGGGTGTGATGTCCCCAGATATCTCCTCAGTGCTCAATCTGGCTATTTATGGCAGACAGTACACATGACAAGCTAGGCATATAAAAACAAGTATTTGTAGAGTACAACAAAAACCCATTGGCACAAACATTCCACAATAACAAAACCACAATCAAGCCAAACATATATGAACAAAGTTCATGGATGCTGTTTTCACGGTGTTTGACAAACTCCTATGCTGGATATTTATGCTGTGTAACATTTCAGTTGTTACAGCTAATCAGAAAAATGGTATCAAACCTCATGTTTCAGACTATAAACTGGGATGGTATACAAAATGCAATTGGCAAGGTACATACTGGTATTGATAGGGATTTTACCTCCTTACGTGTCAGTTATTGGTAACTGATAATGGAAAGGTAACTGGACTCAGTCAGTACTGGCTTAAAAGAGCAACTCCTATATTATTTTATTTCTTTTTGATATTATTAACTTCAGCTATCTGACAGTTCTATCATTGTTTCTGAGATTTTACACCAAATCCTGAAGCCTAAGGATGCGTCTATACTGCACTGTTATTTTGAGATAACTAGAGCTATTTCAAAATAACAATGTGAGCATATACACAGACATTCCGTTATTTCAAAATAATTTCAAAATAATGAAGCAAAATGCAGGACAATGTAGCACTTTAAAGACTAACAAGATGGTTTATTAGATGATGAGCTTTCGTGGGCCAGACCCACTTCCTCAGATCAAATAGTGGAAGAAAGTAGTCACAACCATATATACCAAAGGATACAATTTAAAAAAATGAACAAATTTTTTTTAAATTGTATCCTTTGGTATATATGGTTGTGACTACTTTCTTCCACTATTTGATCTGAGGAAGTGGGTCTGGCCCACGAAAGCTCATCATCTAATAAACCATCTTGTTAGTCTTTAAAGTGCTACATTGTCCTGCATTTTGCTTCAACTACCCCAGACTAACACGGCTACATTTCTATCACTATTCAAAATAATGGATGGCTTATTCCAAAATCTGTAAACCTCATTCTATGAGGAATCATGCTATTTCGAAATAAGGCATGTGTAGATGCTCAATGGTTACTAAGTCAAAATAACTCCTCACCAGGGCCATTCTAAAGTTATTCCTCTCCAGTGCCTCCTGGGGCTCTAAATTGAGATAGCGCATCTGCAGTGTAGATCTGCTATTTCAAAATAAACTATTCTGGAAAGACACAATTTTACCCGAAATTCTAAAGATTTTATTCAGATTGATTCAAAATTCCCATTGACTGAGTAGGAGTTTTGCCTGAGTAAAAACCATGTAAAAAATCAGGATTTTGAGCCACAGTGAATAAAGCTAACTGTCTATGGCTAGCAAATATAATGATTGAACACCTGAAACTAGTCATTGTGTGTGGCAGGACAGTTACAAGGCATAAAAACTCTAATAGCTCATCTTTTTATCAAAGATTTTTAAAGAAAACCAGAAAAGGGTACACAATGGTAATATGAGTGAAAGTAGAACAAATATAAAACTGGAAACTTGTGTGGTCTCCTCTGATGCCATTCTCAAGATTTTTATTGCAAACACCTTTCCTCAAACATCCATTTAACATGCATCCATCTGTCAAGTGATGTTTTCCACTGCAGTGTTAATGTGCATGTGCCCCCTTCCACTTTGGTAGTTCACACCTTTAACTAGGGCTGGTGCCAGAGTGCAATAAACAGGCATCCACAGTTTCAAGTACGAAAGGCTCAAAACATGAGAGACAATTCATCAAATAAAAAACACACCAAAAGGACAAAGGCAGAATCAAATTTATATTTAAAAGGCACGAGGAGTGATACCCTTTAAAATCTTCACTAATCAGTAGTTTAAAAAATTAGACATGACAATAGGAAAAACCATTACAAACAAAACCCCGACAAGAGGGGACGCTTATGTTAAAATGAGAGGATGTGCTTGGAAGTACATCCTATAATATTTTATCTTGTTTGAAAAAAAATCCTTACCTTACTTTATTAGTGACAAGACCCCCAAAAGTGCAGGAAATGTTTGCTTCTAAGGTTGACGATAAAATTCCAACTGTCTATAGGAAAAAAAGGATCAGCAAGAATATAAAAACCTGACAAAATATAATATGAAAGTTACTGGCTTAATGAAATATTAAAATTGAATCAGGAATATTGTTCTGGCATTAAAATAAACAATAACATTTCTTCCTAGTTATGGTTGACTTCAATTCTTTAAAAATTAATTATTACCTCTTTAAATATTTGATTAAATTAGATTTGGGTGGCTTATCGCCATCCACAAAACACACATTGTTTTGTGTAAATTTGCTTTCTTCAGTTTCTGACATGTAAAGGCATGTTATATAGTTGTATGATTATTTGAAAGCTAAATCCAATGACTCTGCTCTGGCAGTCTGCAAAATGTATACAACTGAATCTCTGACACTTTGAATGAAAATGCAATATTATGTTAAGAAATCCCTAATAAAGTGAGAAATGTGAAATAGTGAAATTACATTATAAGGTAGCTAGGACTTTTCCATCGTATCTTATTATCATGTTGCTGTATCTCACACTGTAGATAGGCCACTTTATTTTTAATAATTTTTAATTAGGATTTTGGGATAATAGCCTGGCAATCACTAGAAAACACTAGGCATATGAGGTCTATTCTGCTCTCAATGCATGGAAATTTATATCTAGCTCTCCTAGATAGCATGTGGCAATAAAATCTAAGAGAGGTACAACAATTATGTCTCAAGCATTGTGATAAAAGTGAATTATCATATCCAACAAGGTGAATAGGAAATGTTGCTGGGTAACTACAATGTGAGAAACAAATTATACAATTTTAGTAAAAGAAGATTATATATATTAAGGCTGCTCTTACTATGATCATGTTTTGGCAAGATGATGGGCTGATAGCCCTTTTTTCATGGAACTATGCAACAGAACAGCAGCAGCATAGTATTCCCCAAAGTGGCCCACTCCTGCTCTAGTGGGAACGCTAAAGTGGTGGAAAGAGCTGTGTTGTCTCCATGGCTTGCTAGTTCTTGCCCTCCATATCAACAATGCTAATTCTAGGTTTCCCTGGTCCTAGTCTCTCATCATCATAGCACATGATGGCTGTATGTTTCTCTCTCTGAAGGGAACTCAGTCCATTTCTGAAGTGGAAAGCATCTTCAGAGTGCCAATAAGAATGCACTCAGAGTGAGGGTATTTGTTGGCATTGAGGACACCTGCCATTTAAATAATTCCCCCAAAATAGGGAAATGAGATGAAGTTTGGATCCTGATTTGAAGCTGAACTCCTATGTTCACACAGGACTTTCCAATTCATACCTTTGTAAACAGAGAGGCGTAGGTCTCAATTTTCCCACAATTCAAGAAACAAGGATGTTTGGATTTGGGAAGTTGGGGGGAGGAGGTTCAGGATCACATCTGCTTTCAACCACCCGATAGCATTATAAGCACATTCTTTTCCTTCTCTTTCAATACCACAATGGCAGCAGCTGGCTCCCAGACACAATATGCAGGGGCATAAGGTTGAAATTGCAACTGACTTTGTGGCTAGGTACACTAGATGATATTTTCTTTACTCTTCCACAGTTTGAGAAATTAACACATATTCATCCCTTCCATGCAAAATCTCTTGGAGGCTCTATATATTAAGCTCTCATATGATAAAATGGCTGTATTTCCATATCAAGAATGATTTCTTTATGCATTCAAATGCTGATGATCATGTCTTCTAGAAAGGTGTAAAATATTCATAAGGAATAGCAACATTCAAGGTTTTTAGTTTTATTATAAACTTGAAAATCTTTTCTAAGTTATACATGTTTTTTTTTAATCCAAGCACAACTAGGCCTCTATTTTAGACAAAGAGAAGGTTTTTAAAAATTAGATATATTTGAACATTTGCATATTCATAAGTTTTATACATTAAAATATTGACATTTTCAAGAAATTGTGAATAACTCCACATCAAGAAATGTTAAATTAAGTAAAACATTCTTACAGTGTGAATTTCTCTTCATTGGACACCCTTCCAGTCACCAAAATGCTTGTGTCCCCAATGTAAATTCACCAATTTGTCGCAGGAAGATACAATATAACTAAAAGAATGTATATTTATACCTTATATTGGCTATTCCCCATCTGATAATTCATCTCACTATTCTACATCCTACAGCTTGAACATTTATTTTTCAGCCTGAGACCCTTAACGTTTTAGGAAACAGTTGGCTTCTGGCACAAACTCCTTACATCCATCCCACTTGCACAAGCTTCTCAAACTAAAATAGAACTAAAGTGGACTGAAGAGGCTGACTGAGGCATTCATCCATCCCTTGCATCTGAAGTGAAGATACCCAAATAATAAATGTAAAATCTAGAAGTAAAATATCACACTGTCTCATGGAGAATGTGAAAGAAAGTGAGTGTCTGTAAATACCAGCCAATGAACTAGTCCTCCTGCTTCAGTACCATTATTGAGTGCTTCAGATGAACAGCTATATACAAGACCAAAGCCCTTAGTACAGGAAATAGGGGACAGGCAACAGTATAGGAATAATGTTTTCATGATTGTATGTATAGGAATATGAGGTTGATTTTCATATTTTGATTTTGCTATTCAGTAAAGTTTGGTTCCTAAGGCACTCTGTAAGGTCAGTCAGGGAGGCAACAAGAAGTAGCATTTGAGAAGTATTGAGGAAAGTTGGCTCAGTGCCCAAAAAACCTGTCCAAAATTGGAAATAAACTGTTCTTGCTGGCAAAAATCTTTGGTTGAGAAATCTGTTTCCTTGCCAAGTGGTATTGTGTACACTGGCTCACCTAGCATGGCCAGTTGATCCTTAGCCTTTGAGAGTCTTACCTGCCTGGCAATGGAGAAAGTGGGCTGGAGAACTAGTACCAGATAAAAATTACTAGCTCTTGAGAGTGGTGATCAGAGGGGCAAATTAGAGCTCCTTAATTAGATACAGCAGGATCAGCATCAAACTGGGAAACATGCCTCTCTAGTCAGTTGCCAGAATCTTGATGAGGGAAGTGGAGGTGGCAAAATCTCAAAACCCACTGCTATCAGGTAAATTAAAGGGAGGAGAGGAGACATTCATCTGCCTCCTGCCATGTCATCACAGCTGCTACTTCTATTCTTTCTTGGCCCAAGAAGACATGGCTTCAAAGTGGCAAGAAGCAAACTGCCTTTTCCCCATGGCTCCTACTACCAACATTCAATCAGATACCTAACATATGTAAGCAGAGCATCTCTGCAACTAGAGCACACAGAAGGAGAGAAAAAGAGACATAGCCCACCCACTCCATTAATCTATCTCTAGCAGCACAATGACAGTTCACCAGCATGCCACCCCAACAACATCCAAATCATCCTCTTTGCCATGATACTACATGCTTAGTGGATATGAACAGAAAGTGAATCACAAGAACAAACCATGGCTGGAAAGGTGCTCCCAGGTTCAACAAGTCTGAGAATGCCTGTACTGGACTAGACAGCCAACTAAAACTGTTAATCCAATAGTTTTATTTTTTTTTAATTTCAGAAGTCATGGAATAAATTTTACTAATATATTAATTAGTTTGATTAGGTCTGTAAAATGAACAAATGGGGAAATGTATAATATAACTTATTAAAAACATATAATGTGTCTAATATATTATTGCAGTAGTGATTAATCTTCAAATTTGCCAGCTCTCTATCAATGACAAACAGAGCCCAAGTTCACAGTGGCATATCTTACAGCATGGATGAGAGCACTAATGGATTTCTATGCAAAAAAAAAAAAAAGCTGGGGGGAGGGGAGGAAAGCAAGTTTCAGAGCCCAGGTCTACAGTCTGGAGCTTCTGTTATGGTGTTAAAAGTAGCTTTGTAGACATATGAATTTGGGCTGGAATTCAAGCCCTGAATCCCACCTGCTCCTTGGGTTTGAGAACCTGATCCTCATCTTGAGACCAAATTTAAACTCAGGGTCTGAGATTAGCTACCACAGGTTTTTTTTTTTTCTTCCATTTAGACATACCCTAAGACAATATTGTAACTATAAAGAAAGAACTGATTAAATACAAGATGAACCTCTCTAGTCCGGCACCCTCAGCTCTGACTGTTGCTGAACCAGAAAATTTGCTGAACCATGGGAGGTAATATGTCCAGCAGCATTACCAACATTTCCACTACTTACTGGGCTCTTCAAAGACATTTAGGGGGAAAATTGCAAGCAAATAACAGCACAGAACTCTAGGAGTCAGGACTGCTGGCTGTAAACATACTATATGGGTCTGTGGGAAACTTGGCCATTCCCATAATAGGTGGACATCCAGCTAACTAAAATCTTTTGGAACTGCTCCCACAATTGTTACTGAACCAGAGAGTGCCAGACTAAAGAGGTTCAGCTTGTAGAAGGTAATCTTATGATATTGGGAACTTGGACTTTGATCTGTCATTGAGCAGGAGCTGACAGTTGGCAAATTTTAATCACAAAATAATTTTTAAAATGTTGAGCTATTTAATGTTATTTGACACATATTCCTTACTATTCATTTGTTTATAGAACTAATTGAACAATTCATCAACATATCATTTGTATGCTTTCCTTATTCATTGAAGCCATGGAACTAATTCTGTATCAAGACATCCAATGAAAGATGTCAGGGTTGCTGGGTATTCTACATATCATGACTGTGAGTCCTTCATGATCATTTGTGGAAGTAGGACTCAACCTTCTGTTCCAGAAACAAAAACCTCTGCTGTTTAATATAAAGGATATTCTTTGTGGTCAGTAGCGGAAGGGTTTCTACAATTGTATAGGCCAGACACAAAGAGGTGGAATGAGCTAATATTGCAGTTAGGAGAGGGCAGTGACAGACAGGCAAAATTTCCAGAACATTATCAGTGATTCAGACTAGATGAACTCAGATTGGTGAGAGAAAGAAAACTTTCTAAGACATCAAGCACAATGAATGTTAAATAGTAGGAAATGCACAGCCTGAGAACATGAACAGTAAGGCTGTGTCCAGACTCCATGCCTCCGTCGACGGAGGCATGTAGATTAGCCAGCTCGGAAGAGGGAAATGAAGCCGCGATTAAAATAATCGCGGCTTCATTTAAATTTAAATGGCTGCCCCGATCTGCCGATCAGCTGTTTGTCGGCAGATCGGGAGAGTCTGGACGCGATGCCCCGACAAAGAAGCCTTTCTTCATCGACACAGGTAAGCCTCGTGAAACCAGGTTTACCTGTGTCGATGAAGAAAGGCTTCTTTGTCGGGGCATCGCGTCCAGACTCTCCCGATCTGCCGACAAACAGCTGATCGGCAGATCGGGGCAGCCATTTAAATTTAAATGAAGCCGCGATTATTTTAATCGCGGCTTCATTTCCCTCTTCCGAGCTGGCTAATCTACATGCCTCCGTCGACGGAGGCATGGAGTCTGGACACAGCCTAAGCTGATCTGTTATGATGGAAGGCATGTAGAATTGGAAGTAAAAACAACATGAATTTATGTTTTAGAAACACTTCACATCATGACAGGGGTTGTATACAATGCAATGGAATGTTCAGTGATCTAGTCTGTATGGTTATGTCTACACTACAGTGTTATTTCGAAATATCTAATTTAGAAATAGTTATTTCAAAATAGCTTATTTTGAAATAATGTGTCTACACACAAAATGCATTTTGAAATAGCTTTTTTCTTTTTCAAAATAGCGTGTCCACACTGAGTGGACACTGAATCGCATTTAAGGCCAGCCAGAACCGGTTCTGGCAGGACATCAGGTCAGGAGTTAACCTCAGGCAGCAGCCACACAAGGTATCTGAGACCTGTGCTTAAAAGGACCCCTCTCCCCCCCGGACAGCCGGCTCTAAGATTTCCCTGCTTGCTTGCCAACCTTGCTGAGGGACAGCAAAGAATTTTTTTTTCTGTGTGCTCTGGATGCTCACACTCAGGACACCACAGCACTGTGCAGCATGGAGCCGGAGCCACCCCAGGCACTCTGGTGCTTCTCCTGGACTTGTTGCTGTAAGCCTGGCAGCACGTTCTGCAGGCAGTAACAGTTTCCCTTGTGTTCCACGGGGGGCTTGTGACTCATTCCTCCCTCATGTCCTTCTACTTACCCCTCCCTAACTCCCCTTCCTTCTGTACAATAAAAGACACATGTTCATTACAACAAAGCCTCTTTATTGAACAAAACTGGGAGGTGTGGATGAAACTGAGGTGAGACTGGGGAAAGAAGGTGGGAGAAGGGAGGGAGAAACCTGGGATGAGGGAGCTGACAGGGGGAGGCAAGGGTGGAAGGGGGAGGAGAAGCTCATGGCTCAGGGTTGGGGATCTCGCCGGCCCAACTGTCTCCCAGCAGCGTGGGTGAGGGGGCCTTGGCATCTCTGGGGGTGTGGGGAGGAAGTAGCGGAAGGGGGAGAAGGAGTGGGAGGAGGAGCGGTAGCTGGGGAAGCAGCAGGGGCAGGAGCAGCAGGAGGCAGCAAGCTCTGCCCCAGGGTCAATAACAACCTGAGAGGCACGGACCATCCTGCCCCCAGGATGCAGTCCACGGCATCAAAATAGGGAAGAGGTCTGGGTCTGCCCTGGTTGGGAGTTGCCTTCTGTGGCCCTGGCATACACCTGCCGCAGCTCCTTTATTTTCATGCAAACCTGCTCCTGGGTTCACATGTGGCCTTTCATGGCCAGGCTGGCAGCCATATTTATTGAACAAAACTGGGAGGGGGGATGAAACTGAGGTGAGACTGAGGAAAGAAGGTGGGAGAGGGGAGGGAGAAACCTGGGAGGAGGGAGCAGACAGGGGGAGGCAGAGGCTGGGGCCACTGGGTCAGGTGCAGCGACTGCTGGCTCTGGGCTGACAGGCTTGGAGCTGGCACGGGCACTGTGGCCAGAGTCTACCACTTTAAGGGCTCCGGAGAGAGGGGAAGGAAGAGGAGTTTTCTTGGTTGTGCCCAGAGTGGCCACCAGGGCACCCTGGAAAGGGCTGGAGGCCCCTTATTTTGAAATAAGCATCTACACATCAGTTATTTCGAAATAGCAATTTCAAAATTGGTGCTATTCCTCATGGAATGACGTATACCAATTTCAAAATAAAGCCTCTGTTATTTCAATTTAATTTCAAAATAGTGGTTTGGCTGTGTAGACGTTGGTAAAGTTATTTCGAAATAACGGTTGTTATTTCGAAATAACTTTGCTGTGTAGACATACCCTATGAAAGATTCTAGTGTGATGTGGATAGGAAGGAAAGGGAAGAGGGACAAAACAAAAAGAGGACTGGAGTGAAGAGCTCACTCACATGGCATCAAATCTTAATCTGACTCTAAGTAAAAAGGTAAATTTGACAGCTAGAAGTCCAAAATCCTTCCTTTGGGGCAAGAATCAAAAATGAACTTAGGGGTATCAAATCCAGAACCCCTGGTCTGATCAAAAATTTACAGGCTACTCTGGACATAATTCTTCCGAGAATGGTAAATGTGTTTGCGCTGTCCTAAAGGTCTGATAGCATTAATGACCCACCAAAAAATAGGATCTTTATGGAGGAAGACACCCACTCCCCTTTCACATGACACTAACATTTTTTTCCATTTTCAGCCACCCCACCCTCCTACAAATGCAGCAGCAGTCACATACAAGAAATTACATGTTTTCCTTAGCACTCCTCAGTCTCTCTGTTTCAGCAGTTAATTTATACCTCATTCTCATTGCATAGTTTATTTTATATAGGAAAACATTTACTCTGTTGTATTTATTCGGAAGGAATCTGTTTGTACAGTTCTATTTTTGTTGGCAATGTTTGTTCCCCATTTCCCAATTCCACACCCCTTATTCCACTATTCTTGTACCTTTCCACTTTAATCTGATGTGTTTCTTCAGGCTCCTCTCCTTCACAAAGTACTTCCTTCTGCGGACAGTCAAGGCTTTGGAACTGGTTACTGAGTGTATGTCTGGACTGAATCCCTCTGTCGGCAGAGGGATGCAGATTAGGCAGGTCGACATTACAAATGAGGCAGAGATTTAACTATCCTGTGCCTAATTTGCATAAAAATGGCTGGCGCGTTTTGCCAACTCAGCATTTAGTCAGCCAAAAGCGGCAGTTTAGAGGGGGATCTGTCGAGAAAGAAAGCCTTTTTTGACAGATCCCTTATGCTTCCTGCAAGGAGGTTTACAGGATCTGTCGAAAAAGGCTTTCTTTCTCGACAGATCCCCTTCTAGACTGCTGCTTTTTGCTGACTAAGTGCTGAGTTGGCAAAACGCGTCAGCCATTTTTATGCAAATTAGGCACGTGATAGTTAAATCCCTGCCTCATTTGCAATGTCAACCGCCTAATCTGCATCCTTCTGCCGACAGAGGGATGCAGTCTAGACATACCTCGAGAGAGGCAGTCAAGCTGTTAGGCCTCGAAAATGTTCAGGTATATATTACAGAGGTAAGGTAGGGGACATAATAGCTTTCATTGGCCCAACCTCTGTTAATAAGATATTAGATCCCTACTTTGCCTCTCTCTCATATCATAGCCTGTGACTAATTTGGCTATTGTGCACCACAAACAAAAAAGTATATTTTAGATAAGACTACACGAAAGGATGGAAAACTGCCCTACACAGTACATGGGGCAAGACCAATTAGATTTTTTCTGTTCTTTTTATCAATAATTCTGTGAACATCACCATTAACATTGCTCTAAAGATATTCTGATATGTTCTTTCTTCTCCATAAGAAACCTCTACAACTGGAGACCATTTGCATTAGGTCCAGACTAAGAGCCCAGAGATTATCTCTAGATTCAGGACTCCCACATGGCTGCATAATACAATACTGTTAGGGACTGTCTACACTACAGAGAAGATTGCCACTACTGCAGTCAATCTTCCAGGGTTTGAATTAGCGGGTCTAGTGAAGACACACTAATTCAAACTGAGAGGGCATTTTTGTCTGCATCAGTTGTCCTACTCCTGTGAGGAGTAAGGGAAGTCAGCAGGAGAGTGTGCTCCCATAGACCTCCCACTGTGCAGATGGTACCAAAATATGATTTAAGATACCTCAATGTTAATTATGTAGCTGGATTTGTGTATCTTAAGTTGACTTTCTTCTTTAGTGGCGAGGAGTCCTGTGGTACTTTATAGACTAACCGAAGTGTTGGAACATGTCTTACGAAGTGGGTCTTTGCCCATGAAAGCTAATGCTCCAACACTTCGGTTAGTCTATAAGGTGCCACAGGACTCCTCGCTGCTTTTGCAGATTCAGACTAACACGGCTACCTCTCAGATACTCTTTCTCCTTTAGTGTAGACCAGGCCTTAGACTACTTTACCGGGAGGGGAAGGGGAGCAAGGGGAGGGAGAAGTGGTCATTTTCTTACATGAGGTCTTTTTGATACATTTGTTTTCTTTTAAAAAGGTGTGTAAGGTTAGGATTTCCTTTGGAAATGATGTTCATTAAAACAAAAATGTAATTAGTTATCTGGATTGCTTCATGAAGAAATGTTATTTTACTGCCTAATGTTAGAAGAGAATGAGAAATTAACTTTGAGGCCTAAGTACACGCCTTCTGATATCTGGAATTAATTTTGCTGCTGGATTTAGCTGTTTCCCTTGAAAATTCATAGATTTGTGTGTCAGCTTCCATGGAGAATCAATAAACTCAAAGCTAACCAGACCTTTCACTTTTACTAGAAGTCAGACAAAATTCAACCCTCAGATCCAGACTCCACAGAATTTTACAACGGTTTAGGTTCAGATCTGCAGCCACGTCTCCAGTTCTTGTTCTGGGTGGATCAGAAACTAGAACCTTCTGAGCACTGGGCAAGAAGTGGCTGAAATCTTGCAAGAAATGACTTTCTTGTGAAACCTTGAAAGGTTTAAAATCTGCTTTGGTTAAGTACTCATGAGACTGCTACCTATTTTGACCAAAATCTCAGGTAAAAATTGCAAACATATTGATAGTGCTACAAGACCAATTTTTATTTTATTAGCAACAGAAGAAAATGAAAAGAAAAAGAAAGAAAGAAAAAGATCAGAGAATGCAAACCTAAAAATTGGTTCAGGGCATCCAAATCTTTCCTTCACTAGAACCTGGCTCAGATTCTCTTTCCTTCTGGTAACTCTTTCATATCCTGGAGAGGGTTCTTAGTCCAGCCTACTCTTAAAGGGATAGCCTCTCAATGAAGGTGTATATACAGCACATTTTAAAACTGAAGATAAATTTAAAATTCATATAAATACTGTTAACTATATGAGTATAACTTTTTCAGCAAAAATAACACTAGGACAACTGCTCAAAGGTTTCTCCTGAGAATCCTTACCCCCTTCCCTTCACTATAGGGAAGGATGATAGAACAGGAAAAAACTCCAAATATATCCAGAGCCCAAAGACATATCTAAGGAAAAGAAAGGTAAAACCCTACAGCTAGTCTGATATTTAGATTGATAAAATCTTCACCTAAAAAGATTACTGCTCTGGTTTATTTGTAGAATATTTGATTTTTTTCAGATACCTACAGCAAATGAAACATATCGGAATGTATAAAAAACAGGTGACAATGTATTTGAATTCTGTATAATATAATGAACTGCATTTTCATTTGAGATGTGTAAAAATAAAATACTGCAGGGAGAAAGCGTGTGTCACTGAATCCCTCATAATAGGCAACACAAGCAGTAATGTGTGAAACCAGAGTAATTCAAAATATATTTTTTATAAGAATCACCTTTTAAGGGCGGATAGAATAGTTATATTGTAATATTTTAACATTTGCTATTAGGAAAGGTCAAGAACAAGATCACAAAAATCTTGGTCCTTTAAAGTGATTTTATGTTACTCTCATTCCTGCTGCTCCCCCTTCATGGGAGCAATTGATACAAAGTGTAGGGTGCTGAGAGGAACTCCATGGGGATCCCCACCACATGGCACATCAGAGCACCATAGCACTGTTTTCCTATGAGTGTCTGAGTAGATGAGGTGTATCTTGCAATTCTGTGTGCTATGACCTAGTTCCACTTTAGTTAAACCCTCTCTGAATTTCCCACATGGGAAAACAAGTTCACCTTAGTGGATGTGGATATACAGACAGAAAGAAATATATATACTGACACCAGAGATTTCCTCATGTGGTCAGAAGAACCACTCCTGGGACTCAGGGGGGTACATCTACATGGTGGCACTATTTCAGGACACTTCCGGTATCCTGAATTAGCTATTCCACCTCTTCACAGCGTGCCCATTATTTCAAAATATTTTTCAAAATAACAGGCTTGCTATTCCAATGTTCCTGTAAATCTTGTTCCATGAGGATTAAGGGATGTTTTGGAATAGTGGTTTATTTCAAAATTAACTTGAAATAAGCTACACAATTTGTGTAGCTCAAATTGTGTAGCTTATTTCAAGTTAAGGGTGCAGTGTAGCTGCACCCAACTGAAATTAAAAAAGATTCACTATCTGGGAAAAAGAATGTCAAAGTTAGACTCAGGACTCATGATTTTCGTAGACCACTCTGTTTTATTAGCAAAGCGCTTCACTAAAACAACCAGAAAAAGTGAGCCCCCACAGAAACCCAAGTCACCTTATTTATACAGATATAGGAGGAGAGTAGACAAAGGATTGAAAAAGGGCGCAAACTGACAAGGTTATGTGGGGTCAGTCAAATACCTCATTTCCTTATTAATGCTTACCAAACTCCTGTTAATGTCTCACTATCACCCTTAAGTGGAATGTAGCGGGGTTCCCGCTCCACCACAGCGCCCCTGCCGTCTGCTCGGGGAATTATATCTGCCGGCAGGTGGCGCGGTCTCTTCGGGACACTGCCCTCCGGCAATGTCCACAATAACCTGAGCTTTTCCCCCCTTCCGGGGGATGGTTCGTTGTATGCCAACCGGCCTTTAGGAGGCGGATCCTCCGCCTTGGTACACTGGATGGCTAGTCCATCCCATGGCCCTACCGTGCCTTAGAGTAGTCTGAGTCCTGGCCCTTTAAAAGGTCCAATCCTGGTGCTGGCCGGGTGTCAAAACCCTTATACGGATGCCCAGGCCCTCGAGCAGGGCAGGGTAGCAACTGCTGGCCAGGCCCCAATGCAAGGTGGGGCCGCAAACAAACCCACAGATCTGTAGGAGCTCCTAGTTCAAGAGCGGGGCCGGCAGTGCAGCTGCAGCAGTGGCAAGGGGGTGGGAGACTGCCACCCGGTTAGTGGGTGGCAGGGGGCGCAGGCCCACCCACTCCACTGCGCCCCGGCCCAGGGGCCCTGGATGCAGCCGTTCAGCTGCTACGGGCTCAGCAGGGGCTCCAGCCTGCAACTTGCTGGCCTAGGGCTGTCCTCAGCCCATGCTACCCCCTGGGCCACTCCTCGTCTCCCCCCCCTTCCCCAGTACCTGTAGCCTCAGCGGCCTGTCGGGGAGTTGAGGCCCACGTCGTCTCCGCAGGGGCCGGCGGCCCAATCCAGGGGTTAAGAGGTCGGAGCTCTGTAGTGTCCCGTGGGGCTTGTCCAGCCCGGCGTTCCCGTACCACCGGGGGTCCAGCTGGTCCAGCGGTGCGGTCCTGTCCTCTGGGTCCGCGAATGGTTCAGCTGGCGGGCCAGGCCAGGCCTTAGTAGCCTGGGCAGGGAGTCTCTGGCCGGCCTCTGGGAAGGTGGCTGAGGGCGGCCTACCCCGGGTCTTAGCCTCCCCAGGCAGGAGCTCCAGACAGGCCTCAGGCTCCCTCGGAGGCTGGCCTCTGACTGAGCTCCCAGGCAGCCTTCTTATAGTCCTAGCCCCGCCCTTTGACTTCCGGTCAGGTGAGGGGGCGGAGCTAGGCTGGCCCCAAAATGGCTCCCAGAGGGTTTCCTCTGCTTCCGGCTCAGAGGGCGGCCATTCCACCCCTCTACATGGAACCATTGTCCTGTGCCTTAACATCCTCCTTCCTGCTTACACACAAACAACTTTACCTTAACATCTCTCTCTTCCTGCTAGAGGAACAAACAACATTTCTTTAATTCATTCTACTTTTATAATATAATTCACTCTACTTTCACAAGAGAGAAGAAACTACTTCCATCCCCCTCCAAATAATCCTGAACCTCAATAAAGGAAAAAAAACACAAGCAAAATTGCAAAAGAAGCACAGTTGCTTTTCCGAAATAGCGTCTTTGAGAAAAAACCCTTCCTTTAAAATAACCCTTAAACCTCAAACAATGAGGAGTAAGGGTTATTTCGAAGGAAGGGTTTTTCTCGAAATAACCCCGCAGGGACTGCGTTTGTTTTCTCGAAAGATGTTATTTCGGAAAAGTGGCAGTCTGCGATTATGCAAATGAAGCATGGGAAATTCAAATCCGCACTTCATTTTCAATTTCAGGTCTCTGCATTTGCGTTCGTCTCTTGGAAGAGGTCTGCAACGTAGACATACCCTATGGGAAAGAATTAATGGATACAAATCAAATATCCGAAAAGGCAACACACGGAAACATGCTGGAGAACACTTTAACCTGCCCGGGCACTCAGTAATAGATCTCAAAGTTACCTTGTTGTTTCAGGCTAATTCCACAAGCCAAATACACAGTGAAGCCTTTGAATTTAACTTCATTTACACGTTTGGGACCCATAAAGGTATGAATAAAGACATTACCTGGCTAGCACACTACCTTCCACATCCTAATGACTTAAAAAACCAAACAATGGGTACTTAAGAACAATTTGCACCTTCTCTATCAGCTTCATGTAACATGAACACTTAGTCTAAATGACTATTTTTTTCTCCCTTCTCCCCCACCCATCCCCTACTTATATTGGAACTGGAATTTTAATTCTCCATTTATCTGAAGAAGTGGGTTTTACCCATGAAAGCTCATGATACCATTTACATGTTTCATTAATCTTTAAGGTGCTGCTAGACTATTCATTGTTTTTTAACTTTTTCCAGTTATAGACAAACTTGGCTACACCTCTGAAGTCCAAGGGAAGAGGCAGCCAAGTTACTGACCACTGGGTGCCTCAGTAACAGGTTACTCCTCCTTTAGATCTGAGTTTGTAAGAAAAACTCACACGAAAATCCAAATCACCTAGATCAAACATTTCACGCACCTATAGCAGACCATCTTTAATTTACATTTCACCTCAAATATAGGTAATACAGGCAGTCCCCGGGTTACGTACAAGATAGGGACTGTAGGTTTGTTCTTAAGTTGAATCTGTATGTAAGTCGGAACTGGCGTCCAGATTCAGCCACTGCTGAAACTGATCAGTTTCAACAGTGGCTGAATCTGGATGCCAGTTCTGACTTACATACAGATTCAACTTAAGAACCCCAGGCATCCCCAAGTCAGCCACTGCTGAAACTGATCAGCGGCTGATTCCAGGAAGCCGGGGGCAGAGCAACTCTGCCTTGGGCTTACTGTAGTCAGCCGCTGGTCAGTTTCAGCAGCGGCTGACTTGGGGACGCCTGGGGCAGAACAGCTGGGGTGCTGCTGGGTTGGTCCCGCAGCGCCGCTCCTCAGCGCTACTGGACCAACCCAGCAGCACCCCAGCTGCTCTGCCCCAGTGTCACATTACTGAATTGGAGGGAAGCAGCCAGATCGCTGCTGCACCCATAGGTGGGGGTGCTAGCCCCAACAATGATATAGAAGGGAGCCATATGGGGTATTGAATGGGAGCTTATTGTTTGTTGATCCTGTGTACACTGTTTATGTGAGTATATAATGTCTGTGTGTGTAGATAGGAATCTGTGTGGAAGCTGAATATTTCTTGGAATGGGTTAAGCATTGCTGTGAACAGGCTGAGTAGCGAGGCCCTGTGGGACAATGGCACTTGATGGGCCAAAGACACACCTAAAGCAGGAGGGCGGACACCTAAGAGCTGCCAGCAGAGAGAGGCTGAGGACCAGGTGACCGGCTGAGACCAGAAGAGGCCAGGAAGGGGGTATAAAGAGGCCATGCAGTCGATGCCATTTTGTTCTCAGCTCAGCACTTCATCCCAGAGGCAGCACTGCAGGGACTGAAGAGCCCGGAAGACCTGTGAACCCATCCTGATCGTAGGATGTGCAATAAGAACTTTTAAACCAGCAGCTGCAACATCTCTGCTAGAGCCTGCATCGAGAACTGGGAGATTCGGTGCATGTAACGTACTGTACTTTAATAACCTTACTCTCATGCTTTTCTTTCCTGTAATAATAAACCTTTAGATATAGATTCTAAAGGATTGGCCCAGCGTGATTTGTGGGTAAGGTCCAGAGGGTAAATTGACCAGGGATCTGTGGCTGGTTTCTTGGAACCGGACAGAACTTGTTCGGGGTAGGTGGGATTGGGTGCTAGGACCCCCCACCTGTATATAGGCCCGGGGCCATCTGGGGCACGGATATTGGTGGGGTGTCGGAGGGGTTTTGCTCGGGAGGCTTCAGGCAGGCTGCTGAAGCGCTCTGTGAGACTGGTTTGTGGCCTGTTTGGAGAGGTCGCCAGTCAGGGGGACTGTAAAGAGCCCCGGATTTGAGCAATTCGCCCTGAGCGGACGCCCTAAGCTGTGCCCAGACACGGCCCGGTCCGTCACACCCAGGCGTCCTGATTCAGACGCTGCTGGTCAGTTTCAGCAGCCACTGAATCAGGACGCCTGGGGCAGAGCAACTTGAGTGCTGATGGGTTGCTCCAGTAGCGCCGAGGAGCGGCGCTGCGGGACCAACCCAGCAGCGCCCCAGCTGCTCTACCCAGGCGTCGTGGGCAGAAAAGCCTGGTCTGCTGAGGGGAAGGGGGCACTAGCTGTGCCCCCCCAGCAGACCAGGGAGACGCGGAGCAAAGCCGCGGAGGATGCCCGCAGCGGGACAGCCTCCGAGGCTCTGCTCCCCGTCTACCTGGTCTGCTGGTCAGACCAGGGAGATGGGGAGCAAAGCCTCGGAGGATGCCTGCAGCAGGACAGCCCAGGTGCGCTGCGGCTGTCCCGCTGCGGGCGTCCTCCGAGGCTTTGCTCCCCATCTCCCTGGTCTGACCAGCAGACCAGGGAGATGGGGAGCAGCTTTTCTCGCCTCGGAGAACGCGGGCGGTGGGACCGCGGCTCATCTGGGTGTCCCGCCGCTCCCGTCCTCTGGGGCGAGAAAAGCCCCGTTCGTAACTGCGGATCCAACATAAGTCGGATCCGTGTAACTCGGGGCTGCCTGTAACTGCAACTGTGAAGCATACCAGTATTTATAATCCACTTGTCACTGAATTATATGTAAAATGAGCTAAGGTTAACTGAACAGTCATCCAAACTTGTTGGCACAGAAAGAACTACAGTGCGAGGGGTTTTTCCTATGATACTTTCATTACTGACCTTCCTTTTTAGCCTTCACTTGATGGATGCATCATGACTCTAATTCAGCATGGTACTTAAGCCTGTGCTTAACTTTAAGCATGTGAGTAAAACCCATTGACTTCAATTAAAAAGACAGTAGGCAAATGGGTTTCTCTTAATGGTTTAGAGATCTCTTCTTTAGAGATCTCCCTCAACCCATCTTTTTTCAGTACTGTTTCCTACCATAGGCCCGATTCAGGCAGCTACTGAACCACATACCTAACTCCAAGTGCATAAGTAGCCCCATTGACCTCAGTAATACTATTCACTAGTTTCAAGATAAGCAAATGAGTAAGAAACTGATTGAATATGCAACTCAATATCATTGCTGGAAGATGCTAACCCATTTCTGCGGGTGATCAATGTTCTTAAAGTACAAATGGAAGTTGATGATGAGCAACTCCACGGATCAAGGCACATTGCAGGATTACACTTTATATTGTCCCTCCAGGTCTTCTACAACAATGAAATAATGCCATATTGTTTGGCCTTTTATTATGATACATAATATTCGTAATTGCATCATAGTTTAACCTTCTCAGTGGCAGGAGATGGCTTTTCAATCAGTTATTGACCCTACCACATAGAACAGTTCTCTCTCTAAACTCATATGGGCAGTAGAAGCCTTTTTTCCCTGCAATTGTTTGCAAGTAGGATAATGTATGTGTCTAAAATACACCTCTCTAGTACACTGCACAGCCAGCTCTGCCTAATGCTTGTCCACTAAATAATCGCCATATGTGTCTGGGAATACAGTTTTTTTTAAAAAACAGAAGTTAATCCAGCTTTGTGCTGGATTAATTCCTAGTGAAGCTTGGAGATCGACAGCTGTTCTCTTCTTTTGGCTAGGAGTATTGCTCTTAAAAATAGATACATATTGTTCAACATCCCAGCTTTACCCAAGATATGCACAACTCCCCAGTTTCTTCTCTGATGCATGGACAGCAGTATTGTCTGAGTTTCTCGAATAAGTCTATATGACACTTAAGAATCTTCTTTGTTTTGGCACAGAGTAAGGAAGGTTTTGAAACTACCCTCCTCATTTGGTGACTAGGGGACAAGGAATATTTGCAAAGGAGACATCTGACAAAAAATAAAGACAGTATTAGCCAGTAAGACAACAGCAGAACCAGGTAAATCCCTAACTGGCTCTTATGACGGAAACCTTACAAACAAACAAACACACAAACAATATCCCACAAACCATGATTAATGAATATAGTTCCAGAAGTTTTTATGTATTTAAGCCATAGAAAACAAGGGTTAAAGAGGTAATATAGCTTCGGTGTACATTAAAAATAACTTGCATTTTCATTCAGAATGCTTCTTTTTTCTTCATTAGCCCAGATACCCAAAAAAGCACTGTGTACCCAAGTAAATTAAATGGAATTTCTATTTGACATAGCAAATGTACAATATACAATAATCAGAATTCAGTACAGCAGATAGGAAATGCTATCTGTATTGGTAGAAAAATCAGTTGGGAACATTTTCTTTAAATCTTTTCATTTGCTCCTATGTTTTGTTTTCTTAACCATAATGTGAAAGAAAGGCAAATGTTACCTAAAACAGTCTCAATTTGTGTTTATTCTCCTTTTTTATTGCCACATTTCAATAAAATTAATAATTCAATGTTCTAATATTAGTTGTCATCTTAGCTGTGATAAAATTAATAATTCAACACACTAATATCAAACAAATGGTACCTTTTAATGGTAGATGAGAAATACACTTTGCTGCATTGTGGGGAGTTAAATTGGGTAAGTTTCTCCACTTTATTTCAAATAAAATAATATTTTACTAATTAGAATATCATTGTATCATCTTCACTCAAGTTAGAGTTATCGGTAAGTATGGCTTCTACAAATCAACAGAGGTGTTTATTTTCCCAACACATTTCAATAGAAACCATAATATGAAGAGAACAGTGCCTGTACATGAAATCATTTTAAAATCTTTCCCTACTGAAATCATACTACAATCCTTTCCAGGGAATGTATTCACCATACCTGCAGTGTCCTGGCAAAATTCCAACTTGGGTAATTACAGTCAGCCTACCTAAATTCCTCCTGTAGTTTAATTTGCAAAGGTATTCTTCATTTCCCTGCCCTAAATTGTTGTGTAGTGTTGTGTGTGTGTTGTTAATCGGGTGCTGCACTTCTCTTCCCAGGGGTTGGCTGTAGTCCAATGCTAGGTGAAATGATTCCTGTGTATAGAATGCATCTCATTTTAAATCTGCAAAGAACATGAAGATCCTTTGGAAGCAAAATGCTCTGTGCATGACTGGAAGGTCGTTAGCTATACTGCAAATACATCCAATTCAATAGTCAAGCAGAAACACAAAAATATATAAAACAAATAGTTTTTGTACATTATGACATATGCTCAAAATTCACTTCACTTGATCATGTATCTCCCCAAAAAGGTAAAAGAACAGTTTAAAAAATGTATAGAAAAATGTCATCAAAATGTAAAGGATGTCAGAGCTATACAGTAAAAGCCAGATTGTTTCTGCCCCATGGGCAGGTGTGTGGATAAGCATGTAAAATGGAATTTTCCCATTACTTGCCCCTCACTGTGCACTGGTCAGCTTTAATTGCACTTCCAGTTCCCTCCTAAATGAATGGGCTGGTTACAGGTTCCCTGCAGGAACTAGCCTTTCTCAAAGGTGCTGGAAAGGACACAAAGAGACAATACCCACCCACCTGCAACAAGTAGAACTAGGTCTCTGCAGAGACCTAACTCAAATGTGCTAACACTTCCAGAGCTCCTCCTGGGAAAATAAAGTTTCACACTACCCTTCTCAAATCTTTGTTGTAATAGTAGGCATAAAATAAATGGTATGCGTCCAAGGGAGGGTAGATTTGCACTGTACTCATAAAACACAAGTGAAATATGATTGAAGTGCTGCAAAATGCACTGAAAACATAGGCAGTGATAACTGATTATTAAAAACAAGGATAATCTGTGATAGCAAAGTGACCAATAGCACAGGACTAAACAATTTCTTATTTGCATTATAATACCACAAAAACTTATAGCATCAAGCAGCATTCCCTCTAATCTTTCCCATCCATGGGAGGAATAGATTTTTGTGTGCACCATCAGCAAAAAGAAAAAAATCTAGCTGTGGGCACTCTGCTGGGTGGCATTTGCATCTGCCTCCTATAACTACTACTGGACATAGGTTAGTTACAGGATATGTTGAGATCCTTATTTAACAAATACACTGGGTCACATTCTGATCTCTGTTACACCAGAGTACTGCTACAGAAGACAGTAACTGAGATCAGAATCTGTCTCAAATACACTGTGAACAGTGTGAAAAGTTACATTTTATGTTGGATTCAGAGATAGCATAGCGCTTGTTGGATTCTCCTATCATTTCAACTGATTTCAACTGAAGTCTTCATTGACTTCAGTTATGGCCATGTTTGTTATTATGGGTTTTCAAAGGGTAAACAAGTATGATCCTGAATTTCCAAATGTGATCACATGTCTTGCAAATGTAGTCATTGTTGGCCTGAGGAGATTGAACCATTGAATTTACAACATGCTCTCTTCTCCTGCAGAAACCTCACACATTGCTCCTAAGAAGTGGACATGGCTTCATGGCACAGTCCTCTCCATCTGGGTCTTCCCTGTACAATGAATTCCCAGCTTTTAAAGTGTATCTTCAGTGCTTTGAGGTTGGCCTTCAAAGTGACTTTTTATGTAAGACAAGTAGGCAGTAATTCACATCTCCATGAGAAACTGTTTCAGTCTATACTCAGTAAAGGCTTATCAATATTAACACTTAATTCATGGCATGCTAAGACATTTTAAAACAGGGAAGATCAAGACACACTATGTTGTATAGCAGGGTATTGGGATAGATTTACACTTCAGCTTGCCATTAACTAAAGGTGCTCATAGACAAGCCCTGTGAAAGTACTGAATTGGCTTAATATTTGGATGGTTTGTTCTCGATTATGAGGCCTTGCAGTTAAGCTTCAATTTTAAAATAGGGGCTTTTTTTTAGAATTGCAACCTATTGTAACCTCCTTTTCTTTTATTTCATGGGGTTCAGCCAAAAAACATTTATTGCTTTAATTACAGCTGTTTCTGATGGCTCTGTGTTGATATGGAAACATGCCAGACAAGGTGGCAGTATGGAGCCTTGAGTGACTGAAAAGAAGTAATTGCTGTTTCAACACATGAGAAGGAGTTCAGGAAGTAGTTAACTATGCTTAGAAGCTAATGTGAACGACTTCATTAAGGGCAGACATTCCTGCATGCACACACTTACCCCCTTAGAAGATGAAAGTTCTTTGCCAATCAGTAGTGAGTTTTGTCAGGGATATAAAACTGATAGCTATTTTGAACCCCAGTCAGATCCAGCCCCGTCCTGTAGGGAAAAGATAAAGTTACCAGGGGGGATTCACACTCATTTGTGAGTTGCATGTCAATACAATTTGCTACAGAAGTCAGTGGAATTGAGACTTGGAAAAAATACCTTAAAGGAGCAATTGCAGACTGGAAGTCAAATGTTTTCAGGAGATATGCTATATAACTGAACTAGAGACCAGATAATTATAAGATATCTTGATAAGATGGAATCGCTAGTAAAATTTGCAAATAAGGAGAAGGAGGACTTCCTCATCACATTTACTCCTTAATCCTCAAGATCAGGAATTCAGAAGAAAATCCCAGTTTACCTTAGGAATACCGTGATGTGACTATTTTCAAGAAAGGAGACAAATCAGATTGTGGAAATTTTGAGGACTCTCCCTCTTGCCCATCTCCAGAAAGATGCTGACTGGCTGCTCTCCCTTGTAGAGAAAATCCTCCCAAAATCACAATCTGGGTTTAGCTGAAGCAAAATGCAGGAAAATGTAGCACTTTAAAGACTAACAAGATGGTTTATTAGATGATGAGCTTTCGTGGGCCAGACCCACTTCCTCAGATCAAATAGTGGAAGAAAATAGACACAACCATATATACCAAAGGATACAATTTAAAAAAATGAACACATATGAAAAGGACAAATCACATTTCAGAACAGGAGGGGGATGCAGGGGGGGGGGGGGAAGGAAGGAAGGTAAGTGTCTGTGAATTGATGATATTAGAGGTGGGGAGAGTGGGATGTTTGTGAGTTAATGGTATTAGAGGTGATAATTGGGGAAGCTATCTTGGTAATGGGTAAGATAGCTTGAGTGTTTGTTCATTCCTTTTTGGAGAGTCTCGAATTTTAACATGAATGACAGTTCAGAGGATTCCCTTTCAAGTGCAGATGTAAAAGGTCTTTGTAGCAGAATGCAGGTGGTTAAGTCATTGAGAGAGTGTCCTTTCTGGTTAAAATGGCAAGAAACTGTTTTTTCTTTGTGATCTTGTCTGATATCTGTTTTGTGGGCATTAATCCTTTGGCAAAGTGTCTGAGATGTTTGTCCAATGTACATAGGACACGGCTACATTTCTATCACTAATCTGGGTTTAGACCATCTTGAGGTAATACCATTAGGATCTTGACTTCATACCAAATTCAGGGAAAATGATGCAAATACTATTGACCTCATGAAAGCATCTGATTCTATGAACTATGAGGTTCAATGGCAAATTCTCCTCAAATTTTGCCCACCAAAATTTGTTTCTGCCTTCCAACTTTTCCATATTAATAGGCCAATTTTCAGCAATGGATCTGAAAAAGACCCCCTTCCTCATCAAGACAGGCATCAAATAAGTCGGTGTCATCCCTCCAACCCTCTTCTATATGGGTATGTCTACACTACAGCACTAATTCGAACTAACTTAGTTCGAATTAGTAAATTTGAACTAAGCTAATTTGAATTAGCGCAGCTAGACCTAAAAACTAGTTCGAATTAGCGTTTTGCTAATTCGAACTAGCATGTCCACATTGCGTGGACCCTGAACAGAGGTTAAGGATGGCCGGAAGCAGTGCCGGCAGGGCATCAGAGTAGGACTTAGAACGTGGAGCTGCTGTTTCAGGCTAGCCGAGGGCTCTGCTTAAAGGGACCCGACCCACACCCCGGACAGACAGTTCTCAGGGGTGCCCCTCTTGCAAAGCAGTCCTGGCTTGGAGTGCCCTGAGTGCCCACACTCGGAACATCACAGCACTTGGCCATCAGCCCGGCTGCACTTGCCGCAGGCTGCCATCTGGGGAGAGGGAGCAATTGGGGGGCTGCAGGAGAGGTTCCACCCCCAGAAGCCCGCAGAGCTAGCCCAGTCCTCCTCATCGGGGGCTCGTACCCCATTCCTCCCTCACCTCCTTCCACTTACCCCTCTCTACCCCCCTTCTTGATGTGCAAAATAAAGAAAACGTGTGTTCAGAAATAGAATCTCTCTTTATTGAACAAAACTGGGGGAGACTGGGAAAAGGAGGTGGGAGAGGGGAAGAGAGAGGCTGGGAGAGGAGAGGGCAACTACAATGATGAGGGGTTTGGAACAGGTCCCATATGAAGAGAGGCTAAAGAGACTGGGACTTTTCAGCTTAGAAAAGAGGAGACTGAGGGGGAATATGAGAGAGGTCTATAAAAGCATGAGTGGTGTGGAGAGGGTGCATACAGAAAAGTTCTTCATTAGTTCCCATAATAGAAGGACTAGAGGACACCAAAGGAAAGGAATGGGTAGCAGGCTTCAAACTAATAAAAGAAAGTTCTTCTTCACAAAGCAAAGAGTCTACCTGTGGAACTCCTTGCTGCAGGATGCTGTGAAGGCTACAACTAGAACAGAGTTTAAAGAGAAGTGAGATCAATTCATGGAGGTTGGGTCCATGGAGTGCTATTAGCCAGGGGGTAGGAGTGGTGTCCCTGCCCGAAGTTTGTGGAAGGCTGGAGAGGGATGGCACGAGACAAATGGCTTAGTCACTGTCTTCGGTCAATCCCCTCCAGGGTCCCTAGGGTTGGCCGCTGTCGGCAGATGGGCTACTGGGCTAGATGGACCTTTGGTCTGACCCAGTACGGCCATTCTAAGCTCAGGGCTCAGGGTCGGGGATCTCAGTGGACCACCTTGATTTTCATACAAACCTGCTCCTGGGTGGCCAGGCTGGCAGATCTCCTGCCCTAGACGGCTGCTTTCCTGTGCCTGGTGCGGAGGTCGTGGATGATGTCCACGATGTCTGCACTGGACCAGGCGGGTGCCCGCCTCTTGCGGTCCTGAGCAAGCTCCCAGGAGCTGCCAGCCTGGTCCCGGGAAGAGGGGGCGGGCTGGGGGGCATCGGGTGGCTGGCTCGAGCCGTGCCAGGTGCAGGGTCTGCTGGCTGGGTGCTGGCAGGCTTGCACCTGGCACGGGCACCGTAGCCAGCCCGTGCCCCTTTAAGTGCTCCGGGGCCGGGAGGGGGCATACGAGATTCCCTGGTGTTGGCCAGAGTGGCCACCAGGGAAAGCTGGGGAGGGCTAGCCTCCCACTAGTTCAATTAAGGGGCTACACAGCCCTTAATTCGAACTAGTAAGTTCGAACTAGGCTTAGTCCTCGTGGAATGAGGTTTACCTAGTTCGAACTAAGCGCTCCGCTAGTTCGAATTAAGTTCGAACTAGCGGAGCGCTAGTGTAGCGCCTATCAAAGTTAATTCGAACTAATGTCTGTTAGTTCGAATTAACTTTGTAGTGTAGACATACCCTATCTTCCTTGCTCCACCCTTCATCTCATTGCTAACAAATTCATTTCCAGACTTGACATTTAATACATAATGTATGGCATGCTCTTCTATCTCAATCGCCTCTGATCCAAGACAAAGATTAGAATGAAATTTGTCATTGAACTTCAATATCCAGACAATTGTGCCCTGTGTATCCAGTCACAAGATCTCAAAAAAAGGTTGACATCTCTGAAGCCCACAACCTCACACTCAGCACCAAAGGTACAAAAGTGCTTCACCAGAAGGCTGCAAACCATCAAAATCCTGCCTCTGCGTTTAGAATAAACAAAGAGATACGGGAGAATATTTAAGATTTCCCCTGCCTTGGCAGTTATCTGTCACAAAAGGCCGACAGTGGTGAGAATATTGATCACCCCCTCCAGTGAACCAGAGAGTATGTCTTTGAAGATCATGACATTAAGCGCCAAACCAAACATCTTATATGCAGTAAAACTCCATTAGTCCGGCATCCAATGCTCCGGGACTCCTGATGGTCCGGCACCATCAGGAACCTGGAAGTGCACTCAGCTGCTGCTGAAACTGACCAGCAGCTGAATCGGTAAAGCCGGGAGCAGAGCAGCTGGGGTGCTGCTGGGTTGGTCTGGTAGCGCTGCCCCTCGGGGCTGCGGGACCAACCTGGCAGCACCCCAGCTGCTCTTGGGGACGCCTGGGGCAGAGCAGCTGGAGTGCTGACGGGTTGGTCCCGCTGCGCCAAAGGACGGTGATGCGGGACCAACCCGGCAGGACCCCAGCTGCTCTGCCCCAGGGGTCCCCGATTCAGCTGCTGCTGAAACAGTTCAGCGGCTGACTTGGGGACCCCTGGGGCAGAGCAGCTGGGGTGCTGCCGGGTTGGTCCCGCAGCGCCGAGGGGCGGCGCTACAAGACCAACCCGGCAGCACCCCAGCTGCTTTGCCCCAGGCGTCGGGATTCAGCCGCTGCTGAAACTGACCAGCAGCATCAGTTTCACCAGCAGGCTGAATCCGGACGCCTGGGGCGGAGCAGCTGGGGTGCTGCCAGATTGGTCTTGTAGTGCCGCCCCTTGACGCTGCGGGACCAACCTGGCAGGACCACAGCTGCTCTGTCCCAGGCGTCCCCAAGAGCAGCTGGAGTGCTGCTGGGTTGGTGCTGTAGCGCCACCCCTCGGTGCTGCGGGACCAACCCGGCAGCACCCCAGCTGCTCTATTGCAGGCATCCCCGATTCAGCTGCTGCTGAAACTGACCAGCAGCGGCTGAATCAGGGACTATCGTAAGGGGGGGCTATATGGGGTCTGGGGTAGCATCCTCTCCCACCCCACTCCAGACCCCTCATAGCCCCCACTTCTGATAGTCCGGCATATCTGATAATCCGGCACCCCTGGGTCCTAAAGGTGCCGGATTATCGGAAGTTTACTGTATTAGGTTGTCGTTATATCTGCCTTCCTTTATGGTGCTGAAGTCTGGATCGCATACAAAGGACCCAACTGCTCGATGTCAGGTTGGTGGTCGGTTTCTAGCAGAGTGCCCCAAGGATCTGTTCTTGGACCAGTTTTGTTCAACATCTTTATTAATGACCTGGATGAGGTGATGGATTGCACCCTCAGCAAGTTTGCAGATGACACTGGGGGGAGAGGTAGATATGCTGGAGGACAGGGATAGGGTCCAGAGTGACCTGGACAGATTAGAGGATTGGGCCAAAAGAAATCTGATGAGGTTCAACAAAGACAAGTGCAGAGTCCTGCACTTGGGACAGAAGAATCACAAGCATTGTTATAGGCTAGGGACTGAATGGCTAAGTAGTAGTTCTGCAGAAAAGGACCTGGGGATTACAGTGGATGAGAAGCTGGATATGAGTCAACAGTGTGCCCTTGTAGCCAAGAAGGCTAATGGCATATTAGGTTGCATTAGGAGGAGCATTGCCAGCAGATCCAGAGAAGTGATTATTCCCCTTTATTCGACTCTGGTGAAGCCACATCTGGAATATTGTGTACAGTTCTGGGCACCCCCTCCCCCACTAAAGAAAAGATGTGGACGCATTGGAGAGGGTCCAGTGGAGGGCGACCAAAATGGTTAGGGGGCTGGAGTGCATGCCCTATGAGGAGAGACTGAGGGATTTGGTTTTGTTTAGTCTGCAGGGGTATGTCTACACTACCCTCCTAATTCGAAATAGGAGGGTAATGTAGGCATACCACAATTGCAAATAAAGCCCGGGGATTTGAATTTCCCGGGCTTCATTTGCATAAAGCCGGCTGCCGCTATTTTTAAATGCCGGCAGTTCGAACCCCGTGCCGCGCGGCTACACGGGGCACAAACTAGGTAGTTCGAACTAGGCTTCCTAGTTCGAACTACTGTTACTCCTCATTTCATGAGGAGTAACGGTAGTTAGAACTAGGAAGCCTAGTTTGAACTACCTAGTTCGTGCCCCGTGTAGCCGCGCTGCACGGGGTTCGAACCAGCAGGGTTTTAAAAATGGCGGCTCCCCGCTTATGAAAATGAAGCCCGGGAAATTCAAATCCCGGGCTTCATTTGCAAGTGCGGTATGCCTACAATACCCTCCTAGTTCGAACTAGGAGGGTAGTGTAGACATACCCTCAGGCTCTTGAATGACACTATCAATGGTGCTTCTATAAGATCTTCTGAATTAAATGGAATGACCAAAGAAACAACCTCAGTATGTTTGTATTAAGCCACAACCGCCTGGATTGAAGTTATGACCATCTGCCACTAATGCCTTTGGCCTGGTGACATGCATTGAATATCAGACAATTGATTCTCAAAGCAGGTCATTACCTTACACCTGAAATAACAGCAATGGGTGAAGAGGGAGAAAAGCAACTCATTAGAGACACACTCAAAGCCATCATGAACTTATGAGAAATCCAAGCCCACAATCATCTAAAATGGACCTTGTGGTGAGGAGCCCAGCATTTTTAGTCTCATCAAAGACAACAGAGTAATGGAGATGTAGGAAAGGTGGCCCCAGCCCAATTCACAATCCAGATCTGCCATTTCCACTGCCCAATCTGTGATAAGATCTGTGGCTATAGATTGGTTGTATTAGCCATCAGTTGATCCACTAGCAAGAAGACAATCATCCTCACTTCCAAGAGATGCCAACTATGGCTAATAGCTACAGTAATTGTCAAGTTTTTTTTCCTTATTTGAAGTTGTGGATGTGCTCAATAGCCTGGATGCTGAAACAACTGGTTACAAAATACAACTACGTGTTTTATTTAAATTGCTGTTATAATACCTAGAGAAAGCCTATGTGAAAGTAGAAGGTCTCAGATTGTCAGAAGCCAGTAATGATGTTGTAAGGTAGAATCAATATATGTACTTTGGGGTTTAGGCCCAGG
This sequence comes from Pelodiscus sinensis, assembly GCF_049634645.1. Classification (NCBI taxonomy): domain Eukaryota; kingdom Metazoa; phylum Chordata; order Testudines; family Trionychidae; genus Pelodiscus; species Pelodiscus sinensis. Next base: position 23,929,348 of record NC_134717.1, on the reverse strand, counting down.
GTTTCATTCTTCATTTTCAAGGAAAACAGAAATCTCTATTTAGTGATGTTAGTCTAGTAAGGGTACATTGTAACTTCTGTGATATAACAGTTTATCTTTGGAGTGTTATTCACAAAAAGAAATTTGAAATTATTAATTGTGTCTGTGCAATGCTGTTTTATGGTAAAGACTGGTACTTGATTCCTAAAAAGAGAAAGAAAGTGAATCCTATTCTAATTTCCACTTATAGTACTGTATTTAGAATATTCCTATAGAAAAAAATCAGCAGTAGTTTCTTGCATGGTCTGTGCAAAAAGGTCAGATTGAGGAATTCAGCAGCATAAAATAAATAAGTAAATGGACTTACCCGTCTTCTTTGTAGCTTACATTGTCATGGAAAAATGGCCAACTCCAGTCCATCTGCACTTTATACATGGAACTTTGTACATGGGAGCAGTGCATCAGCAATTTACAGTGTCAGAACAGAGATACACAATCAGACACAATTATGCAAGAGTGTAAATCAGACATTCAAAAGGTCACCAGTGTTGAAACTAATCAACAGCACTGTAAAACATACAAAGAGAATGTACTTATGACATGACAGTGATGCATCCAAACAAGCTATGAGGAGAGACAAGGTCCAGACAAACACCACAAGATACTCCAGCTTCAGTCATTCTTGTGTAGTGTGCCAATGGTTTACAAACAGATTTGATGGTCAGGCAGATAAGACCAGACTCATAGGCCATCAGTGACATGCACTGGCACTGTATCTCACATACCACTGTGTAGCAATTATTGGTAAATGTAGAACTGCCATTTAAGCAGCCAGCACTGTAGTACAGACTCTCCCTGAGGCTCTATCTTCCATATTTACATCAGAAATTACCCCCCTTTCTCCCCTCTCCCACATCATTCCACCTGTTTTCTTTTTCCTAGATAATTTTATTAAAATCTGGTTGGCTATCTGCAGACTGTGAAAACTGTCACTCAACCAGCCTTAAAGGGACAGAATTTCTAATAGAAATTGAATCTGAAAGATCAAATTCCACGGGGAAATTTTAAATTGACAAATTTTCTGAATGGATGTCTCCTTTCTTGCTATACAGGCAGTCCCCGGGTTACATGGATCCAACTTACATCGGATCCCTACTTACAAACGGGGTGAGGAAACCCCGCACTAGCGGTTTCCCCCCAGTAGACCGGGGAGACGCGGAGCGGCTTTTCTCAGCAGGCACCTCAGCTTGACAATAAGGAACTGAGGGAAGTGAGGTGTGGAAGAATAAAACTGAGCTCTGGAGAAATGTTTGGCTAGAGTTTCCCCTACAATATGTACCAGTTCCGACTTACATACAAATTCAACTTAAGAACAAACCTACAGTCCCTATCTTGTACGTAACCCGGGGACTGCCTGTAAATAATACATGCATTTATTGAGCTTAATTTTTGGTTAGTATCAAAATGTATTGATCTGAAAGATAAATATTGACTTGACCTCCCTTTCCCTTCACCTATATTTACTCCTTGAGTCAATAAAACTTGAAATGGACTTGACAGGAGTCAATAAGGGCTTAAAATTCTCAAAATAGCAACTTTGCTGCAAGGTTATAATTCTTTACTTTATAGTTACCACTTACACAAATTTCTAAAAACCCTTCAAAGTTAACAATTTACTATATGACACCATCAGGACACTTTAGACTCTGTGGTCCTGGGTAGAATGTGAGGCACATGCAGATGCCAAAACACAGCTACTTTAATCTAATGATGCTATTTCTGCACTGGTCCAACAACACTGTAAATATTTTAATAGTTACGTAGGGCATTCCATCTTTCTATCTCTTTCCCTGACAATTTTGGATCTGAGCTCAGGAGAAAATGCCTCCATGATATTGTAGGCTGGATTTATCATGGCTAAAATTTCTTCTGACCTGGGAAAATTTAACATTTTTGTAGGTAGATAAAAAGGGTCCTTATGAAGATGCACTCACTGCCTTCATTTCACCAGAAAAACTTAAAAAACAACAACAAATAGTCTTGTAGCACCTTAAAGACTTCTTTAGATGTAAGTTGTGCCCATGTTTTGTTAGTCTTTAAGGTGCTGCAAGACTATTTGTTGTTTTTTAAGTTTTTCCAGTTACAGACTAACTCAGCTAACCCTCGGAAGTTTTTGATTCATTTCACGGTTAATTGAAGGAACTTATTCAGAGGTAATCCGCCTGCTTCAGAATCATGGCATTAGTTCTGATTATATGCTTTCCAAAGAAGTCTTGTTCCCCCTCTAGGTACTGGGCATATTGTAGCCACAGTTTATGTAGGTTTCACTTGTACTTATCTCATGGTGACCACACACAAGTAACAAATATCCTCTTGACTCTAAGGCTTATTTACCTCTAGTGGTTTCCAAAGAACCTCTATCGGTGACATATTTTCAGAATCCAGAATAATATTTACTTACTGGCTACAGTGACAATTGCTATATTATACTAACCCAGCTATGCTTTCGCTGCTTATAAGTAGTGGGTTTACATTAAGTTGAAACTGTTTGCTTTTAAAACTCTCAACAAAGTGGATTTTTACTATATTCAAAGCTTCCTTCTTTAGCTTTTTCAACTTGGCCCTGTGCTCACATAAAACTTGCCCTTTGTGGGAAATCTATTGTTTCATCTGATGCTAGCAAATGATTAGGACTTTGTTGTTTTGGGGCTATACCTTGCAACTATCCATCTGTCTTTTCACTCCCTCTCTCCCTGCTTTTAGAAAATGCATCCAAACCATTGTATTTAGTGGGAGTGGGGACCATTGGCTGATCAAGCTTCTATTACCAAATTTCAGATATTTTACCCCAGTTGAATCTTGTGGTTTCACAAATTTGACTCAGATTTGAATGCAAACATTATTGGGTTAATAGTGTCTTTAGGAGACACTGGAAAAAAGAGGCAGAAATGTGAAACAATGAGAATATACCCAACAAATTAAAGTGAAAATGAAACAGAATGGATGAAGTGAAAAACAAATACAAGAAAGATTATTAAAGTTGGGTAGAGGGAAACTAATGTATTATGATGTAAACAGAAAAACAATAGGACAAATTCAGACTTGACCTAAGGTCATTGGAAACTAAGGCACTCTCAAGGGAAAAATCAACATAAATATTTATATTGTAGACAGCTGCACATACACACCCCACACATGTAGCCCCCTCATGTCTTTAGAATTCATGAAATTCTTAGTAAATTAAAGTCTTCACACATTCTAATCACCAATACTGCTACTCTATAAAGATTGGTGTAAATTATACAGTATATGATTGTGATATGCAGCAAAGTGTAAAGTTACTTTCCAGCTCAAGTGAGAGTAGAGTGGCAGCTTGTGGTACATACAAGGTTGGATTTGCACTTTATGTGCTCCTAGGCACAGCATCTTCAGCACCTCCTGCCTACAGCTGACATTCATGTTGCACAAAGTTTTAGAGAGGTAAGGCACCCCTAGTGTGCTGGCTCTGCTGGACCTCTGCCTACTGTGCCTAATTGGAAATCTAGCCCTGGGTACAATATGATTTTGTGCCAGGTGTAGTACATAATCCTGAATGGGATTCAGACTCAAACCCCTGGCATCTTCACTATGGTACTGTCAAGTATGAAGGGCAAAAAGGAATAGGATGTGGGAAGAGAATGGGTAAAGTTGAATATTAGTTTAATTGTAATCCTCAGCATCTAAATTAGTCTAATATCTAATATCACCCCTCCTCACCTTTACCACTTAAATTTCTGATTTCCCTCTGTTCCCTTTCTTGGTCATTCTTTTTACTTTGAATTTATACATGAAAACACCCACACCTGCCCTGTCCAAGGACCAAGTTCTAATGAACCCTAAAGCAAATATGTCCTCCAGGATATCATTGGTTCAGCAAAGGAAATATTTAGAAATAGGCCTTACCCACAATTGTATCATTCTTTAAATTATCCTAAAGATTGTCAGAGTTTGGGTCTGTGTTTTAGTTCATGCCCATCTGTACATATAATAGAGTTGCTTAACAGGTGGGTACTGAGGTCTTGATCTTTGGACCTTATTTTAACTGCTTATGTGACCAGAAAAATATCTAAAGGAGCAGCTGGAGATGTTGAAGTGTGGCATAAAACTACATATTCTTCCCTCTTCTCCATCCATCCTTTGTAGCCTTCAGATTACTTTAAGTTATAGTGGGAGTGGAAGAAGGACCTTCACCCCCAATTACAGCCCCAATTACAGCCATGGAGGTGTTGCAGTTTAAGGAAGTGCAATTCGCGTACCTTTTTCTGAAAAAAACTGCCATGCAGACATAACCTCAATGTCTATTATGATTCTTTTTAGCAACATGATAAAATGGTGAGAGAAACAAAACAACCATGTGGATCAGTCCACTGTTTGAAAAGCTTTAGCCCAAGGAAGTTCTTGAAATATTCCCATGTTACATGTCTCAGATGCTCAGTATAAATGGTATGTAGAGATGGTTCCAACTTCAGTGATGATAGATTCATTGCCTTATGGTTATAATTCTCTAGCTGCACATTCTTAAGGTTGTAGAAGAATGCAGCATAGCTTAAAATATGCTTAAGGACACTTACAAACTAACAGAAATTAAGGCTGTTACTTTTTTATCTTGATTTGTTTATATTAGAGAGAGAACCTATTTTTAATTAAATGGTAGAGTCCAAATGCCAAAATTTACAGAGTCTCTGTCCTTATCTAGAATAGATTTATTTGTAGTTGCTGAAAAATAATGCTTTAAAAAAGTTTATTGTTTACTAAGCAATTGGAACAGATTTCAATTTATTTTACATTTGGGTGAGATGTTCAGAGAGATTTTTTGTGACTGAGATCATCAGAATCCAGAGCTGTGGCAATTATGTAACGGATTAATTCAGAAGAATTTATTTCATAATGGACAATTTCCGTTTTAAAATACTAATTCATGCCCACAAGGAAAAACTCCAGGGAAACTCCTTACCTACTGTGATGGCTTCAGCTGGTTATGTCACTGCAGTCATGATTTGTCTGAGAGAGGAGGGTGCTTGCAATGGGCCATTTAATTCCATAGGCCAGGAATTGTGACTATGCTCACAGAGTAAATTGAAGGGAGAAAAAGAAATGTATTTCATTTTCTATGCTCTAAGTTTTTTTCTAACAATAAGCCTGATCACAGCCTCCCGCCTTTGTGAGAGAAAAATAACTGTTTTTGTTATTTAAAAATATAAAAAGGGACAATATGCTAAAAATATGCAGCGAACAAATATCATCTGTACAGACTGGAAGAGAACCTTCATAAATTAACCTTATTAGTGCATTACTGTAAGCGAATGCCAAAAAAGCTTCTAATTTGCATTAAGATAGATTTTTCAGGTTGGCTGCATGATTTAATTAAAGAAAAGATTAAGAATCATTAAACAAGCTGCTCTACCTTGCAATAACAGAATTCATATCTGATTCAGGTTAACGAAAACACAGATGGTGATTCAGTAACTGTTGAGTTGCTGTAACAGAATAAAAATGATCCCATTAGTTCTCTGGAAATGTGAGGGAATTTGAAAATTAGTATGCAGATACATTGTATGGTGCTAGACAGCTTGGTCTGCTTGGATCATCACTGATTACTCTTTGTTTGGGTTGGCAACACTGAACTTAATAAATGAAAAAATGTTCCAGTATACCACAGTTGGAAACTGTTCAAGGTTGAAATAGGTGTGCAGACTTTCAGGAAGAGAGAGTTAAGTAAACAAATGTCAATCATTTCAGGGCTGGCAACATTTCTCCCCCCCCCCCCATCTTTATAATGTCTGTTCTAGAAAAAGAAGTGTAATAAAAATTGTAATTCTTTGTTTCATACATATGTTCATGTGGTATTTATTATTACAGAGTTATTTTTAAATGGATAGTATTAATTTAGAAAGGAAATTCTATAGCTGTTTTAATATCAAGATGTAGAAAAATAGCCCCAGAAATTGGGTCAGACTGGATATTGTTATGGGTAATATTCAGATCTATCTATCTATCTATCTATCTATCTATCTATCTATCTATCTATCTATCTATCTATCTATCTATCTATCTATCTATCTATCTATCTATCATCACAGAGAAGAAGATGTAAAGTATGGATGAATATGAATATTTCAGGAAGGCTCATAAAGAGATCATTGTCACCCTATATGGGAAATAACAATTTAGACAAGTAGGGTAATAACCCAGATCATTGCAAGTCATTCGCATAGAGATAACTATACTGAAATGCAGTGTATAATACCTGGATCACATCAGCTACGCGACTATTAAATATCTAGGTTTTATGATGAATCTGAGAAAACTGCACATGGGCAAGCAAAAGGCCCTGAAACGCATATAGCAAATGACTGTGTTGGGTTAACTTTTGTATAATAAAACATCTATGTTACCTTGTGTTTCAAAATTTATTTTGCTCCCTTGATATTACTGAAAGTGACTTCAGGGCCAAAAGATGGATCATGAGAAGTGCTTACAATAAAAGGGAGGTTGAAACACTTAGACTTCTAGGTTAAAATGTTCTTTGCTTATCACGTGTTAAGATCTTTCCAGAACTGATGTAATGCACTTGGGACTGTGGTTGCAAACCACCTTTTTTTAAATCATTAATTGACATCATATAGTAAGGTCCAACTCACTACTCCCAAAGTGATGGTAATTAATCTCATGAAAAAAATTACATTTTTTAGCTTTTAGCGTAAAAAGGTCATAAACAGGTTTCCTTTGGTCTGGCTGGGTTTTAACATACAGATAAAACTATTTTTTTAACGTTCTTGTACATTACCTAGTTTTTTAACACTTAACATTTTTAAAAATCTTATGTCGTATAGATATTCTCAGCAACTTGGCAATGCTTAAAAGCACACATGTTGTTATAAACAAGCGTGTCTTAGTTACAAATGAAGCCTGCACAGTTCCTCTATGACTAGAACATTTTTATGGCTTTAAAAACTATTTCACATATGAGGAGTGATGTAACTGCAAAAAATGACTTGTCTTTGCTGTTCAGAGCTATAACCTGGTTCTCAAATGAGGTAAACTATGCAAAAAAATAATCATATACTTTCTGAGTAGTCTTGCCTATCCTATCAGACTATCTTTGTACTGATCACACTGTATGCAATTTTCTTGTGATTGTAACTCCGTCTCCACACTCTGTCTCTCTCTCTCTCTCTCTGCTGGCTGTTGTAGTTAAGATTGTAAAGGACTATAGACTGTACACAGAGACTTCCTTGCAAAACTATATAGTCAAGGAAGATGTTAAGGGGTTATGATGTGCATACAACATACAGTGCTACTTTGAAAGGATTGGATTGCTAACTAAAGAGAATAGATCAGGATATTAACTGCCAACTACCAAATGATCACAGGATATTTTGATAGTTGCCGCTGTGAAACTGATGAGCAGATCATTTTAATACACTGCATCACTTCTACTGGAAGCTAAAAAGAGCACAAAAAGGTTATATGGTTCAGTTTTTGATTTACATTAGTGCACTTTTGTTTGGATTAGAACTGTGAGAAACCCAGAGGTTTTGGTTCATGGGAAGTTTGGCGCATCACTTGTTTGGTTTTGATTCAAGTGGGTTCACATCCCTTGAGTTCACTTTGACTTTTAAGTTTGAACAAATCCAAAAAAATTAAAACAAATCTCTGATAAAACCACTGACATTCACATAGTTTCCACCCAAAATAACAAACTTTCCCCCTTCCCTTACCAAACTTGAAGGCTATCTGTAGTCAAAGGGATGTGTATTAACAATGCCATTAATTAGAGTCAAGTCAAGAGAGGAGGAAGACCCAAATTATTTTGATTCAGCCTTAGAATGGAGGCCAAAACATCCCATTTTCTGCATTTAAAATTCTACATACCTCAAAGGTAGTTGTGCTATGGGCTGTACAGAGGTTTGAGTCCTAAATTGAACTTCTACTTGGGAAAACAATGCACCCTTTGATTTAATTAATACTGAGCACCTAAGAATCTGTTTAAGAACAACAGGCGTTCTGAGTATCAGTACTGTCAGAGCATGCCATACTCCTAATACTAAATGTTCCCACATTCCATGGGGTCATCTAAAATGGAGGGTTTGGTGAAGGCACTTGGATGCCTGACAGGACTTCTTGTAAACTGTGTGTCCTTGGCCAATTCAAAAATATGTCCCTTGTGACCATATCACAGAAAAACATACACATAATTCTGGCCCTTGTTAAAAAATATAGATAATGAAAAGCAGAAAAACCTCTGGACTATTCAATAATAACTTTTATAAATACTCTCAGAGGAGATGATTACATATTCCAGATGAAATACCTTGGAGGCCTACTTATTCCAGAAGGCCACTTGAAAAAAAACAAACATACTAATCATTGTATATTTATACTTCTGTGAAATCTTAGTTATCTTTGTGCTATTCTTGTCTAATGATGAGTGAATGCTACATATTCTGGTAAAAGATATTTGTATAGTCTTTGGGGACTCATTTTTATTTTAGGTTCAATTTTGCCTCAAAAGCTGTACATACCACTTTTGAAGGCTCTTTATAGACATTAGCTCCCAATGCCTCAAAGTGGTAAGTTATGAGTATTGTCTCTACAGATAGGAAAACAAAGTCAGAGGAATTACGGATAGGAAAACAAAGTCAGATTCCTGATAGGGTTTTTGATACTAGCTTCATCAGGCAAATAGTATAGCATCTGGCAGCTCTGGCAGTCTATCTAGGTTATCATATCATATCTAACCGTGGATATGTACCCAAACACCTCACAGAGCTATAAAATTTACCAAATTATCTCTGTGAGAGGTGTTTGTGAGGCTGGATGACTTCTAGTCAGTAAGCAGAAATAATACTATGGGAATTAACTGACCAGTCAAATATTATGAAAAGTGAACTATAAATAGCATATAATCCAAGCAATAATGTTAGCAAATAGTTTATGTGCAGTCCAGAGACTGAAACATGCTTGCATAGATCATTACAAAAAAAATCTAGTAATGTACAAATTAATTAAAATTAAGGTGTGTGTGTGTGTGGATGATTTACAAACAGAAATAGAGGAGACATTTGATAAATAAATTGTTAGCTTTGAACATGTTCAATTTTTCATATACTTGAGATCTCGGAGAACTCAGCATACTTTATAACTTTTTGTGATATGCAGATACAAAAGATAGGTATATTATAAGAATCTGCTTAGACAAACTGAGTTAAGTGGGACTACTTGCATGAGTGTTACACAAGTGGGCACATTTATCCTAAGAGATAAGTTTGAGTCTAATACAGTTTATTTCCTACCACCCAATTTTGTGAAGTCAAAGGTCCGTATCTTCACTGCAGGGAAGAATCAAATGTAGTTCAAATAGCATGTCCCCATTAGGGAACCTTCCATCAACTCAGACAGCAATGCACCATGGGCAGCTCTGCATTCCGAACTATGTTCATGGTATCTTCTGGGTCCAAAACTCTGTGGTGGTCAGGGGCTTATGTTGCCAGCTTCCCAGAATGCACCCATTTACTCACTCCCTCCTTTCATGATCAGTCCACTCATGCCTTTTGGTTCCCTGGTTGCCCATGTGGAAGCCATACAGTGTGAGCATGGAACTCTGTGTGCAGGAATGCATCATCATGCTCATGTATGTCATAGTACGTTTCATGGCACTGTGCTTTGAGAGCGTACACATGTTGCTCTGTCAGGAAGAGGAGGAGGATGAAGCTTGGTGTCACATGGAGGCACTACTTAGGCAAGATCTGGCACATATGCTAGTGAACCCCTCGCCCCCGGACAATCCTCTGGATTCAGTGGCATACCAGTTCTGGCACCATGAGACGAGTTCAGACTGGTGGGACCACATTGTGATGCAGACATGAGAGGATTAGCAGTGGCTGCAGAATTTCCGTATGCAGAAAATCACATTCCTGAAACTGTGCGAATGGCTTTCCCCTGCCCTGAGACACCAGGATACCTGAATGAGATCTGCTCTGACCATGGAAAATGCATGATAATTGCCTTATGGAGTCTTGCCATGCCAGGCAGCTACTGGTAAGATGGGAACAAGTTCAGGGTGGGGAAATCTATGGGTAGGGCTGTTGTCATACAAGTAGCCAGGGCCATTTATAACATTAAATATCTAAAAGGGTGTCACAAGGAGGAAGGAGAAAATTTGTTCCTCTTGGTTTCTGAGGACAGGACAAGGAGTAATGGGCTTAAAGTGCAGCAGGGGAGGTTTAGATTGGACATTAGGAAAAAATTCCTAACTGTCAGGGTGGTCAAATATTGGAATAAATTGCCAAAAGAGATGGTGGAATCTCCCTCTCTGGAGATATTTAAGAACAGGTTAGATAGACATCTGTCAGGGATGGTGAAGACGGAGCTTAGTCCTGCCTTGAGGGCTGGGGGCTGGACTCGATGACCTCTCGAGGTCCCTTCCAGTCCTATTATTCTATGATTCTATAATTCTGCTATGGAGGATAGTAACTCTGGGAAGTATAGACATCATAGTAGATGGGTTTGCCACAATGGAATTCCCTAAGGGTATGTCTACACTACAGCGTTAATTCGAACTAACTTAGTTCGAATTAGTTAATTCGAACTAAGCTAATTCGAACTAACGTATCCAGACTAAAAAACTAGTTCGAATTAGCGTTTTGCTAATTTGAACTAGCATGTCCACATTAAGTGGACCCTTAGCCAGGGTTAAGGATGGCCGGAAGCAGTGCTGGCAGGGCATCAGAGGAGGACTTAGAGCATGGAGATGCTGTCTCAGGCTAGCCGAGGGCTGTGCAAGAAGGGACCCAACCCCCACCCCGGACAGACAGCTCTCAGGGGTGCCCCGCTTGCAAAGCAGTCCTGGTTTGGATTGCCCGGAGTACCCACACTGGGCACATCACAGCACTCGGCCATCAGATCGGCTGCACTTGCCGCAGGCTGCCATCTTGGGAGAGGGAGCAATTGGGGGGCTGCAGGAGAGCTTCCACCCCCAGAAGCCCGCAGAGCCACCCCAGTCCTCCCCATCGGGAGCTCGTACCCCATTCCTCCCTCACCTCCTTCCACTTACCCATCCCTAGCCCCCCTTCCTGATGTACAAAATAAAGGACAATTGTGTTCAAAAATAGAATCTCTCTTTATTGAACAAAACTGGGGGAGACTGGGAAAAGGAGGTGGGAGAGGGGAAGAGAGAGGCTGGGAGAGGGGAGGGCAACTAAATTGATCAGGGGTTTGGAACAAGTCCCATATGAAGAGAGGCTAAAGAGACTGGGACTGTTCAGCTTAGAAAAGAGGAGACGGAGGGGGGATATAATAGAGGTCTATAAAAGCACGAGTGGGGTGGAGAGGGTGCATACAGAAAAGTTCTTCATTAGTTCCCATAATAGAAGGACTAGAGGACACCAAAGGAAAGGAATGGGTAACAGGCTTCAAACTAGTAACAGAAAGTTGTTCTTCACAAAGCAAAGAGTCAACCTGTGGAACTCCTTGCTGCAGGAGGCTGTGAAGGCTAGAACTAGAACAGAGTTTAAAGGGAAGTGAGATCAAGTCATGGAGGTTGAGTCTATGGAGTGGTATTAGCCAGGTGGTAGGAGTGGTGTCCCTGCCCAAAGTTTGTGGAAGGCTGGAGAGGGATGGCACAAGACAAATGGCTTGGTCACTGTCTTCGGTTCATCCCCTCCAGGGTCCCTAGGGTTGGCCGCTGTTGGCAGACAGGCTACTGGGCTACATGGACCTTTGGTCTGACCTAGGACGGCCATTGTAAGCTCAGGGCTCAGGGTCGGGGGTCTCAGTGGACCACTTTGATTTTCATGCATACCTGCTCCTGGGTGGCCAGGCTGGCAGCTCTCCTGCCCTAGATGGCCACTTTCCTGTGCCTAGTGCGGAGGTCGTGGATGAGGTCCATGATGTCTGCACTAAACCAGGCGGGCGCCTGCCTCTTGCGGTCCTGGGTAAGCTCCCGGGAGCCGCCAGCCTGGTCCCGGGAAGAGGGGGAGGGCTGGGGGGCATCGGGTGGCTGGCTCGAGCCGTGCCAGGTGCAGGGTCTGCTAGCTGGGTGCTGGCAGGCTGGCACCTGGCACGGGCACCGTAGCCAGCCCGTGCCCCTTTAAGGGGTCCGGGGCCGGGAGGGGGCATACGAGATTCCCTGGTGTTGGCCAGAGTGGCCACCAGGGAAAGCTGGGGAGGGCTAGCCTCCCACTAGTTCGAATTAAGGGGCTACACACCCCTTAATTCGAACTAGTAAGTTTCAACTAGGCTTAGTCCTCGTAGAATGAGGTTTACCTAGTTCGAACTAAGCACTCCGCTAGTTCGAATTAAGTTCGAACTAGCGGAGCGCTTGTGTAGCGGCTATCAAAGTTAATTCGAACTAACGTCCATTAGTTTGAATTAACTTTGTAGTGTAGACATAGACTTACTGTGGTGGCACTATAGACAGCATGTACATCTCCATCTTGGCCCCCAAATACATTGAACAAGGAATATTTCAACCACAAGGGGTTCTTCTCCATGGTGCTGCAGGTGCTCGAGATCACAAGGGCCATATCACCAACATCAACATGAGATGGTCGGGAAAGATGAATGATGCCCACAGCTTTTGGAACTCCTGCCTTCTGAATATGCACATTGGAACTTTCTTCCCCTGACTGGACAATCAGAGTCAGAAAGGGGGACATGCCTTTAGTGACCCTGAGTGACCCAGCCTACCCCTTGCTCTACATGGGCAGCCTTGACTCCTGCAAGGAGGAGCTTGTAGTTAGATAAAGTTTGTGAACTCACCAGACGTGGCCTCCTTGGGTTCGGTGCTAGACTGGGAGATATCCTGGGAAAGGGGTAACTGGCTACAGTTACATTACCAGGTCATGGATCTCAGGGATCAGCAGCTAGCTGCTCTCTCCTTCTCCTTTTCATGCTGCTCCATCACCACAGTGTCCTCCAGACTGATGCCAGGCATATCTTGTCCAGTCTCAATGACCACACTGAGGACACTGGCAAGGTCACCCCCCCAAAATAGCATCCAGTTGGTCGTACAAGCAGCAGCTGAGAGGTGATGTCACAGACTATCCACTCTCCTCCTTTGCTTTGTGGTAGGACTAGCACAGCTCCTTGATTTATACTCGGCACTGCTGAACATCCCTAGAATATCCTTTAGCTCCCATGTAGCTTGTGATCCTGATGTACATCTCTGCATTCCTCCTGCTGGTTCAGAGCTTGTTGAGGATGGCTTCATCCTCCCACAGTGCAATGAAGTCCAAGATCTCCTGGACACTCCAGCCAGATGTTCTTCTGGACCCCTAGGAACTGGAGCCCATGAAAGCAGAAGTCCTCAAAGTCCTCACATTGTTGTTGGGTTTAGTTGATGCCATTTTCAGGTGTGTCATGGTGTGCTGCTTGCTCATGAATGGGCTCACCACAAGGTACAGGCCCTTCTACTGTTCCCAGGCCTTTTTGAGCTCAGTGGGAGAACAGTAGATGCCAGAGCGGTTAGAGTGGGAAGCTACAAGAGGCCTCACAGAGGCCAGTAGTGTCGAGTCTTTGGCAAAACTGCATCTACATTAGCATAAATTCAAATGTGCAAGGTCAGGGATAGTGTTACTCTTTGTGAAAGGCAGGAATACAGAAATTGACTTCCATGGCCCTTACAGTTAACATAACAGGCTTGGTAGTGCAGATGCATCACTTTGAAAAGTGATCATACATGGATAAAGTTGATGTAAAGATCTAGTGTAGACCAGCCCAGTATGAGTAACAGTTCTACATTCAGTCCCTGTGTGTATAGTATGCATTCCTCTAGCATTTAAAAAGTCAAAATAATGTCACTTTCCCTCTCCAGTCTTATTGGCTGGGAATGCAATAACACACTGCCGAGTTACACAGTTTCAAAAATTCCACGCATAGTACTTCATAAAGACCAAATTATCTCTTACAATAATAGGTTTGCCCTTCCTGGTGCAGGCAGAAAGAAATGTAGAGAAGCACACAGTTTACCAAACTGTAAATAAAACACAATTTGAAGCAAGGACAGTAAGAATTCAGTGGGGGGGGGGGGGGGGGGAGGGATTAGCAAGAGATATTTGCTTAAACCATCCATTTTGTATCCTCATTGTGGGTCAGCTGGTAATCTAATAGGACACTGTTAAAACAGATCATGTTTACATTACGCATATATACTTACACAACAGGCATTTCTGCTTAATTACTACAGTGATGTGCACTATAAAATAAAACCCTAAAATAGATAAAATAGATAAAGAACTATAATTTCTGAATACTTCCCACACTGTAAAACACTGCTTAGGGCAGTATAATATGGAAGACTCCAACTTCTAAAGCTAGCTCTGCTTCATTGTTTTGATATGTGAGTTTCCTTAGCAATGGGTGAACCTCAAAATTCTTTACTGACGAAAGAACCTCAGAAATTGTATTTGGTTGGGATAAATTATAGGGCTGAGCAAGCTGGGCTATATTGGAATAAAGAACAAACTGGATCATCACACAAAGTTCAAATATTTATTCACAGTCAAACATAAGTTCACATAACTTTTTTTTTCATTTTTCAGTTTTTCTCCTCTTCTTGTGACAGCAAGCATAAGATGCAGAAATGCCAGAATACCATGTCAAAGACTGCTATTTAGTTACTTGTGTAACTAGAAACAGGGGTTGCCAGAAATTTGGTAGCAGACAGCCTAGCATATTCCATGGTAATAGGTATCCACTATGCAGAGGAAAAGACCTATGTGATGAAAAGGAATGACCTAGGGAAGTTATTCGACCCACCTATCTTTTCTTCAAGTCAGCTCAAGGTCAAGAGATTGGAGACATTAACTATGGAAGAAGAGAAATCCTTTTCTCACCTTTGTCATGAAATCAAAATAAGGGGTCTTCTAACCTTCCACTGTAGACTGCATGGTTAGGAAGTAGGGAATTTTGATTCAGCAAGGAATCCAGCTGGTGACAACAAATGTGGTTATACCAGCAGCAGATGAGGTACGTGAATCAAATGTTCCTACATCTAAATTCAATTAGCAGTTTTGATCGTGTTTAATTCTTCATTTATTTGAGATCTCAGAGAGCTCAGTACACTTTATAAATTCGTGAGGCATCTATTTTTTTTCAGTTTTCTTGAGAAAATATTATCAGTGTTTCCGGGTTTTGGTATATTTTATATGCATTCTATTCATCCCTAATATGTATCTTAGTAGCTCTGCAATTATTTATGTATTTGTTTACAATAACAATAATATAATATAATATGCCACTTTTAATTTTGTCCATTTATAAAATCTGAATTCAGAGACCACAATGCATACATGATAAGGACAGAGGCATCTTTTGGAATCCATGCAATCAGTGTAACAAAGCATTCTTTTAATCAAAGTAGTGCTCTGGTCAAGCTGGCACTTTTTTGTTTTTAATTGCACAATCCTGACAGACTAGAGTTTTATTTAATTTTAATTTGTCTGTGTGCATGAGCATTTAAAAAAGCACAGGACAAAATTAGGCCGTTAAAAGATCCAGTGCTGCGTCATCACGTAGCTGATGGCTAGGAGCCAGCACTGTCAACACTCAGCTTTGTACTATATGGGGGAGAGAATTTGATTCTTGAGCAGTGTCTAATCAGTTTAAAACAAATCTGGAAGATGTTACTAAACGACTAGATGAGATCCAGGCTAAAGCAGTCTCTGCATATAAAGAAGTGAGGGATTTAGTTTCAGAAGAAAATTGAAGATGTGGAGACAACACTTGACAGTTTCAACATGATTACAACTGTGAATAACAAAGAAGTGAACTATTGCCTTAGGAAGTGGGACTACTGGAACCTGCAGAAAGTAGCTCACTGAGACTCCTTTGGGATATGAAGGGGGGGGAAGGGAGATCTTTGCTCTTTAGGTCAGCAAAGAACATGTCACCAAACAAATTTCCCCTATGATACTGAGGATCCGGTATGGAAGAGAAAGCAAAGACAAGCTATGTGTATCTTATATGAACTTTCTCCTGTACTAACGACAAGGAGTCCTGTGGCACCTTATAGACTGACAGATGTATTGGAGCATAAGCTTTCATGGGCAAAAACCCACTTTGTCAGATGCATGTAGTTCTCCTGTACTGTAGACCTAGCCTAAGGTAAGCAGAAAGAGTCCTGAGGCTTGTAGGAGCTCGATGGGGAGTTCCTGAGCTAACAGAGATTCAATAAATCAAACACGAACCTTTAAGTGAACATGATGGGCTTAATTTGTTTTTGATTTCTATGATCTGAATCCTTCTGGCATTAATGAAGATATGAGAATGTTAGTCTTGTAGGGTTTGCACAGCCCTAGAGATCCATATGCCTAATGGGAGAAGGAAGAGAATATCAGACACATTGTAGGAGCACAGAGAGCCAAAGGCTAACTGAAAAGTGGGGACTGAGTGAGGAAGCCAGTACCTATATGCATGAGTAGAAGAGGGATAATGGCCATGTTGGAAGTCTGTTATCTAGAAGGAGACGGCCCATCTCTATCCTACTTCTCCTTTACCTATACTATATAGTTTTTGGCTACAAACCTTCTTAAAAATAAAAGCTCAGACCATTGTTACATTTTCTTCTGATTACTTAAAACGAGTAGAAAAAAACCCCAACAATTGTATATTGATTTCCCACATTTTAGATAGTTTTATAGTATTCCTCAGGAGGTTCTTTGACCTTCTTGAGAGATTTTCTCATTCTCACAACTCCAACTCACTGTTATGATTATTCATGCTGTTGATTATGTGGGCATCAGTTCAAACGATTTGCAGCAAGCAGAGTTTACCCTAAAGCCTGGAGCTCCTACATAAACTGTAACACCTGCACATTGTTTCAGTAAAGCATGCTGAAACAGTCTTTCACCTACGGTGGAAATTAACCAAAAAGTTTTGAGAAAGAATCTCCTATCTTTTTGCAAAATGATATAATTTACCAATTTTATTACATTGGAATTTTTCTCATGGCCTATGAAACACCAAAGCAATTGCCCTGTTGGGGGGATCGAGGTCAGATTATCCTCAGGTACTTCACAGTAGATGAACAGATGGTATATTATAGTTCCAGTTTACAGTCTCTTTAATGTAATATATTACAAAATATACTGAGAACCCATGAAAGATTACAGATTTGCTTCAGTTAAACACCTAGGCTGTGTCTAGACAGGCAAGTTTTTCCGGAAAATCATCTGCTTTTCCGGAAAAACTTGCCAGCTGTCTACACTGGCCGTTTGAATTTCCGGAAAAGCACTGACGATCTACTGTAAAATCATCAGTGCTTTTCTGGAAAAACTATGCTGCTCCCGTTCGGGCAAAAGTCTTTTTCCGAAAGACTTTTGCCCAAAAGGACCAGTGTAGACAGCAGGGATTTGTTTTCCGCAAAAAAGCCCCGATCGTGAAAATGGCGATCGGGGCTTTTTTGCGGAAAAGCGCGTCTAGATTGGCCAGGGACGCTTTTCCGCAAAAAGTGCTTTTCCGGAAAAGCGTCCTGCCAATCTAGATGCGCTTTTCCGAAAATGCTTTTAACGGAAAACTTTTCCGCTAAAAGCATTTTCGGAAATTCATGCCAGTGTAGACGTAGCCCTAGAAGTTTGAGGCTTCTCTGTGTATACATTCATAAATTAGGTTTGAAGGGCAGAATGGATTATTACATGATCTAGTCAGACCACCTGTATAGAACATGCCTAGGAATTTTACTCAACTCCCTGGTAGCATTTCCACTTACCTTCATGGGCACTGGATCAAGTCCTTACTATGGCTATGTCTACACTGCAGAGCTTTTCCAGGATAAGGTATGTGTCTGCTTTTCTGAAGAAAAAGTTCTGAATTTTTTTTTTCAGCATTCCTGTAAACCTCATTCTATGAGGAAGAAGGGATATTCCGAAAGAGGTTTTTTTTTTCTGACATTTGGCTCTGTGTAGATGGGCCAAATGTCGGAAAAGACTCTTTCAGAAGAAAAGCGGAAAAAAATACACAAATTGCAGTTCTCAATTTGCATCTTTTTTTGACTTTTCTTGGTAGTGTAGACATACATGTTGTCATAGTATTCTACGGTAATGAACCTACATACTCTAATAATTTTACAGCAGTGTAACCACCTTCAGAGTTTGCTAGCTCCTGGAATACTGACCTAAGCCTCTAGGAGTTATGCAACAGTGGCTCCGAAGTATTCAGAAACCATTTCCCAGTTTAAAGTCTGGGGCAGGAACAGATCAGACCACTTTAACTTTTGATCTGTTTGAGTCTGGAGCTGAAAGAGGAGCAGCAAAGTCTGGGGATTCCCTCTCTATTCAGCTCCCTCTCCCAAACTAAAGGGGGATTTTTGAACCATTGCAGGGATTTAGTATGTGATCAGGAAGTGTCAGCACTGGTGAGATCAGTTTTTACAGAGGTAGTACCAGCTACCTAAAGCCCGTTGAGACTTCCACAGAGCTCCAGACCAGAGAGTCAGGAAGGACCCCACCTCACGTGCGGTGAAGACACCATAAGTCACATTTTCCCTTTTATTTAAAATGGCCTACCTTTGCAGCATTACAGCACTCACTTCTCTCTGTCCTTGACCATCCCTCGGCCAAAATCAGTCAAATTCATTCCCTCTTCCTCTGACTCCATCCTTTCTTTCTCCTTACTTCGTCTTCCCTCACCCCTTCTTCCATGTAAGGATAGTCAGATATGTAACTGATTGTGTGTACATACACACACGAATCTTTTGGTTATCATGTGTGTGAGAGAGAGAGAGGAAACAGACAAAATCTTTAAAGAAATTCAGACTTAGCTGTTATTCAGGCCAAGGTATGGACTAATTCCCTGAGTCAATTCATCGCTCTTTAATTAAGCTCTCGGGCTGTTTTCTTAGTGCTGTAAAGCAGGCATTACTGAAAGTCATCTGCTTTTTTCCCTTAAAACACTGACTGATTTCCCCCCCTTGCTAGCAAACCTTTCAGTTTCACTCCTTAAATTCTTTAGGTATGCTTATTTTTTTTACTTTTCACTGTAGTATTCCCTAAAATTATGCAAAAATAGTTATCTGTGAGACTTCTGAAAGGAATAACTGCCATGCATTTTAAAGAATAACTTTAATATTTATTTAAAAAAATAAAAAATAAAGCCCATACTTCTTTTAAAGATCTTGCTCTAAACAAGCTGAATTATTCATGCATAGAATTGTACAGCGTTAGAACACCTGTTTTCAATCATGCATAATGTAAAATCACTCATTACCTCACAAGAGCCTCTACATCTCCAGCAATCAAATGGCATTGAAATAGAGAAACAGGTGCTTGGCAGGTGGATCCAAACAGATGTTTTGGGCTTGCATGTCTTTTCTTGTACAGGTGTGACAATCTTGTTTTGAACGGCATAATTGCTATTTAAATAGGTAATATTTAATTCTTATGTGCTTTAATATTTATTTTTGCTTCTTCAATTCCTTTTTCCACTTTACAAACTGCAAATGCTTGAAGCAGCCTATGAGACGTGTAAAGCTTTCAGTTTAACTGAGAGGCGGAGTAATGCCAATTGAAAGTTCAGTTCTTCCTTCTTAGCCTTTCACTGCACAGATTCTCACTCACTTTCTTCCTAAGCAGACATTTCCTGTTAGAATATGATATCTAAGAGAAATCAATAGTTTGTTTTAGTGGTTCAGCAGAAGTCAGCAGATGTTGGAAGGAGGGCTGGAATTCCATTCCCAAGGATCATTTAAAAACAAGGTGTGTATGTATATAACATACTCATGCAAGGCGGATGAAACCTATGAAACAGAACAGATCTCTGTGGAGGGTTTTTTCCCCTTGTAGTCACTGACATGAAGTTTATTGGAATCTGCAAACCAAGTAAACATAGCACCACTTGTTTCATAATTACTGTAAAATGTGATAAAGATTGATCATGACTTTTCATTTAGATCCATGTAGGTGAACCACAGATCCATGTAGACTAATCGTTGCACTGTGCAGAGTCCCACTGATATCGGTGGGATTCCATGAGGGCACTTGAGTCCAGCTACGCAATACTCATTATAGAAGAAGGATGTCTCTTTGGTTACTTTGCAGACATTTCAATCTCAGAAATCTGCAAACAGAACTAACTTCGTATAAAAGAAATACTCTGAATAAATAACCAAATGCACCTTTGTGATGATTCTGTATGATGGTTGTTGAGAGGCCTGTGTGAGATACGTTGGTGGTCTTAGTCCAGTTCTTGGCAGATAGGTGGTCACATTACAAAAAAGAAATACTTACATTTGGAACCATTGATGGCAAGTTTAGTACAGAGACCAAGACTGAAAAGACCTGGAGACAGAACAATGTGAAGAGTAATTGTCCCTAATTTCTGCTTAGAAATTCTGCAGTCTACCTAGTGGTCTGATCGTGTGTATAATTGTTCACCGATAGAGCTAAAGAAGACAGGATGCACTAAGTTCAGAGGGAGAATTAACACAGTAGTTTGTGGTGGTTAGCGTGCAGGACTCCTGGGTTCTAATCCAATGGTTTACCATGTCACAAGTCCCTGTGTATTATGAACATGTCAGACTGATGCCAATAAAATCCTTTGTGTCACAACACACCCACCATCAGACTGGCTCAGATCACCTGCATGTACATGCCTTCCCACAACAGTTCTGGTCCATATAAATGAACAAAAGAACTGTCAATTTCAATAGTTAGGCTTTACTGTGTGTTCAAACTTCCCCAAAACCAGCCAATGACTGCAGAAATAGAAACTGAAAAGAGCAGATTCAGAAAGAACATAAGAACATCTAAAATCCACTTTATCAACATAGTTTTTCTTTAGTAATTCCACTATAATCACATATTTTATAAAGGGTTTATAAAATGAGAAATGAGAAGTAGGAAATACCTCGGTCTTCTTGTGCGTACTTGAATATGCATATTGTATTTATATACCTTGGAGATGAATGTGGTATTAGAAACAAGATATATGGTTTATGTATAGTCTGTTTGCCCATCTATAAAATGACCATAATAATAGCTACCTCTCTAAGATGTTGTGATTTTCAATTATTATTTGTAAAGTGCTTTGTGTTGCTCAGAGGAATAGCACTAAATAAGTGCAAAGTATTATTAGATCATTTCCTCCCTCTGTTAAATAATCCGCAGTAAAATAAAGGGAAATGGTTACTCAGGGCAGCAACGGTCACAAGGAAACTGATTATTGAGGATTACAAATTCATCTAAGATATCTGGAATATAGTGATGAGTAATTTGGCAGTGCTCCTGGAGATGCCTCTTTGAAGCTGAATGATACATTGGAAATATATAAGTAATAAACTATGTACTAATGATAGTCTCCATGACACATGATTAACAAGAATTCTTTATACCAAAACATAAAAAAGCATTTGCATAAACAAACTAATTCAATTATTCTGCCTCAGTATACCTAAATAATTAATTATACTGTCTTTCTCAGTGTGAGATTGTTTTCTTGTTCTCTTTGTACAAATGTAATAAGTATATCATAATTTACATACAAAAGTAGCACCAATCAAAATTGGAAAATGTAATGGATTAATTTTGTATTTACATCAGTATAACAGGTGCTCAGATGCCATGGAAATGGGTATAGTAAAAGAACCTGAAATGAAAAGAATATGACAGAAATTGGCCTACTATGCTACTATTTCTATTAAGAGATAAAATAAGTGCTGTATTATTTTATAGTGCTATCATAACTTCATAACCAAGGAATATTTGTTACATTCATTTATAAGTTTTTTCATGTGAAGCTATTTAAATACACATAAACTAGAGATAAAAATCTAAATACATGATGTCTTGCTGATTAAACCCAAGCACAAGTTCCAAAATATGTTATTCAACAAAATAACAGCCTCCTGATGTCACTGTTACTCCCTCCTCCTTACTTCACACATCCTCCTTCATCTGTAAGCTTTGCTTATGTGTTCATCAGTGACAGCCATTTGCAATACACTTCAGAGGGGGAGTGCACCTCTATTCATGCCTTGTCTAAACAAGTCCAGGCACCAGAGTTCATTATTATGTGAGATTACATCATCAATGGGCAACCTGTGGTTGCAAAGCCCCATCTGTTCCCTTCCCCTATGTGCCTTTCACACACTGAGGCATTGGAGCCCTACACTTACCTACTCCTCCCTCTCCTTCCCAGCACTTCTGGAGTGCCATGAATCTGCTGATTTGTGCTCCATCCCTATTCCTCCCACCCAGAGTGCATGGGGGAGGGGGACAGACAGGTAGTCTGTGGCTGCAGTTACCCACCACTGATGTAACCTCACTCCAAAATAATAATTAGCTCTAGTGCCTGGATTTGGTCAGAAATGTATAAATCGAGGTACACTGACCCACTAAAGTATAGACCAAATTGCTGTGACTGAAAGAGGCACATGGGCGATGGACAGAAGACAAGGGGTCTGCAGCCTGCCGATGGAGCCCCAGGAAGCGGCAGGCTGCTGCAGCCCACTAAGGTGAAGGAGGACTCATGCAGCCCAGTCATCGTTCTTGGTTGCCCATCACCGGGTTACATCAAAAGTTCACTAAGGAGAGCCACTTGGAGGTAAAGTTTTCTTCTCCATAGAAGGACTGTTTTCCCTTTATTGCTTCTGGGAGCTTTCTCTACCTTCCTACTTTCAGATCTAGGTCCACAGTCCACCTTAATCTCTCTTTTCCTAGATCTTCCACAACAGCGGTGGCATAGGCGACCAAAGGGGGCACAGGGAGGCAACCAAAGAGTACCAGGGATGGCATGAAAAGGCACTCCATGTAGCAATTGACTTTTTGGCATGGTCACAGGGATAGTGCACCTCCCAAATGCTACCATGAGTCACCTATGAGTGGTGGTGGTTGACTTTTAATTGGCATGTCCATTGTTCTTGACTTTAAGTTTTAGAGTACACTGTTATGCTGAATGTTTCTTCTATCTTAGCTGATCACAGAGCTAACACATTAGCTTCTTTTTAAATAATTCTTATCAATTTCTCTATGAAATACAAATTATCAACAAACCTCCTCCAATCACAATCAGTACACATCATTCCCCAAACCACTGCTAAACAAGAGCCTAAGAAAACAGGTTAGTCTTGCAGTGGTCCCTGGTGGCCAGTAAATGTGGGCTGTATTGAACAAAGAAAGAAGCAATCTCCAGAGTTAAGGAGCTACAATGAAAAATGGCCTGCTAGCAGCCTCCTCAATTGTAAAATAATTCTAACCATGATTTGCTATGAGGGTTTGGGTAAATCATTTAATATATCTGTGACCCAATTTACTCACCTATAAAATGGTGTAACACTTACCTACCTAGAAGAAGGGATATAATGGCAACCTATGTGAGATCTATCAGAAGGCAAATTGTCATAAGTACCAACATCAATGAAAGCAAGTACAGTAGCAGGGAAACACAGAGAGAAAGGTCTCATTGTCATTTGGAAAAAGCAATAGCAAAAAGAGAGAAAGGGGAAAATGAGCTATGAACAGCTAAAGAAAGGTCATCTGCTTTAGCTAGCCATAGAAAGGCAGCTGAACACTCAGGAGAGGACACACATACAGCTGATTGACCTGCTGTATTTTGATGGCCGAAGAGAAATTGTGGTCTAGCTTCACAGGAAGCATACAGCCCATCAGCAGAATGCTGCGGCAGTGTTCCCCATAAACTGAGTTCTTGGGTGGCCAATCAGGAGAGATTCAAATGTCACCTTGACGATTATCAGAGCACCCACAGCCAGCAGCATGTGTTTCTACTAATGGTGAGCATCTGCACATATCTCAGTGCACATCACAAAATTTATTCCTTACATGGATGGAGAAAATTAGAGTGAACACTGTCCAAAAGGTTTGGGAAATCTTGAAGCCAACTACTTGGAGGGAGTCTGTAAATAAATCTGACCCATGAAGTGTACAGAAGAAGGGCTCAAGAGGCTCAGAAAAAGAGCAGCTAACTTACTTTGGGGTTTTAAATCAAATCAGGAGTTGCAAAAGAAAATGGGGAACTGCCAGAGTCAAAGGCCTACAAATTAATGGTTTTAGACCAATTACATAAACTTTGGCAGCCCAACTTAAAATAATAATTAATAGAGAAAAGGTCCTAGAGATGTGACTATGGCTGAGAAATTGACCTACCATTATAAGGATAGTCTCCTGGATTTAAGGAAAAAAATAGTAGGTATGGAATGGGTTCGGAGAACTGGGATCATGCCCAAGCTAAAACACAACAAGTAGCGAAACCACCTCCACCACCTCCACCTGCATGGATGAGGAAAATTGGTGTTCCATCTAGGATGATATTTTCTTTGGGATTACCCACTGTGTCCCAGAGCAGTGTTGGAAAAGCCCTCTTCACCCTTACCTCACAAAAATAACTGTGACATTCACTGGAGCAGGAATTGAATAGCCAGTCTGAGAATGCTATATAAAGTTCCAGCTGAGCCAGTCACACCCCAAACCACCACCCACATGTCATGCTGCACACTGAGTACAAATCCCTTGGATTGCGAGTTGGAAAGGAAGATGGCAGTTAATGGGGAAACAAAGGAAAAATTATTTACTTGCTCCTATAACATAAGAACTAGGGGAACAAATCAAATTAATAGGTAGCAGGTTTAAAACAAACAAAAGGAAGTACTTCTTCATGTAATACACAATCACCCTAAGGAATTCCTTATCAGAGGATGTTGTGAAGGCAAGGACTTCAACAGGGTTCAAAAAAGAGCTAGATAAATTAATGGAGGATAGGTCCATCAATGGCTATTAGTCTGGGTGGATAGCAAGTTTCTGGAGCTTTCTATGCAGACTGGGGTAGGTGTACTGTCATGTCAGACATTCCATATTCTTTGCTTTGGGGGAATGATAGTGTGGCTTTGAAAGGAGAAAGGGTGAATCAGAGCCACCCAGGCTGTGTCCAGACTCAGGGGTTTTTTCGAAAAAAGTAGACTTTTTTCAGAAAAAACATCACCTGCGTCTAAACTGCAGCCGCGTTCTTTCGAAATTTATATCGAAAGAACGTGGCTTTTCTTTTGACTGCGGTAAACCTCATTTCACGAGGAAGAATGCCTTTTTTCGAAAGTGCTCTTTCGAAAAAAGGCATTCTTGAATGCCAACAGGGCTTTTTAGAAAGAGAGCATCCAGACTCACTCACTGCTTTCTTTCGAAAAAGCGGCTTGCTTTTTCGAAAGTACTGCTTGCAGTCTAGACGCTCTTTTTCGAAAGAGGTTTGCAGTCTAGACATAGCCCCAGTTAGAAATGCAAAAGGAGTAGGTGATAAGGAGAAGGTTGGCTGTATTTACTTTGCTAGGATCCAAGAGGAATCAAGTTACTTTCCCACTATATGGAAATTAATACATGTGGGGAGGGGAGACTACTTGCTGCTACCAGGAGTGATGAGAACTACTGAAAGGAAGCTTTCTGAAAGCCAGGAAATTAAGCTCTCTAACTACCCTTACCAGGGAACTGGAGGCAGTACAGAGCATAGTGATGACAGTGTCTCCAGCCAAAAGTAAGGACACTGAAGTAGCTGTGATTCACTGCCATATCAGCAACTCCTACCCATATGACAGCTGTATGAGAGGTGAAAAAGGCAACTATAACTAAGAATGAAGAGAACTCCTTCTCACACTCACTGACTCACTAATGGTATATGAAAATGAAGGACCCTAAGCTGAGTGAGAGAAGAAATTCTGCTCACCTTGACTCAGGGTATAAGGAACAAAAGGCTCCCAAATAGGGTAAGATTCCCTGGGCACTGACTTCAAGGAGGTGGAGCACAGAAAGGAATTTGGTTATAGGGGAAGCTCAAAGAATCTGCTTTGCTCAGATCCTCTGCTCTCAAAATCCACACATGGTTCTGCTACTTCACAGAGATTCAGCTGTACCTTATTTCTCTCCTTGGTCCAAAGAATTGCTGTTTGTAAAACTTGCGAGGTACGGGGAGGAGAGATTTCAGACCATCATTGGGTTAGAAAGGGATAAAGGCAGGACAGCGAATACAGTGAGTGAAAGAGTGGGTGAGGCCTCCAACTGGGGGTTCAGGCTCTGAAGTGGAACTAGGGATCTGACATTTGGGGGTTCATGGGACTCCAGGCTAGGGACAAAGGACTTGGTCTGTGAGAAGGGCCTCAGAACAGGAGGTTGGAGTGGGAAAGTACAGAGTCTGGGTAAACGTTATGGGGCAGGAGGGATCGCAGGGTTGTGATATAGGGGCTGAGAAGGAGTTAGGGACTTAGGATGCAGGAGAGAGCTCAGGGTGCTTAACAGGGGCAACTCCCATTTGGTGGGAGGGGGAGAACAGGTGGCTCTGTGCAGCCTGCACTGTCCCATTCTCACCTAAAGGCATCACCCCCATAGTTCCCACTGGCCAATGGGAACTGGGGGACAGAGCCTCCAGGCAAACACAGTGTTCACAGTGACACAGCTCTACACAAGGGTGAGGAGAAGAGACAGCATACAGAGCCACTCTCCCCCGGCAGGAAGCCCTAGGCTACAACCCCTAAAACACGTTTATTAATCCAACCCAACATATACTCTATCTTGCTAGCAGAATGTTTAGTATGTGTGTAGTTGAAATATAAAACTATGCAAAGTAATGAACCCACCCTGGATTCTGGTTCCAAATCTGAAGCAGTTACAGATTTATAACCACAGAAAAAATCAAGTGGTGGGTTTTGAAGAGCTGCTCCTGGAGGCCAATGGTGGAATTTCAGGGGTGGGGTGACACCTATTAAGTTTTTAGTATGGATGTTGGTTCTTTAATTGGTTTTAATATGTTTTCCTTGCAAAGCTTTCACTTGAAGAATAAATGTTCTTGCTTAGAAAGAGGTTTGGTAAATTATAGTAGGGGCAACACACTGGGCAGAAGCTCTGGAAAGAAACAAACGGAAGAAACTGGCCTTTCAGGCAGTTTGTCTTGCCAGGAATATCACAGTGTAAATCAGGGACCTTTGCAGCCTTATAACCCCACTGAAGAGGGACAGAGAGGAGTCTCTGCAGACAAGAGGTGATGGCTGACAAGCCAGATGCCTATTGTGGGTGCCCTTACCGGACCATGAAGGAGGAATACAGATGCAGTTGTCCTGAACTATGACAATGGCAATTATGCTTCCCTACACACAGAACCGCTGCACGAGGTTTATAAAGTCCTTTTCTAAATTTGACAAAAGGTATTTTCTAACTGCAAAGTTTTATTATAATACCATTAAAATGGCATGTGCATCAAGTGATTTCTTCTTTCCAGGAGGCTATAAGAGGGTTTTCATTGCATAATGCACTGGTCACTTAAATGTTTCCCTCTGCTTTTGCAAAGTGATGGTTTTGAGCTGAACAAATCTCTTTTGTGGACCAAGGGAAGAAGGGAGCCACTACTTCAACAGACTTTGCCAGACCCTGGGCAATAGGGGAGGGGGCTTGTGAAGGCTCAGCTATGGGTCGCCTGAAAGGGGTGGGTCTCAGGCAGAAGGTCTTGGGCTTTAGGACTGAGGTGACTAAATGCAGAAGCATCCAAAAGGAGGGCTGTCCCTTCACACTGATCCAGTACTCTCCGAACATTGGCTGAAATATTCCCACAGCTGAACAGTGGTGGCTTTATTAGAGCTAGCAGGAGTTAATTATTCTTCAAATATTTTAATCTTTCCATCAGCTTTTATTTCAAATTCTTGTGTGGTCAGCTAAGGATACTGGAGCAGAGAATGGCAAGTCCCCTGCTTCACCCGTCCTGACCTAGCTCCTGCACCCAAAATAACATAGGGTACGTTTATACTTGCACCCTAGTTCAAACTAGGGATGCAAATGTAGGTGACCAAAATTGCTAATGAAGCGGGGATTTAAATATCCCACGCTTCATTAGCATGATTTTGCCGGTGCATTACTCCACTCAACAGCTGTTTTGAAAGTGAAAGTCCATGCCGGGACGCATTAGTTCTAACCAAACCCCTTAGTTCGAACTGACATTACTCCTCAAAAAATAAGGAGTAATGTTAGTTCAAACCAAGGGCTTTGGTCCGAACTAACGCGTCCCGGTGCACACTTTCACTTTCGAAACAGCTGTCCAGCAGAGTAACGTGCCGGTGAGATCATGCTAATGAAGCATGGGATATTTAAATCCCCGTTTCATTAGCAATTTCGGTCGCCTACATTTGCATCCCGAGTTTGAACTAGGGTGCAAATGTAGATATACCCATAGAAAGAAAGATTGTGCAGCTCCAGCACAGGAACATTTTCAGGTTCCTGGAACTGCAGTTGAGGCCAGAGCCACTGATAGGAGGGCACAAAGAGGGAAGTTGCCCCATAGGGCCTGGCCATTTAGAAGGGGTCAGGGCTCCAAGCCCTTTAAATTGCCACCAGAGCCCTGTGTGGTTCTGGGGGAGGCACAGCATGATCCAAATGCCTCTGAGGGCTGACTACCCAAAGCCCAACTCCTTCTGCCTGAGGCCCTATCCCTTCCAGGGGGAACAGAACTGAGCCCCACCCGCATTGCCCAGGACCCAACAAAGTCTGCCAGCAGTCTTGGGTGAAGCTATGGGGTAGTGGCTCCTTTCTTCCATTGCTCCACAAAAGAGATTTGTTACAGCTGAAGACCATCTCTTTGCAAAAGCAGAGAGAGCACTCTAAGCCACAAGGGGCATCATGCATTTGGACATCTCTTTTTTACAGATCTCCAGGGCCATGGAATATTAGAATGACTAAACCCCGCCCATTCTTCATCTTCCAAAACCCTGGATACCCGAGGGAAAGATAATTCAGAAACTGGGCATGTTTCACAGAACCTGTGACCCCTCCTCAACCCACCATCCATTTCACTAGGCTGGGATGAATTTGTGCGTGGGTCTCCAGACTTCTTCCTAATATACCATTATCCAAGACCTGCCTACAGCCAAGAAAAAAAAAGTTAAGTTAACTTCAATATACCTAGGCATTACACGTATTCCTAAAAGAAAGCTCACTTCTCAAGCCAATGTAGATAAAAACCATAAACCATCCAAAGAGAAGGCATATTAGAGAAAACATTAGGCAACCACTGAAATATTCTGGGCTTGATAGTTTTCTGACTTACACTGATTTTACATTCTGCTGACCTCAGTGGAGTCTCTCTCAGTTTACACAGATGTCAGTGAGAGGAAAATCAAGTCCTCTGTATAGAAATAAACACCAGCATTGACAAAAGTCAGGTATTCAGAAATCTTTTTGAATGTTTACATACATTATGGGTTGAACAAAGCACTAAATATTTTATCAGGCATAATTGTGTCACAGAAAACCACACAGTTCAAGAGTAGTTTCTTATTTTTTCGTAGTATCTGAAATCCAAAGTCATGCACTTTTCCCTGCCCTTGATACTCCTGTCACCCCCTTGCACCTAGCATTGCCTGCTTGTCAGTGACAGTATCTTCTTGACGAGCATGCCGGGGCCAGTCCCAGGCAGCTCCCCTTTCAGCCTGACAGCTGCATGTCCCAGGTGGTCTGACATTTGAGATAGAGGCTGTGGATAAGATTGAAGGTGTTTTAGGGGAGAAGTAGGCTGTGAATAACACCAAGCCCTCATCCAGATGGAATCATTCACTAGACAACCTGAGATACTCTATTACTGTCCATATGTCTTCTAGGTCTCCAAAGGCCATACTCTATTGATTTATTAGAAATCTGCTTTTCAGCTTTGCTTCTTCCCAAAACAGACTATAATAATATGATTTATCATAATCTGAAGTGCTATTTTTAAAATCAGTTCTTTACATACACTATTCTAAAAAAATATCCTGGTATACATCAGATTATAAAGTAAAAATTTTGGAATAGGAATCTGTCAATTCCCCCTTTAATGTAAGTTTCTCTCCTAATATAATGAATGATATAATATTTTATAGGGCATTCCTATTATAAATAAATCACTAAATGTATGTACCATCTGAATCAGCCCCATCAACTATAAATATGCTAACAGTCCTGCTTATACACTATTTTTTTTCTTTAGGAGATAAGACAGGAAGAATGATTTGATTGTTTTAGCACTACAAACAGTTGCTATTAGTGTATCTTATTTATAGTTAGTTCTTTGAGGCACTATAGTAATATAGCAAAATATCAGTTATTTCATCACACTGGTGAATTTAATGAACCTGAAGGTGTGTGTTATTTTAGCACTTGCTGTAGCTCCTGTGAAAATCCAGTGGTGCTAAAATCTGTAAACCTGTCACTGCTTAAGTAATAACCTTGTTAAAAGCATCTTCATTTAACTTATTTTAGCTTTTGCAGTATTCAGGTTTTATTTTATCAGTATAGGGAATAGGTGTTTCTAACTAAACCACTTATTGTAAAGATAGTTAATTGTAGTTCATTTATTTAATCTCTGTATACTGCTTTTATTTTAACAATTTAAGTTAAATATTGTATGGAATCAAGTTCCCATTTTCATTTTTTTTACAAACTATTAATTTGCATAAAATATCAGTGGTTACAACACTAAATTTATTCTGTGGTTTTAATCATTAATATCCCTTTCTGCAATGAAAGAATAAGCCTGCTTACAGATGGAAAAGCCCATAGTTTTTTTCCTTAATCTGACCACTATGAAATTGGATTTATTTATTTCTTTTAAAATATAGAGAGAAAATGAAATATTGATGTCATGTGTTCTGAATTATCAATCAATCCCTGCAAATGTACAACCATTGTTATTGAAGTTCTGGTAATAAAAACGGGAATGCTTCCCTACTCAGCACCATTCAGCAAAAGAGAACTACAATTTGCAGGATCACTTTTTTATGGTAAAATTATACTTCCTATGTTATTTCAGTGTGGATTTGTTTGTGACAATTGATAAAATTCAAATGCCTGGTAAACTTTTACGAGGTAAGCAATTATCTTTTATTAATAACTTTTCATTGAGATATATTGTGCTATACTGTACACATAATGCATCTCAATAAAAAGACCTAAAAAGATGATGAGGAATGCTAATATTGTCCCTAATGCAAGGATTCACCTTTATTTGGGGACTTAAGCACATGTTTAAGTGTTTTACAGAGCTGGATACATGCTGATTATTATAGAACCCTGATTTAATTGGCTGTATAAGAAGTTCAGGAGACAGCTTTTATTTTAAATAGTCCAGTCCAGGATGTACCAACAATGGATTAATATTTCCAAGTGTATTTCATTTTTATGTCCTTCTTGTAATATAATATTTGTCCATAATTTATGAGCTATCCTTTCAGTCAGTTGCAGTGTCAATTGACCCATACCTGCAGCTGGTATAATTTGGAATGCCTCCATTGAAGCAAATGGATCTGTACTGATTTACACCATCTGAAGATCTGACCCTTACTGTTTAATTGACTTCATCAGAATTTTCTAACATAGTCAGCTTGGCTTTTAGTTGAACAAGAAGTAAAGAATGTCATCCGAGTGACTCTAATAAATGTGTTCTTTTTGGTGCCTAAGGGGAAATTAAAAAACAAAGTCATTTTTCTTCAGCACCGATCTCCCCTTTTCTAGCAATTTTTAAAATAATTTATTAAACTGAAATAAGAGAAATAGTGTATAGATGATAATAATCAGGTACAAATTAGGCATACAAAGTAAATCCTGTGCTAAGAAATACACCATTGTAGATCTTAATGCACCAGGGAGGCCCTTCAACAAGGCCAAACTGAGACAGTGCAGTCAAACTTGGTAATCTCTGCCAGGTCCAGTGGTCCTATTGCAGGGGGGAAGGGTGTAAATGTTATGTGGAGTCAGGATCAGTGTTCCCTATAAGCTGAGCACCCAGGAGAGATTCAAATGATATCCAGATGATTGGCAGAGTGCCCTTAGCCAGTATCATGTTTTTCTACTGGTAGTGCACATCAACAGATGCTTCAGAGCACATAACTAAATTTATTCCACACATGAATGGAAAAAATGAGAAGGAACATTGATCAGTATGTCTACGTAGCATGATGTTGGGTGAGGATTGTCACAGGATTTTCACGTCCTCCAGTTTAACTGGCAACCTGCTTCCACGCTTTCTCTTATCTCCTTACAAACATATTTATCACTACTATACACTTAAGCTATTCCCGCAGTTTCCATTCTTTAGCCTTATTGCTTAGTATTTATATTACTATAACCATAAGGCCTGGTCAGAATCTGTACCCCATGCTAGTTGGTGTAAAATACATATGGAAACATATTCTCTTCCTTGAAGTCTTTAAGATCTAATTAAAGAGAAGGCACAAGTCATGAATGCAACTAACAGTAGAATAAAAAGGAGGACTAAGGACAAGGGTAACAATAATATCATTAGATGACTGAACTCCTAGAAGGTTGCAGAACTTTTAGAGGAAGAATGTGAGGTTTCATGTTGAAAACTGGGACAAGTGTCTGGAAAGACACAATAAAATGCCTTTGCAAGGAATCTCAGATTCAGCCGAAGTATGACTAGGCTTCAGGAATTTGGTCTATTGGTCTACCTCCTACATCTATCAACCATGTCACGATATAAATTTGTGCCTGTGACAGTTTGAAAATTTCCCCTAACATTATTTAAATATTATTATTATAGTTGTAGTGCCAAAAACATGAGACTGGATTTGAATTAATTGAGTAGCAATTCTGATTTAAATATGTAGCATCTTTTTGTCAATAACAGTATCTACATTCTTCCCAAATAAATAATAATGATTTATAATAACTTTATTTTGTGTCCTCAGTTACGTTATAGTGTTATAGACCGAATCTCATTAATTATGAAAAGATTAAGTTGCTGAAGCGATTCTGTTTGATTGGTCATTTAGCACAGCTTTTAAGAAATAATATGGAAAGAGAGTGCAATTGTATCTTTTAATAAGATATACTTTAAATGTACACTAATGCTAGAACAATTTAATGAAATTCACATTTATTTCAAGGATTTTTTTTTAATTAAATCTATTGGTTGTTGGTATCCGTAAGCCCTTAAGAATAAACACCTGCAGTGTTTTATTATGTAAAAAGGTAGTTTAATTGCATCATATTTATCACAGACAAATCAAGCCCTATTCAGAAGATAATAATGACACAGTAATTGGATCAGTAATTGGTTCAGGATGATTCAATATTGTACTAATAATCATAAATACTACCCTTTCCTGCTTTTGTACGGGGCTGACACTATATTATAGATTGGATTTAGTGCACTAAATATTAGTGAACTGGGTCCAGCATTAATGCCTAGGTCTTTAGTTTGACTGCATTAGTAGATACCAGGTAGCAAATGATGCACTCTTTAAGAGCAATAGTTCCTAGCTGGAGTCTCTAGAGAGCATGAATGTCTTGCTGGCTTTCTGTATCTAGAAGTTTATGGAATAGGCTTCTTTGCATTTTCTTCTGCATTATATTGATGTTCTTTGGTTCCTGATGTTAAACTGTGTATGACAGGGATGAGAGCTCTTGCCTTAGGAATTCACTCACTGTGGGCAAGTCTGGTGACATTTGGAGCATGATGTAAGAAGGCAGGCTTCTTTGGCTTAAAGTTTCCCTGTCTTATTTGGCATTTCTCATACTGTATTTGTTTCTGTTTGTTTTTATTCCTGTCAACTAGAGAGAGATTTTATATGCTACTCTAAGTGTAGTGAATTTACAGGTTTTTAAAAAGAATTAGAAAGAAATTATAAAATATTGAAAAGGGACAACTCATTTTGATGTGTCAGGTTTTGGATGACCAATTTGAGAAACCTTAAAACGGGGCAGATTTTCAGAAACTTCCCCAAACCCAGGTCCCTTTAAGATTTCTCTTTACTTGGTACCCAAAAACAGAGCCTCCAATATCAGTAGTCACTTTTTTAAAAATATAGGCCAATATTTTATTTTAAAATGTCCCAGGGTCTGATCCTACTAGGTCATAAGCCTCTCAGGGGAAGCACCAAGCATTTTCCAATTGATGGAATGGGAAAGCACCTTACTGATTCAGGCCCTAAATATGGGTGTACCTGGCACAGCAACAGGTGCTATGGAATTCTCAGAAACAGAGACAATACAAACTGATTTTTGGCTTTCCCTTACAAATCAATGTCTGTTGTTTTATTTGACTATTTTCTCTGTTTTATTTGGCCTGACAAGGAGCCTGCAAAAATAAACACTGACCTCTTCTTTGCTTGCTGCCTATCTCTGCCTTTGCCAGGGAACTTATAACAGGGAACACTTTTATTCCAACCCTGAATATGGGAAGACTTCTTAAAATGAAACTCACTGAAAATGACCAGTATCTAGTGGTTTCTTAATCACGCTGATTCTGAAAGGGGTCAAGATTTTCAAAACATAAGAATCTAAAATATAGCCACAAATAAACGTGGCTAAATTTTCAAAGATGCTGCAGAACCCATGGATTTCACTCAGGCTTTGTCGACACTACAGCTTTTGCCAGAAGAGAGCATGCAAATGAAGTGCTGATTAGCATTTTGTCTCGCTTAAAGATTTTGCGCAAAAAGGGGTTTTTGTGCAAAATGACCATGGCTACACTGTTTGTTTTTGCACAAAAACGGCTTGGAACAGATTATGCAAATGAAGCATGACAAAATGCTATTCAGCACTTCATTTGCATACTTTCTGCCTGCAAAAGTGTGCAGTGTAGACATAGCCTTGGAGCTCTAAGTGTTCAGAACTTCTAAAATCAGAAACAGTTAGTCTAGCAGCACCTTAAAGACTAAGAGTACGTCTACACTACAACGTGAATTCGAACTAACTTAGTTCGAATTAGTTAATTCGAACTAAGCTAATTCGAACTAACGGATCTAGACTAAAAAACTAGTTCGAATTAGCGTTTTGCTAATTCGAACTAGCATGTCCACGTTAAGTGGACCCTGAACCAGGCTTAAGGATGGCCAGAAGCAGTGCCGGCAAGGCATCAGAGGAGGACTTAGAGCGTGGAGATGCTGTCTCAGACTAGCCGAGGGCTGCACTTAAAGGGTCCCAACCCCCACCCCACAGGACAGACAGTTCTCAGGGGTGCCCTGCTTGCAAAGCAGTCCTGGCTTGGAGTGCCTGGACTACCCACACTGGGCACATCACAGCACTCGGCCATCAGACCGGCTGCACTTGCCGCAGGCTGCCATCTGGGTAGAGGAGGCAATCGGGGGGCTGCAGAAGAGGTTCCACCCCAAAAGCCCACAGAGCCAGCCCAGTCTTCCCCATCGGGGGCGCGTACCCCATTCCTCCCTTACCTCCTTCCACTTACCCTTCCCTAGCCCCTTTTCTTGATGTACAAAATAAAGGACAAATGTGTTCAAAAATGGAATCTGTCTTTATTGAACAAAACTGGGGGAGAGTGGGAAAAGGAGGTGGGAGAGGGGAAGAGAGAGGCTGGGAGAGGGGAGGGCAACTACAATGATCAGGGGGTGGGAATAGGTCCCATATGAAGAGAGGCTAAAGAGACTGGGACTTCTCAGCTTAGAAAAGAGGAGACAGAGGGGAAACAGGAGAGAGGTCTCTAAAAGCAGGAGTGGGGTGGAGAGGGTGCATACAGAAAAGTTCTTCATTAGTTCCCATAAAGAAGGACTAGAGGACACCAAAGGAAAGGAATGGGTAGCAGGCTTCAAAGTAGTAACAGAAAGTTGTTCTTCACAAAGCAAAGAGTCAACCTGTGGAACTCCTTGCTGCAGGAGGCTGTGAAGGCTAGAACTAGAACAGAGTTTAAAGGGAAGTGAGACCAAGTCATGGAGGTTGGGTCCATGGAGTGCTATTAGCCAGGGGGTAGGAGTGGTGTCCCTGCCCAAGGTTTGTGGAAGGCTGGAGAGGGATGGCATGAGACAAATGGCTTGGTCACTGTCTTCGGTCCATCCCCTCCAGGGTCTCTAGGGTTGGCCGCTGTCGGCAGACAGGCTACTGGGCTAGATGGACCTTTGGTCTGACCCAGGACGGCCATTGTAAGCTCAGGGCTCAGGGTCGGGGGTCTCAGTGGACCACCTTGATTTTCATGCACACCTGCTCCTGGGTGGCCAGGCTGGCAGCTCTCCTGCCCTAGATGGCCACTTTCCTGTGCCTAGTGCGGAGATCGTGGACGAGGCCCACGATGTCCGCACTAGCCCAGGCGGGTGCCCGCCTCTTGCGGTCCCGGGCAAGCTCCCGGGAGCCGCCAGCCTGGTCCCGGAAAGAAGGGGAGGGCTGGGGGGCATCGGGTGAGTGGTTTGATCCGTGCCAGGTGCAGGGTCTGCTGGCTGGGTGCACCGTATAAGGGGTCCGGGGCCGGGAGGGGGGCAGACGAGTTTCCCTGATGTTGGCCAGACTGGCCCACTATTTCGAATTAAGGGGCTACACAGCCCTTAATTCGAACTAGTAAATTCGAACTAGGCTTAATCCTCGTGGAATGAGGATTACCTAGTTCGAACTAAGCGCTCCGTTAGTTCGAACTAAATTCGAACTAACAGAGCGCTAGTGTAGCGCCTATGAAAGTTAGTTCGAATTAACGTCCGTTAGTTCAAACTAACTTTGTAGTGTAGACGTACCCTAACAAAACAAATAGATGGTATCATGAGCTTTCGTGGGTTGATACCATTTACATGTTTTGTTAGTCTTTAAGGTGCTGCTAGACTATTCATTGATTTTTAGGTTTTTCCAGTTATAGACTAACTCGGCTACCGCTCTGAAGCTTCTAAAATCAGACCTACTGTGGGTGACAAAATTTAGGGGGTCTATTGATCTTTGTTCAACATTGAGCTCCTTTGCTGCACAAATGAGAGCTCTATTTATTCTGAGTCTGTGATATACCTTTCAGCTTATTACATGGGTAACCAACATTTTGCTTTTGTTTTAGTATATATGTATACAATTATGTATCCTATTTCATCTTCTTTCCTTTTTAAGATTTGAAAGTAACAAAAAAGACTGACCTACCTACCTACCTACCTACCTACCTACCTACCTACCTACCTAACTAACTAACTAACTACATATAACAACATTGTGACAAAGAGCCCCTGATAGGAGGCTGGGATGTTGCAGCCAATTTCTTGTTTACCATGGGTTTATGTAATATGGCGCACAAAATCACTCATATGCCATTTTACTATAGCTGTGAAAATCATGCTTGTCATCACTGTATTCAGCAGACACTTGGCGGTCTCATGGAACTGTTTCTTAGCCAGTGCTGTGGTCTTTCATAGAGAGCCAAAAGGGAGTGGAGTCTCATTATCCTAGAAACAATTATTCTTATTCACTAGACATAGAAACTTGATTTTCAGAGCACATTATAAGCTCTGATCTGGAATAGAGATAGCGTATCCCCTTTATCGTTGTAACATACACTTAGGGTCTACACTACTGATTTGGAATTCTGCCTTCCACATCCAAAATTGAGGCATTCACACTGTATGCCTCCCTTTGCTAATGGCCTTGCATTAGAGAGATGATATGTCAGAATAAATGAGGCACAGGTGTCAACAAAATACGACGTTTGTGTTTGGAAGCCTGCTAATGCTGCAAGTGTCATCTCTTCCATAGAAGAACAGGAATGCCACCAGATTTCTTGCACCTCACTACATGTAATCACATTTCTTGACTCTTGAGTTCCAAAGGAAAATACCTGATGAGTGGATGAAGAGAGGTGAAATGCCTGTGAGGAATTCATACAGTCTAATAGGTAAGTCATAATGCAGAAGGTACTTACGGAAATCCTTTAAGGACACATAGGCTACGTCTAGACTGGCATGATTTTCCGCAAATGCTTTTAATGGAAAAGTTTTCCGTTAAAAGTATTTGCGGAAAAGAGCATTTAGATTGGCCCGGACGCTTTTCCGCAAAAGCACTTTTTGCGGAAAAGCATCCATGCCAATCTAGACGCGCTTTTCCACAAAAAAGCCCCGATCACCATTTTCGCTATCGGGGCTTTTTTGCGCAAAACAAATCTCAGCTGTCTACACTGGCCCTTTTACGCAAAAGCTTTGCACAAAAGGACTTTTGCCCAAACGGGAGCAGCATTGTATTTCCGCAAGAAGCACTGATTTCACACAATAGGAAGTCAGTGTTCTTGCGGAAATTCAAGCGTCCAGTGTAGACAGCTGGCAAGTTTTTCCACAAAAGCAGCTGATTTTGCGGAAAAACTTGCCAGTCTAGACACAGCCATACTATAGCAGACATACTATAGGTGCTAAACCTGAAAGCAATCTGTATAAATAAAATGCAATGGCAGAACAGCACCATGGGTCCACTTCAGTCATAATGCAATCAAAGTAAAGGAGCCCAAAAACACAACTGATATATTTTTCCTAAGATGTGGGCAGCTATATATATATTAAAAAGGCGTATAAATGCAAATGGCCCCTTTTCTCTCAGTGCCCTCTGAGAAAGATCTGCTAATTTTGCCTAAGTTTCTCTTACCTTTCGTTTGTTCAAGGAATAAGCAAAGGTGAGAACACTGGAGAGATACCACTTTGCACATAGTCAAGCAGGCAGGAAACAGAGGTAGATGAACAGAATGTGTTGAAAGCACTGTGATCCAGAGCCAGGAAATAACAGTTATCAGATCCCCGAATGACATTTACCACAAACCTATGTTTCCTTTTCAAGGCCATAAGCTTCAGTATACTGGAGTGTTCAGTCAGACCTTCCCCATGTACAGTATGGATGGCACAATTTTCTCAGCATATGCTCAGTTGAATCGTTCTGATGGCATCCATGTTGGCCTCTTTCCATATATAGGCATGCAGGGATGTCTTCATCTTCTTCAGGAGTCTGGGGTTACAGCCAAAGGCAGGCATCCAAGCTCTGCAGGCAAGGAAAAGAGATAATTTTAGTTCCTGAATAAGGATTAAATTCTGCAACACCTGAACAGTGAAAATCCTGTGGAGCCATCAAGGCGAGAGCCAGGAAATTCTAGGGTTTTGTTGACTATGGCTAAACAGATTTAACCAAGGTGAATGGATGCTATAAAGTCAATTACAGACAATCTATGCAACAAAGGGCAAAAAATAACCACATGTAATGCCCATATCAATGCCTCAATGGTTTTGTTTCAGAGTCTCACACCATGAAA
Source organism: Pelodiscus sinensis (assembly GCF_049634645.1). Taxonomy (NCBI): domain Eukaryota; kingdom Metazoa; phylum Chordata; order Testudines; family Trionychidae; genus Pelodiscus; species Pelodiscus sinensis. The sequence goes on along the minus strand of NC_134717.1, from coordinate 23,890,384 downwards.
AAGGTAATAATTTCACTATCTTTAATCAGTCCTGTTCTCAGCAAAGCAGGAACTGTACTATATATGTTATGGTTGTGTTCCCTCATTTAGCTATATGAATGAATCAGATACACTTAAATTTACTGTTTTTCAGATCTCTCATTACACCTTACTTAGAACTCCAGCTTTGTCAGTCATATTTCTTTATTATTTATATACTTTTAAAATTATACATAGTGAACAACACAGAGGCCGGTACCACATTTGTATTTTCCCTAAAGATTTTTTTTTTGAGACTGTCCACAACATAGGCCAAATCCTGCTTATCTTACCCGGGAGAATAATTCCAGTGAAGTCAATAGAACATCTGTAATAAGCACAGCAGAATTTTGCCTAATGTCCATGTCTGGACACTGTACATTTACGATATCTAATGCACTCAGCAGAGGTATAGGTAAAAGACAGAATTACCTTTTTTTTACCGATGTTCTGATGAACCATTTGGACAAAAGTGTAAAATGTATCTTTTTATTAAAACTATGCTACAATTAAGTAAATATAACTGGCAAAAACCAAAAGACTACATACAAAATCACACTCCTCTGTTCTGAGGATACAGGGCGAAGGACTCCCCACCTCGCCGTGCTTTTTTTATCTGTGTGCAATGGTAAGATGATTGGCAATGGATAAAAAACAAACATATCTACACAATGGATAGATTATTTGTGCAGAGGTAAATTAAAAATGGCTCCATAGCCATTTACCTGCAATGAAAAAGCCCTTTCAGCTATGTAACATCAGAGAAGTTATTTCCTACTTTTGAACAATTTTTCTCGTCTTTATTCAGACATGCACCTTTTCCAATGGAACAATGATAACACATAGATAATTAATAAGAAAGACCAATTGAACTATGACTATAACAATCTACTTTTAAATCAAAGGAAGAAGGCAACCAGTACTAAAATTTAATCTGTCCTCTGGGGCTGTAGGCAGCTTACAGGTTCAAGTCAGATAGCAAATGTGGCTAAATGGCAGTCAGAAAAGATCATGTGACTGGAGGGGGGGCTAAAAACTAATTAATCTCCATAAAACTGTAAGTGAGGTAGGTAAGATTACTTGAAATCTGATTGCATTATTGGATTTAAGGAGAGAAAATGCAGCATGTATTTCTCATGTTGATTTTAACCACCTGAGCCCTTAATGACATTTTGTACCTTGCACAAAAACTCGTATTTTATCTATATTTAAGAAGATCCACAAAGATCTTTAGTGCACAGTCATTAGTGCACAGTTTATGCACTTAGTCTAAATGATATCCTAAAGAGTCACAGAAAGTGACTTTGTAAACATTTATTGTTAAAAGTCATTCTTTTATAGGGGGATTCAATGTAATTCTGGGAAGCCATAAATAAATTTCAGAACAATAAATAGAATCAGAAATCAGAGAAATCAGAAAGAAATAATAATGTCTTATCCCACTAAAAAATAAAAGAAAGTTATGTATTACATTTTGGACTTCTAGTACATTTAAAATATACATCTAATATATACGTAATAAACGGAACTCCAGCCTTCTCCTTAGGGCAAATGCATGGTGGCAGTTTTAGGGAAGACTGGAGAACTCTAGCAAAGCATCTGTACCAAGCTGAAAAGAATCCAGATGAAGAATTTTTAGCCTAAAGTCAAGCCTTTGGGACACTATTCATAAATTCATGGGCCCTGATCAATCAAAAAACATAAACATTATAAAGTGGATAATACCACAAAAAGAAGTCACATGCTTTAACAGACTCAATTGCGCATATCTGATATTCAGTATTACCAGCCCCTTTTAGCCATTTCAACACTGCAAACTCCCTTTTACACATAGGGAGTGTAAAAGGGACATTTTTTAGGCAACAAAAAAGTGTTTGCTTCGTACATACATTCACACAAAGATAACAATGCATACTATAACAATGCATAGAATGCTTTTACATTTTTGAAAGTACATTTACAAGACTAATAATTACATTGCGCTTGTCTATAGCACTTTTAAATTCCAAGTGCTTTGCAGAGATTAATTAAGTATCATTATTTTGTATCAATCATTATATCCCTTTGAAAGAATGTTAAATTAGGCAACATACATGTGTTTATATCTAATCTATTTTTGTGTCTAGATATATGTGCATCAAGCTGTGTGACTTAGGGACTGACAACATTAGTGGAAGAAAGATGAGCAGGGCTTGGAACACAAAAAGGTTATTCAATGGAGGCAGGAGATTGTGCTGATCAGGTTGGGAAGCAGCTGCCCCTCTCTTGTCTTTTACTTGGTTGTGGTTCTGGTGTTGGGAAAAGGAAGTCAAAGTCCTCAGGACTGCATGAATTGCGGGTGGAGTCCCATTGCAATACCTATCTCTGCTGGCTTTTGAGTGGATGTCAGAGTATATGGAAACTCATGAATGGTTGGTCATCCATCCCCTCCCAACTGTGTTTCCTTGCTTCTCTGCTCTAATTAATGTTTGACACCAGAGCTTCACGCCCTTCCTCCACATCCCTTGTTGCTGCTCTGAATATTGCTGGTCTTATTGAAGAGCAAGGCCTTTTTCCAGTTACTCTATGGAGCTGGGAACACATTTTTCCCACATAGTGAAATTAACATATGCTATGTGGCTTTCTTTTCTCTCAGTAACCAGGAGGTGAACTTATTATGATCGTTACCATTTTATCCCAGTTTTTGCTGCGGTCCAATGTGGATTATGATTTATGGCCCATTTACAAGCCAATTACATTGTGACAGTTTGAAAATAATATGTGGAGGGTCTGGATCTCTAATTTTTGCACAGGTGGATGTTCACCCATCACCTGTGCTCTTAACATTTGCATGAAGAAAGAGATGATCAGGGAATTAGGCTGAAGGGCCAGAGCCCGTACTCTTACGATTTTATTGGGTGACTGTGAAATCTCTCCCATTTTGTGATTGATAGAGGCTTAGTACACTGAAGAAGGATCTAGTGATATGAATCCACAATGGACTAGTTCAGTGCCATAGCGGTAAAGATGATTTAGCCTCTTTAATTCTATCCGTTTATAAAGTTAATAATATTGAGACCTTAATTTTACTTAATGTGTTATTTTCCCATGTTTTATTTCTGCACATGTCAGGATTAAGGTGTATCTTCTATAATTTAGCCAACTGTAGTGCAAGCAAATTATATTTTCTTACAAGAAGAAACAGTTGTGAGGTTTAATTAATTATTTTTGCATAGAACTTTGGGAGTCCTTTACAGAATATCAGAGGTGATTTATTTCATTGTACTTATGACACATATCTATCAATGCCATGTACCTTTAAAACTCACCTAAAATTAGAGTCATAATGAAGCCCAAATGTATTAACTTCAAGCTCATTCCTGGCTCCCTGAAGGTTGTTCTGTGCATTTATGAACTTTTCAGAAAACCTGGACCCAAATTTAAGTCAAACCAGCGACCAGATTCTAGGTTCAGATCGCTTTTCCCCTTCCCATAGAAACTGTCTTAAGCAAGAGACTATTTGATATTTACAATATCCTTCATTAAAGAAAGAACACTCCTCTAACTAATTTGATTAAACTCATCTTGCTACTATACCAACAAATAGGTAAAATATTGTTACATGCCCCCTTAAAAGTGATACGACGTTGGGCACAGTATAGTGAAAATATTGACTACTAAACACTAATTTGTCATTATGCTGCAAGTCATGGGAATTAAGAATTCAGGGCAACAGCAGGAATAGAACATGTCTGAAAGCATAGCTTCTAACCATTTGATTGAAAAGAGGCTCAACATCAGTACTAGGTTCATGACCCATAGCTGAGCAGTTCCACCAAGTAAACATTAGTGAAATACATACCGACTACCCAGTTCATTATGGTATTAATCACTGATCTGACTTCACAAGGGAAATTATTTTTGACATTTCACTACCAACTTCAATAATTTCTCTTCCACTGGCCAGCAAGAGACATATACATGATCTTGGTATTTAATTCATCCACGATATTTTGAACTACATTATTGTTCATACAGGAGCAGTCCACCAACTATTAGCTTTGAGTCTTTTGCACTATTCTCCAGACGTTGTTACCAATGAGCCACATCACCACGTACATATTGAACAGATGTGCCATTGCCTTAGTAGCTGCATCCTCTTTTGAAATTTTTATTTATCACTATACTTACTTATTTGGCACAGAAACAGTATCTGCCTAGTGCAGTTTCAAGAGACTATTCAGTGTTGTTTTTACAAAACATTGCCACAATACTATGCCACGTCATTCAGACTTGTGCCAGAGATATGCGGGAAATCTGTTGTTGACCAGTGTCAAATATAGCCCATTGCTTTTCCTTAAAAAGATACTTGGAAAATTCCGCTTAAAGAAATAAATTCCTTCCTTATATGGCCAACAGAAAGGGAATCCCCATTCCAAGCTTTGAATTCCAAGCATAATTCTCCACCTACTCTACTGTTATTATGCCCAAATACTAGAGCATCCGTGGGAATGCTCTAGTAGAGTTCTAGTACATTGAATCTTTTATAGGTCTACGATTGTTATACCACAGAGAAGCAGAAATGCAGAGCCTACCACAAAAATATATTTATTTTAAATAAAGTGTGCTCCTTAAAAATACTTTAAGATTTTACCTTTTTTGAGGTCATCTAGATGTTGTAGCTATGTCCAGCTGGACTCAGAATACTAAAAAGTTGTTGATAGCACAGCTCGGTGTGTTTAAATATTTAAGTACACTAAGGTACTGCACAACCAAATACCTTGATTTAATTTTAATCTGCATCTGGAAAGATGTCATTTAAAGTGCCAAGAGTTTCTGTACTTGTTGAGGATCCCTCCTCTCCACTTTCTTCTCAGTTTTAAAACTAGTCTTTCTACTTGTAGCTTTTAAACTATACAAATGCAGCTTAATTTTTCACTTAAAGCCCTGAGATTATAATAAAAAACTAGCCTTACTGACTATTTAGTCTCCTGGTTTTACATATTTGAGAGGCAAAACATCAGATACGAATCTATCTGAAAGCTCTTTAATGAGAAAGATGGCAAGTAAATTCTGATTTAATATAAAAACCACTTCAACTATTAATCATGATTCCAGATAATTCCCAATGTGGCATGATATCATTTAATTTCCAGAAAAACAGAAGAAGTGACAGCACACATTTTCTGAAACTATGCCATGTAATAATATCATGCAAAGAAAGGCTTTATAACCTATTTGTGAGCGAGTCATAAATTACCAATCAGACGTGTATAGCCCATTTAATAGTTTAAAGTCTTGACTTTATGTATTCTTTTTTCTTGTTTCATGTTTTGTCTTAACAAATACACTTGGCCATAATGAAAATAAACCTGCTGAAGTCTCTGTGGCCTGAGACAAGCTATAACACATTTCTGCACCACAGGGTGGGCTCATGGGATACCTACTGAGAAAATGCATGCCCACTGAGCATGCCCAGACTATTAAAATGAATTGACATGTTAATGCTGACAGGAAAAGAGCACAAGAGAGCTTGCTAAATTACTGCTCAGTCAGGCACTAGAAATTCCTGTGTGGCTAACTTCTGAGCAAAACCTGCAGGAAGAAAAGAAAAGAAAAGAAAAGAAAAGAAAAGAAAAGAAAAGAAAAGAAAAGAAAAGAAAAGAAAAGAAAAGAAAAGAAAAGAAAAGAAAAACTTTATTGTCAAATGCACCAAACAAACATTCACTAAAGGGCTGTCATGTTAGTAATGCACCTACTCATAAATCATATGGATTTTAATCATACCTGCCACCTCAGCCTGCTTGTCCCCTGAGAAATTGTTTTCTTTTGGCTCCCTCCTTCATTCGCTTTCAATTATCTGGAAGCTGTTTCTCGTGTTTATTTATTTATCTAAAGTTCACATACTGTATGCATGCACAAATTTCCTCTGGGGGACTGAAACCAGGCAGATCATACAAGGATGCGGTGGAGCGTAGAAGCTAACAGCTCAGATGAATGTACTCAGTCTCAAAAAACCTGCTTTGGACCGTGATGACAAGGGAAGGGGAGGACAGAAAGTAATTAGTGTGTGTACAATGATGGATTATGGCTTGATATTCAGACATTTCACCTTTTGACTGCTATAGGTAGGCCTACAAGATGACAAACAGAAAGTCCACATTCTTGCTGAGATGAAAAAAGGATGTACACTCTCTCCCTTTTTTGGGTAGATAAATTGGAATAGGTTGTTTTGATTGCAGAACTCTTTACAAACCTTTTGTGGTTTAAAATATGTGAAAGTGTGTTCAATTTATATAGATATGAAAAAAATGGAGGGACAACTGCTTAGCAATGTTCTGACAAGTCAAGATAATACTGTTTTTATTGTCTCATGGCTTCTAAAACTAACTTAAGTATTAAAGGGCAAGTTACTTTCTCAAGTTTTAAGGGGAGATTGAACTGCCAGTGACCTTTTCCCAGCTCTGGGAAGCAAATGTGTAGCACAGATCAATCATGACATGAGGATCTTATAGACACAAGGGAAAGAAGTCATAATTTTCATAAGTGAGAATGAACAAAAATGGACAAGAAAGGTTTGATAGTTATAAATACAGATTAAACAGACTTTTAACACTAAGCATCAGGATTTTGAATTAAAGCTCTCTATATGTGGATGTTTGCCTATGATTGCTTTTTTTAGGGACATCTGAATCTATATTTTCCTCACAGAGTATTGCTCAATTAAAGAAACATTTAGATAGTGCTCCTATTTGGAACACCCATAGCAATTAAATGGATCACATGCAGTTTGACATTTTCTAAAATAAAAGTATAATTGGTGCACCATATTGTTTTTTCCTTTTGAAAAGAAAATTCAGGCTACCCTTGTGAGTCTTAGCAGGGATCAGAATTCAGAATTTGGGTCCAAGTTTCTTTCTTTTGCTTCTTTCTCAGAAAAAAAATTAAAGAAGTTACAATTAACCCTCTCACCATCACACTCTTCTCATTTACATCACGGCATTTGATGTATTGCTGGTCTGACAATTTGACATATTTACTACTAAACCAAACAGTTGGAAAGAAAACCTTTTTAATCACTTGAAGCTTTGCACAACAGAATCTTTAATTCACGCTATTCTCCAAAATTCATGAACTAGTCCTAAGAAAAGATTTATGTTGTTTATTTTCTTAGGTAGGAATCTCTTGTGGGTATTCAAATATATCTGAAGAGTTGACTCCTATTCATATCGCTACAGGTAAGACTTTTTGAGTGATTATATAATTATGACTTCCCCAAAAGTGCAGGATCCCTTTGCATTGCTCATGTGTAGGTGTATTCTGGCTGTACTAACACTAAAACCAAATTTAATTAAGAATACAGAAGATTGAAGTCATCTGATTGGAATCTCCATTCAATCTGGTACCGGAACAAGCTATTCTATGTCTGCAGCTTTTATGTGACACACAATTGCCTGGAGAGCTGAGGGATTTACCAACTTATGTATCTACATTGACCCATGTATTTTTCACAGTTTTGTATTTGCCTAAAATTATCACAATCATATTTCTGCAGTGGGTATAACATAGTATAACCATTGTTGTTGTGTGCCCCATACATACCACATTAGAGAGGAAAAAGTAGAGCCAACAACCAACACCCAAACCTATAAGCATTTACGTATGTGCTTATCTTTAGGCATGTCAGCCCTGGTCTACATGAGGGAGTTATTTTGAAAAAAACTCCTCTTATTTCATAATCACAACTGGACCATCCTCACTAGCAAGCCCATTCTTTCAAAATAAGGGGCTAGCTATTTGCTTTCCATGAGGAATAATGCTTATTTCAAAATAGTTATTTTGGGAGTTATTTCAAAATAAGTTATTTGAAAATAATTTTTGATTGTGTACATGCCCTCATAGTCCTATTAAAACTAATTATATGAGCTTAGAGTTAAGCACACTTCTAAATTAATGCGTGATTGGAGGCTAATTGTCTACTGTTTTTTAAAATCATGAAACTAGAGGCAGGCTTGGAACAACATGCCAGAGCTGAACTAAACATTCACAAATCTTCTTGAATCAAAACCCACCAAACTAGCCATGTCTGAGGCATTACTATGATGAGTAGTACTACTGGAACATGGTAGCAGGAGTTTGAGAAAGCAAAAGAGTAACTCAGCTAAGCATCTTTTAGGAATTCTAACTTAGCACCCAGGAGTCAAGTATAGCATGATGACTACTGGGAAGATTATCAGTCCAGCCACACACTCAGCTGCATACACCAACAGCACACCAAATCCCCAATGAGCAATAATGATACACAGTACTAAAATCTGGTGCAAACTCATATGCTGAGTGAAAAAAAGGTGATTCCTTAATTCTTTTTTTAAACACCACTTATAATTGGGAACATATGAGAAGATGTCCTTTTCTTGATCATAATTTTTGGAAGCCCATATTAAACTTTTTGTACAGCACACACATACACTAAAACACTGTCCCCATCAATGCTCAGAGACTTTCTTTCATTGGAATAAATTACACTAGTTTGGAGAGGGTTGGTGTAATTTGTATTTCCTTTTAAAAAATTTTGCACTCTTAATTAACAAATTAAGCTAAACTGAGATTAACCAGTTATAAATCAATTTAAGCAGAAGTTTGCACTGGTTGATCTGAACCAATCTTAAAAATTACTTTGTGGTGTGTGTGTGCAAGGCCTCAGTTTTCAGAGTAAGATAAAATGTATAGGTTAGTGAGAAAACAAAGGAATTATGTTAAGCACCGATAAATAATGGTAGATATGATTATGACATTAACCAAATGAAATACTGGCATCAGTAACCCTTTTGGTTTAGAATAATAATAGAGATGTAGCCGTGTTAGTCTGGTCTTGCTGAAACAAAAGACAGCACTTTAAAGTTAGTCTTTAAAGTGCTGCATAGTCCTGCCTTTTGGTTTAGATGGGTTCTACTCTTTATATGCCTACGTACACACCTTGATGGATTTTACCCTCTGAGTGCAGAACCCTCTCCCATATGAGGATACTAAATTCTTCAGAACTTTCCTATGATGAACAGATGTTTCTCCAGGGTAGTCATTCTTCTTCTGATTCTCTTAGTTGGACTCCCAATGATTTAGTCTCTCCTGCTGAATGGAATGCCAAACTGAGAACATTGCTGACAGTAAAACCTTGATAGAGGCCTCTTTCTTTGGGCCTGTCAGGTCTTGTTGAACTCTAATCCTTCTACAACTGGATAATCATCCAGATTGATATATCAGAAGGACTTCTCTAGCAAATAAACATTCAGTAGGACGTAATGGAAAACGTAGAACAATATAAAATGCATAACAGTAAAAAATGCAACAGTAGCGAGCACAAAGATATCTATAAACAGCATAAAACACTTGTATTTCATTATGTTTCATAATTTTAATAGACCTGCTTTTCCCATGAATACCTTACCCTAAGTTCCATGGTTCTTTCAGATGCCAAGGATTAATGCCAGAGTTTTGCCAAACCCTAAACTTAAAAAAGCAAATCAAAGGTTAATCCCCAAGTCCTCTAGTTAGCTCCAATTTCTTCTGCCCTAGCAGTAATGTCTGTCTTCTTTATACCATTAGGGAAAAAATGACTAGTTACCATGGTAATTGCCACAATTTTTTTCATTTCCGAGCTATCTGAGTTACAGAGCATATTTGTGAAGAAACACACAGAATCTATTTGTCATTACTGCAGTTGATGAAAACTTTGGTTTCAGTATAGCTATCATGTTTTCCCAGGTTTTACAGCATATTTTACAATAATTTGCTGTGCTTCTCATTCTCATTACAAACGAGATATTAGAACTATAATGACTAACATGTTCTATAATACTGTTCTACTCTGACCTTTTCAGTATACTGTATTTTGAAAGCTTGACAAGTCCACCTCTTCTTCACAGGTTACGAAGGCTCTGAACTGGACTTGGGGTAGAAAAGAAGAGAGAAGGAGAGGATCAGAATAGTTATGCTGTCAAATTCTTTTCAACTTTAAACCACATTCCATTAACTCATAATATCTTCTTTTGTCCATTTATGTAGGTGCAAACCAGATACCCAGTTTTCCTTCAAATCATTTTGATCTGCACCCCATAGAAATCTGCTGGTCAATTATCATAAGGAGCGGAGGACATTGTAGCATAAAAACATCTCAGTGCAGAAACTTTACCATTCTTTGATAATGGTTGAATACTTTTCACCATTAATACCAGTGGACTCTCTGGCTCCAGCAAATTGTATGCATATATTTGAAGTCAGAATTTGCCTCCAAATGTCCAAACTTCTCTATTCCTTGGGCTACGTCTACACTACAGATAAGATTGAAGCAGCCACAGTTATCTTGCAGGGTTTGAATTAGCAGGTCGAGTGAAGAACACTAATTCAAACTGAGAGGGTGCTCCCGTCAATGTCAGTGGTCCTTCTTCTATGAGGAGTAAGGGAAGCTGAAGGGAGAGAGCGCTCCCTTCAACTTCTGCAGTTTGGATGACACCAACATTCAAATTAAGATTCTTCAACTTAAACTATGCAATTATTGTAGCTGAAATTGCGTATCTTAATTTGAACGTATCCTCTAGTGTAAACCACAGGTCTCACATTTGATATTTTTTTCATACTTTGAGAATGAGCTCGGCCCTCCAAGAAATATTTATTCTTTTCCTGGTATTTTACAAGAGAAACCTTTTCACAGAATCATAGGGCTGGAAGAGACTCCAGGAGATCAACAAGTTCAACCCCCGGCCCAAAGTGGAATCAACCCTAACTAAGTCATCACAACCAGGGCTTTGTCACATCTGGACTTAAAACTTCTAAGGATGGAGAATTCACCACCTCCCTAGGTAACCCATTCCAGTGCTTCACCACCCTCCTAGTAAAATAGTTTTTCCTAATAGCCAACCTAAACCTCTCCGATTTTTCAATTACATGTCATAGCTAAATTTCCATGTGGCCAATAAAGAGATTAATATATGCTATATTTGAGATACGTGGGGGGAGGAACTGAGGGTAGAAAGTATCTATCGCCCACAAAAATATAAGTACAGAGAAATATGAGGTTTTCCTCAATTGGCAGGTTTCTCCTACCATCTCCATTTTCTTGCATATACTTCACAAAATGGTCAGAACTGCACCTTCAAAAAAGGCTCCATTATAAGCCTTGTTACTACTTTATTTTTAATTACAGATACTAGGGCAATCTCTATCCTGATATTCTTGCAGGCAAGAGGAAGAAGGGCCCAGAAATCCTGCAACTGTCAACTCAATGTCTGTTTTAAATCAATTTGATCGAGGGACAGGACTGGATCCTCCTAAACCCGTAGAAGCCATAAGGCTTCTTGGCTGAAATCCCACAGATCTCAGGATAAGCACTGAAGGCAAGAACACAGAAGGGGAGCCTGGCTTTTCCCTCCATGGCAATATATCCTTTGCATGTGTTCCTCGGGACTCACTCCTACAACCAATCCTAAGAAGTCATTTCATGGTGCAGAGTAGGAATCTGTTCCTAAGAGGCTCTACACAGTCTGATGCTGCTAATTCTGAGTTGCTTTGGTGAGGCATAATGGTACAGAGTCAGATTCCAGCCTCACCTGGTCTATCTACACTCCCAAAATGTCCTGAGTTACTAAACTGTGCTACCTTAGTTGTGCAGAGTCTGGCACCTTTGTAAGGAGACAACGGGGCTTGCCACAAAGACACCCTTTGCATGCCCCTGTCCTATTTTGACCCCGTCCAATATTGTGAGTGGGTGAGCCTATAGAAATTTGAGATGGAAAAGACTATTAACACATCTTGTCCATGCCCCTTTCATTACTGGATTGTTCCTTATGCTTTCACAAATGCTTCTGTCCAATCCACTTTGCAGCAATGAAGTCTCTACCACATTCTCTTGGCATCCATTTTCAGTTCACTGTTAGATGTGTGCTTTGTAAAATATCTCAATCTAGTCACTAAAAAGTTAATTATCTCTGAGTCCATTGCTCATAGATTATTTATAACACCAGGTGCTTGCTGTGTTCTTACTGGTTAGACATGGGGCCAGAGAGAAGTTGAATCATTGTTGAAGATGTAGAAGAGAATGGCCTGGAAGTTTAAAAGAAAGCAACTTTGGAATCTAGTAAGACTTAATCTCTATCTCCCTGGAATCTTCTCTGTCTGTTTAAGTAACCATTGAATGTGAGCTGAGGAAATCCAAGTATACCCTTTGTGATCCTAATATACAGAGCACTAACTTTTGAGAATAATGTTCCTTGTCATTCATCCCCACACACCTTACCTTTTTGACTGCTTGGTTTTCAACACCCCTGAGATACCTGTGGTTAGGTATCACATCTCTTTGCTTCTCACTGAGCAAATCGGTACTGATTGAATGCCAAGTGGTACGTGGTTATGAGAAAGGGCATCATTTGGCCCATGGATTTAGTTCTTTTAATCTCTCCTTAATCTCTCCATCCACGTAGTCACTTGGGTTGCTCTTTCCTGAATTCCCTTTTTGCTAATCACTCCCCTCTCTTCCTTGAGGGGAATGCTGTAAATATTTAACAATGGGAAAGGGCTGTTTTTAAACCTGGAGTGTGTTCAAATAAATAACTCCTTTGAGTATTATTGTATCATGTTTTACATGAGAAGTAAGAAATCTCTCATGTTAATCACGTCTTTTGCTCTCAGCCAAGTCTGAAGAAAGGAAAGTTTTGGGTTCTCCCTGGGATTTGGGTCTATTCCTGCTCTTACTGAAGCCAATGGGAAAACTCCCACTTATAAAAGTCACTTGAAACAAGACTAGGAAAAGTTCAACATCTGATCAGATTCAGAAGACTAATTTAATCTTAGATCCCTGTAATTTGAATCCTTCAAATCAGAGCGTCGTTGGTCTTTGCCCCAGGGCACAGGAGAAGAAGGTGCAGGATGTTTCCAATCTGCCTGTGTGATCTGTACAAGAGCCAAGGACAATCAGTCCTTACACTCAAAGGAATGCAGGAACTGCTCCCTCAGTGCATCCCCCCCACGTATGTGCAAAAGAAGTAGGCAGAGGTGCAACTAAGGCAAAGGGATGATGCATCTTGCGTGAGCGCACACAAGCACACACACACACACAAAGGAAGTTTCTGAGGGACAATCTTCCCTATGTTTCTACTGAGTCAATAAGGCTCCCTCCATATTGCATCTTACTCAGGGCTGTGGTTACAGGACATAATGTTTTCAAGGTGATTCTGTTTGTTTTAAACATGCATATTGTTGCCACTCTTGAACTGCCTGGAACACCCTCTAAAGAAGTAGTATATAATCTACCCATGGAGTGATGTTGAAGCCACTGCAGGGAGGGAATCAAAGCAATGGCTCTGTCTACTCACCCTCCCTGAGTCTATCTGTATGCCCAAGGAGTATTCCGGGAGCTGCAGTTCTGCCAGATCTGATATGGGCTGCAAAGATGGAAGAGTCTTGTTCTTCCTCCCTTCTTACTGTGCATAAAGGACAGGAAGAAATCTAGTTCAGTCTGACTCACATAAGTCACAACATAAATAACAAACAGATTTGTGGTATTTTAATTGACTTTTCAAAGGACAAAACATTAAAGGAGAGGATGTATAGTAATACAGCATTTTACCATTCAGTTTGTGGGGGGAGGCGAGGGGGCGAAGAAGGAGCTGATTGCCATCCATTCAAGCTCTCCTTCTGTGATTAACTGTATCATTTCTAGAAAGCCTTATAATTGTAACCATGCTGCTTTTCTCTCTTTCTCACTACAAAGACTTGTCTGGATGAGGTAAACTTGCTCCCTCTTCAATAATCCTACATCTATTAAATCAGGGGTCTTAAACTCAATTTACCTTAGGGCTAGTGCCAGTCTACAACTCCTCCTAGTGTGTTCCATGGGTGGGGGCAGAAGTCCACGTGTTTCCTCCTAATGCGACTCCCAGCTCCTGTTGCCCCTGGATGATTTAACTTCCCCACCCCCCATTCCCAAAGGCCTCCAGTACCACCACCATTAACACAGAAGGGCTAGAGTGGCTTCAAACTACTAGCTCTGCACCACTGCTGGCACATCCTGGTGTCCCGGGGAAGACGTATGCAGAGGCATCCTGTCTATAGGATGGTTTGGCACAGCTGCCCAGGGCATCACACTCTGAGGTTAGCCTGTGGGGTCCCTGGGCCAAATAGTGCCAGCAGGAGGAGTCCGTCTCCTAGTGCTCACTGTAGTAGTGGGAGCCATGGGGAAGCGGATCTATGCAGCTGCCTGATCCGCTTTGCTGCTATCTCCCAAGCCAGCCTGCTCCACTTTCCCGCAGTTCCCATTGCCATGGTGAGTATTGGGGGGACCTGAACCCAGCTGCCACCCACCTCAGAACCCACAGCAATCCCCAGGCTGTCTCCCACAGGGGAGCAGGCTCAAGGGAAGAGGTGCAATGGGGATAGAGAGTAGAGCAGGGGAAGGATGAAGTGGAACAAGGTAAGAGCAGAGTCTGGGAGTGAGAGTATGGACACTCCCCCAGAGCTACAGGGACTCACGTGCCAGCAGCTGTGCATGGGATGGATTATGGAACTGCTCAGGCTCCAGATGGCCCCTGGGTTGTGAGTGTGAGACCCCTGTATTAAATGATCTCCCTCATCCCAATGAATCAAAATATATAATGTGAAGCTAAGACAATACATAACTTTATTTTCTAAAAAATGATCATGTTAAAATGGTATGGCTGTGTCTAGACTGGCAAGTTTTTCCGCAAAATCATCTGCTTTTGTGGAAAAACTTGCTAGCTGTCTACACTGGCCATTTGAATTTCCGCAAGAACAATGACGATCTCATGTATGATCGTCAGTGTTCTTGCGGAAATACTGTGCTGATCCCATTCGGGCAAAAGCCCTCTTTGCGCAAATCATTTGCGCAAGAGGGCCAGTGTAGACAGCACAGTACTGTTTTATGCAAAAAAGCCCCAATCGCTAAAATGGCGATCGGGGCTTTTTTGCGCAAAAGCCTGTTTAGATTGGCACGGACGCTTTTCCGCAAAAAGTGCTTTTGCGGAAAAGCATCCATGCCAATCTAGATGCTCTTTACCGAAAATGCTTTTAACGGAAAACTTTTCCATTAAAAGCATTTCCGGAAAATCATGCCTATGTGTAGTTCTGCCACACAGGGAATTTAAAAAAGTTAGATTTAGCATCAAAACTGGGGGAGGATATGTTAATTTCAGTCCTTTCACTCCTTATTCCTGCTTTTATGACATAACAAAATAAATAATAAAAACACTTACTCCAATCCTGCGGCAGAAGGAGAATAGAAAAGTGTGGTATCATTCAGACATGTATCCCCAGTGACTACCCAATATGTGCAATAGTACCCAATACTGCCTAAAAGTGAGCCGAGCCCAAGTCATTTGTATACCTTCTTCGATATATTTGAGCCCCAAACAGAGATCCTGTTGACTGCTTACTGATACTGATAATATGTTTTCTGTTGGGTTCATCAAAATGATGCCCTTCCTACAATATGTTGGTCTAAATGCTATGTTGAATGAATTCTTGGTATACCCTTATATAATCCCTGTGTGACATTAAATAAGGTGAACCTGTTTCCAACTATTTTCACTTTGCTGTTTTCTATTTCACCCATTTCTTTTTACTTTTCTCAAAGTTTACTATATTTTTGAATAGCTATGTGGTTACCTTCTGGGAAAGGAGAAGCATGAGAACTGGTAAGGAATGAATGACTAGCAAGCAAGCTTTCTCTCCCCCGCCCCTTTCTTCCAAACAACATTGACGTGCCATCCAAAACAAAATTCTACTCTTTTGTGAGCACCTGCCCCATGTCAATGTTCAGCTTCTTAAAGGTTTGTCAGGGAGAAGAGAAGATAGCATGTAACTGCATAAAGACCTGCATCTTTTCCTCAATGTTAAAAATAAAGAGGCTGACCTCAATTTCCAAGAGAATTTGGGATTGCCTAAATTCTGCGGAGATCTGAATTTCTCCACAGATCATTAATGGAATCATAAAATCACAAAATTAGAAGGAATCTCCAAAGTCATCTTAGTTGAAACTGCATACTGACTGACTTCCTTGCACATTGCAATCTACTGTAGTTAAACCAAGCAACTGAATTTTAGATGTGCAAATATAATCGTAGTAGATGCTGGTGAGTCTGGATTCTATTGCAACAGAAGGGTTTTTTGTTATGTTACAGGCCTACCAAAGAAGCGGATTTAAGTTTCTAGGGGACTGTTGGCCTTTGTCATATGGTACATGGCTCACTGCTAGTTCACAAAGGAGGTTAGCACTAGAGCTGTGGTAAACTATTCATCCTGCCAACAAGCTCAGGTGAAAAAGACACTGTGAGCCAAACTGGAAAGCTCAGCCCCATTCACTAGTAGCTGCATAATGTACCACAAGCTGAAAACTGTTCATTGAGCCAGCAGGAAATTAAAACGTTACTAAGCATTGGAATCAGAGCTGCTGAGATGTAAGGTAATATATGGGACAGAGAACTGTGTAATGATGTTCTAAGTGTGTGTGTGTGTGTGTGTGTGTGTGTGTGTGTGTGTGTGTGAGAGAGAGAGAGAGAGAGAGAGAGAGAGAGAGAGAGAGAAATGAGAAATAGAGAGAGCATGTGGCTTTGTAGACCTATGAAAAAGGGAGGGATGTGGCCACAGCTTAGGCTGAAGTCTTTTTTCTCTCCCTCTCCTCTCCCTCCCTCCCCCTCCCAAATCCTGGGAAACTGAGACAAAAGAAAAGAGGCAGTTAGTTTATTCTCAATCAACAACTTTGAAAGAAGATGGAGGGAGGGAATAAGAGTGGAGGAAAAATGGTCTGAGTTGACTGTTTGGGAGAAAGGGAAATCGCAGGAGAGAAATGTAATATCCACAGCTTATCCACTGTCAGCATTCTGGGATCCTCTCACAGCTGGTGCACATTCTTTAGTTTCATCACTCAAACCTGAGTCAGAGGAGAATCCCAACACTACCTCTGCTGCTGCTGCTTTTCTAATCTCTGCCCATCTATGCACTGCCTTTTTAAGAGTGGTATAGACTTCAGCAACCCTGTTGGAGGACCTGATGTGAAGAAGGGGAAAGCTTACTATAGTCTAGGTTCAAGGCATAAAATAAACTTCTTGTGAAGCAGGAAAAGCAAGCAATGGTGTATCTTCCATTGAAAACCATATCTTCAACCAGAGGAGGCCTGTGGTTGCTTTAGTTAGTGACAGAATACAATTTACTAGCATTATTAAAACTGAAATAATACCAATAGACTGCCAATCAAGAATCATGATCCCAGTGTACTAGGTACTGTACATACATAAAATGAAAGAGTTCCTGACATAAGGAGTTAGCTATCAAAAAAGACTCCTTCCTAGTTTGATTGTTTTGCCTATGCAAATAGTATTTTAAATATGGAATGCTCAGAAGAACATGCTGCACCTTATAGACCTTCCTAAAGTTTTAGGGTTTAGAATGGATTTTGAAGAAATGGCTTAGGGGTTATACCTGATTTATTTATTTTATTTATTTAAAAATATGTTTACCCCACCTCTTTGTTTAAGGTGACTTACAAAATTTTATAACACTATATATATATATATATACACACACACAAGACCCCAAAAGGGGGCATAAAGCCTGCTAAGACACCTTGAGAGGAGGAACACACACACAAGCACCAATAAAAGCACAGATAAATAGGGTTGTTTTAGCCTGGTAGAAAAACAGTGCCAGCGTTGGTGGCAGGCAAATGTCCCGGGGGAGAGAATTCTATAGCTTGGGAGCAAAGGCTAAGAAGGCCCTGCTCCATGTAAATGTCAGCCTTATTTCCATAAGTGGAGGAACACGGAGAAGAGCCTCCCCAGCTGACCTCAGTCCCTGGGCAGGTTCATATGGGAGAAGATGATCATTCAGGTACCCCAGTCCCAACCTGTTTATAGGTCATAACCTGGACCTTGAATTGTGCCCAGAAACACACTGGAAGACAGTGCAGCTGCCAGAGCACTGGCATAATGTGTCCTGTATAACGAGTGTTAGTTAAAACTTGAGCAGCCACTTTCTGGACCAGTTGAAGTTTGCAAAGCCTCTTCAAAGGCAGCCCCATCTAGAGCGCATTGCAATAATCCAATCTGGATGTGACAAGAGCATGAATCACAGTGCCAAGTCATTCTTATTCAGGAAGGGTGGCAAAGGGCGGATCAGCTGAAGCTGCCCAAAAGCATTTCTGGCCACCAAGAAAATCTGGTTTTCAAATGTTAGAAAAAGGTCCAGGAGGATGCCCAACCTGCATACCTGTTCCTTCAGGGGGAGTATGATCCTGTCCAGCACAGGCAACACACCAAATTCCCAGACAGATGGCTTCCTGATTCACAGGACCTCGGTCTTATCTGGATTCAGCTTCAGCTTATTTGACATCATTCAGTCCATTACCACCTCCAGAAATGAGTTCAGATCAGTAGCTGCCACACCTGGATCTGATGTCACAAGGAAATAGAGTTTGGTATCATCTGCATATTGATGGCACCGTCCCACAAATCTCCTAATGACCCCTCCCACTGGTTTCATGTAAATGTTAAACAGCATAGGGGATAAGATGGAATCTTATGGGACCTCCTAGCACAACTGCCACAGGGTCAAGCAGCAGCCTCCAAGCTCCACCTTCTGAAAGAGCCCCAATGGGTAAGACTGGAGCCACTGCAAAACAGTGCCTCCAATACCCAACTTTGCCAGGTACTCCAGAAGGATAACATGGTCGATGGTATTAAAAGTGGCCGAGAGATACAAGAGAATCCTCCTGTCTACCTCCCAACATAGGTCATCTACCAGGATGACTAAGGCAGTTTCTGTTCTAAACCCAGGCCTGAAGCCAAACTAAAATTGATCTAGATAATCCAATTCTTCCAAGAAAGCATGGAGCTGCAACACTACCACCTGCTCAAATACTTTGCCCAGGAATGGAATATTAGTGACTGAGTGATAGTTATTGAAATCATATGGTTCATGGGAAGGCTTTTTAAGGAATGGTTTTATCATTACCTCTTTCAAGATGGAGGGAACTATACTGGATCCAAAAGAAGCATTAATAATTCTCTGTACCCAACCAGTCATCCCTTCCTGGCTTGATTTAATAATCCACAAAGGGCAGAGGTCGAGTAAGCACATGGTCGGTCGCACTCCTTCAGCCACCTTATTTGCATCCTTTGTCTGCAGCAGCTGATATTGATCCAAAGAAAAATGACTAGGTGGTGCACTCAGCCTTATCACAACTAACGTGGTGGTACCCTGCTTACATGACAGCCAAAGTCCAAATCAGACTTGATGCAAACAATCTTATCTGCAAAGTGCTTCCCAAACAAGTCACAATGGATTGCTGAGGGCTCCCCCATTTCATTGCAAGGGCCAGACTGTAAGAGGCCCCGTACCATTTAAAACTATTCTGTCAGACAGCACTGTGCAAATGTGGTGTGTGCGGGGAAATAGCTTTTCTTCACCATCAGCACTGCCACAGAATAGCCTCACAATTTGGCTCTAATCCATAATCGATTGGACGTGGCTCAAGTTCTTCTTCAGCAGCGCTCTAACAGTCACACAGACCATTTAGATGCCTATAACTCCCTAGAAGCTTGGTTCAACTAACCCCAAAAGGGCAATTAGGAGCAATCATGTCAACCGCCCAGGCTACTTTGGTGTTCCATATATCAAACGGGCCATCGAGAGGGCCACTAGTCATAATGGCCAAATAATCCCTCAGGGACCTCAGGAAACCCTCCCGGTTCATCAGTCTCTGAAGCCTCTGTGGAGAGGAAGGTCAGCAAATAGTCTAAACTTGACCAGATAGTGATCGATCCATGACAAAAGGAGCATAACCACATCCCTTATCCAAAGGGCTAGATCAAGCATATGACTTGCCACATGTGGTTAGACAGTTACTTCTTATATAGTTCTTCATGGCGGCCATAAAGTTTTGAGCTGGACCAGACAGGACAGCCTCAGTGTGAACATTAAAGTCGTCCACGACCAAAAGCCTCGGGGTCCTCAGCGCCACGTCTGAGACCACCTTGGCCAGCTCAACCAGAGCATCTTCCGTGCAGCAAGGTGGGCAGAACACAAGCAGAACACCAAACCAATGCCAGCCACCCAACACCAGCTGCAAACACTCAAATCTAGTACAGTAAAACTCCATTGGTCCTGGAACCCAGAAGTGCTCCGGGCAACCAGACAATTGGAGCTGCTCTGCCCCCGGCTTCCCCGAGTCAGCCGCTGGTCAGTTTCAGCAGAGGCTGACTTGGGGATGCCTGGGGCAGAGCAGCTGGGGTGCTGCCAGGTTGGTCCCGTAGCGCTGAGGGGTGCATTCCCCACCATTCCACCCCAGACCCCTCATAGCCCCCCCCCCTTCCGATAGTCTGGCATATCTGATAATCTGGCACCCCCTGGATCCTAAAGGTGCTGGATTATCGGAAGTTTACTGTACTTTGTTGAACCAGGGCCCTGGCCAGTGAGATGGTATCTTGATAGACAATCGCCACGCCCATTCCCTGATTGTCAGCCAATGCAGGTGCTGGACCGAGAACCCAGCCAGGTACAATTGGGAGAAGTCAGCGCCACCCTCCACTCCCAGCCAGGTCTCAGTGATACAGGCAGGTCAGCCCCTTCATCCAGGATTAATTCCTGGATAATAGCTGTCTTGTGGGAATATCAATCTGGCATTCAGTAACAGCACCATCAGGCCTCATGGACAGCTGTTAAGGTTCACAGGGTCATTAAGAGTAGAGGCAGGACCAGAATAGGGAATAGCCCATGACTGTCTAAACCTCGTTTCCCTCAGCTGGCCCGTCCTGATCCCACTGCCATATCTCCCCCTGCCCATCACAACTCCCACTATGCCATTTGAACCCTTAGCCACCCTGTCTGTGGCATGACACAACAAAAAAAGGCACAATACACACACCCCTTCCTTGACCTTCAGTGTGGGCAGGTAGGGGGAACCTTCTTTCACCAAGAACCCCCCTCCTATCTCCCATGCCCTCTCCCCAGGCACTGAATAGGCCACCACACAGATAGCAAATGTGCTGCTCTCACCAAAACAGAAAAAAATTAAACTATACCACACACACCAACCACCACCACAACACAACACACACCCTCACCTTTGGTCTACTTTCCCCTTTGCCTCGCCCCTTTGGCACCTCCCTCTGGCGCTGGCCTGCCATCAGCCATAGCCTCCATTACCAGGAATAGGTTTAAGCCCGTTCCTGGTAATGGTTGCAGGAAACACCTGCAGCTGAATGTTCTTAGTCCTACAGGGGCAGGCCTCTATCCAGGAGGTTGTGCAGCAGCAACAGGGGCAGCAGCAGCAACAGCAGGGCAAAGGTCTTTCTTCAAGGTGGGCCTGGGAGAGATGTTGGTCCTTACTCCCAGCTCTCCCGCTCCCTCCTTCATTCTGATTTGCTGATATTGCTTTTATATTACATAGTGGCTGCGTCTAGACTGGCATGATTTTCCAGAAATGCTTTTAATGGAAAAGTTTTCCGTTAAAAGCATTTTCGGAACAGAGCATCTAGATTGGCATGGACGCTTTTCCTCAAAAGCACTTTTTGCAGAAGAGCACTTTTTGCGGAAAAGCGTCCGTGCCAATCTAGACGCGCAAAAAACCCCAATTGCCATTTTTGCAATCGGGGCTTTTTTGCGGAAAACAAATCTGGGCTGTCTACACTGGCCCTTTTGCACAAAAGGACTTTTGCCCGAACAGGAGCATCATAGTATTTCCGCAAGAACACTGACAATCTTACATGAGATCGTCGGTGCTTTTGCGGAAATTCAAGCGGCCAGTGTAAACAGCTGGCAAGTTTTTCCGGAAAAGTGGCTGATTTTCCGGAAAAACAGGCCAATCTAGACACAGCCAGTATGTGCTGCACAATCAAATCCCTCTCTTTACCTCATACACCTCTATAATTTAGTACTTCATGAAGTAGAGACAGAAGCAGACATCTAGTTTCACCATCACTACCACATACTACTCTGAGGATGATTTTTTTCCAAAGTTCAAAAGCCAATATTAAAACAATGGTACTCTTTCAAAGGGATGCATGAATGGACAGTCAGAAAAAGAGAAACAGCAGCAGCAGCACAGGTATGGCATGTTCCTTTTACTGAGTGATTAAACCAAATAGCATATAGTTGCTGGGGTCCTAAAATAGGGTATGTCTACACTACAAAGTTAGTTCGAACTAACGGACGTTAGTTCGAACTAACTTCCATAGGTGCTACACTAGCGCTCCGTTAGTTCAAACTTAATTTGAACTAACGGAGCGCTTAGTTCAAACTAGGTAAACCTCATTTTACGAGGATTGAGCCTAGTTCGAACTAGCTAGTTCGAAGTAAGGGCTGTGTAGACCCTTAATTCGAACTAGTGGGAGGCTAATCCTTCCCAGGTTTCCCTGGTGGCCACTCTGGCCAACACCATGGAAACTCTATTGCCCCCCTCCCGGCCCCGGAGCCCTTAAAGGGCCACGGGCTGGCTACACAGTTTGTGCCAGTTGCAAGGCTGCCAGCACCCAGCCAGCAGACCCTGCACCTGCCACAACATGAGCCAGCCACCCGAGGACACCCAGCCCTCCACTGCTCCCCAGAACCAGCCTGGCAGCTCCCAGGAGCCTGCCCGGGGACGCAAGAGGCGGGCACCCGCTTGGTCAAGTGCAGAGATCGTGGACCTCATGGAGGTTTGGGGGGAAGCCTCCAATGTCCACGATCTCCGCACTAGCCACAGGAACCCGGCAGTCTACGGCCGCATGGCTGCCAGCCTGGCTGCCAGGGGCCACCAGCGCAGCCAGGAGCAGGTGCGCTGCAAGGTCAAAGACCTGCAGCAGTCCTACTCCCGGGCCTGCCTGCCAGGGGCCAACCCAGAGGCGTGCCCCCACTTCCACGCCCTGGGGGCTCATGCTGTCCCTGCCCCCCGGGACGTGATAGTCCCCGGGACAGAAGGATCGCTCCAGGAGACGGCAGCCTGCCCAGGACCTGAGACCCCCGAGGCACCCCACAGAGCCGCTCGCCTGTGTCGTCCGAGGCCAGGGAGGCGTCCACCTGTGAGTACCATCGTGCTCCCCTTATGTGTACGGGGGGCTGGGGCGAGAGGGAGCCCGGGACCGTGCGCCTGGGCCTTGCCCACCACGGAGCAGCAGCTGGGGAGCCTGAAGGGGCCTTAGTCTTGCAGAGGGGAGCTGGGTTTCACACACCTGGCCCCTGGGGTAATTGACCACTGGTCTTGTTGCACCACAGCTGCAGCACCTGGGCCTGCAGGGTTCACCACACCGCCTGCTGCAGCTGCCCATGCCCGGGCAAGCAGGAGAGCCAGGAACGAGGAGGACTACCAGAGGCGGCACCTCCGGTTCATGGATCACCAGCTCCGCACCCAGGACCACTGGGTCCAGGAGGACCTGAGGCTGCGCTGGAGGAGTTTGGAGGCCCTGGAGGAGCAGGGCCGTGCCCTGCGAGGCCACCTCCAGAGCCTGCTCAACCGCTTCCCAATTCCTCCTGCTCATGCTCATGCTCCTGCTCCCCCTGCTGCTCCCCCTGCTCCCCCTGCTCCCCCTCCTGCTCCCGCTCCTGCTTCCTCCACACCCCCCATCCCTCCTGCCCCCCCTCCACAACCATTGCCCACCGACGCCCCCGGACCCGCAGTGTGGCAAGACGGGAGAGGCAGCTGGACTTCCACCCCTTCCCGCCCCTTCCAGCTCCCTTGTCCCAGGTTTCCCCTCCCCTCTCCCACCCTCATTCCTCCCTTCCCCCACCCCAGTTATGTGAAATAAACACACATTTTTGTTTGAAAAACAGGTGTCTTTATTTTACAGTAGGTAGGGAGGGGAAAGGGGAAGGGGGGGAGGGTGGAAGAAGGCCCCAGTGGGGCATGCAAGGGAGAGGTCAGTCCTCCTCCTCCTCCACCAGGAAGCTCTCCCGCAGGGCTTCCCGGATCCGGACGGCCCCCCGCTGGGCTTCCCGGATGGCGGCGGTGAGGGGCTGACCGTAGTGTCCAGCCATGCGGTCAGCATCAGCCATCCAGGCTGGCAGGAAAGCTTCCCCCTTTCACTCACACAAATTGTGGAGCACACAACATGCTGCCATCACGGGAAGGATGTTGTGCTTGGCCAGGTCCAGACGAGTGAGGAGGCATCGAAAGCGGGCTTTCAGTCGCCTGAAGGCCCCCTCCACCACGATGTGGGCCCTGGTCAGCCTGCCATTGAAGGCCTGGCGGGAGGGATTGAGGTGCCCCGTGTACGGCTTCATCAGCCACGGCTGCAGTGGGTAGGCGGCATCCCCCACCAGGCACACGGGCATGTCCATGTCCCCAACCCTGATGTGGCGGTCGGGGAAGAAGGTCCCGTCCTGCAGCCGCTGGCACACGGAGGAGTTGCGTTACACCCGGGCGTCGTGTGCTTTGCCGGACCAGCCCACATTAATGTCCGTGATCTGTCCCCGGTGGTCAGACACGGCCTGCAGGATCACGGAGAAGTACCCCTTGCGGTTGATGTACCAGGAAGCCTGGTGTTCCGGGGCACGGATGGGGATGTGCGTCCCGTCGATGGCCCCCCCGCAGTTGGGGAAGCCGAGGGCGCCGAATCCCCGGATGACGGCGTCCGGATCGGCGAGGCGGACCACCCTGCGGAGCAGCACCCGGTTGATGGCCTTCACCACCTGCAGAGAGAGACACAGCAAAGCGCCAATCACTGGGGCACCCGCGTGGCTGGGAGCGATCGTGTCCTGGCAGTGCCACGCGCCCCACTCCCGGAAGTAACCCCCCGGCGGCGTGTAGTACGGCCGGGACAGACCGACCCCTCCGTTGCGGGGCGCTTTCGCCTCCTCCCGCCCCCCCTTTGTCCCTGGGGTGGCCCATCCCCTCCTCACAGCCCCCCTTCCCCCCCGGCTCGGTGGCCGGCGACTGCCATACCTGCATGAGCACCACTCCGACGGTGGATCTCCCCACGCCGAACTGGTTCCCGACGGATCGGTAGCTGTCTGGCGTGGAGAGCTTCCAGAGGGTGATGGCCACCCGCTTCTGGAGGGGGATGGCGGGCCTCCTGCGAGTGTCCCTTCTGCGCAGGGCAGAGGCGAGCCACTCGCAGAGCTCCAGGAAGGTGTCCCTCCTCATCCTGAAGTTCTGGGTCCACTGTCGGTCCTCCCAGCGCTCCAGGACGATGCGGTCCCACCAGTCACGCCATTTGCGGCGGGTCACGCCGGTGCCGGGGCACTGCCGCGGCTCCTCCACGGCCCCCAGGGCGGCCAGGCGGAGAGGCAGGGGGTTGACGTGCACCAGGAGGTGCCAGGCAGCCTCGAGCCATTGGTGGCTGGCTTGCAGCAGCAAGTCCAGAAAGTGCACCAGAAGGTGCAGGGCGAGCTGTGGCTCCATGTTGCCACCTGCGGTGGCCCCCCCGAAGGGAAGCACCGACACAGACGGGCACAGAGACCAACGCTTTGCTGTCCCTCGGCGAGGTTGGCAAGGAAGCAGGAAAAGCTGAGAACCGGCTGTCCGGGGGGGTCCCTTTAAGCACGAGCCTCAGATAGCCTCAGACAGTAGCCACACAAAGCAACTACTGACCTGATGCCCTGCCAGAACCAGTTTCAGCCGCCCTTAAATGCCCCCCGTGTCCAATCAGTGTGGACGCGCTAGTTCGAATTAGCAAAACGCTAATTCGACCTAGTTTTTAGTTCTAGATGCGTTAGTTCGAATTAGCTTAGTTCAAATTAACTAATTCGAACTAAGTTAGTTCGAATTAGCGCTGTAGTGTAGACGTACCCATACTGATAATACACAAGGTTTATGTACTATCATTCCAGTGAATTGGTTCCAGCTTTGAAATCAACAGGATGGCTTCTACAATTGCATGGTGGCTGGAAGATCTATTTTATGAAGGATTTCAAGATTTCTAAATTTGACTTCGTTCTGAACTTGTGTGAAAACTGAACATTTTGATATTCTTCTGTGAAGGAAAATTCTGCCCCCAGAGTTGTTTTGGCTCATTCAAAATGTTTTGTTTTGACTTTGTTTTTTTAATAATACATAATATAAGGCAAATAAAACATTCAAAATAAAAATAATTTCAAAAGAAAAAAATCAAAACATTTTATTCTGAAAATGTCAGAACAGAATGTTTCAACTTTTTCCTCTAAATAAAATTCTGGTGGAATCAGCCAGTTTTGTAAAGCATTTCGATTTTGACAGAACTGATTGAAAATGGTTCCGTCAGCCACTCTTTAATGGCCCCAAAGTTACTGAGAGGACAATTTGGCCCAAGTAGTCATATGATTGCTTTTTATCAAACAATGATACATCAGGGTCTCTCTGTCCCTCCTGATTTCAATTTTGCTTTCCACCTCAAAATGACCCATTTAAAATGAAAAGGCTTACAGGTGTTAATAAACTTATAGCAAATGCAGCATTTTTATAATACTTTTCATTTGATGATCTCAAAGTGCTTTTGAGTTGGTGAAACTGAAGCACAAGTAATTTAAGTGTCTTGCCAAAGAATTTACAGCAAAATGCTATCAGTCAGTATTAGAAACCAGGTGTGAGCTGGTGACATTCCAGTCTTGTTCTCAAACACAATCCACATGCTATGTATCATTCAAACTCATCTCCTTTTCCTAAGGATTGTTTTTATTAACACTGATGATACAAATTTCAGTATAAACATTCCCTTAGGTCTGGCTGTTCCTAGGGTTCCTCCCTCACAGCTGCTCAGGCCATATTCTAGGTATTCTGACCCCAGACATCCACTCCCACTTCACCAATATCTAGTTGAGGGACAAACCATCTGTCTCAGTGAGTGAGCAGAGTCCACTAAATCCTTTCTCTGGAAGATCAATCCTTTGTGACAGGTTGGGGCATTTCAGGAAAACACTACTTCTCAGTTCCCACTTCTTGTCCTAGTCACTTGGCCACACTGCCTCTCTGCTATCACAATTGCCCATTGATTGCCAGCTCATACGCAGTATTTGGTGAAAAAGAATATAGAAACAGAATCAGATAGTGATCCAGAGCTGGCAGAGGTAAGTGCTGAGCCTTGACTGTGGAGTGGGATTTACAAAATAATTAGCTCTAGTACTTGGACAACTCACTTGGTGTGCAACTGTGGATGGTTCCCCTGTATACATTTAAAAATCTGTCTAACGAATCCAAAAGTGAAACACCTGTGTGTCAGCATGAACAGCTGTACACTTGCCACTGCTCGTCTATCTGTAGAAGATGCCACATGCCAGCCAGTTGCTTTACATAGAGTGTATTGGGAAGCCAATCCATTAGAGACAGAACACAGCATAATTAAGAAGCAACATGCTTTCTTGTTCCTTCTGCCCTAATTTTTTTCTTCCTTACTTTGCTTAAATGACTTTCTCAACTTTACTATGGTGATATTTTAGTTTACAGGGCTAGCAAACTTGGATTGTAGAAGATGTATTCCCAAGCACTCATCCAAAGCTTCCAGTTGCACTACTGTTTTTTCCTGACACATATCTTCAATAGAAAATATCTTCCTGGACTATATAATGGCAGAACCAAAACAACACATGCATTTAAATACATGCATTTTGTAAACTGGGCAGTAGCAAATTATATTCATTCTGAAACATCCATAGACAGTCAATATTTTTTTCACAGCTTTCCAGATATACACTGCAATCTTGTATTCTCTCTCTCTCTCTCTCTTTCGCTCTGTCATCTATATTTATGTGCAGAACAAAGGAAACATTTTGCTGAACCTGGCTTCATTATTAAAGCTGTCCTGGGCAAGATGCATTTTGTTTAAAACTCTTTTTGATTGTCTTTTAATGTGTAACAACTAAAATGTCTTATGGTCCTACTGAAGTCATAATATAAATTTATTTTCTTATGAATAATTTGTGCTTATATTCCTAATTTGGCAAGCAAAGAGTGCAGCATTGCTTTATGAGTCACAGTACCTTTGTGGTCTTAATTCTCTTGGGGCTACCTATACTTGTCTTTCTGTACATTGGATCACTGCTAGTGGAGGTCTGAAAAGCATCTCCAGCAATCTTTAATTCATGTGATTAAAAATTCAAAAGAAGCCCTTGTACCAGCTGTTAAACTATGTTACTAAGCTGTAATTCAGAGTTCAAATCCCAGCAAATTGAAGGTTAGGTTAACAGGATCATTCAGTGGAACTGCATTATATTGTAGCCACTAGAACAGTGGGTGGACTGTTTTATACATGCTCATTTGCAGAAGATAAACTAAGGATGAGCAAACTCAGAGCACTGCAAACCTTGACACTGGATTTTTTTTCCCACTTTCTACAGCATGATTTTTTTTTTAAGCCTGACAGATTAAACTATCTATGGCTTTGTGTAATCTGTGCAGATAGAAGAGGAATACAATCAGCATGAAGTGTTTTGTTTAAGATTATGTGGCATCTGAGAAATGTGTTTTTCATCTCTGAGATTAATTAGTTTAAATATAACAAAGGTAAAATGAGTTTGATGGTCTTAAGTCCAATGTACATCTTCCTTCCAGAGAAAGTAAGTATTTCTATTCAAGAAAAGAAATCCAAATTATCTAGCATAGTTTCACATGATTATTCTTTTACACTGACTGGTTCCAAGATAAACTTCCAGGAAGTCTGAAATGACCATCCTGAAATTCATGCTGTACTAAAATTATAATGTTGATGAAGTATGATAATGACAGTAGCCTTGAAAAGCCCCAACTGAGAATGAGCTCCCCCACCCCCCATAGTGGAAGGTACTATATACACACTGAGTTCTGAAGCATTTACTATCTACATAGATTAAACAGAGAACAACTAAGGAACAGGAACTATTATCTCCTTTTTACCGCTGGAAATCTATGTAAAAAAAAGACTTGCCTGAAATCACACAGGAAGTCTATAGAAAATCTGGGCATTGGGCTCAGATCTCCTGAGCTCTAATCCAGGGTCTTTTAACAGAAAGAAAGGGTGGCCTTGTTGTGAAAGACCCATTGGCTCCCAAGATCTCCATGACCCCGTAGCTCTAAAATGAGGAATATACTGGGGTAGAAATGAAGACTCCCATATAAAAGAGGCAGTGCACATTGGTCATGCATGCTCCTTTCCCCATGGGAAACTTAAGCCCACTTGAAACATGTACTTGAAGCTTTTAGACTTTGCCACTGGTAACTTTAGTGAGGGCAGCTTTTCTGGAATAGAGGCGACTGTAAGGAATTCAAGACTGAGCTAGGGAAGCGGATAGAGGGAGTCCATAGTGTGCTCAGACAGTAAGGATATGTCTAAATAGAAGTGTTATTTCAGAATAATTCATGTTGTTCTGAAATACAACAGTGTGCATCTACACTACAAGCCTTTATTTCAAAATAATGTTGAGCTGAGAACTTCTTACTCCGACTCATGGTAACCCTCATTTCATGAGGAGTAAGGGAAGTCAAAAGAAGAGTGTTCTTCCTTCAACTTTCCTGCTGTGTAGACAATGCCAAAAGCTGTGCTAAGCTATTTTGACTTCAGCTGTGCAATTGACATAGCTGAAGTTGCATAGCTTAAATCGACTTCCACCCTGCTGTGTAGACGTACCCTAAGATGGCAAAAAGAGGAAGTAAGTTTGGAGTGGTAATCAAAAGGGCTGGTGCAGCCAGTTCAAGGGTGTGCTGCCCCTGATTAGAGGAGACAATGGCATGTTCAGAGTATGTGTAAAACGAGAGAGAAGTGCTCAGGAGTGAAGCCATGGAAGCCAGGGCTGAGGAGATTTGGGTAAAGAGTAGGCAGAAAAAAACAGGCAAGTATTTAGCAGATGATACCATTAATGTTAAGTGGAGATTTGCTTGAGTAGGAATTGTAAATAAACTGAGCAACATTTGGCCCATTAATTATTATTTATTAGGTTAAGCATAACCTAGCCAAATTCCAGCTGGATACTGCATTTTGTCCTCCATCTGCAGCTATCATGAGAAAAGTCATTTTTAGTGCATCCTTTGGACATCACACCTTGAATATGTACCCTGACCCTCTTCAGTATGGCCCCATCCTCTCATTCTTCATTTCCCTCCGGAAAGCACATCTATTCTGAGAAAACTAAAAGCCTTGTTGTCCTCTCTCAGAAGTATTTCCCACATTATTTTATTTTTGTTTTTAAATTGGGAAGTAAAAAATGTGTGGTTAACATCGCTGCTTAATCATCCACTTTTGGCTTCTGCTATCAGAATTATTCTTTGCCTATTTTTCTGTAGGATCCTGGCACAGGTACTTGTTCTACATACTTGGCTGCATTACTCCTAGCTCACACTGAATATTACTAAAAATAATATTTATTAATATAAAAAAATCCCTAAAGTATATTCTCCTTTCAATTGTGCAAAACTCAACTTGCAAGTGGTATAAACTTGGTTTAAGTAAGGACCGAGTAAACCTCATGTATTGGTGTTATAAATAAGCTTTATCATCATCAGACATTTACTTGGATAACACCTTTCACACAAGGTTCTCAAAACATTTAATTCAAATAAGTCTTTCAACAATGCCATAATGCAGTCAAGCATTGTTATAACTACTCATACAGAGCTTGACCCTGGTGCAGGTAAGTGAATCTCTGAAAATCCCACAACAAATGAATGGTAAATCCAGGAATACAAGCCATGAGTTCATACACCTTGCCACCTGCCTCACCACAAAAGTCATACTCTTTCCCTACTCTTGGCACCTGTGAAAACACTTTCCAAATTATTTCCAAAATCATGTTACATTATCAGCCTAAATAGGTGATTTCATTCTGGAGTAAAGAGACCTCTTTAAAGGCTAGATTCTTCCCCTCTGTGATGTGGAAGACCAGTGAACAGCTGACTTCAAAGCAGGAAGACTGTCAGCCTGTGTTGAGGAAGTGCAGGGACTGTTCCATATCTATATCACCGGGGTCAATGCCATCCGTCTCTTCAGGCCAGCTGCTAGCTGGAAACCTCCTGTTTATTGGGTAGCCAGGGTGCTTCCTGGTGTTCTTCTCGGAATGGCTCAGTTCCATACCACCACTTTTGGCTGCCTTATTAAAAGGGATTGTTATCAGTTCTCCTGTTAATAAATGCTATGAGATCTTTTATAGGATATTTGTGGTCAGGGATTCCATTTTACAATCTGTCTCCCAAGAGATTTTATCCTTGACAGCACAGTGTCACATTGTGGCACTAGTTCAGTACTGTCCCAGAAGGAGGGACAATACTTCTCACAATACCTTGAGTATTTAATGGAGATCTCTCATTTATCTTCTGACTAGGCCTAATTCTGCTTAGCTTGTGAGACTGCAAGCCTGGTATGGCTGCAGGCCACATAGCACTCACTAAGCACTACCATATGTCACAGAGGCAACTAGACAAAATTGTCCCTGAAATGTGGAGAAGGTTGGATACATGTGAAACTTCACAATTTAAAAAACAAAGTTTTTTTTTAAAGTAAATCAGCTTAATGAAAGGTGGCAGCCACTTAAAAATTTTACAAATGAAGAAATAACTGAAAAACAATTTATTTTTAGATGGCTACTAAGACCCACATTCAAGGTTATTTTTTCCCCAACCATTGTTGCAGAGAGGGATGTTTCAGATGGATACAATATTATCACCTGCTTCTTGAATGAGTGACAATGAATTTTGACTCAGGTCCTGGCAGCTATATAAAAGATTACATGATTTTCATATGCTTTATTTTTTAAAGTGTATTTTACTTGGATCTTCCAGTCTGATTAATCAGACTTAAGGATATGACAGCATAAGACAAAGGTAGTTTTATGTCTTTGTGGTTTCCTCATTCTGAGGCAAGTTAAGTGGTGAGTCTTAGAGATGCTCTAAATTTCATCTTACTGCACATTGTCCTAGGGGGCTGTTCTATCCCACAGGAATTCCTGGAGTGCCATGGGGCTCCAGTCAGGCTCTCTTTTTCGAGCCAGGCTTTTTATACTCTGGTCCAGGAGGAATAAAGTAGAGAGTTGCTACATTGACTTTATGGCCCCTTTGTTCCAATAGACTGCTCTGCACCACCCAGGATTTCCCCTATAGGTTGGGGGGGAGACTCCCAGCTGACTTGTGACCCCTTTGTGCTAGCAGACTGGCAGTAAGACAGGAGTAAGCAAACATGGAACCTTTTAATCTGTCCCTTGAGCTCTTACTGAGGAGCAGGGTTGGGAAATTGCGTTGCCCAGCTCTGTGTGGTTCCCAGAAGCAGAGGGCAGCCAGGGACCCCACACACTTTTACTACACTAAGCACTGGCTCTGCATCTATCATTGGCTGAGGGCCCAAAAGCCTGTATTCTCAGTCAGAGCACTCAGCACCTCCCCTCCCCCAGTACACACACATAAATGCATCCCAATCTCCTGTCCCAGCCAAGAGCTCCCTCTTGCTCCCCGAACCACTCAGTTCTGCCCACAGCACCCTCCTTCACCCTGAACTCTTCAATTCTGGTCCCATCTCAGAGCCCCCACTCCTAGAAAGTCCTCTCATATCCCAACCCCCAGTTTTTGTGAGCATTCATTGCTCCCTATACAATTTCCATACCAAGATGAGGTCCTCAGGCCAAAAACTTTGCCCACCTCTGTCTATTAGCCTCATTTAGCATGGACATTTTAATTGACAGGAGTTCCTTCCTTCCTTCCTTCCAATATGTGTAAACTACATCCCTGCCGAAAGAGGGATGTAAATTAGGCAAATCGAAAGTGAAAATGAAGTGGGGATTTAAATATCCCATGCTTCATTTGCATAATCACATCACAGCAGTATTTCAAACAAGGGTATTTCGAAAGTGAAACCACCGTCTAGATGTGGTCTCCTTGAAAAAAAACCCTACAGGATCTTTCGAAAAAGGGGTTTTTTTTCGAAAGAATTGCGTCTAGACAGCAGTTTCACTTTCAAAATACCCTTTTTTGAAAGACCGCTGTAACATGATTATGCAAATGAAGCGCAGCATATTTAAATCCCCGCTTCTTTTGCACTTTCGATTTGCCTAATTTACATCCCTCTTTTGACAGAGGGATGGAGTTTAGATATACCTCTTTCTTTCTTTCTTTCTTTCTTTGCTTTATATTTCAAAATCTGGGCCCCTTGTTTCATATGTGTCATCCAAAGAAGTGGGTTGTGCCCACAAAAGTTCATGATACTATTTATATATTTTTGTTAGTCTCTAAGGCAATGTCTAGACTACAAGCCTCGTTCGAAAGAGGCTTTTTTGAAAGAGAGCATCCAGACTGCAACCACTTCTTTCGAAAACGAGCCGCTTTTTTGCAAGAGAGCACCCAGGCAGTCTGGATGCTCTCTTTCAAAAAAGCCCTGTTTGCATTCAAGAATGCCTTTTTTCAAAAGAGCACTTTCGAAAGAAAGGTGTTCTTCCTCGTAAAATGAGGTTTACCGCAGTTGAAAAAACCGCTGCATTCTTTTGATTTAATTTTGAAAGAATGTGGCGGCAGTCTAGACGCAGGGGAAGTTTTTTCAAAAAAAAAAAAAGGCCACTTTTTTTGAAGAAATCCTGTAGTCTAGACACACCCTAAGGGTAGGATAGGTCCATTGTTGTTTTTTAAGTTTTTTTGTGCCATGTTAGTTAGGGCTACACTTATGCTCAGCTATTGATTTTACTCTTACACATTGTATTTATTATTAAAGCCTTTCGCTTTACCTTTAATTGTGCTAATTATCTAGATTTCTGTACTTCCCCATATTTATATCAAACATTTATTGAGCTCACCTCTGAGATTTCTTTGATCGTGGGTAAGAGGCATACACTGCAAGCATGACCCATAGAATTTCAGTATAAAGGGTATGTATCTCTCAACCCTCATGATCTAGCAAACACAAATATTTCTTGCCCATCTCTGCTTCAGATTTATAAAAGGCCATCTGTTAACTGCTTTCATTCTTTTCCAATTGTGTTATCTCCACTGCAGGATTGATGTCACTTATGGCTGACAGGATACCTTCAATTTGAAGGTAAGATTTTGATCTAGGCTGATTTCCTTATGGAAAAGCCCTCTGGAACTGAACAACAAAGCCATTTGGAGTCTGTAGAAAGGTAATCGAATTTTCAGTGTTGTCAGCTTTGCAATTTCACTGTTAGCCTTCTGGTGGTTGTTGTTTTCGTTGTTGTTGTTGTTTTACTTGAAGCTCCAGCCCCTAGAATCTTGTGATTACTTGAGATTCTCAGCTTTCACTTAAAGAAAAAACAAATTTCTAGACCTCACTGTTGGGCAGAAACATATAAAAATTAGGCCCTACATCTTGAAATCAGAAAGGAAAATAAGAACCCAAAATGTATTTTAAAATAGATCTTGTGATTTTTAAGCCAATTTCATGTTGTGTTGTTGTTTTTGTTGATTGATAGCACTTGAATCATGATATTTGAATGCTTGGGATTGGCAATAAGTATTATGTGTATGTATCTATTCAATTATTCTAAAATACCATCAGAAAGTATGTTAGCTTCTGTTAACTACTCTCCAGAATCATATACCAATGATATAATTTTCTATTAAATTCTACAGAAAGTGCCAAAAATAAAAGAGGCTGTCCAGCTTGTTTTATTTAACTCTGTTGGCCAGCTTCTGAGCTCATGTAAATCACAGTAGTTCCATTGATTTAATGAAGGCCCCAATTCAGCACAGCACTGTTGAAATCTGTGTATTGCTGATCAGCAGGCATAACTGTTGTGCTGAGTTGTGGCCTGACAAGGTAGAACAGACCTTTCAAATCTAAATTAAACATATACTTTTTATTATTGTTGCAATTAAAAGGACAGGTTAGTGACTCTGATGAATTTTGTTCTTTCTATAATTGTTCCAAGTCCTTACTGCACTATATGAAACAAATTTAAAATGTATTTTAATGAGCTGAAAGTCACATTCCTAATTGATGTACATCTTTTGTGTTTTTAGATACCGGGTAAACAATTTACTTCAGTATCAAGGAAACATCAGCTAAGATTTTATTAGAATTCCAAATATGTACAATAAAACCATCCCTCTGTTTGTTACAACAGCGATGGTAAAATAAACTTCCAGCACATACTGTGGTGACCAAGTTAAGCTCTTTGTTTGAGCCCATCAAAATACATTGTGCAGCAGCTGGACTTTTTTTCATCACCCTTGGTATGTTTACTGCAACAGTGTAACTTTGTCTCAGAGGACTGTGACTGTTGCTAGGGCTTTGGCCACACCTTCCTTACTCTTACCTAGAGCTGATTGGCTGCCGTTTTCTAATCAAGCATGTTGTAGAAAGTCAACAGGCGGACACTGGCAAAAATATTTTCTGTGTTACTACAGGTGTTACATTTTTTGCTCCCCCAGTGACCAGTAACAGTTCTATTGGACTAAAATAATATATTTCAAAACAATGTACTGGCATTGCTGAGAACATACACATAAGGCCACTAAGGTCCACACAGCAAGGATTGCACAATAGCCCATTAAAATAAACATTTGCAACCACAGATAGCTGGACTGAAATCCCTGCTCTGATACAAATAACATCTGGACAACTTTTGTATGCATCTTCCAGCATAAAACACCCCAGAGAAAAAATAGAAGGCAGGCTAGAAGACAAAGGACCACTAAAGATTTTATTATGCTATGGGTGTGGTGCCATAAATTTGAGGGGATTCAGGCAACAGTTGCCAAACCTGAATTTAAACAGCATGTTGTTTTTAAAAGTTGTAACATTAGTGATGAACAAGTCAGTATTCTTACATAATTAATCCAGTGTGAAATAGAGTGACTGGAAAACATCCAGTGGTTTAAAAATAACTCAGTCATTTATAAGATCCACAGTACTGTAGGATTTAACATTAAGGCACAGGAAGTGAAGGCATCTTGGTACCAAGCATGTTGTTTTAATTCACAAAAGCTTTATGAAGTCAGCATAAGCAAGCTAACTGTAAAAAAGCCCTGTGCTGAGCAAAAGCAACTGAGATTCCTTTAAGTTGGTAGTTTAATTATCAGTATTTTCTCCCCAGACATTGAGAAACTGTCAATAACTAGATATTATTACATAGAACAAAATAGAAATACAATTTCAAAGTGGTAATACTTAATAGAAAGTACCGAAAGCAACATAATAGAAAGAGAGACATAGGATGGATAAATATCTTCAGAAGACTTAATAATCCTATCAGGCTTACATGATTCTGAATGGACTTTCCCTTAGTGTTATGGTTAGTGTTGGTTTCAACTGACATGGAACAGAAATAAGTACAAACTACTGATGTAAGTAAACACTAGGCTTAATAATGATGAAGAATATAACAACTCTAGACTAGCTCTTCTTTCAAAGTGCAATTTCCCTTTGACAATCTTCAAATACAGAGTGGTATAAAATACACTGAAATTGTAATTTTGAATGATCAAAATGAATTACATACAGCAGAATTTGACTAATGCAGAACTGTGGGTATGTCTACACTACAGCGCTAATTTGAACTAACTTAGTTCGAATTAGTTAATTCGAACTAAGTTAATTCGAACTAACGCATCCAGACTAAAAAACTAGTTCGAATTAGCGTTTTGCTAATTTGAACTAGCATGTCCACATTAAGTGGACCCTGAACCGGGGTTAAGGATGGCCGGAAGCAGTGCCGGCAGGGCATCAGATGAGGACTTAGAGCGTGGAGCGGCTGCCTCAGGCTAGCCGAGGGCTGTGCTTAAAGTGTCCAGACTCCCACCCCGGACAGACAGTTCTCAGGGGTGCCCCGCTTGCAAAGCAGTCCTGGCTTGGAGTGCCCTGAGTGCCCACACTCGGCACATCACAGCACTCGACCATCAGACCGGCTGCACTTGCCGCAGGCTGCCATCTGGGGAGAGGGGGCAATTGGGGGGCTGCAGGAGAGCTTCCACCCCCAGAAGCCCGCAGAGCCAGCCCAGTCCTCCCCATCGGGGGCTCGTACCCCATTCCTCCCTCACCTCCTTCCACTTATCCTTCCCCAGCCCCCCTTCCTGATGTACAAAATAAAGAAAACGTGTGGTCAAAAATAGAATCTCTCTTTATTGAACAAAACTCGGGGAGACTGGGAAAAGGAGGTGGAAGAGGGGAAGAGAGAGGGTGGGAGAGGGGAGGGCAACTAAAATGATCAGGGATTTGGAACAGGTCCCATATGAAGAGAAGACTGGGACTTTTCAGTTTAGAAAAGAGGAGACTGAGGGGGGATAGGATAGAGGTCTATAAAAGCATGAGTGGGGTGGAGAGGGTGCATCAAGAAAAGTTCTTCATTAGTTCCCATAATAGAAGGACTAGAGGACACCAAATGAAATGAATGGGTAGCAGGCTTCAAACTAATAACAGAAAGTTCTTCTTGACAAAGCAAAGAGTCAACCTGTGGAACTCCTTGATGCAGGAGGCTGTGAAGGCTAGAACTAGAACAGCGTTTAAAGAGAAGTGAGAGAAAGTGATGGAGGTTGGGTCCATGGAGTGGTATTAGCCAGGGGGTAGGAGTGGTGTCCCTACCCGAAGTTTGTGGAAGGCTTGAGAGGGATGGCACAAGACAAATGGCTTGGTCACTGTCTTCGGTCCATCCCCTCCAGGGTCCCTAGGGTTGGCCGCTGTTGGCAGACAGGCTACTGGGCTACATGGACCTTTGGTCTGACCCAGTACAGCCATTGTAAGCTCAGGGCTCAGGGTCGGGGCCTAGATGGCCACTTTCCTGTGCCTAGTGCGGAGGTCGTAGACCACTAGACCAGGTGGGTGCCCGCCTCTTGTGGTCCCGGGCAAGCTCCTGGGAGCCGCCAGCCTGGTCCTGGGAAGAGGGGGAGGGCTGGGGGGCATCGGGTGGGTGGCTCGATTCGTGCCAGGTGTAGGGTCTGCTGGCTGGGTGCTGGCAGGCTTACACCTGGCACGGGCACCGCAGCCAGCCCGTGCCCCTTTAAGGGCTCCGGGGCCAGGAGGGGGGCAATAGAGTTTCCCTGGTGTTGGCCAGAGTGGCCACCAGGGAAAGCTGGGGAGGGCTAGCCTCCCACTAGTTCGAATTAAGGGGCTACACACCCCTTAATTCGAACTAGTAAGTTCGAACTAGGCTTAGTCCTCGTAGAATGAGGTTTACCTAGTTCGAACTAAGCGGTCCGCTAGTTCGAATTAAGTTCCTACTTGCGGAGCGCTAGTGTAGCGCCTATCAAAGTTAATTCGAACTAACATTCGTTAGTTCGAATTAACTTTGTAGTGTAGACATACCCTAATTGAATAAATTAATGGAAATAGTATTAATTAATTAATACTAAGGATGATAATGAATTTAAACTGACTAAATTCTGCTTTCAGATGCACTGACTTCTAAGTCTGCATTTAGACATAGGCCTATGTGGTGTTGACCTACAGCAGTGGTCTTCAACCTTTTTACACCCAAGATCACTTTTTAAATGACAGAACAAGCCAAGATCTACTGCCCTGCCTCTTCCTTGAAGCACCGCCCCCTCTATTCTCCTACTCTTCGTCACTTGCTATCTCCAACCCTTATACTGCTGCTTTTTTTTCAATTCTTCTGTAGGTTTCTTATGAGGTCTTTCCAACATTTGGCCTGTCTAGGCTGAACCAAATGTCAGAAAAAATGCTTTTGAAAGCCCCCTTATTCCCTGTGGAAAGAGTAATATAGGGGTTACTGAAAGAGCATGTTTGCTCTTCCACTAAAAAAAGTGGAAGAACAAATGCATCCCTGAATGCAGAAGAGTTTTTCTGGGATATCGATTGAATCCTGAAAAACTCCTGCAGTCTAGCCATACCCTCGCTGGGTTGAGACAGGATGTGTAGGCTCTGGTGTGGGAATGAGGGATTTGGGTGTGGAAAGGGGTGAGAGGTGCAAACTTTGTGAGGAAATCTGGATGCAGGAGGAGGTGGATAAGGGGATGCTGGCTCAGGGAGGGAGCTCCAGGCCGGGCAGTGTTGGGGTACTAAGCAAGTCACAGGCTTGTGGATGTGAGGATTCAGGAATTTGGTTTGGGGTATGTGAGGGGCTCAGGGCAGGGGGTTCCAGTGTATGATAGGCTCAGATCTAGGGTCTGGGGAAAGAGGGAGTGCAGGAGTGTTCTGATGTTGTGGCCAGATGGGAACTTGGCCCCAATTGGGGGTTTGTTGTCCAGGCTTCATTAAATAAAATACTGTGTCAAACACAAAAAGTTTCTTCATTGTCTTTATTTATGAGAAGGACAGGGAATCTGTTTTGAATGAGGGGTCACTGAGCCACAAAAAAGTCAGTTGGGGCCACACAAGTGAGATGCAGCAAAAAAAAAAACCTCCTCCAAAAAACCCCCAAGCATCAATAATGTAGCCCCAACTGTGCTGGTGGGAGCAAGGGACATTGTACTGGGGAAGGGTGATAGTGGGTGGTGGGGCAGGGAACAGGATGCTAGTGGAGACAGGGTTCTGTGGCTGGGACCAGTGGAGAGGGAACAGAGCACCAGGAGGGCAGGGGACAGGTTTCTGTAGCAGGAGACAGGGTGCCAGTGGGAGCAGGGTTCTGTGGCTGGGGCAGGGGAAAGAGAACAGGATGTTAGAAGGGCAGGGGACAGGATTCTGTGGCAGGGGGCAGGGTGCCAGTGGGGACAGAGAGTCCCCTGCACCAGCCTCCTCCCAGGATAGCCCCCCCCAAGAGGAGAGAAGTCCTATTGCACGCCTCCTCCGTGCCCGACTCCCCCCTCTCGTGGAACAGGGAAGCCCACACATGTGCGACCCCCCCTCCTCTTGTGGAGAAAGGAAGCCCCATTGTGCACCTCCCCCCAGGACTCCTCCTCCCTCCCCCACAGAGCCTACACTCCTAACCCCTTCCCCCCCCCCCAGAGGGAAGCCCCAGTGTGTGCCTCCCCCTGGGACTCCTCCCCTTTCCTCTGCAAAGGAGGGAAGCTCCGACACGCATCTCCTCTGGAAACTCCTAACTCCTCTTTCCCCCCCCCCCCCCAGAGGAGGGAAGCCCCAGCATATGCCTCCCACTGGGACTCCTCCTCACTCCCCTGCAGAGGAGGGAAGCCCCAGCACACATCTTCCCCCGGGACTCCTACCTCCTCCCCCTGCACAGCAAGTCCCTGGTGCGCCACAGACCAGGAGGAGGGGAGCAGGCAGCGCACTTCTGAAAATCCCATAAGTGGCACACAGCTGCTGTACTTCCATCTACCCCGTGGGAAGCCAGCACTATCTCCATTGTCGCTGGAGGTAGGTAGTGGGGCTTTTTGGAGGTAGGGAGAATTGGGGAGGGGAGGGGGCTGAATGCCTCGCAATTGACTAGTCAAGCCCTCCCGATCGACCAGTTGACCACGATCAACAGGTTGGCGACCATGGATCTACAGCCTGCTACTTGGTATTCTTTTTACTGTTGTCTTCTCCTCTGGCTTCATCATGTGAGATCTCCTTCTTTCTCAAATGTACACCAAATTAGACTTATGCCCCCTCAAACCCAGAGGGCCAAATACTACTGAAGTCAACATACTCACTACAGTCTGTTGCATGCAGTAAATCAGTGTTGGATGCTCTCCCATTGACAGCAGCTTCTCTTGTCTTCTTGGTGGAGTACTGGCATTGATGGGAATGCACTCAGAGATTGATTTATTGTGTCTACAGCAGACATGAAAAATTGATGAGTGGTGGATGGATCGCTGCAGAGTGAAACCAAGAGTATGTCTACACTGCCACCCTAGTTCGAACTAGGGTGGCTAATGTAGGCATTCAAACTTGCAAATGAATCCCGGGATTTAAATATCCCAGGCTTCATTTGCATGTTCCTGGGCGCCACCATTTTTAAATGCCCCGTAGTTTGAACTATCTGCCCGCTGATACACACAACATGGACTAGGTAGTTCGAATTAGGAGCTTTAATTTAAATAGTTCGAATTACCGGGCATTTAAAAATGGTGGTGCCCGGGAACATGCAAATGAAGCCCGGGATATTTAAATCCTGGGCTTCATTTGCAAGTTCGAATACCTACATTATCCACCCTAGTTCGCACTAGGGTGGCAGTGTAGACATACCCCTAGTGGTGTAGACAAGTCCTCAGATTATGCATGTTTTTAAAGGCAGCATTTGGCCAATGAATTTTGGCTTATTTTCAACAGTAGAATTTATTAATTGCAGTAGTATGTTATGTGTCATGTATTGTGTTAAGCAATACGACAAATTTGCCCGTGTTTATTTGGGTGTGACTATTATTTTCCCAATCAGTCATATCACTCCTTATATATAATAAACCTGCAGCAAGATAGCAACAAGAGAAAGGTTTGAAACCCATGAAGCAGACTAGTATTTCCTATTACAGTAAGGGTGCATCTAGACTACAAGCCTCTTTCAAAAGAAAGTGCCTAGACTACGGCCAGTACTTTTGAAAAAGCGAGCCACTTTTTTGAAAGAGAGTCTAGATGCTCTCTTTCGAAAAAGCACAGTTTGCATTCAAGAGTACTTTCAAAAAAAGGTGCTATTCCTCATAAAATGAGGTTTACCGAGTTTGAAAAAACTGCCACGTTCTTTTGATTTACTTTCGAAAGAACGCGGCTGCAGTCTAGACAAAGGGGAAGTTTTTTCAAAAAAAGGCCACTTTTTTCGAAAACACTCTGTAGTCTAGACACACCTTAAGTAAGGAAAATTACAAGAATGATCAATCGTTTATCCCATGTTTCACATTCATTCATTAACTGATTCTCATCTTAGGTCACAAAGAAATCCTTGCTCATGTCTCCCTTTCCTTAACATTGATTGTATTGTTTCACACATTTGACCAGGTGCATTATCAATATTTTATATTTTCCTTTTTCTAAACTCTAATACAGACATCAAAGCAAACTAGACTGACTATTATTGTCTTCTAATATGGAAGTTCCTTTTTCTCCGATGGTCTCTAGCAGCTTTGAAGACCTATTGCAGTCAATAGGGCAAATCTTTCCTAATTTATTCAATTATTAAGCAGATAAACCAAATGGGAGCCAAAGGTTTGTTAATACTTGAGAAACACATGGAAGAAATCTTGCCCCTATTAAAGTCAATAGGAGCATTGCCATTTAATAAAATAGGTCATGATTTCAACCTGTGTGTTTCAATTAAATAGCCAAATAACCATTTATCTGAAAAGTATCAAGTAGTCCTTTTTTTATGAATAGTTTGTTGGTTTAGGCCAAATTCTCAAGTATTTTGTGTACCACTTTGCCAGTCACAAAATTGCATCACTGCCCCTTAGAGAGACAATTAACTTGGTTTGCACACATGTTCTCCTTTACCCAAATGAGTAAAATTCAGATTCAGTGAAACACTTAAGCAAATAGACCACAAAGAAGAGAGATGGGAGTAGCACTGGTCAAACACAAGAATTCTGTCCCAACGACTGTTGATTTATCACGTCTGCTTAGATGTGGTAAATTGATCTCCGAGTGCTCTCCAGTTGACACTGGGACTCCACCAGCATGAGAAGATTAGCCAGCATTGATGGAAGAGCAGACCCCACTGAGCTTACTGCACACAAGATGCCATGGTAAGTACACTGACTTCAGCTATGTTATTTGCATAGTTGAAGTCACATAGATTAGAGCAATGGAAGGGGTTAGTATAGACAAGGACTAAATGAGGTAGCAGTATACGTCTGTTTCAGCAAAAAAAACAAGAAGTCTGGTGGCATCTTAAAGACTAACAATTTTATTATGGCATAAACTTTCATGAATTGCAACAATTATTAGTCTTTAAAGTGTCACCAGATTCCTCGTTGTTGTTTTCACACAGTATAACTTAAGAGTGTAATAGTCGATTCTGATTCTTATTTTTCAAGTTTTATCTGAATAAAATAATAAAACTAAAAATCTCTTTCATGCTCAAATCTTGAGTGTCATGTTTCATCCCAGAGTAGGACAAAATCCCTTGAAATAAGGTTTTGTAACAGAACTATGAACACCACACTGAAGTGGCAAAGTACCACTTTAATCATAAATACACTTATAATTGTTCAACTTGGCCAAATGTTTCCAACTTTAGAATTTGCCATGTAGGGGAATAAAGCAAATGATTTCATTAAAAGTCAGGATTTCTTTTTTATTGCATCATATTTTGAAGA
The DNA here is from genome assembly GCF_049634645.1 of Pelodiscus sinensis. Classification (NCBI taxonomy): domain Eukaryota; kingdom Metazoa; phylum Chordata; order Testudines; family Trionychidae; genus Pelodiscus; species Pelodiscus sinensis. The sequence goes on along the minus strand of NC_134717.1, from coordinate 23,847,396 downwards.
TTTTTCAATATATTAGATTCACAAAGCTGCGTATAACACAGAAAATTAGCTATAAATGATAGATTCGAACCACAGATTGCAATGGGTTATCCTGAAAAGTAAATTTGAGAGCTCTGATATTGTTTAATCATGGGAAATTTGCAAACAAGAAATAATTTACTATAAAGAGGCCTGGTCCTTGCAAATGAAAATGCATGGCACTGCATGGATTGGAAATTTGAATAGTACTTGGTTTGTAATTCATACACCATAGTTTAAAATTTCCAAAAGAATAATCAAAAGAAATCTAAGGAAATGTTTGTAAAAATGCAAAAGTCCATAATTTATTCAGAATTAAAGGTGTTGAAAGGGAAATGGTGACCACAGGAATTTAAGCAACTTCAGGAAGTCTAATAACAATCTGCAGAAATCTTAGGTATTATTCTTTATCTACTACATCACTGAAACTCAATGTGAAGCCAGATGTTGATTCCACAGATATTTTTTACACATAAGAATCCGAGTACTACTGTGGTCTAGTGTGCAGTATTTGAAGACAAAGGCACAGGTTGGACTCCTCTGGTCTGGCACCATTGGAACCTGACCAGTCCCGGATGAGGGATTTTTCCAGACCAGGGGAGGTCATTTTGACCCTCCGCCCCTAGCTCCCTTCAATCCTGACCCCACCACTGGCCTCCTAGCCAGCTTTCCCCTTTCACTAGCTCCCACTGCCCTAACAGCCCCCGCTGCCCTGCTGGGCAGCCCCACCGCTTCCATGCACACCGGGCTCTTGCTGCCATGCCAGGCTCTTGCTGCTGTGCCAGGCAGCCCTGCAGCCCCCACACACCCAGCTCCCGCTACCCTACTACTGTGCCAGGCAGGCCCACTATCACGTTCAAGACCACGGATATTGCCAGACCAGAAAATCCCTGTTAAGAGAGTTTCAACCTGAACAAAAGCTATCCCTGGGGAGTTGATATAAATGTTAAAGCTTCAATTTTTTAGAAGACACTGTGCAAGCTGATGATATTTTGTTACTATATTTTGTTTCATGTAGAAGAAGTTGGGTGAAAATTGTCGATTGTTAAAATCCATATATGTGTCAAATTGCAAAAGTTTCAAGGGAGCACTCACCTTCGCTCTAACCTTTTGTGAAGAAGCTGCTTAAAGTCTAACTATTTTTTGCCATTCATTTTAACATAGCAAGCGCCCATCCTGTCCCTCCTCACCCCAGAATACCCAGGCTGCTAACATAACAACAGCATAATGAAATCCATTTGCCATCACCTGATGCCAGGCTCTCTGGATGGAATACTATATCTTGTAGCCAATTTAAAGACGAAGCCAATGAAATAATTGCTTATTCTGAGGTCTCTCTGAAATCAATGTGGCTAATATGATTTATAGATGAATAGGGCCGAGCTATGACCCAGTCAGTCACTGATGAGGTGGTGGTAGTGGGAAAACACTTCTAGTGCTTCAACAAAAAGTGGACGCTCTGTAAGAGCACAGATTCTTATCTCTTTCAGATCAGACACTGTGTTTGATTCTACGTATACACAAGGGAAGAGTCCCCCTTCCGGTTTCCGAAATGAATCTAGACACAAAAGCAGCCCCTACACTCCCTGGAACACTAGCCTCTTCAAAAAGGACAGGGGGGATTAAAGGGGAGCACAGAGTGGTTGGCTCTACAACCTTCCATAGGATGTCTTTTGCGTTCAATTCCAGTCAAAGCCAGACTGGCTGTCTTATTCATGTGTGTGCTAGAGAGAAAATAGGGGCATTTTTCATTGTCCTCCTACCTCCTGTGTGAGAAACTGGCTCAATGTAATGACTTCCAAAAATTCAATTGTGAAATTTGTAATGCAGTCCAAAGTATGTTGATTTTTCTTTGAGAAGATACTGGATATTCTGTCACATCATAGTAGCTTTATATTTACATTCACTCTTTTAAAATATTGTAGTCCTGATTCTCCTAATTTATATTAACATGACAAAAATCAAAAGACCAAACATGTACTGATCATTAATGGGAACATTCGATATTTTCCTTTGGAAAACCTGGCTATGTGCAGAAAAATGATTAATTTAAGACAGGACTACTCAACACGCTGCCCGCGGAGCAGTTTGTGTTTACATGGGGCTAAACACATGACCCATGGGTGGGATCCTTTGAACATGATCTTCATTGGGAACATGCTCCACAACAGTAAGGTGTCTCCAAGGCAGGGTGAGCATTGAAAGACACAAGCAGATGGGCTGGCTGGAATAGGGTGTTGGTGTTTCTAGCCCCCAGGAAGGAGGTGCTGGGAGTGCCAGGGCATTGTGTGAAGGAAGCTATTTGCATATATTTGCATGTACATGCAATCACACTTAAGTTGGCATGTGCTGTGAGTATCATTGTGACCCCAGGAGCTTCCAAAGTTGAGTAGCCCTGCATTTAAGTGTTCTTTAAAAGGATGTTGTAGTTTTAACAGGTGCTCCTACTAGAATTCATTTATAAGAACTGTATTTTGGAAGTAATTATAGAAAACTCTATGACTGAACTGGGAACACCTGTATAGATGCTTTGACATATTTCTTTTCTTTGCACCTAAATCGAGATAGCACGACTACACTGCAGGGAAGCCTCAAAATTAATCCAAGGCAGGCTTCCCTAATGTAGACGTGTTATCTCGATTTAGACCCCCTGGAGGAATAACTTAAAATGGCCTAGGTGAGGGGCTATTTCAAAATACAGAAGTGGAGCATCTACACACACTTTATTTCTAAATAGCTATTTCAGAATAGGTGTTATTCTTCATAGAACGAGGTTTACAGAAGTCGGAATAAGCTGTCCATTATTTCAAAATAATGGAATTCCTGTGTAGATGCTCGCATAGTTATTTCAGAATAACAGCTGTTATTCCCAAAAACTGCTGTGTAGACACACTGTTAGGTACCAGTGCTTGATAGGACTTGATGGATTCTGACCTAAAGCCCACTGAAGTTAAAGGAATTTTTCCAACAACTTCAGTGGTCATTGGATCAGCATCATGCTGCCTACAGTTAAGCACATGCAACTTTGCAGAATCTTAGTATTAAGTAGTCATTGTAACCCTGAAAATAGTGGATTTGGGTGACAACCAGTTACTAGGTCGCCAGTGTCATGGATGATAAAGTAAAACCTTACCAATTTCATATATTTTATAGCACTTTAATAGCAGTAGAATTCTCCCCACTCATCTTTTTCCAATCAAGACTCAATTAATTAATTTTCATTATCTCTAGCTCTGTCATATGCATAATACTGATGGCACTGTCAAAGAACTGCTGTGTTCTGCCCCAGGCATGGCTGCAATTTGATGGTGGTTGAAGTGATCTCTCTATCTAGTGGCCCAATCAGATCAGTGCCTGGAGAAAAATGCACAGACAAAAGTTATGTACGAAATTTTTCCAAAAAGAGAGAGGTGAAAATCACATGATTCTCACCCTGGAAAATCTGTCATAAAACTTAGGCATGTCCAGGAGTGCATGGAGTGCCATCGAGCAAAGCACATCCACAGAAATTAATATAGTTATTTCTATGACTGAATCAAAGGCAATAACAAACCGGCTCAAGGCAGAAGCTGTCCTAGGAAACAGAGAAGCTGAGGGATGCTTGACAAAGTTTAGTCGTGGAAAACCCATACCCATCAGTCACAGGAGCAGAGTGGATGTTAAGGAGTTGTCCTAACAGGCTCACTGGGCAGCAATCCTGTTAGTGGCCAGGTCTGGAAATAGACCATACCACAGCTGTGTCCCTGTGAGCAAGACAACACCAGAATTATGAAGGCGAGTAGGACTTGGTGCTGACAGTGTGCAACACAAACTGGAAGGACCCAAACATAAGCTAAACCAGGCTACCCGAATCCCTTTCCAATCAAGACAGAGCAATAATGCAAATCTAGCTTCCAGCTAGTGAACTGTGCACTTCAGAAACAGTAACAGCAGCATACAGTGTCTCTTTTTGGTATCCCCAATTCCACCAAGAACATTAGCAAAAGAGGTGCTGAAGTACTTTGCTCCCAGAATGTGCACTTTCAAGTTGCCTCTGGCAAATTCACCTTCCCTTTCCAAATGCCCATTACGAGGTGCAGCATATGGGCTCTTCCTCCTACACACACCTTCATTTCTTTTGGCCACACACTGTTTCCTGACACTGCGTGGATCCTGGACACTTCTACTGACAAGCTACATTCTCTTATCAGCACAGGGACATCGAGTCATCATACTGCTGTTTTTCTTTGGTGAAGTGGTGCATCTTGGAACACACTGGCACACCTTTTTACTCCTGCTATATCTCACAAAATGCCATGCATGTCTGTGTAGACATCATTCATTTACACACAGAAACGGATATGGATAATCAAACAGATATACCTATGTCATCATAAATGTAGGTGTACTCTCATTTTCATGAGGACATACGAGCAGAGCTTCCATAAGAATTAATGGGTGTTGCATGCATGTAATTCTACATCCATCAAGATAACACAAAGCAAATGAAAATCTATGTTTATATCAGACCCTATGGTATAAAGATCGGGGGGGGGGGGTGTCCTTCATTCTCTTGCCTCTTTTGGATCAGTCTCACAGCTTAGCTCTTAAATTGCAATTTGCCTGGGCAGTTATGTAGGAAAATCAAATGGTATACATAATAACCATGTATAACATTAGACAGCATGTCAACTTGATTCTCTTAAAAAGAATTGTTCTTACATACATGTATCTCTTTTTTTTCACAATGAGTATTACTATGCTTTCTGCTGTGTGTTTCATTTTGTAAAAGTAAAGGAGTACCTGAAAAAAAACCAAACACATACATCTAACCTCAGTGAAAGCATCTTCTTTCTTAGCGTAGCATACCGTAACTTGAAGTTTGCTCTCCCAGCATTATTTGTTTAATAGAAATATTTTCCATACCACCTGGTTCTGGCAGAAAGTCAAAATTTGCATTTATATGAGGTACTTTATCAAATGTAACATACAGAAGTCTGTTAAGTACACATTGCATTTTGTTTGTGAGAAAATCTGTTTGTATTTAATGTAGTTTTTAAATTAACCTTAATGAAAGCTTCTGAAAATTGTTGTTCTAAGCATTTGAAATATGCAACAAGAACTGGTGGAAGACATAAACATGTTTTCCATTATATGTTATCAGATAGCCCAAAATTACTACAAAGAAGAATGTGGGTCTATGTTAAATTAGAAAGATAAGCAAGCATTTAGTTATAAAGCAAAGGTCTTTAGAAGAGTAAAACATGTGACAGTTAACCCCAACATTTTATATTCTCCTATTCAGAGTAGTTTAGCACTTTCAAACTTCAGAAGAGTGTTAGAGCCACATACATACAAACATAAAAAATAAGGTATTTTTACAGCAACCTCATGTTTGTTTTTTGTTTCACTGCTGCTTCAAGGGCAGACTAGTACTCCACTAATCATACCTTATTTGAAGGCCTTAACAAAAGAGTATCCTGTATACTTTGGCTCTCCGTATGGTATTGAATATCATCATGCAAGAACAAGCATTATGTTATGCCCTGTGATCAGGAACTAGTTATGCCCTGTGATCTTGTGTTAGGGGCAAATTTTACCCTGGATGCCTTTGGTTATGATGAAAGAGCTTCCTGGTCTTCATACACTTTTCTCTTTCTCTTCTTTTTTAAAAAATCATTCTGTATGGCAGAGCCTTCTGTCTCTTACATCTGTATCATATCACTATGGTTACTGAGAATGTAATGAAGTGAGTGGGAGCAGAATTTTGGCCCCATGTCCCTTTCCCCTTCTTTTCCATTTATCTCTATATGAACACATTTAGGCTGCGTCTAGATTGGCATGATTTTCCGGAAATGCTTTTAACGGAAAAGTTTTCAGTTAAAAGCATTTTCGGAACAGAGCGTCTAGATTGGCATGGACACTTTTCCACAAAAGCACTTTTTGCGGAAAAGAATCCGTGCCAATCCAGACGCGCTTTTCCGCAAAAAAAGCCCCGATCGCCATTTTAGCCATCGGGGCTTTTTTGCGGAAAACAAATCTGAGCTGTCCATACTGGCCCTTTTGCGCAAAAGCTTTGCGCAAAAGGGACTTTTGCCTGAACGGGAGCAGAATAGTATTTCCGCAAGAAGCACTGATTTCTTACAGTAGGAAGTCAGTGCTTTTGCGGAAATTCAAGTGGCCAGTTTAGACAGCTGGCAAGTTTTTCTGGAAAAGCGGCTGATTTTCCAGAAAAACGGGCCAGTCTAGACACAGCCTCGGAGTAAAGAATAATATGAGGTTTTGGATTGCTAGGTGAAGATAGATAATCTCAGGATATTATAGATATGATGTGCTCATTTAGGCAGATTGCTGGAAGCTTTATTTCCTAAATACTAAAGTGATGAGTAAAGCTAGCCTAGAATTTTTGGAGCCATCTAGTTTTTGTTGGAAAATGTGAATTAAAAAAAAAAAAAAAACATTGGTTTTGTTGATATTTTCATTTAGGAGGTTTCTCCAGGCCATGATGGAATTCCTGGTCAAAACAAGAGAGCATGAGAAAACCTCACTTTAGCATGGACACTAGCTTTGTGGTCAAGCCATCCCACTCATTTAGGATAAAGGGACACAGATTCAAGTCTCTCTTCTGGCTGAGACACTTTCTAATGAAAACAAACTGTAAAACGTTTTTTTGAAACAGTTCTTGTTTACCGGCCAGCCCTAGTGCTGAAGACCTCTCCTGTTACAGCAACAACAATCATTTTGGAGCTAGGCTGTTCTCAGTGCTGGCAGATAACAATGGTGTCAAGTTGGAATGGGGGTTGACCGTGTCTCCGTCCTCGGTCTGTCCCGGGGTACGGTCACCTGTCCTTGTAAGCCAATAAACCTGCTCCAGGGGTTGGTTCTCGCTATGTATGCCTCTCCCTTGGAAGGGGGAAGGAAGGAGGGCCCGGGCCCGCTCTCACTCACGGGCCCCAGCCCAGGGCCCTCAGGACAGAGACTACACTCGGGTCTCTGTCCGACTGGCGGGGGTGTGCCCCTAAACACACCAGCCCATGGGCTACTTCGCCGCTCTGCCCTGGGCTACTTCCTTCCTCCCCCTACCCCGTCTTTGGGGTGTTGATACTCACGACGTTGTGTCCCCCTCACGGAGACTGTTGTGAGTGCGTCTGGGTTTCTTTACACATTCGGGAGCCTCCGGGCTCTCCTCGTCCTTCCCCCCCTTCTCCGGTGGCTGGCCAGCTTTTAAAATCCCCGCCGACCTGGGAGGGGTTTACGCGCCCCGCCCCCTTGACGTCCAATGCGGCACATCCTCTTTCCCCGTCTCACTGGAGGGGCTGAGTTCAACTCAGCTGTGCTGGGACGTCCCTCCAGCTGAGCGTCGGCGTCAATCAGCTGAGTCGCGGTGCCGCTCAGCTGAGCCGCGGTGTGAGAGCAACCGGCGCACCGGTGGTAGATGCTCCGCTGCTCCTCTGCAAGGGCGCAAAGTCCCGGGGGTTGGGTGCGGGATCTCGGTGCCCCGTCACAGGGGGACATGTAGGTTGGATATTAGGAAACATTATTTCATTAGGAGCATGGTTAAACACTGAAATGGGCTACCTAAGGAGGCGGTAGAATCTTCATTGTCAGAAGTTTTTAGGCCTGGCTTAGCAAAGCTCCCACTGAGATGATTTAGTTGGCCCTGCTTTTAGCAGGGGATAGGACTAGATGATTTCTGAGGTATCTTCTAATCCATAGAAATGTAGCCGTGTTAGTCTGGTGTAGCTGAAACAAAATACAGGACTATGTAGCACTTTAAAGACTAACAAGATGGTTTATTAGATTATGAGCTTTCGTGGGCCAGACCCACTTCCTCTTTTAAGTGCTACATAGTCCTGTATTTTGTTTCTTCTAATCCATGTCTTCAATGATCCTATGATTTTAAGTAATAATAATAAATCTCACTGGTAATGAGCAAATCACTAAAGTAAAACCTGACAAATAACTTTGTTTTATGATTCAAGTAATGCATTTGCAGGAAGAAATCTGGTAAAATCAGGCTTTATTTTTTTTTTCTGGAAACTGTTGCTTCCCAGCACTGTCTGGCACTTTACTAGTTGTCAAATAACATTCCCACACTTGGTCCAAGTGAAACTTCTGTTTGGGGAGCAGCTATTTTGTAAAATAATAAAATATAGATAGAAAATATTGTCTCCTGTCCCACTATTTTGTTGAGAGAGCTCACAAAGAGCAGTTACTAACTTGTTAGGCTGACTTGTAGAGCCTACCTCTTTTGAGCTGCTTTGAAAATCATTCTTTAAGACCATATCTGACTTGGATGCCAAAATTAGGCACCAAAGGGTAACATTCACTGCTATCCAAAGAACCATAGGCTTTTATACCACTTAAGTCTCTCTTAAACCCTATTTTGAAGTCTACCATGATGAACAGACTTTTGCAAGTCTACTGTGATGAACAGACCATCTGCATAGAAGTGAATTTCAGCCCTGACAGAAGAGAGTACTCTCTTTCACCCAATTTCTGAATGTGAGCACCTGAGAAAATCAGGCCTTTTCTATTTTACTTTATTGTAGTGCCTAAATATTGATATAGGATCTGAAATTTCAGCTAAAGGTCTTGCATGCTATAAATTCCAACTTTGCACATATTCACATTTCTGTTTGAAAGGATTTTTTTTTTATAACTGTGTCTCAAATTCATGTGATCTCTTGGACAATAGTAGAATGCCATAGTGAGATTTTGTTTTCAAACTGTATTCCTATAGTGCTGCTAGAATTCTATGTAGGGGATAAATCACATAATGCCTGTGTATTTTTTTTAAATGGACTTAAACTATTTGGGAGGTTAAATAGACAAACAGTGCGATCCAATGTCCAATCACTACATGTAGAATAAAAAACCTCAGAACTTCAAATGAACTCATTTAGACCCTGTGAATTATATGTACAGAAATTTAGATTACAAAACACAGAGCGCTGTCTAGTACATATATGGGATACAGTTATTAAAACTTCTTAATGATTAAAGTAATCAATGACTTTAAAATGATGGTGAAGTGGTTAGTAAAGTATGTCTCTGGATTGACAGGTCATGGGTTAAATCCAGATGAGGGTCACTGAAGCTTGGAGTTAGTCTAAATGAGTACTGCATTAATGCTGAGAAATCCATGCAGTGAGCTCACCACCTGTCTACTGAGTTGCACAAAGCCTACTTGTGTAGGTTCACTTTAAACCTGATGTTTACTTGTGTGCTGCTAAGGAGGAAGAATGAAGTAGGTAATCTGGCTTTTAATTTCAATTACTACTAATATCCTTACATTCCTCTGTGTGCTTTTTCTTTAAAAAATGGCATTCTTTTCTCCTGCAATACTAATATAAATAATGTACTTGTTTTTGTCATATTGGATAGCAAACCGGCTTGAACCTGCAATGAAAACAGCCTTGTAGAGTTCTGTATTTTGGAGGTAAATGAAGCAGGTGAATTGCATATTTTTCCCTCTTTTACAGGATGTTCTGTGTATTTCATCACAAAGGTCTGAATAAGACTATGAGGAATTTCAGTAAAGATCAGAGTTTGCAATCGTTTTGTTGTGTATTACACTAATAATTATCCCCTAAGCAACATTTTCAGCTGATACAGAACAGAGTTTTGAGTGACATCAAAGGGTTAATATAGCCAAGTCTCAAGGGGAAGAGAGATGAAACACTTTTAATACAACATATGCTGTTATTTGAATAGAACTCTTAAGGTTGATGTAAGCTTGTTACCATGTACTAAGAGCTAAATTTGCTGTGGAAAATACATTCTTTGTAAGTCTATAACAGCTAAACTCAGACCACTAATAGATTTAACCTTGTCTGTTCATAGATAGTTAAAAGTATTATGGTTTGAAGGTCAATGTCTCTGTCTTACTGTAAAGAAAAGGCAAAGAGAGGAATAAATATTAGAAAGAATTAATTCTTCAAAAAGTTTGTACAAATCAAAACCCTGCAGTTTCACACTGAGAACAAAAGAAGCATATTAAACACCAAAGTTTATCAAGACAAATTAGGTCCCAGTTTCAAATTTTCTTTAATCTTTTGCATCTGAACATTTTTTTGCCTCATGCTGTTTTTCCTAGTTAAATGTTAAAATGAATTCTAGCCAATACCATTGACTTCCTCCCTTAAAAATATTGAGACACATAATAAAAAATTAATTACTTCCCCTAATTTCCGTGTGATTCTTTAAAAAGATGTAAAATTCATTTAAAGTAAGTGGTGACTTTGTCTTTGAAGATCACGACAATTAACATGGATCAAAGCTTAGGTTCTGTAACGATGATAGCTTATTAGCATAATGAAATTAACTTAGAGACAAGAATCTTTAATAGGTACAACAAAAACGCTTTAATAATACTTGAAGAAAATTATGTATTTGCTAGAAGTACAACAGTTTCAGACTTTCTATCCAATTAATAAGTTGTTAATTAACTCCTTTTCCAAACAATGTGCACTTTAAGTTAACATCTGCCCATTGGATAACACTTTCAATGGTACTTTTTTTTTCTTCGCTGTACTGTAATGTAACACTATTTTCCTGGGAATGCCTTGTAGGACTATTCCTGTGCTACAGAAACAGGTTCTGTATACAATAATATGCTTTCTATATTTTAGCCAATTAAAACCAATGAAGGCTTAACTCAAAGACTAGAGGCAGGAATGGGTAATTCCTTAATTCCTTAATTATAGCTGCATTGTTTTGCTGGTACATAGTTTTAGGGTTTCTTTGCATTTCTAATTGAAATTCCTATATTCTGCAGTTTACATGCCTCTGTAAAAGGGTTTTCTCTGCTGACTATGGTCATGCCTAGAATAGGCTCAAGAACAAATTTATATAAATATTTCTAAAATATATCTATAGTTCTAACACAGAATGCTAAAGCCATGTTTATAAGATTGTCAAGATTGGGAAGCAATATTTACTGATCATTCAAAGTCAGCTTTATTTACAAAATAGCAACTTGCTAGTTATTCTTCCACAATGTCAGTTAACAATGGTCTTAACATAAGAACGGCCATACTAGGTCAGACCAAAGGTCCATCTAGTCCAGTATCCTGTCTTCTGACATTGGCCAATGCCAGATGTTCCCATGGGAGTGAACAGAACAGGTAATCAAGTGTTCCCTCTCCAGCCATCCATTTCCAGCACCTGTCAGTCTTCAGTAATTTAATTTTTAATCACAATGACACAACTTATTTTATTTTAGAGGCTGCAGACTCAATAATAGTTTTTGGGTCAAAAACATCATACATGATTTGCAAGTGGATTATACATGACCCTTCATTAAATTGATAGACAAAAAAGCAACAATAGGATTCACTTGGACCAATGATAAAACAATTAAATAGGTCTTATGTGAAACAAAATGAGTTATTATAGTCTATTGGCTCAAGGATTCATTTTTGAATACATCTCTAATTACAGGAAGATTTAATTCACTGTGCAGTAAAAAAACTTTCAGCAATTCATATAGGCCTGTTTTCCATGCTGCTGAAGGCAACTCAGGTGTGCTTTAGTGTTTGTTTTTTCTTGAATAGCACAGAAACCAGGAATTCTTCTGAACACAAAGCTGAGCTTTTACTATGAAGTTGATGAAAAATGCAAATTTTGGAACACTGAATTTACTTTTCAGGGGAAAAAAAGCAAAAAAAAAAAAAATCCAAAATACAGCAGAGAAAGTACCCCCAGAAGTTCTATTTATATATATATCTGTGTCAGAGTTGTGAGGATTCACAATCCTGACATCTCATTTTCACTCTGAACACTAAGGCTGTGTCCAGATTCAGGGTTTTTTTCGAAAAAAAGTAGCCTTTTTTCGAAAAAACCTCACCTGCGTCTAGACTGCAGCCACGTTCTTTCGAAATTAAATCGAAAGAACGCGGCTTTTCTTTCGATGGCGGTAAACCTCATTTCACGAGGAAGAACGCCTTCTTTTGAAAGTTCCTCTTTCGAAAGAAGGCGTTCTTCAATGTAAATAGGGCTTCTTCGAAAGAGAGCATCCAGACTCACTGGATGCTTTCTTTCGAAAAAAGCAAGCCGCTTTTTCGAAAGTTCAACGTGCAGTCTAGACACTCTCTTTCGAAAGAGGCTCTTTCAAAAGTATCTTTCGAAAGAGCCTCTTTCGAAAGAGGCTTGCAGTCTAGACATAGCCTAAATGTCACAACCACCAAACTTGTGGAAGAGACTCTCTTCCCAGATCACTAATGTTGATCATTCAAGATCCAGAAAAGTTACTGCCAAGCAGCATTCTATTAGCCCCTCAGCCTAGAAGATTGCCTCCTGTAGCAAATTGGCCTAGGAAGTGAGACACAAAAGTCAGGATATAAGTCTGGCTTTCCCATATGGTCCAGGGAATATTATGACTAGGTTCTCCCTTGCACTGATTGCATGAGAGCACTATCTCCTTAGATTGATGGTTCCAGGTAAGTCCATTCTTATCAACTAAATTGGAGCTACACTATTTTATACTGTTGGAGCATCTGGCCCATTGTATTTTGTAGCTGAATTTAAAGGCCAATTATTGGGCACATATTACCTAAGAGGAAGGAGCACATATTCTGAGCTATGATAACACTGCCTGGTTGGGACTGATCTTCAAGTCAGGTTGATGCAGAAGAGACTAGAGGCTATGACGCTATTTACTCTCTCCATGTTGAGAACCATAGAACTGCTCAACAGCAGGAAATGGTGACGAGATAGAGTGCCTGTCTACTGTAAGGAAAGTCTCTTTGGGTCTTTGCCTCAGGCTCCCAAACATGGCCTTCCAAGACTGCCAGAGACCTTGCAGAATTCTAAGGAAAAAGAAAGGGGAACCAGGGTAAGTCCCTTAAATTGTTCAAAGAAATAAAGCAGCAGTTGTGTAAAATAATGTAAGGTTTGTTCTTAAATTTTTGGGTCTTTGACATCAAAACTGAAAAATAAAATTCCATAACTTACCATATTCCAAATAGCTTTGCAGCCATAAATGAATTGTAAAAGTTGATACATGGGAAAAAACAAAAGTCAGATTTGGGGATGCTAATACTGATGCTTTGATTCTAAAGACTTCATGAAACAAGGAATTTTCAGAGCATTACAGATAATACTGCTCTTTGGGATACAAAGCACCTTTATTTTCCTTTATTACTGATTGTTAGTCATTGTAAACCAACTTTCCCTATAAGGAATCAAGGAGGCTCTATGCACCAAGCTCACCCAACCACACAGAGCTTCCTCAATAACATCCCCAAGATGCTAAGTAGAGCCATTAGTTCTGCTCTCTGGGCAAAGGAAGAAGACAGACCACCAAGTAGATATTACAATCAAAGTCCTTCAAGAGGAGGAAGGAATGACACAGGAGGGAAGAGTCCCATTTCCAGTTTTCAGTGAATAGCCTTAATCATAAAGCTAGCTCTCGGCATTTCTGTACCATGCACGACCACAGGTGCTAGATACCATGCCTGGATGTAGTTGCTGATAAGTAAGTGAGTCTCATATCAATATGATTCTGTATATTTACCTAAGGTGGATTTAATTCCAGATTATTCTAAAATTCTCATTTTTAACAAAGAACCTTTATAGAATTGGAATCAGAAATAATCAAGATAATAAACACATAAATTTGAAGACATTCAATACTGAACTTATATTGCTTGTGCAAAGGTTTTATTTTTGGTCAGTTGAATAAATGTGCATTACTTTCTTTTTCCTTCCTTAGGGGGTCATTCTTAAAATTTTATTCCTGCTATTGGCACATGATGCTTTAGGGCTTAATTCTACCATTGGCTGCACATGCAATGATGTCAGAAAATGTCATGCATGGAATACACATATAAGGGCAGAATTTGGCCATTGAAAAATTGCTCTGTAACATGCTTAAAATTATGATGTGATTGTTTAAATAGCAAGTTTTACTTCAAATTAGCTCTGCAGAATTGAAAAATGTTTTAGGTCTATATTTCATTGATTATTCCCTTTGAAATAACACCCTTTCCTTGTTAATTTGTTGTTGTTACTCCCAGCGTTCTGTGTTGTTTCGGTTGTGTCCTGGATTTGAGTTTCCCCTGATGACTCTTTTCTTTTAATATTGTTGTTCTTGTCTGTTTTCAGAATAATTTATGGTTCACACTTCATTCCCATGTTTTCCTAACTGCACGAGTAAAAACAAGCACAAGTTGACTTGTCTCCAATTTCACCTCTTTACTGTGGTGTCATTTCACAAACGTTTACATCAGAAATCTTGAAAGGTATGCATCACAGTGGAAAGTTGTGAGCAGGAACCCCAAATATTCACATGGACCATTACAAAATAAGTAAAACACCAGAAGGTAGGAGAGCAAAAACAACTACTTCTCCCTCTACCTTGATGTCTCATTTCTGGAACAGAAGTGATTCTCTTGCCTTTGGATAGTTCACACCTACCACAGAGCTGCATAATGGTTCCAACTGGTAGCTCTGCAATCCTGGATGGTGAATGCAGAGCTACTTCTTAGTAGAACTGTTCACAACTCAGGGTATGTCTACACTTCAAAATTAATTCGAACTAACAGACGTTAGTTCGAATTAACTTTGATAGGCGCTACACTAGCAAACCGCTAGTTCGAACTTAATTCGAACTAGCGGAGCGCTTAATTCGAACCAGGTAAACCTCATTCCACGAGGACTAACAGCTAGCTCGAATTAAGTAGTTCGAATTAAGGGCTGTGTAGCCACTTAATTCGAACTAGTGGGAGGCTAGCCCTCCCCAGCTTGCCCTGGTGGTCACTCTGGGCACCACCAGGGAAACTCTTCTGCCCCCTTCCCTGCCCCAGACCCCTTAAAGGGGCACGGTCTGGCTACGGTGCCCGTGCCAGGTGCAAGCCTGCCAGCACCCAGCCAGCAGACCCTGCATCTGGCACGGCTCGAGCCAGCCACCCGCTGCCACCCAGCCCTCCGCCTCTTCCTGGGACCAGGCTGGCGGCTCCCGGGAGCCTGTCCAGGTCCGCAAGAGGCGGGCGCCTGCCTGGTCTAGTGCAGACATCGTGGACTTCATCCACGACCTCCGCACTAGGCACAGGAAAGTAGCTGTCTAGGGCAGGATAGCTGCCAGCCTGGCCACCCAGGAGCAGGTGTGCATGAAAATCAAGGTGGTCCAATGATACCCCCAGACCCTGAGCCCTGAGCTTAGAATGGCCGTACTGGGTCAGACCAAAGGTCCATCTAGCTCAGTAGCCTGTCTGCCAATAGCGGCCAACACTAGGTACCCTGGAGGGGACGGACCAAAGACAATGACCAAGCCATTTGTCTCGTGCCATCCATCTCCAGCCTTCCACAAACAGAGGGCAGGGACACCATTTCTACCCCCTGGCTAATACCACTCCATGGACCCAACCTCCATGACATTAACTCACTTCTCTTTAAACTGTTCTAGTTCTAGCCTTCACAGCCTCCTGCGGCAAGGAGTTCCATAGGTTAACTATTTGCTTTGTCAAGAAGAACTTTCTGTTATTAGTTTGAAGCCTGCTACCCATTCATTTCATTTGGTGTCCTCTAGTCCTTCTATTATGGGAACTAATGAACAACTTTTCTTGATGCACCCTCTCCACACCACTCATGCTTTTATAGACCTCTATCATATCCCCCCTCAGTCTCCTCTTCGTAGCTGAGAAGTCCCTGTCTCTTTAGCCTCTCTTCATATGGGACCTGTTCCAAACCCCTGATCATTTTAGTTGCCCTCCCCTCTCTCACCCTCTCTCTTCCCCTCTCCCACCTCCTTTTCCCAGTCTCCCCAAGTTTTGTTCAATAAAGAGAATTTCTATTTTTGAACACACGTGTCTTTTATTTTGTATATCAAGAAGGGGGGCTAGGGAGGGGTAAGTGGAAGGAGGTGAGGGAGGAATGGGGTACGAGCCCCCGATGGGGAGGACTGGGGTGGCTCTGCAGTCTCCTTGGGGTGGAAGCTCTCCTGCAGCCCCCCAATTGATCCCCCTCCCCGGATGGCAGCCTGCGGCAAGTGCAGCCGGGCTGATGGCTGAGTGCTGTGATGTGCCGAGTGTGGGCACTCAGGGCACTCCAAGCCAGGACTGCTTTGCTGTCCCTCATCAAGTTAGACAAGCGAGCAGGGAACCCCTGAGAACTGTCTGTCCGGGGTGGGGGTCGAGTCCCTTTAAGCACAGCCCTCGGCTAGCCTGAGACAGCAGCTCCACGCTATAAGTCCTAATCTGATGCGCTGCCGGCACTGCTTCCGGCCATCCTTAACCCCGGTTCAGGGTCCACTCAATGTGGACATGCTAGTTCGAATTAGCAAAATGCTAATTCGAACTAGTTTTTAGGTCTAGATGCACTAATTCGAATTAGCTTAGTTCGAATTAACTAATTCGAATTAAGTTAGTTCGAATTAGTGATGTAGTGTACCCTCACAGATGTAAGCTACCAGGATAACATGGGAATACTTTTTTTTCCATTTTCAGGTAATGTGGGTTTGCAAGCTCTGAGATTCATTTGCAGTTTGGTGTTTGTGTGAACTCAAATCTGCCTGTCAAACTGGTGAATTTCACCACCATCTATGTCAGAACTGTGACCTTCCCATGGTTCAACACAAAGCTATAAATCAGCACCAGTTCACTCAAAACTGCCTTTAAAATAAAAGATTTACCTTCCATGGATGACCATAACTGATGGCATCACTCAAAGCTGCTGTTTTTAACACCCTCCCCCCCACAAATACACACACTTTGGAAGCTGCCTCTCTGATTTCTGAAGCAGGCAACACTTAATGCCATTTGCATTAATAAAAGATCACACACAATTTAGAACAAGTGGAAAAGTGACATCTCACTTTAAATATACTAGATCCTGAGATGCATGTCCTAGAGAAATTTGCACATATGCCTAAGAGACTGGTGTGGACAGTGTTCCTAAAGCAAGAAGTGATGGATGGACTGAGCATGACAGTTTTAAAGCTCCTATTTGGGGCTATGAAGACAGATATGAAGGCAAGATCTTTGCCTGAAAGAGTTTACAAACTAAATAGATCACGTTCAGGAGAATGGGAGCAGTAAAGAGAATAATTGAATGGTAGAGTTAGGGACTTGGTCCAAAGCCCATTGAAGTCACTGGAAAGATACTCTGGTGTTCCAGAGTATGATTTTATTAAGCAGTTGGGTAGGAATATTTCTGCTGTTGGTCTTCCACCATATTTCTTTGCACTACCTATTTATTATTATGTGCATGATAGTGCCATTTAGAAGTCCCAGCTGAGATCAGAATACTATTGTGCTGGGTACTCAGTCCTTGGTTGGTGAGCACATGTGGCCCTTTTAGGGGCAGCCTGTGGCTCTGCAAAGTTCCCTCCCTGAGCACTACAAACAGTTGATTCCTGGTGCACCGAGGGAGGGAATCCCCACTCTTTCCTCTACATCCAGGAATGCAGCAAATCAGCTGATTGGAGGAGCAGGTTAGTTGAGCTCAGAGAGGGTAGGTCTACACAGCAGAGCTAAAGTCGAATTATGCTATGCAACTTTGGCTACGTCAATTGCATAGCCGAAGTCAAAGTAGCTTATCTCGGCTTTTTGGCACTGTCTACACAGCAGGAAGTCAAAGGAAGAACAGTCTTCCTTCAACTTCCCTTAATCCTTCTGAAATGAGGGTTACCATGAGTTGGAGTAAGACATCCTCCAGTTTGACATTATTTCGAAATAAAGGCTTGTAGTGCTCTTTTTTATTTGGGAATAATGTCTATTACTCTAAAATAACACTGCTGTGTACACATACCCAGAAAGGCTGTGTCCAGACTCAGGGGTTTTTTCGAAAAAAGTAGCCTTTTTTCGAAAAAACTTCACCTGCGTCCAGACTCAAGCCACGTTCTTTCGAAATTAAATCGAAAGAACGCGGCTTTTCTTTCGATGGCGGTAAGCCTCATTTCATGAGGAAGAACGCCTTCTTTCGAAAGTTCCTCTTTCGAAAGAAGGCGTTCTTCAATGTAAATAGGGCTTCTTCGAAAGAGAGCATCCAGACTCACTGGATGCTTTCTTTCGAAAAAGCAAGCCGCTTTTTCGAAAGTTCAACGTGCAGTCTAGACGCTCTCTTTCGAAAGAGGCTCTTTCGAAAGAGGCTTGCAGTCTAAACATAGCCAAAGAGCAAGCTCCAGGAGGGAGTTTTCTCCTTTTTGGCTCTGGCACAAGGGCTAAGGATACAAATGGTGCTGTAAATACCATTTCTGCATGGAATGCCAAAGTAGACGAATCAAAATAAATAGCATGGTATGTTCACCCAAACAGTGGTTTAGCTAAATTGTACTGAAAATATATTTGAGATTTTTAGAGTATTTGGTGATATTTATAGCTCTCTATTTAATATTATTGTATGTCTGTGCTTGATGAGATGGTACACAGGGTATATAATAGTCATATGGTTCTTTCAGTTAATAGTGATTTCCCCAAGTGGCTTCCAAGTCTTACGATTGAGTACCACTGGTATAGTCAGATAAATTCCTGCCTTGATGAGTTTACCAATCTGGATGGATAAGAAGTGTGAGGGGTCAAACTTGAAAACCTCAAAGAAAGAAGAAGCTAGCAGTCAAGGTCACATAGCAGTTCCATGATGGGTTCTATTCTGGATTCTATTTCTCCTGACTAACCAGGACCCTATCCATTAGATTGCTGTTTCTATTCATAATATAGGTTTGCTGAACACCCACATTCACCCCTCAATATGCTCAATTTTCTTCAGAATCAAAAATGTGTTTGATTGTTTTACTTATACTTTCTTCATTTGTCATTTAAGAATTATAAACTATCAAGAATCTTTGCATCTGCTCACTGTATTGACCTTACTTTAGTTGTTGGACTCTAAACTTGGCACAGATGCTATTGCTATGAATTTAACTTTGTATAGCAAGGTAATTAGTAGTACCATATGTCTGCTATCTTTTATGAGCTTGCAGTTCATAATGAATACCCATGCCTACTGTTTTGACCCAGGTATATTCATGTTCTGAAAGTTATTAAGTTTAGTAAACTTTATTATTACATTTTTACTAAAATTATCTGCAACAACTGGGGTGTTATAATCTTCACAATAGCTCTTCCCACACATACATTTCTATTTTGGTATGTGATGGCCCACACTGTACCAGTGCGTCCCCGGAATACTCGGGGTTGTCCCCGGGGTTGGCGCGGCACCTCCCGGTGTCCTGGTGCCCCGCTCTCCTGCGGGGTCTCGGCTCTCCGCTGCACGTTCAGGCGCTTTGCTTCCGCCTGAGTGCCAGTGCAATTTCCCCACTGATGGGTGGGGGAAAGGGGGGCCCGGGCCCACCCTCACTCACGGGCCCCAGCCCAGGGCCCTAAGGACGCGGAACTGACTGGCTCTGGTCCGGCTGACGGGGGCTCCTGCCGTAACTCGTCAGCCCGCCAGCTCGAGTGAGCTCTGCCCTGGGCTGCTTCCTTCCCCCCCCCCCGGTGTTCCCCGCTCGGGGTGTTTACCTTCGGTTTGGCCGACAGCCTGCCGGCCCTGTCGCGCCCCCGCCCGTCAGCGACGGAGGGCTGTGCTGGCGTAGCCCGGGTGGGGGCAGGGTCCACGCTCCGGGGAGGTCGCCTGACTCACCCCGTCTTCCCGTTCTACCCCCTTCTCCCGATAGCCCCCGCCGCCCTAATGGCGGCGAGGCGTTTCCTTTTAAACCTCCCACCGGAGGCTTCCCTCTCCCCCGTCACCAGCCGGGGCGGGACTAGCAGCGCCCGCCTGGTCCCCGGTTGGCTGCCCTCCGCGTCCGTCAGGGCGGGGGAACTCCTCCCGCCCTAGTCCCGCCCCTCCTACCGCGCCGCGGCCACGTGCCGGCGGGGCTGCCGGCGTTTCAAGCCCCGGCGCGGCTTGTGTGCAAGCCGCGCACTCTCGGGCCGGCCCCCCCGGAGGCCGAGCAGCGCCTGCTCGGCAGCGCACAGGGGATGGGGAGGGGTCGCCCCATCACACACACCCTTCAGATTCACAGATTTTAGGGACAGGAGCAATAAAGTTGGGTCTAACTGATCACTCCCCCAGAATTCCCAGTGCACAGAGGACCTCTTCATGGAGAGAAAATGAGTTCAGGCCTTAGATCTGGCTCCAATTTTTCCCATTTATTTGAAGATAACTCTCCATGCATTCCACATTTGAGGAGGGACCAAGTCAGGTTGAGGATGTGTGAAATGGATAAGCCAGTAAGTCCACATCTCACCTGTGCCCTAAGAATACCCATCATAAAAGCAATTGAAATGTAATGAGGCTATATCTGCAGCAATTCTTCTAGGGCCCTCTTAGAGCTGAGAGAGTCCATTTGTAGTCTCCGTCAGCATTCTGCTACAATACTGAAGCCCAGAGCTGCAATAACCTCTGCAGCCCTGCTGATAGGTGAGTGACAAATCAGGATCCACATAAGATTACTAACAGGAGAAAAGTGGTCAGTTGAATGAGATCCCTGTCTCTTTATCAGTTCCAGGGATCCCAGTGGGAAAGAGAATGGAATTGTGCTATCACTTAGCCAGAGCCATACAGAGAGTAGAGGGACTCAGAACTAACAGATGCAGGGCTTCTACACAAAGAGATTTCCACACCACCCATACTACCTGATCTTCCACCTAAACCTTGAAGGGAGATTTTGGGCAAAAATCCACAAAGGGTTCCTTTTTGGGTTTTCTCACTCCTGCAGACTCATAATTCTAAGGGAGTTATATTTTCTCTGGAAAAACACTGACTTTCTGTTCAAAAGAAAAAATGTACTTGAAAGGTAGGAAGATCTGAAATATAAGAAGAAAAACAGGACGACTTCTAAGTCACATTAAGCTCATTATGGATTAAATCGTCTGGTGGAGATGATTTACCCACTATAGCAAAAGGACATGACCAGTACTGTAAAAGTTACTGTTGATAGCACAATATACTCACGATTGTAATCATGGGCATGCCCAGCTAGGATTCCCTATTGGCAGCCATGGGAAGAAATTAATACTCCATTTGTCACTAACAATACCTCCACTTTCTGGTTTAGTATCTGAATATTAACTTACAAACATAAAAAAAAGGTCAATCAGGGAAGGTTTTGTGATTCCCTTTAGAAAGCTGGGAAGGAGAGATGAGAGTATACACTTAGGCTGTGTCTACATTGGCACCCTTTTCCATAAAAGGGCTGCTAATAAGACCAGTCGGAATTGCAAATGCCGCAGGGGATTTAAATATCCCCCGTTGCTTTTGTATGAACATGGCTGCCACTTTTTTCCGGCTCGGGGTTTTGCTGGAGAAAAGCGCCAGTCTAGACGGGGTCTTGCGGAAAATAAACCCTTTTTCCGGAAGATCCCTTATTCCTACTTGAAGGAATGAATACTCCCTTATTCCTACTTGAAGGAATAAGGGATCTTCCGGAAAAGGGTTTATTTTCCACAAGATCCCATCTAGACTGGCGCTTTTCTCCGGCAAAACCCCGAGCAGGAAAAAAGCGGCAGCCATGTTCATGCAAATGCCGTGGGGGATATTTAAATCCCCCGTGTCATTTGCAATTCCGACTGATCTCATTAGCATCCCTTTTTACGGAAAAGGGTGCCAATGTAGACACAGCCTTGGTGGCATGGGGAAATAATTAAATCCAAGCATAAGGTACTGAATAGCAATGTTAACTAATGCTGTCCATAGGCAGTCCTCAATTAATATAACAGCATCTTAACTTTATCAGAGGCATACCTCCCTTCTCTAGTTAGTATTTCTGCAGCAGGAGGAGTATCAGTTGTTACTATTATTGGCTTCTCTCAATCAATTTTATGGTCTGATGCTGATCTCATTTACATAAGTGTAAACCAATAGCAACGCCACTGAATTTGATAGAAGCACTGAAGTAAAACTGGTGAGAGGTCAGCATCAGGCCCAATGGAGTCGATTTTCCACTGGCCTGCACTTTGTCAGGTGATGTACATGTATGCAGAGTGGGTATAAAGTGTTACTAGATCAGACATAATAAGCCAGATTCTCAGCCTTCACAAACTGCAATGGCTCTGCAAATATACATTAACCAAAGGTATGATTCACAGACTAACTTTCTTGAGAACCGGTAAAATAATCTTTCCTCTACATTTTGCCCCCAAAATATCATGGGAAACTCCAAACCACAGAGGTGGAAGGCTACTAAATTTAGTGACTATCAGCTTTAACTATGTGGATTTTGGGAGGGGAGTGGAGAAAATGCCTGGGCCACTTCATCCCACAGCATGGGGTCAGATCTCTTCCAAGCACCCATAAAAGATCTTCCATAGAGTCAGTGAAACAGGTTGAAAGGTGCAAGTTGGAGCATTGTTGTGAAAATAGCACAACAATAGCACAACAATAGCACTCAGACATTTTTCTATGCAGCATGTTGTAGCTTTGCCAATTCCTCCCCCTTCTGCCTGCAAGGAAGTCAATGAATGTGTAGCATACAGGACAATTGGGATAAGCCTGCTCTTTTAATTGATGGCACCTGGCCTGATATAGGTCAGGTTTACGAAGGTCTGATATATCTGTCACAGAGACACAGACTCAAGTAGTTACTTTTAACAGAAGGGACACCAGAGCTTCCTTTTTCAATCTGTCCTAGTTCAGGAAAAGGCCCCTTTGACTGCAGAGAATATTTTGTCTGAACAGGCACCTCAAGATCAGACCTGGTAGAAACAGCCATTGTGGTCCTGATTCTAATCAGAAGCTGAAAGTGCAGTGATTCATCAAAATGAAAAATAATGAGAAGTAAAAGTCAACTAAATGTTTATGAACCTTGGACATTTGAGGAGGTAATTGTGCCATCAAATGTGGTTCACTTACCCCTACTGAGCACACTGCTTTGCTACTTGTGCTTGATCGGGGGGAGGTGGGACGGAGAGGAGGGTAGGCTGCTGCATGTGAACCATCCTGGGGAGTTGAAAATTTGAAAAATTTTAATAAATACAAAACTCAAAAAAAGATAAAATTTCTGGTAAATGACTCTCAGAGTGGCATCCCACATCTTTCCCAGAACTTCAGTGTGTACCTGCTGGTGCTCTTAACTAAATGGAAATTCAATTGTTGCTGTCATGAGTCACTTTGTTTGGAAATTTTCACATACGTAGAAACAATTGTCATGCATTAAAACTATGTTCACCGCATATCCTACCTACTTTTCTTATTTCTAAAACAAAACAAAAACGTCCTCAAGGTCAATATGCTACATTTTAATTTTTCAATACTGTAAAAATGTCATTAGAATTATAATTTGTGGTGCCAAAAGATTTCTAGAGTTTCTGATCTCTGGCACTGTAAGGTGAGCAATTAGAGCTTCATAGGCCTGACCTATTCCCTCTGGAAGATAGAATAGGTTCATTCCCTGTGTCCACACCATTTTATAAGGACTCTGAACTTCTCTGCAATGGTGTTTATGCGATGGATGGAACCCGCATCCCAATCTATGCATCACATCATCAAGCCGCCCAATACATAAATTGCAAGGGTTATTTCTCGACAGTGCTACAGGCTCTGGTCGACCACCATGGACAGTTTACTGACATTTTCCTTGGGTGGTCAAGCAGGGCACATGATGCCCGTATTTTCAGAAACTCCTGCCTCTATCAGAAGCTGGAGGCTGATACATTCTTCCTGCAGCGTGACTTTCGGGGTGGGGACATGCAGATGTCACTGTGCCTCATCAGGGATTCAGCCTACTCACTAATGCCTTGGCTCATGAAGCCCTACACCGCTCTCCTGGACCCCAGCAAGGACCAATTTAATGACCACATCTGCCAGACCCGAATCCAAGTCGAGTGCATCTTCAGGCACCTGAAGGCATGGTGCTTCCTGACCTGCCTTGACATGGGGGAACACAGTATCCCCGAGGTGGTGTCAGCATGTTGTGTTCTCAACAACATTGTGGAGAGGAAGGGGGAAGCCTTCCTACCATGGTGGGGGGCAGAAGCCGGCTGAGAGGGGAGGGCCTTTGAGCAGCTGCAGACAGCTGCCATCCACCAGGACCATCAGTTGACGATATGCATCCAGGAGGCCCTGAAGCAGAGTTTCTCTCAAGGACCCCAATAACTTTCCTCAGGGCCTCCCCACTAGGGGCCTGTGCCTTGCTCCCCTATGCATTTTCCATCACAACCGCTACCTTCCCTGTACTCTGAATAAACTCAAAACAGAAGTGTTTAACAAAACAAACTTTGAATATATTTTTATAATAAAAGAAACTGGGGAGGAGGGGGGATGAGAACCTGGATGGGAAAGGGAGGAAGGGACTAAGAACCTGGATGGGGGAGTGAGGAGAAGGAGGGCTCAGGGCTGGGAGTGGTGTGTGGTATGGCTGGAAGTGCTACCTTGAGTCCAGGGACCTCAGCGAAGTTGGGGTTGGTTGGGGCCTGGGACAACAGAGGAGTGGGTGGGGAGGGGTTTGGAGAGGGGGCATGGGCATAGCAGGGGGAGGCAGAAGCATGGGGGGCAGGAGCAAGGACAGGAGCCATGAGTGCCATCATTTCCCAGATGGTGGCACACATGTTTTTCCCCTGCCGCACAAGCTCGTCCCACATTCATTTCTGCCACTTAGCATCATCCCGGATATTCTGGGCCAGGGTTTGCTGCATGTCAAGCAGGATGCCCACATGCTGCCTCATGGGGTTCTCCTGGACCCTCATGCCCTTGAGGCTCTTCCAGGCTTGGGTGGCTGCCTCCAATGGTGTGGATTGCCCCTCAGTGATGGCTGGTCCGGCTGTGGAGAATAAAGAGGGAGAGGCAGACAGTCAGACACTGTCCCTGAGGCGGTTCCTCCTCTGTGAGCTGAGACCAACAGTCCTCGGGCCAAAGGATGGGGAGGTCCTGGGAGCAAGGCCATGTGTATCCTGCACAGCAGGCCCTGCCTCATAGGGGCCCCAAGGTGCCCAGGGGACCACACTCCCTGATTTCCGCCCCCCCCCCATCCCATGGACAAGCAGGCAAGGGAAGTGTCCGGCCACAGTGGTATTGCATGGATGGGAGAAGGGCCTGGAGTAACCTGGCCTTCCATGGGGCCCACACGCACATCTGCATGTGGCAGTGCTGTCCATGGGACTAGGTGGTGCCTCACACAGGCAGGCATGCCCGTGTGTTGTGTGCGGTACTCCTGGGTCTGTGTGGGGTCGTGCATACACCCTTATGCCCATTCTCCTTCCAGTGGTGGCAGTGGAAGGGCATCCCCTCCAGGGGTCAGATATGTGTGGGGCCTCCCTGGGGATGCTCCAGGTCTGCCTCCTAAGGCTGTGTGGCACAAACTGGTGGTACACATGCTTCCATGTGCACAGACTGCAGCACGATGTCCAGGCTGAACAGGCCAAGGAACAATCGCAGCTCATCCCCTCTGCACCCATCTCTCCCGCCCTGTGTGTGTGAAAAACAGAGCACTCACCTGATGATCCCTCCTCATCCTCAGAGGATGCCTGCGAGACATTCAGGGCCTGGGGTACTGGCTTTAGGGTCAAGGTGACCGTGCTGGCCATGTGCTCCTCCTCCTCCTGCAGCTGCTGATTGTCCTCTACCTCCTCCTCTTTGGCAGATAGCTCCATCTGGGCAACAATGGGCATCTCTAGCCCTGAGTCCACCACCACGGGTGGGGAAAGGGTTTTACCACTTCCCAGGATTTGGTAGAGCTCCTGGTAGTAGGGGCAGTACTGCAGTTCTGCTCCGGAGCAAGAGCTGCTTGCCCTGACCCTGGTGTAGCCCTGGCGAAGCTCCTTTACCTTATTCCAGATCAGTTCTGATGTACAGGGTAGTGTCCTTTCTCAGCCTGAGCCTCAGCCATCTGTCCATATATGTCAGCGTTTCGTCGCCAGGAGCAGAGATCCTGCAGAGTCTCCTCCTCTCCCCACAGCTCGAGGAGGAGCAGGATCTCTGCCCCGGACCAGGAGGGCACATGCCATTTGGTGCCCCTGACTGGGTCCTGGCAGTCCTATTTGTGGTCCCTGTGAGGGCCAGGTAGGTCTCGGGGGGCTTGTGGCTGAGCCATAGGTCTACAGGCCAGTGACAGTCAGAGCCACGTGGTAAAGTACAGCTCTACAAGGCTTGTCCCATGTGCCTGCAGCTTTAAGAGCTTCCAGGAGACAGGAACTATAGAGTTTGATTATTTTGGATGGCACCTGTCTTATTGCCTGAAGTCCTCTTCTTTCAAAAAAACACCCTCTTCCATGTCCAAGGAAGGCTTCTTCCTTGTAGAAAGAGGTTCTTTTGATTTTCTGTCAAAAGAATGAAATAGCAGTGTGGATATAAGGATTGTTTTTTCAGAAACATGCTGTAGTGTAGACATACCCTGTATGTTGCAAGGAATTCATTTAAGGAATCAATCTGCTGGAGTCCTTTGAAAGGCAGCTGCACTTATTCCGATGGTCAGATATCTCTGTGTACAACATTGAGGGTTCTATATGGCAAATGAGAGTTATGTTTAATGTTTCCAGTGTATATCATATACCCCTCAAGTTAAGTGTTTTGATAATAGAAAGCCCGAATCCCAGGAATTAAATCAAAGGGCCAAGGTCATTAATATAATTGGGAATCAGCTGCCTGAACCCAGAAATTCAGTCTGAAAGTGGCTGGGTTACTTGACTTCACCCAGAGTGAGGTGCAGGAAACCCTAGTTATCCCGTTATGCGTTCAGGTATGGATAGTGATAGGTCTGCAGTTGTTACCTGAACAGCTTGTGCCATGTTTGTCTTCCTCCCAGCATAAAGAAGGGATTTCATCTGCACTAAGTACAAGCTGGTCACCGTTTTGGAAGAAAAAATTAGAGGACTGGAGGCCCAAGTGATGACTCTACGCTCAATCAGAGAGGATGAAGACTTCCTTGACAAAGGCAGCGTTTAATCTTGCAGACACAGCAGGCGGAAAAGCCAGAGAGGGCAGTACAGAACAAGGAAAAGAACTGGCAGTATATAACTTCTAGAAGAAAAAAAAGGCCAACTCAGGAATCCCCCATTGCTATAGAGGTAAGTAATTGCTTTCAGGCTCTCTCCACAGGCACTGCAGTGGAGAATGCTTTGGGAGGGACCTCTCCAGGAAGAAATTGGAAGGGAACACCATCTACTGGATGACATGGAATGAGTAGTCTTAGGGATGGGGCTACTGACCACCACCCCCAAAAGAAAAAGACTGGTGGTGATGGTCAGGGGACACCCTCCTAAGAGGGACTAAGTCATCCATCTGCCGTCCAGACCTGCAATCTCGAGAGGTGTGCTGTTTACCAGGAGCTGAAATTCAGGATGTGACTGAGAGTCTTACAAAACTGATCAAACCTTTGGATCACTACCCCTTCCTGCTTCTCCATGTGGGAACTAATGATACGGCCAAGAATGACTTTGAGTGGGTTACTGCAGATTATGTAGTGCTGGGAAGAAGGATCAAAGAATTCGAAGTGCAAGTGGTGTTCTTGTCCATCCTCCCTGTTGAAGGGAAAGGTCAGAGTAGGGATCGTTGAATTGAGAAAGTAAATACCTGGTTGCGCAGGTGGTGTCAGAGAGAGGGCTTTGGTTTCTTTGACCATGGGACTCTGTTCTGGGCAGAAGGATTGTCAGGAAGAGATGGGATCCACCTAACCAAGAGAGGAAGGAGCATCTTCGTGGGCAGGCCTGCAAACCTAGTGAGGAGGGCTTTAAACTAGGTTCGTTGGAGGGTTGTGACCAAAGCCCTGAGGTGAGTGTAAAAGTCGGATACTGGGAAGAAATGTAAAGAGGAGCAAGCAACAAAGGAGGACCCCTGATTCGAATGGAGAAAGTAGGGAAAACAACTAGTTATCTAAGGTGTTTGTACACGAAGGCAAGAAGCCTAGGTAACAAAGAGGAAGAATTAGAGGCCCTGGCCCAGTCCAAGAACTATGATTTGATTGGGATAACAGAGACTTGGTGGGATGACTTGCATGACTGGCACACTGTCATGGAAGGATATAAACTGTTCAGGAAGAACAGGCGGGGGAGATAAGGAGGAGGAGTTGCACTGTATGTAAAAGAGCACTATGATTACTCAGAACTCCAGTACTTACAGGGAGAAAAGACTGTTGAGAGTCTACGGGTTAAGTTTAGAGGTGCAAACAACAGCAGTTATGTTGTGGCTGGTGTCTGCTACAGCCCACCAGATCAGGTGGATGAGGTAGATGAGACTTTCTTCAGACAACTGAGAGAAGCTTCCAGATCACAGGCCCTGGTTCTCATGGGTGACTTTAATCACCCTGACATCTGTTGGGAGACCAATACAGCAGTACACAGACAATCCAGGAAGTTTTTGGAGAATGTTGGGGATAACTTCTTGGTACAAGTGCTGAAAGATCCGACCATGGGCCATGCACAGCTTGACCTGCTGCTCACAAACAGGGAGGAACTAATAGGGGAAGTAGAGGTGGGTGACAACCTGGGAGCAGTGATCATGAAATGGTAGATTTTAGGATCCTGACCAAAGGAAGAAAAGAGAGTAGTAAAATACACACCCTGGATTTCAGAAAAGCAGACTTTGACTCCCTCAGAGTCCTGATGGGCAGAATCCCCTGGGATGCTAACATGAAGGGGAAAGGAGTCCAGGAGAGCTGGCAGTATTTTAAAAAAGGCTTATGGAAGGCACAGGAAGAAACCATCCCAATGCGCAGCAAGAGAAGCAAATATGGTAGGAGACCAGATTAGCTTACCGGGGAAATCCTTGGTGATCTTAAGCACAAAAAGGAAGCTTACAAGAAGTGAAAACTTGGACAGATGACTAGGGAGGGATATAAATGTATAGCTCGAGAATTCAGCTGAGTTATTAGGAAAGTGAAAGCGTAATCGGAATTGCTCAAACAAGGAATGTGAAGGGTAACAGGAAAGATTTCTACAGGCATGTTAGCAAGGAGAGGGTGATCAGAGAGGGTGTGGGGCCCTTACTGGATGAGGGAGGTAACCTAGTGACAGATGATATGGGAAAACCTGAAGTACTCAATACTTTCTTTGCCTCTGTCTTCATGGACAAGGTCAGCTCCCAGACAAATGCACTAGGTGCTGCAATATGGGAAGAAGGTGGACAGCCCTTGGTGGGGAAAGAACAGGTTAGGAACTATTTAGAAAAGCTAAAAATACACAAATCCATGGGTCTGAATTTAATGCAGCTGAGGGTACTGAGGAAGTTGGAAAATGTCATTGAGGAGCCTTTGGCCATTATATTTGAAAAGTCGTGGAGATCAGGAAAGATCCCGGATGATTGGAAAAAGGCAAATGTAGTGCCCATCTTTAAAAAAGGGAAGAAGGACAATCCAGGGAACTATAGACCAGTCAGTCTTACCTCAGTTCCCAGAAAAATCATGGAGGGAATCCTCAAGGAATCCATTTTGAGGCACTTGGAAAAGGGGGAAGTGATCAGGAATAGTCAGCATCGATTCAGGAAGGGCAAGTCATGCCTGACCAATGTTGTTAGCTTCTATAATGAGGTAACTGGCTTTGTGGATACGGGAAAGTCAGTGGATGTGATATACCTTGACTTTAGCAAAGCTTTTGATATGGTCTCCCACAATATTTTTGCCAGAAAGTTAAGGGAATATGGATTGGATAAATGGACTGTAAGATGGCTAGAAAGCTGGCTAGAAGGTCAGGCCCAGTGGGTAGTGATCAATGGCTCGATGTCAGGTTGGCGGTTGGTTTCTACTGGAGTGCCCCAAGGATCGGTTCGACGACCAGTTTTGTTCAACATCTTAATTAATTACCTGGATGAGGTGATGGATTGCACCCTCAACAAGTTTGTAGATGACTTTAAGCTAGTGGGAGAGGTAGATATGCTGGAGGGCAGGGATAGGGTCCAGAGTGACCTAGACAAATTAGAGGATTGGGCCAAAAGAAATCTGATGAGGTTCAACAAGGACAAGTGTAGAGTCCTGCACTTGGGACAGAAGAATCCCAAGCACTGTTACAGGCTGGGAACCAAATGGCTAAGTAACAGTTCTGCAAAAGAGGACCTGGGGATTACAGTGGACGAGAAGCTGGATATGAGTCAAGAGTGTGCCCTTGTAGCCAAGAAGGCTAATGGCGTATTAGGTTGCATTAAGAGGAGCATTGCCAGCAGATCTAGATAAGTGATTATTCCCCTTTATTCGGCTCCGGTGAGGCCACATCTGGAGTATTGTGTCCAGTTCTGGGCCCCCAACTACAGAAAAGATGTGGACACATTGGAGAGGGTCGAGCAGAGGGCGACCAAAAGGATTAGGGAGCTGGAGCATATGACCTATGAGGAGAGGCTGAGGGATTTGGGTTTGTTTAGTCTGCAGAAGAGAAGAGTGAGGGGGGATTTGATACCAGCCTTCAACTTCCTGAAGGGAGGTTCCAAAGAGCTGGAGAAAGGCTGTTCACAGTAGAGACAGATGGTAGAATAAGGAGCGATGGTCTCAAGTTACAGTGGGGGTATGTTTACATTGCATTCCTCTTTTGAGAGAGGAATGCAAATGCAGGTGAAAGAAATTGCAAATGAAGTGCGGATTTTAATTTCCCATGCTTCATTTGCATAATCACGTCTGGGCGCTATTTCAAAATACCCTATTTCGAAAAAACAAACGCAGTCTAGACATAGTTATTTCAAAAGAAAACCCTTGTTTCAAAATAACCCTTACTCCTTATAAAATGAGGAGGGTGGATATTAGGAAAAACTATTTCACTAGGAGGTTGATGAAGCACCTGAATGAGTTACCTAGGGAAGTGCTAGAATCTTCATTCCTAGAGGTTTTTAAGTCTCGGCTTGACAAAGTCCTAGCTGGGTTGATTTAGGTGGGATTAGTCTTGACTTGGGCAGGGGACTGGACTTGATGACCTTCTAAGGTCTCTTCCAGCTCTATGATTCTATGACTTAAAGAGGTCTTATGTGCAACTTTCCCTGTAGTCGTGATACTCTTTTTTCAGAGTCTGCATGAGGCTTATGTTGTGGAATCTTTGAGGTTAATAACTCAGGCTGTTTGGCTTTGTCTTGCTGGAGAAAGAGGAGCATAAGGGACCACAATTTTCAGTTATTTCCTTTTCAAAAGGTTTGGGAATAAACAGAGTTTTATTTTCACCAATTTCAGAGGCAGCATAACTTTATCTGTCATCTGTAATTTTTTGCAAAAACACAGTAGAACAAACAAAAAACCAACACAAGTGCTGTTATAATCAGTGTTTTTACTATTATAAAATAATAGTATTCATAACTAATGATTTAGGATTGGGTTATGCTAGAAGGTTAGGTCAATTAAGCTATGTTGCTGGGAGTGCGTGAATAATTCACACCCTCAGAGGTTTAGTTAAGTTGACCTAAGTCTCATTGTCAACTGAGATGAGCAATAAGACATCAGCGTATCACCGGGGTTAGCCCCTAGCGGGCTGTTGCCATTATATTTACCTGCATGTCCTGTTGGCCATGCATTGCTACTTCTGGCCTGTGGGAGCTGCAGGAAGTGATGTGGAGTGGGACAGTTTCCTGCAGCTCCCTTTTTGAATGGAGATCCATGACCAACCGGAGCTGCAGTTGCCCATATCTGTGGATACGCAGGTAAATATAGTAGTGGTGGCCCACCAGGGGCTAATCCTAGCAAACTGGATCTGCTTAGTGGGCTGATATTTGCCCCTTACTGGAGTAGACAGTGTTAGGTTGATGGAAGAATTCTTTTCCTTTGAGCTACGTACTGCTTCTTGCAGATATGAATTTACTACAGTGAAGGAAGAAAACCTTCAGTGGCTG
This sequence comes from Pelodiscus sinensis, assembly GCF_049634645.1. Lineage (NCBI taxonomy): Eukaryota > Metazoa > Chordata > Testudines > Trionychidae > Pelodiscus > Pelodiscus sinensis. Next base: position 23,815,734 of record NC_134717.1, on the reverse strand, counting down.
TAGTAACCATCTACATTACAATACCATAGCACTGCAGTTGTGCCATTGTATCATTTCTAGAGTAAACCTGCCCTCAGGCGACCTCTACTACTCTTCTGCATCATTAATTGATTATACTACCCACTCCCCCACCACAGAACTAGGAGAAGACCAAGGGCCAGTATATCCCCTGTATTAGGACAGCACTTTTTGCTCTGTTGTGCTGGTATGAACCTGTCCTAAAACCAATCTTATTAGCCACAGGATGATAATCTCAGAGAAATGGGATCCTTACTTAAATTGTAAGCCTCCCAGGGGGCTGGGCTTTTTTTTCAGTCTTTGTCCGGTGCCTGACACTTGGTCTTGGTCCATAACAAGAGCTCCTGGGCCCTACAGTAATAGAAATAATAAATAATAAATAATAATAAGTAAGCCATGTAGATCTGATTAATGGTTCCTGTTTTGCTCCCACTGGCTGTGGTTAGCGCAGGAGGTGGAGCCAGAGGAATGAGGGAAGTACAGAGGTATTCCTGCATTATGATGGTACGTGATTACCACAAGGACCACCAGGCCTACTACATTTGGTGCAACATAGAGCAGTCAAAAGGCTGCTCTAATTTGTGCCAAAGGGCCAGTCTAGTATAGAGTTTCCTGAAGCAAAGGTGGTTCAAATGTCCCTTTGCACACAGGCATTCCTGCATGAACTCTGCTGAACTCACGCTCAGGGTTTGAACATCAACAAAGTGAATTTTGTTTTCAACACTTCCCTTATTTAGAGTTTTCTAAGAGCAGTGATAGGTATATGCAAATGCTTCAACAAACTTTCTACATTATTTTAATCTCTGCATTGCATCTATCTTATTGTTTTCACTGAGGTCAAGATAGTGACAGCTTTAATTTCAGTTACAAAGAATGTTCCTAAAATGGGCATGGAGTCCTAAACTCAACATTTTCTTCATTATTTTGCAACTTTGGGAGCTTGCCAATATCATTGCGAGATTTGGCATGTGTATACCTGGAAAGAATGAGAGACTCCAATATTTCATTTTGAGTTTGCAAGCTTCTCTTCCCCCGTGTAAAGAGGACAAGCAGGGGAGAACTTTGCATTAGAAATATAGTTAAAGGGCAAGATTGTGATCATCCTGACATCAGTAAAAATCTATAGCAACTCAACTGACTTCAGAATGGCTACTCTGGATTTACAGCAGTTGAAATGAGATCAGAACCTGATCCTTTATGTATGATGGCACATATTATGGGAGGCTTTCTTTCAGTTTTATCTGTGTTTAGGGTAATATTTTTACCCTCTGGCTACGTCTACATTGGCAAGATTTTGTGCAAATACTTTTAACGCAAGAGTTTTTGCGTTAAAGTATTTGCGCAAGAGAGCGTCTACACTGGCATGGATGCTTTTGCGCAAAAGCATCCATGCCAATGTAGACGCTCTCTTGCGCAAGAAATCTCCAATGGCCATTTTAGCCATCAGGCTTTCTTGCGCAAGAAATTTATGTTGCCTGTCAACACTGGCATCTTGCGCAAGAACAGTTGCACAAGAGGGCTTTTTCCTGAGCGGGAACATCACAGTTCTTGTGCAAGAAGCACTGATTTCACACATTAGAACATCAGTGTTCTTGAGCAAGAACTCCCCACCAGTGTAGACAGGTAGCATGTTTTTGCGCAAAAGCAGATGCTTTTGCGCAAAATCATGCCAATGTAGACACAGCCTCTCTCTCCACTCCACAACATTTCAGTTTTTTACAAGAGATATACGTTACACTCTTAGGGTATGTCTACACTACCCCGCTAGTTCGAACTAGCGGGGTAATGTATGCATACCGCACTTGCTAATGAAGCCCGGGATCACGAGGAGTAACGGTAGTTCGGAATAGGCACCCTAGTCCGAACTACCTAGTTCGAGCCCCGTGTAGCCGCGCTACACGGGGTTCGAAGCAGCGGGGATTTAAAAATGGCGGCTCCCCGCTTATGCTAATGAAGCCCGGGAAATTCAAATCCCGGGCTTCATTAGCAAGTGCGGTATGCATACATTACCCTCCTAGTTCGAACTAGGAGGGTAGTGTAGACATACCCTTATTCTTCCAAGTGTAAACAATAAGGGCCAGATTTATATCCTGACTCATAATGAGTAGCACCTTACTGTCCAAGAAACCTCATTGAAATTAATGGGTCTATTAGAACATGAGGTACTTCTCACAGTGAATGGGGTGAAATATGCTCTGAGAAAGAAATTGGTTTCAAATTCATAAGCCAACACTGGGTAGGAAGTGAAAGAGGTGAAAATTATATGGCATGAGAAATGTAACACTGTGGTGGTCGAAAAGTAACACTGAAAATTGGCAGGGGTATAGGCATTGCTATTGAGAGTGCTGGGAAGACCAACTTTCAAAAGATCTAATAGGGCAATTTTACTCCTAAATTGCTTAGGCCAATTTTTGTTCTTGGTTACACTTGTATCAATGTGTAGCAACTTAGCTGAAATCAGTGGAGGTTCTGAGCATTCACATTGATCTGAGAGTAGAATGTGGTCTTTACAAACCAGTAGAGATAACAACACGCAGAGGCAAAGATTGGCAGCAGCCACCTGACTACTATACCAGAAGAATAGCACAGGAACCAGCACTGAAAACATCTTGGAAGGAGCCAGATGGATAATTAAAGGGGCGCAATAAGCTCCCAAACAAATAATGTTTTAATTTAAGAACATTTTTCAAAACATGCCTGAGGCTATGTCTCGACTACAATGATCTATCGTAAAAAGGTACGCAAAATGCACTCCGCAATTTGTGTACCTTTTTCGGATAGTTTTTTCAGAAGAGGCTTTCCTGAAGTTTGGCCCATCTACACTGGGCCAAATTTTGGAAAAGCCTCCTCTTTTGGAAGAGCCCTTCTTCCTCATGGAAGGAGGAAGACAGGGCTTCCGAAAGCGTGCGTCTGCTCTTCTGTCAAAAAAAGTGGAAAAGCAGACGCGTTCCCTGGACGCGGTGGAGTTTTTCCAGGATACTGGAGATAGCTCAGAAAAACCCAGTAGTGTAGACATAGCCAGTAGTGTAGAAAAACCCAGTAGTGTAGAAAAACAGTTGAATTACTTGCTATTTTAGTAAAAATTTAAACATTCCTGTTTTCACCATTGGCAGTTGGGGGCGAGAGGGAGAAATATAGCTGTTACAAGACTACACTGAAAGTAAGCTGATACTAATCATCAATATATACAGCAGTTTAATGCACCATATCAACCTATTACTTGGAGAAGCTCACAGACAGCAGGTTAGGGGCTTTTTTTTTAAAGCTAGCATCACAAGACAGGCATGGTTGTTGTTTTTTTTAGCTAATATCAAATGGGTCCATGCTGCTTGAACACCACGTAGCTCCAGATGGGAGAGCAGTTCTCTGTTTTTGCAGAATAAATCTGCCATTTCAGCCTAAACTACATGATTGAAATTTTAGACATATGACTTTACTGGAGCTGGGATTTTTTCTTGCAAAGGTGATGTGATAATAATTGCATTTACCAGTTGCCAGTCCTCCTTACAAACATTTCTTGTTCTGATTGGGAAATTAATTAATAGTCACTAGCTAATATAATTAAAAACAAACACTTCCGATTTCAATGTAGTGGGAGAGGAAAAAAAAACAGCACTGATTTTCTACTGACAACAAGAAAGCCCCGCCATCCCTGAACTGTTTAATTATTGAAATGAACTGTAACAGTACACTGGATTGTTGCCGAGGTCACTGCATAGTCCTGGAAGTCAAGAGGCAAGCAGCAGCTCAGAGGGCCCTCCAACGCCTCAGGCTCAGTCTAAAAACCCACACACTTTTTCTCAAGCTTTCTGTCTCTGATAGGTAGCCTGATAGCTAGACCGATTTGCTAGTACTACAGAGGTCCAACGGTGCTTGCTTGTTTTAAGACAAGCCAAAATATGCTCTGGTGACCACCGGGATGCTGTGATTCCCATGCCCTATCGCATTCCTTTTTTCAGATCCCAGGCATTTTTTTCCCCTACGTGCAGTCCAGGATGTAGACAAATGAATTCCAAGTGACCTATGTGGGGGTGGACATGTTAGAAACAAACAACAAAAATAAGATATCTTCTGTCCTTATTTTTTCATTAACTCCGTTCCCTGGATACAGTTTATTCATGGCAATAAAATACACATTGTGACTTTGGAGCTATATCCTGCCACAACCTTGCCACCCCCAAACTTCTTTGAAACGTGATTTCTGTCAAGGAAGAGGTTCTGCTGTATGCTATTTGTACTTGTTGCTGTCAAACTGCCTTTTAAAACATATTGTAGGAAGGCTTTTTATTGATTTATATGATCCGTTTTCCACATACCATAGGAAACTGAGAATTCCGAAGAGATAGTTATTGGTGGGAAAATCTATTACTGATAAAACAGAAGATTACTATGTATGAGGGAAACAATTCTGAAAATTCAGACCTATTGGGAAGGGGGGAAGACTTCTTTAAAAACTTGGAGAAAGGAATAAAACTACAGTTCTTGTACATATAATAAACATTTTTGATTGTTTTATAGCATAATATCAAAGGCAACCATCTTGCTTGAGTAGGCTTAGCATTATACATTTAAGTTTTATTATGCTTTGGATTAGCTTTTATTATTCTTTGAAAGAGTATAGCTCTTAAGGGGAGGGGGAAAAGAAAGAACATTTTGGCTAATGTAATGACCTGGCAGGTAACACAAAGCACTTTCACACAGGAGATGTGAGTTTAAATTGGAAGTGACATAATACATGCTTGGACAGTCTTGGCCATACTCAGTCCTCAATCTGTACAAGAATTTCTATTCTCAGCAATGGGCATTATAAACTCATTTGAGTATTACATATAGCCCAGTGCTGGAATGTGAAGCTGACTTTTGGGGTCACATTCAAAGCCTGGATTACACTTTTATTATTTCATTGATTTCCAAGATTTGAACTAGAATACCCTGTGTAATTCTGTTCTGGTTAAAGTACTGCACCCTGGAAATGATGTTTGAAAGAGATTTTGTCTGTCTATATATTTATATGGCCTCCATCATTCTGGTACAGGTTGAACCTCTATAAAACGGACTCTCTGGTCTGGCAACATACATGGTCAGGAAGGACCACAGATGTTCCAGGGCCAGAAAATTCCAGTAAAGGGCTGATGCTGAGCACAGCTGGGCTGCCAAGTACAACCTAGCTGGGCTGCCCACAGGGCCAGGATCCTGGTGCACTGCAGCAGAGCTTCCCAGTGGAAAGAGAGTCCAGTGTACTGGGAGCTGGGCTGGAGCTGGACAGCCTGGTTTAGCACAAAAGGTGGGAAGAACTGTCAGGGGAGCAAAGCTGTCAGCAGGGGAGGGAGCCAGCTAGGACGCTGGTCTAGGGGGGGGCAGGTCCCAAGGGTGCCAAACCAGGAAGGTCCAACTTGTACCTCAGAGCTAGGGGATTCAGTACGTATAAAGAGACAAAGTGCTAACCCCTAGATATGGGGACATGTGCCAACAGGGGCAATGTTGCTTTATTTAGGAATGTATTACCATTTTTTTAAATTGCACAGAAATGTCACTAGCAAACTAAGGAGATGTTATTCCCAATGCCAATTCTCCAAAACAAAAAGGTGTTTTGAAGCCTTTTGTTTAAATGGTGTTTCTTCTGGGAACAATATTAACAAGCATTAATTGATCAAAGGTGAACTGTGTTAACAACTCCCTCTTCCTATCACAGAGGCCTGATCTGCAGTACACTGAAGTCAATGAAAGTCTTTCCACTGACTTCAATTGACTTTAGACCATGCCTGTAGCAGGTCTAGTTTGCTGTCTTGCCTTTACTATACAGGCAGTCCCCGGGTTACATGGATCCGACTTACATCGGATCCCTACTTACAAACGGGGTGAGGCACCCCCACACTAGCTGCTTCCCCCCAGCAGACCAGGGAGACGCGAAGCTAGCGCCCCCCCGCCCCCCAACAGACCAGGGAGACGCGGAGCGGCTTTTCTCAGCAGACACTTCAGCTTGAGAATAAAGGACTGAGGGAAGTGAGATGTGGGAGAATAAAACTGAGCTCTGGAGAAATGTTTGGCTAGAGTTTCCCCTACAATATGTACCAGTTCCGACTTACATACAAATTCAACTTAAGAACAAACCTACAGTCCCTATCTTGTACATAAGCCGGGGACTGCCTGTACTAAGATGCTTTCATTATGTTCAACCGTGCCACAATAAACACTACCACATCCTGTATCTTTTAAGACATTAGCTGAAGCATAAGTGTAGTTAAGTAGGCCATAACCCTTGGCATAGAAATGGTTACCATTAGCTTTTAGGAACTAAGCAGATCTTGCTTAATTGTAAGAGTCAGAATGTTCCTTTTGGGGGTGAAATGTGGGAAGAATGAAGGGGCATATACCCCCAAGACCATGGGTGGGAGGGGCAAAGGAGCAGTAGCTGATGAGGCTAGAGTCTCTGGGAACCCCAGCGGAACAAGGAGGGAGCATAGTGCCCACAGTGAGGGTCCAAACATCCCATACTTGCTGGCAGCAGAGCAACAAGGCCCCAGACTGCTCTGTTCTCCCAGCTCAATGCAAGAGGGAGGAGAGGGACTGCTCCCATACTAATTAGCGGGAAGCAGAGTGACGCAGCTAGTGGAGCAGACAGAGCTAAAGCAGTGTCACTCCACTTCCACTGCCACTGCTGGTGAGTGCAGGGAGGCCAGACCTCCATTCTCTGTGCCAACCCCTTGGCTCTGCTAGTCTCCTGGGCAACACTGCTGGAAGAAGGGGTTTGGAAGAAGAGCCAGGGCAGGGGCCGATCAAGGGCGGGGAAGAAGAGAGGAGACAGCAGAGCAGGAGTGGGGAGAGATGTGGCCTTGAGGTGGAAGGGTGTTGTCCCAGCCCTTCCCTGGGTTGATAGGGCAGTCACATGGCCAGTGGTCCCCCCAGGTCTCCTCCTCACTAGTTGCTCCTAGTTCCAGTAATTGCTTCCACAAAGAACATGGAAATAATTACTGCAAGTCGCTTAAGCAAGGGGTGACGGATCTGATCATGGGCTGAAATGGTAGTTACACACCAATACACTAACCTATAGAGGGAGACCTGAACATTAGTAAGATAAGGAAATACAAATAAAGAAATGGAGGGAATCCCTAAAGAATATGCATTAGATACAGTGATGTCTGTGTATGACATACAGGCAGTCCCCGCGTTACGTGGATCCGACTTATGTCAGATCCGCAGTTACGAACAGGGTTTGCTGCCCGTCTCCCTGGTCTGCTGGTCTCCACGTCTCCAGACCAGGGAGATGGGGAGCAAAGCCGGGGAGCACGTGGGCAGCGGACAGCCCAGACGTGCCACGGCTGTCACGCTGCCGGCGTGCTCCGCGGATTTGCTCCCCGTCTCCCTGGCCTGCTGGTCTCCAGCAGACCAGCAGACCAGGGAGACGCAGAGCAAAGCCGTGGAGAACCCGGGCGGTGGGACCGCGGTGCATCTTGGTCCCCCTCCCGCGTCTTCCTGGTCTGCTGGGGGGGGGCGGCTAGTACGCCCCCCCCTCCTCCAGCAGTCCAGGCTTTTCTCCGGACGCCTGTGGTAGAGCAGCTGGGGCGCTGCCGGTTGGTCCTGCAGCGCCGCTCTGGGTGCTACTAGACCAACCCGGCAGCACCCCAGCTGCCCTGCCCCAGGCGTCCTGATTCAACTGCTGCTGGTCAGTTTCAGCAGCGGCTGAATCAGGACGCCTGGGGCAGAGCAGCTGGGGTGCTGGTGGATTGGTCCAGTAGCACCAAGGAGTGGCGCTACTGGAGCAACCCAGCAGCACCCCAGCTGCTCTGCCCCAGGCGTCCCCAAGTCAGCCGCTGCTGAAACTGACCAGCGCTGACTACAGGAAGCCCGAGGCAGAGTTGCTCTGCCCCGGGCTTCCTGGAATCAGCCGCTGATTAGTTTCAGCAGCAGCTGACTTGGGGACGCCTGGGGTTCTTAAGTTGAATCTCTATGTAAGTCGGAACTGGTCCAGATTCAGCCTGTTGAACCTGATCAGAGGCTGATTCCAGGAAGCCCGGGGCAGAGCTACTCTGCCTCGGGCTTCCTGTAGTCAGCCGCTGGTCAGTTTCAGCAGTGGCTGAATCTGGACGCCAGTTCCGACTTACATACAGATTCAACTTAAGAACAAACCTACAGTCCCTATCTTGTACGTAACCCAGGGACTGCCTGTATTATAAAAGTTGCATCCCAAGAGAGAGATGTAATTACAGAATGATGATTAAAGGCGATGATGAGGAAGGTGATGGTGCTGGGGAAGGTAATGACTAATATTTCAGGTTGTCCTGTGAGAGAGAGTGTGAATATAGGGATGTTCAAATGTACATTCTGTAATCTCTCTAAGGGTATGTCTACACTACAGTGCTAATTTGAACTAACTTAGTTCGAATTAGTTAATTCGAACTAACGCAGCTAGACCTAAAAACTAGTTCGAATTAGCGTTTTGCTAATTCGAACTAGCGCGTCCACACTGATTGGACGCAGGGGCGCATTTAAGGGCACCTGAAACCGGTTCTGGCAGGGCATCAGGTCAGTAGTTGCGTTATGTGGCTGTTGTCTGAGGCTATCTGAGGCTCGTGCTTAAAGGGACCCCCCTGGACAGCCGGTTCTCACCTTTTCCTGCTTGCTTGCCAACCTCGCCGAGGGACAGCAAGGCGTTGGTCTCTGTGCCCGTCTGTGTCGGTGCTTCCCTTCGGGGACGCCGCCGCAGGTGGCAACATGGAGCCAGAGCTCACCCTGCACCTTCTGGTGCACTTTCTGGACTTGCTGCTGCAAGCCTGCCAGCAATGGCTGGAGGCTGCCTGGCACCACCTGGTGCACATCAGCCCCCTGCCTCTCCGCCTGGCTGCCCTGGGGGCCATGGAGGAGCTGTGGCTGTGCCCAGACGCCGGCGTGCCCCGCCGCATCTGGCGTCTGGACACCAGCAGCGACTGGTGGGACCATATCGTCCTGGAGCGCTGGGAAGACCGACAGTGGACCCAGAATTTCAGGATGAGGAGGGACACCTTCCTGGAGCTCTGCAAGTGGCTCACCCCGGCCCTGCGTAGAAAGGACACTCACATGAGGCCTGCCATCCCCCTCCAGAAGTGTGTGGCCATCACCCTCTGGAAGCTCTCCACGCTGGACAGCTACTGATCCATCGGGAACCAGTTCGGCATGGAGAGATCCACCGTCGGAGCGGTGCTCATGCAGGTATGGCACTCGCCGGCCACTGGACCGGGAGGGAAGGAGGGCTTCAAGGACGGGATGGGCCGCCCCAGGGAAAAGGGGGGGGGAGGGAGGAAGCGAAAGTGCCCCACACCGGTCTCTCCCGGCCATACTACACGCCGCCCGGGGGGGTTGCTTCTGGGAGTGGGGCGCGGGGCACTGCCAGGGCACGAACACTCCCAGCAACCCGGGCGCCCCAATGATTCGCACTTTGCTGTGTCTCTCCGCAGGTGGTCAGGGCCATCAACCGGGTGCTGCTTCGCAGGGTGGTCTGCCTCGCCGACCCAGACGCTGTCATCCGGGGCTTCGGCGCCCTGGGCTTCCCCAACTGCTGGGGGGCCATCGACGGGACGCACATCCCCATCTGTGCCCCGGAACACCAGGCCTCCCGGTACGTCAACCACAAGGGGTACTTCTCCGTGATACTGCAGTCCGTGTGTGACCACCGGGGACAGTTCACGGACATTAATGTGGGCTGGTCTGGCAAGGCACACGACGCCCGGGTGTACCGCAACTCCTCCATGTGCCAGACGCTGCAGGCCGGGACCTCCTTCCCCAACTGCCACATCAGGGTCGGGGACGTAGACATGGCCATCTGCCTGTTGGGGGTTGCCGCCTACCCCCTACAGCCGTGACTGATGAAGCCGTACACGGGGCACCTCAATCCCTCCCGCCAGGCCTTCAATGCCAGGCTCACCAGGGCCCGCATCATGGTGGAGGGGGCCTTCGGGCGACTGAAAGCCCGCTTTCGATGCCTCCTCACCCGTCTGGACCTTGCCGAGCACAATACACCTCCTGTAGTGGCAGCATGTTCTGTGCTACACAATTTGTGTGAGAGAAAGGGGGAGGCTTTCCTGCCAGCCTGGATGGCTGAGGCTGACTGCATGGCTGGCCACTACGCTCAGCCCCGCACCGCCGCCATCCGGGAAGCCCTGTGGGAGAGCTTGCTGGTGGAGGAGGAGGACTGAACTCTCCCTGCATGCCCCACTGGGGCCTTCTTCCACCCTCCCCCCCTTCTCCTTTCCCCTTCCTAACCACCCTTCCTAATGTCAAATAAAGACACCTGTTTTGGCAAACAACCTCTCATTTTATTTAACATAAGTGGGGTGGGGGGGACAGAGGAGTGAGGGTGGGAGAGGGGAGGGGGAAACCTGGGAGGAGGGAGCTAGAAGGGGAGGGAAGGGAGGAAGGGAATGGAAAGCTCAGGTGTGGGGGTCCGGCTGCCTCTCCCAGTGGGTGCGGGGGCGTCGGGGGGAAATGGGTGTGGAGGTTGGGGCAGGAGGGACGGGGGCTGTGGAGGAAGGGGGAGCAGGGGCAGCAGGGGGAGCAGGGAGAGGAGGAAGCGGGAACTGGTTGAGGAGGCTCTGGAGGCGGCCCCTGAGGGCACGGCCCTGCTCCTCCAGCGCCTCCAAGCTCCGCTGGCGCAGCCGAAGGTCCTCCTGGACCCAGTGGTCCTGTGTGCGGAACTGGTGATCCAGGAAGCGGAGGTGCCACCGCTGGTACTCCTCTTGGTTCCTCACTCTCCTGCTGGCCCAGGCGCGGGCGGCTGCTGCAGGCGGGGTGGTTCGCCCTGCAGGCCCAGGTGCTGCGGCTGTGGTGAAACAAGAGCAGTGGTCAATTATCCCTCGGGTCCGGGGGGGGGGAACCCAGCCCCCCTCTGCAAGGCCAGGGCCCCTGCATGACACCCAGCTGCTGCCCCGTGGTGAGCAAGGCCCAGGCGCACGGTCCCTGGGCTCCCTCTCCCCCCAGTCCCCCATATACATAAGGGGAGCATGATGGTACTCACATGTGGAGGCCTCCCCGGCCTCGGACGACACAGGCGAGTGGCTCAGTGGGGTGCCTTGGGGGTACTGGTCCTGGGCAGGCTGCTGCCAGGCTCCTCCTCCTCCATGTCAGGGAGTGGTCCCTTTGCCCCAGGGTCAATCACCTCCCAAGGGGCAGGGACGGCATGAGCCCCCAGGATGCGGTCCAGAGCCAGAAAGTGGGGGCAGGCCTCTGGGTCGGCCCCTGGCAGGCAGGCCCGGGAGTAGGACTGCCACAGATCCTTAATCTTGCAGCGGACCTGCTCCCTGATACAGTGGTGGCCCCTGGCGGCCAGGCTGGCAGCTATGCTGCCGTAGACGGCCGCGTTCCTGTGGTTAGTGCGGAGATCGTGGACATTGGAGGCTTCCCCCCAAACCTCGATGAGGTCCACGATCTCCGCACTAGACCACGCGGGTGCCCGCCTCTTGCGTCCCCAGGCAGGCTCCTGGGAGCTGCCAGGCTGGTCCCAGGAAGAGGGGGAGGGCTGGGTGGCATCGGGTGGCTGGCTCATGGGGTGTCAGGTGCAGGGTCTGCTGGCAGGGTGCTGGCAGGCTTGCAACTGGCACAAACACTGTAGCCAGCCCGTGGCCCTTTAAGGGCTCCGGGGCCGGGAGGGGGGCAGTAGAGTTTGCCTGGTGTTGGCCAGAGTGGCCAGCAGGGCAAGCTGGGAAGGGCTAGCCTCCCACTAGTTTGAACTAAAGGGCTACACAGCCCTTAGTTTGAACTAGTAAGTTCGAACTAGGCGTTAGTCCTCGTGAAATGAGGTTTACCTAGTTCGAACTAAGCGCTCCACTAGTTAGAATTAAGTTCGAACTAGCAGAGTGCTAGTGTAGCGCCTATCAAAGTTAATTCGAACTAACGTCCATTAGTTCAAATTAACTTTGTAGTGTAGACATACCCTATATACCTTACTGAGCCAGAATGTGTGTGACTTCGCTAAATGTATTAATAAACTATTTGTAAATATAAACAAGTTCCTAGAGCAGTGTTTCTCTAAGTGGGTTGTGGAGAAGGCTGCTAACGAGCCGCTCCGATTTGTTTACTTACTGGCTCCACAACCATGGAGCCTCACAGCTCCCATTGGCTGTGGTTGGCCATTTGCAGCCAAAGGGAGCTGCGGGAAGCAGCATGGCCAGGACTACTGCTTCCTGCAGCTCCCCTAGGATGCAAACTGTGAACTGGAACCACAAGGCTCTTTGGTTGCAGAGCCAGTGAGTAAACATGCTGGAGTGGCTCCTTAGCAGCTTTCTCAGAGTGGGCCCACAGCCAATTGACTTTAGTATGAGTTTTGCAGCCTTGCACATTGAGGTTCCCAACTCTACAATAATTTTAATAATACTGGACTTGATGTTGGGATAAGGTCCTGTCAGCCTTCAAAGTAACAACTGGGAATTCCTAAGTAATCAATGTAATTAATACATAATCTATAGATTAGGGTTCAGGCCCTCAAGGAACAATGATTGTCTAGTTACACAGACAGGAGCCACTTCCTGAATAGATGGTGAATAACTGAGAACAGCGTATTTTATTTCCAAATAATAGAAAGAAGAAACTGGTGCTATCGAAAAAAGCACAATAAAATGCCATTGCCACCAGCTACTGACCTGGATAAACTAAATGCCCTTTTGCTTTTGTGCTTAGTACAGGATTGTGTTTAAAGGACAATCAGGTCTCTGATGCAACAGGCCTCAAAGCTTCTCCACAGAACAAAATAATATTCTACAAAGTATTAGAAGCAAATAGCTCTTACAAGTCTCAATTTTCTCTACTCAGATGATCACGTTTAGCATTCCAATGAGAACAGGAATGTTGCATTTATAAAAATACACTTAAACTATTATTTAAATAGAATCATGGCCTCTTTCACTGCTCTCTACACTGTATTCTATTGTTTTTGTCTCGGAGGCTTTAGTTCAGAGCTGGGACTTGCAGTGGGAGGCCTGTGGATTACAGGAAATAATGACCTGTATATATTTAGTTGTTCAAAGGAAATTAGAGTAACCTGATTTTTATTATTCCCTATAGTCCTGCATTCTCTGGTGTAATAAGTTGGCCTGTTCTCTAATTTACTTTTACATCATCGGAAATGTATACAATTTAGCCCAGATTCTCCCATGACCAATCAGGACCTCATACTTGCTAGGTTAAAAAACCTTCTTTGGAATGCAAGGCCTTCTTAGCAAAAGCTAGCAAGAGACACAGAGAAGCTAATCTCTTTGTAAATTATGTGAATTGAAGTAAGTAATTTAACAGCTTATTCCCCCAGGTAGCCAGTGACCACTGTATGTCCTTTTTATTTAATTTGACAGTTAACCTTTTGATCACTGGTAGTCATTTTAGATTAACCTTTGTCTCTTAAAAATTAGTAAGCAATTTCCTTCTGGTTAATTTTTTTAATTGCTAATTTTCCAACATATTTCCATTGGTCACTGCATTCACTAAACTTGTTCACCCTGTTTAATGCATCATTTAATGAATCTGAAGTAGTTTTTCTCGTGAGAAAGGAGAACATTTTTTAAAGAAATAAGATTAAGTATGTATGTCTTCATTTCCATTTATGATAAAATAAATTCAGGACCATTTAATGTGTGTGAGCTAGCACATTAAAAAAATAATTCCTATAACAGATAACCATCTTGTGAACACCAGAAATATAGTAATTTATCAGGTTTTCTTTTAATTAAAACTGTGAGTATAGTTTATGCACTGTTTGATTCAGAGTCAACATTTGGGATACTGGCTAAAACTGATTTCCTGTTAGATCTGTTGCATTTCTCAGGACAACTGATGAAGTCTGCTGAATTCTCTAAAGTCCATAACAAATGCCTAAACCTTATTCTCTTTAACCCATGGGATTTGCCTGCTTTGAGATCAGTAAATAAATAGATAGCAGCATAATAGCCTTGATAATACAGCCTCCTGAAATTCACACTCTACACTTTCAGCACTTCTGTACATACTTTCTTTAACAAAAATCTGTCCATCGACCCTGCTAGATATGTTGTTTTAATCCACTGCTTCATTATCAAGCTGCTTCAAAGTAAAGTGAATTAACTTACATTTACAACAATTTCATTTTTAAACTATATCTGTAATTCATAAAATATATCAAGTGGCTTTTTTGCATACCTGGAAATCTACTTCTTTGTTATTTTCTTTCACTTTCTCTTCCTTTTAGTAAATTTGCCATAAGTAAAGTTCCACTAGTCTAAGATTTCTTCTTCCAAAATAAAAATAGGCTATTTTCTGTAGGTATTATTCAGACACAGGTGTGAGTTTAACATGAATAAAGACTACAGAATTTGACTCTCTAAAAGTTATATTGCATATTGTTGAAAGTGCTATGCATTATCCAGCTAGAAGAAAAAACCTCTGTATTTTCCACAAATTTACTAAATTCATTGCATCTAGATGTTATAGCCAATGGAATAATGCAGGGAAAGAACTGTGCATCAGAGAACCGCAATTCTTTCTATTTTACATCCTTGCTCCAGGGAGATAGATTTTATCATTGGCCTAGGCTGGAAATAAATTTCTAGCCCTGAATGCTGTTGGCTGGTGCTTGGGAAGACTATTGGCTGGTGCATTCGAAGCCTAAATCCATCCATTCTCTGCTGCTCCCTCAGTTTTTGGGGAGCAAGGAGTAAATAGGACATATATCTTGGGTCCAAGGTCCAGATAGCCTGCCCAGAGCAGTGAAGGCAGGCTTTTTATTTCACTTCCATACAATAAGTTGTTTAGAGGCTTGGTGGGAAATAGTTTGGTAATAAAATAAATATCCACCCTCTCTGATATCATCTCTGCAAGTAGAAATGGTTCTCCATGTGGAAGGGCTTTGTGGGAAAAAACATGAAGAGGGTCCTGGGAGAAGCAGACAAAGCGTGCTGAGAGCAGCATTGTTGGCTGAGCGGAGGCCAGGACTGATGCGATAAGAAATGAGCAGTATGCTGTAGAGCTAACTTGTGCAGACACTACAAGTTTGAAATTGATTCACTGGAGAAAGGAGCGTCAAGGAAGGGATTCAAAATGAGAAAGGAAGCGGGGTAACAGTGTGGTGAATTATAGGAAAGAAACAATATTTTAGCTGCAGCATTTTGAAAGTACTTAAGGAACCAGTGTATGGCTGTGTCCAGATTCAGGGTATTTTTCGAAAGTAGCAATTTTTTCGAAAAAACTTCACCTGCGTCTAGACTGCAGCCGCGTTCTTTCAAAATTAAATCGAAAGAACACAGCTTTTCTTTCGATGGCAGTAAACCTAATTCCACGAGGAAGAACGCCTTTTTTCGAAAGTGCTCTTTCGAAAAAAGGCGTTCTTGAAAGCAAACAGGGCTTTTTAGAAAGAGAGCATCCAGACTCACTTGCTGCTTTCTTTTGAAAAAGCAGCTTGCTTTTTTGAAAGTTCCGCATGCAGTCTAGATGCTCTCTTTCAAAAGAGGCTTGCAGTCTAGACATAGCCTATGTGACAGGGAGGAGAAGCTTAGTGTGGATAATGTGAATGACCGAGATTTTTAGTGAAGAAACAAAAAAAGAAAGAAAATCATAACTAGCATCCATATCCTTTTTTCCTCTGGTCTGGAGCAGGTGCTCTGTCTTGCCCCATAGCATATGAATGTAGCATGGCCACTGACTTGGATTTCTTCTGATTAGCACCTTACAGGTCTCACTATGAACACTAACTGCTTCTTGGTGGGCTTCTTTGCTTAGTCTGTCACAGTCCCTTTGGGTATGTCTACACAGCAAAGTTATTTTGAAATAACCCAGGAAACTACAGACCGGTCAGTTTAACGTCTGTCCCAGGGAAGATAATGGAGCAGGTAATTAAGGAAATCATATGCAAACACTTGGAAGGTAATAAAGTGATAGGGAATAGCCAGCATGGATTTGTGAAGAACAAGTCATGCCAAACTAATCTGATAGCTTTCTTTGATAGGATAACGAGCCTTGTGGATAAGGGAGAAGCGGTGGATGTCATATACCTAGACTTTAGTAAGGCATTTGATACGGTCTCGCATGATATTCTTATTGATAAACTAGGCAAATATAACTTAGATAGGGCCACGATAAGGTGGGTGCATAATTGGCTGGATAACCGTAGTCAGAGAGTTGTTGTTAACGGTGCTAAATCCTGCTGGAAAGGGATAACAAGTGGAGTTCCACAAGGGTCTGGTTTGGGACCCGTACTGTTCAATATCTTCATCAATGATGTAGATATTGGGATAGAGAGTCCGCTTATTAAGTTTGCAGATGATACCAAACTGGGTGGGGTTGCAACTTCTTTGGAGGATAGGAACATAATTCAAAATGACCTTAGCAAGTTAGAGAAATGGTCAGAGGTAAACAGGATGTGGTTTAATAAAGAGAAATGCAAAGTGCTCCACTTATGAAGGAACAATCAGTTCCATACATACAAGATGGGAAGCGACTGTCTAGGAAGGAGCATGGCGGAAAGGGATCTAGAGGTCATAGTGGACCACAAGTTGAATATGAGTCAACAGTGTGATGCTGTTGCAAAAAAAGCAAATACGATTCTAGGTTGTATCAACAGCTGTGTTGTAAGCAAAACTCGTGAAGTCATTCTGCCGCTCTACTCTGCACTAGTTAGGCCTCAGCTGGAGTACTGTGTCCAGTTCTGGGCGCCACATTTCAAGAAAGATGTGGAGAAATTGGAAAGGGTACAGAGAAGAGCGACAAGAATGATTAAAGGTTTAGAGAACATGACCTATGAAGCCAGGCTTCATGAACTGGGCTTGTTTAGTTTGGAAAAAAGAAGATTAAGGGGGGACATGATAGCGGTTTTCAAATATCTAAAAGGGTGTCACAAGGAGGAGCAGACACCCAAACCTGAGCCCTGAGCTTCTCCTCCTCCCCCTTCCTTCCTTTGCCTCCCCCTGCCAGTTTCCTCCTCCCAGGTTTCTCCCTCCTCTCTCCCACCCTTCCTCCTCCCCTCTCCCACCTTCTTTCCCCAGTCTCACGTCAGTTTCATTTCTCCCCCCCCTCACCCCCAGTTTTGTTCAATAAAGAGGTTTTGTTGTAATGAACACGTGTCTTTTATTGTACAGCAGGAAGGGGGGTTAGGGAGGGTTAAGTGAAAGGATGTGAGGAAGGAATGAGGCACAAGCCCCCAGTGCGGCACACCAGGGAGACTGCTACTGCCTGCAGAATGTGCTGCCAGGCTCGCAGCAACAAGTCCAGGAGAAGCACCATAGTGCCCATGGGCAGCTCCAGCTCCATGTTGCAGAGTGCTGTGGTGTCCTGAGTTAGGGTAACCAGAGCATGCAAAGAAAAAAAATGCTTTATTGTCCCTCAGTGAGGTAGGCAAGCAAGCAGGGAAACCTTAGAACCGGCTGTCCGGGGGGGATGGTGTCCCTTAAAGCACAGGTCTCAGATAGTCTCAGGCAGCAGCCACACAAGGTAACTCCTGACCTGATGCCCTGCCAGAACTGGTTCTGGCCAGCCTTAATGCGATTCCGTGTCCTATCAGTGTGGACGCGCTATTTCGAAATAGCAAAACGCTATTTCAAAATGCATTTTGTGTCTAGACGCATTATTTCAAAATAAGCTATTTCGAAATAAGATATTTCAAAATAACTCTGTAGCGTAGTCATACCCTTTGAGATTTGGAGTGCAAATTCAGAGCAGGGAGGGTATCTGTCACTGCCTGCATTGTATCCTGGGGTTCATCACAATCCTTTGCTGTTCTTGCTCCAAAGCTGGGCTATCCACAGTTAACTTTTCAAACCTGCAGGATAGACGCTGTGTGTATAGTTGTGGTTCTGACCCCAGCAGACTGCCAGTGACCAGGGCTGGTGACACTCTGCCATGCCCTGGGCAAGGTGGAAATGTGGGCCCCCAGGCCCTCAGAAAGGATGGAGTGGGGCTTCAGGGAAAAGGGGAGGGGCCTCTCCCGCCTATCTCTCAGTGCTGTCCAGGTGGGGTTCTGGTGATGAGTTAAAGGGCTGAGAGCTCCGTCCACTACTGCTACCACAGTAGCAGCACTGGTGACCCAGAGCCCTGGGCTCTTTTAAATTGCATGCCCTAGCGCAGCTTCTCCCTTTGTCCCACCATCGGTGGTCCTGCTGGCAACACATCAGTCACACTCCAGCTTCAATCAGCCTTGGTTACAACCAGCAAGATGACCCTAACCCAGTTTCAAATTTCCCCAGAGTCATGTGTCTTGGATCTCTCCTTGATAGCAGAGAGAAATGAGAAGGTGAATTTCTCTGTAAAGAGACCAATACAAATCATACTTTCTTCACTTAACTAGGGGTAAATACACCCTTTCTTTTAAATGCAGCACTGAGATTGTTTATGGTAAAAATGAAATAAATGTATTAGCAATTACATTTATATACATAGGATTACGTGAGTTCAAGCAAATGAAGAGTTAGAAATAATACAAAAAATATTCTTCTAAAAGTCTAAAACTTAATCTAACAAAGAAAAGTATTTGCATAAACACATTTCTTAACTATGTTCAATTTCGGAGACTTCAATTCCCTCAGTTGAAAGGCCTTTCTTTCTCAGCTCATAACAGCTCTGGTCTTTTATCTGCTCAGTGAAGGATGGCTTATGTTCTTGCTTATATTGCCCAAAGTGCAATGAACTTGTTTCAAGATGGATGCTGACCTCATGCTCTTCTTTACTTACTGTGGACTTCCCATCTCCCTTGTATGATTTCTATTTAAATGGAACTTCCATTGCTTCTGATTCCACTCCATATGGGCAGATAGCTGTGACATTCCCTCTACCGCCTGATATAAATGAGTGTCCATAATTCCAGATATCGTGTTAATACATACATTTCACAAAGATATTAATCACCAGTGTGTCACTAGCTTTCATAAAAGAACCTCACTGTCCATGCCCTTATAATAAAAAAATATTTAACACAGTTGATTCAACTGCTTACCATTTGTGGTTCAGATCCCCTTTCTTTATAGACCAGTAAACCTTTGAAACAGATTATTCTGAGGCTTAGCTCTCAAAGTACAGTTTATTCAAGCTATGAAATCTGGTGATGAAGGAAGCCTTGTGCTCTTTCTTCTCTCACTTGTTATTTTAATAGTTTTGTTTGCCGTCGGAGAAAAAATGCACCTTCATTGTCTGTTCCTGAAGACTGGGCTGGTCAGATATCCAGACATGCTGGTTTACCACCTCCCTCCACATGCATTTAGCTTGAACACATTTTAGTCATCGTTCCAGGGTACGTCCATAGCTCCTCATAGCCACCACACACATACATCACACAAGAATATTAATGATCCATGAGTTATTAGTTTTCAAATGATACCTCACAAGGCATAGTATACAAAAGATTATTACAGTTGTGCAAAGTGTGAATACAGAGATGCTTAGTTTCATAGCTTGTACTTTGTACCCGACTTTTGAATCTAGTAAGTTCTGTTTTGTAAATACTTGGAGGATGAACCTCAGTTTACCGATATCGAAGTACAGCTCCTGCAACAAGTAAGGCATTGTGACATTTCAGGGATCATCCACACCAGACCTGTCACTATCTACTTTGTAATTTGGGATGCTTTAACACCATACTGTTAGGGCTCTAATCCCAGAAACCAGTAGCCAGCCCACAAGCATTCAGGTCTCACACTGCCTTCAACCAGCCTAGTAGTCCTTGCAGGGTGATGCGAACAGATCTTCTAGTCCTGAGTTTCCCTATTCTTCCTGAATTCTTAGGTACTAGACGTTTGGACTTTCCCCCTCTAGCTCATGAACCCAGATGCTGTGACAACAGCACCAGGTTCTATGTTAACTTTGGCACACATGCTCTACATGCTTTACACAATTGCTTGGAGGACCAATAAGCACAAAGTTTATTGATTAGAAAAATTACATTTCAAGATGAAATAGTAAGGAAAAGCTAACACATGCAGTAAGGAAAATAAACAGATGCAACTTGAGCTTTTACACTGCTGTTAGGTAAATTTGCTTTTCTAATACAAGTTACCTATTGCTTCTGAATAGTTTTCCTGCATGCCTCTTAGCCCTAAAGAAGACCCAGCATTTACAGAAAGCCCACTGCCTTTGAGTCTGTTCTGTACACTTTCCACTTAAAACACCTTTCTTTCTAACTGCCCACCCTCTTTTTCTCAGACTATGGTGATTTGTGACTATTCAGAGAAGGGGTGAAATTCCCTCTCAACTTGATAGCAAGGGCATTTCCATAACTTCCCATTATGAAGCCCATCGTTTTTCTTTTCCTGGGATGATAATGTGTAAATCACAGGCTTGAGAGGAGCTCCTCCCTGCTGTAAGGTATATTTGAAATTGTAGTTCAGGTCATAAGGATACCATCTGATACATATAAATGGATAGATTCCTAACCACAATCTGTATACATAGTTCAGAATGACTATCAAGTTCAGAACAAGCTTTCATAAAAGACCTTACTCAACATATTTTATACCCAGTGACACTGCATACAACATGTTGATTCAATTGGTATAGACCATCCGCTTTTCCCTATGGATGCCTGGACCCTGATTGTCACACTTATCAAACTTAATACCCAAAAGACAGTCTAATGCTGTGGGGCATCTCCACACAATGAAACTGTTTGTTTGCTATGAGGGCAAAGATTATTTATGCAGAGGACTGGTCCAAGAAGGTAGAACTCAGCACTCACCACTTTCTGTTCTACCTTGCCATGGCAAATAAAAGCACTTCATAAAATAAACAACAACAAACAAGCAATTTTCCCATGGGGCTAGTAATGGAGAAGGGACCACCTGGCATGGATATACACCACATTGCTAAATATCATGGTGCTCGAACACTATGCTGATGGGTGTGATAAGAACCTAAACAGGATCTGATAAGGGAAAATTAGAAACATTATCAAAGTTTTTCACTGACTTTAATAGGCCTGGGATCAGGCCCTTGGAGGGCAGATGAAGGAAAACAGAAAAAGCGAAAAGGTCTCGCTAAAGAGATAAATAAATCTACTGGAATTCTTATTTTAGAAGTGTGCTAGCCCTATTTGTGATGACTCACTATTATCTAGCCCAGTGGAATTACCTGAAGACCAGCATCAGAAAAACTATCTTAAATAATATTTCTGGGAAACAATTACTCTGGAGAAAAAGATTATCAATACATTTTTGTAGTTCAACTCATCTCTATATCTCTAGCTCTGGTCACTTTTTTGTACAGTTTGTACACCTTCTTTTAGTATATTTTTCTATAATGATTATCTATAGAAGCAATTTAAAACCAATTCTATAAAAAGCTTAATTTCTGACATCTTAGACACAAGGATAGTAAATGTAATCTAACACATATTGAGGGAACCTGCTGCACACAGATATTACAAATTAGCACATGATTTTATCAATCAACATTCATGCAATTAATAGAACACTTCATATTCCCTCTAATTTTGAGCTCTGCATGAGCATATGTTATCATGAGGGAATGTGGAATGATTCATTTATATTGGAGTTAAGTTCCACACAGAAAGCTGAGAGAGTTAGACTAGAAGTGGGAAAGGCTCGATTTACAATTGAAAATGTATCCATTCTGTTTTCAGAGAATCAAGCTAGGTTCTTTCATTCTCCTGGATCATTACTGTAATAAAAGTTCTAGAAAACGAATTATGACCTTGGTTATACCTTGGTATGCAATCTCATTGCCACTAATGAATTTACAAAGATGTAACTGCACCTTGAAGTGGAACTTAATACATTATCATTCAGATGATTCACAAGCAACTCACACTGGTCTACTGCTGTAGTATCAGAATGCCTCACAATTTTAAACCTCTGTGAGATAGGAAAAACAATTGTCTCCTTTTTACAGTGGGGGAATTGAAGCACAGAAAGACTGAATAGCTGGCCCAAGGTCATGCAGGAAGTCTGCACATGTGGGATGGGAAATCAAGGAAATAAACCCCAAGCTTCAGATACCAAGCTAGTATCCTAATCACTGAAGCACGTATCCTCTCTGCTAGCCCTGCTGTGTTCACAGAAGTAAAAAAGCAGTAAAAATTCATTCTAATCACTGAAGCTGGCACAAATGAAACTGGTTAATCACAGACAGTAGATACATTTAGTAAGAAGGTTTTATTTACACATAGGTTGAAAAGACCACATTTTAATACCTGCTGGCTAGACCTACTTCATGAGAAAGAAGAATGGATGCCCCCCTGCAGTCTCCCTGTGTCTTAGCATAACTCTAGAATGTTTTAATATATCATCTGTATTGTCATAAAAACATCTATTATTCAACTCCTGTAATATGGAACTTCTACCATCCCTCTCTCAACTCCCCACCACAATCTGCTTTCCTCTAACAGGACTTCTTTGTCTAGTATCTACATCACTAAATCTGTGATTACATACCTGACACTATGCTCTTCCATTTATTCATGAAACATGGATACATTTCACTATCTTAATGCTAGCCTTTCTTTGGGAAATGATTAATTTAGCCTTTAATTCTCTCCCATATACTGAAGAATATTGAGAGTTGAGTAGTCAGGAGCTAGATATCTAAAACAAGGAAAGGCATCTGATGGCAGAAGCAATTCCATGTCTTACAACTGAGGAGTGGCTTTCTTTTTTCTTTTCTATGGGATAGCTTGTACCACTAAATTCCCCTATTCTCCTCCATCAGGAATATCAAGATGTTGATGTAACAAATTCTCCTCCAACAGTAGAAACTGAAATAGCTGCAAGAGTTGCAGATGCAGACTCTAAATCATTGTGTCTTTCCTCTTTCAGGACAAGCCCCTGGGAGAATTCTGGTTTACCACACATCTGACGTGTATTTATGTGTAGCACGATAGAAATAAAATGGACTTTCGATGTGTATTTATTAAAAATGTCAAATCACAAGAAGTATTTTCCCCCATCACTATTTCCCTGACTGAGGTCACTGTCACAACAGCAACACCTTTAGAGCACCTGGTGCCTGGAACAAAAAATACATTATATCGTCTATCAGTGGTTAAAGAGGGGAAAGATTTCACCTGGAAGTGCCCCATTCAGATACTTGTTTCAAGTGCTCTTCTAGCCAATATTGATGCACAATAAGGGTGAACTCTATCTGAATGCCAGTATATAATTGTGTACTTTGTATGGCTTGGAACAATAGTGCAGTTCAGCCAATTCATATATCCATAATCTTAGAAGATCCATGATGAAAAGTAAAGACACACAAGTAAAAAAAAAGACAGAATACAGCCTCTTTACTCAAATTCAATTCCCCTGGTACAACTCCATTCAAGTTAATAGGGAAGCACTGGTATCAGTGAGAGAGAGCTAGACCAAATGAATGTTTATTTACATTGACTAAACATGTTGGCAATGGCCCTGCTGCCAAAAAAACAGACACACTTTCTTTTGCTGATATCATTAGCAAATATGTATTTTTTTAACCATTATTTTCACTGCAGGCTTTACTGCACAAAGGATCCAGAGGGAACTGAAAATCATATAATTGTGCAGGTTGGGGAATTCTCTAAAAATAGGTAACCATGGCACCCTTGTCATTAGCAATCAAGTAATCTTGATAAAAAGTAAAGTAATTAGCCTTTGAGAAGAGCACAAAGCTAATTAAAAATGACAACTTAGTCATCTCAGCAAACAACAGCACAGAATCATTCAGTAGTTCTAACTAGAGTGCATCAATGCAATAAACTAAACCTTGAAATGGCCTCTTTTCAATCCAGTTACAGTATATTTCAGAGAAACTTTGCAAACATATTCTCCTGCTTTAAAGTTTAGATTTGGCTCATTCTCATCAATATACACCTCATTTTGTACTTAACTTATATACCTATCCTATTTCATTGTTATCTTTAGTCTCCTCTATTTCTGTATGATCGTTTTGTTTTATTAGGTTTTGCTAAGAACCTTTCCATGTCACAGTAGTTTTTATAATTAAAAAAATGACATTTAAGAGCTTTGAAAACCATATAAAAGGGAGAGTATAAAATGGAAAGTATGCATGTGAACACATACATTGCCTGAAAGATTTACAAATTGCAAATAATGAGGCTATTCTCATAACAAACTCAGTTTTCAAGTCTTCATATGTGAAGATAAGAAGCAGAAAAGTAGATCAGTCTTTCAAGGACACAACCATTTTGGTCATATCCTGCTCCACTGATATTAATGACAATGTTTTCACTGGTTTCATTTGGAAAAATCTTGGGCTCTCGCAAATGAACTATAGCTCTGTTTTCCTCTATTGCCATCAAGAAAAATTGTGGAAGATGATATGTTTACAAAGAACCAGTCTTACTTGAAAAGATTCATTTTTTATAGTCCTGTTCACTCAAACTGTAGGTTCTAGAGTAAACATTTGCAGTCATTGTGCAAGATTCTGCTAAATATTTCCTACTTCATGTCACAGTTCATGGCAAATACAACTGTGTCTCCCTTCATGATCCAGAAAAAGCATCTATTATAAGCTCCTGACTCCTCAGGTATCACCTCTCTTGGGTAGAGACTCTTATCTCTTCTGACTGGGATTTTCCAGTCTTCACAGATCCCTGCCTACACTGTGTTATTTCTAACATTCCAGAGTACCTAAACTAGCTAGAATCTGTGCTCTGCTCCAGAGCCTATAAACAGTGTAAGTCTCCACTTTCATAAGTTCTACATAGTTCTTTCTAAGCAAGCATGTTTGTTCTTATGGTTCTTCAAGTTAGTTAAATCCGCTAAGTGACAAACCACACAGCTTGATTCCTGTTTTTTCCAGTATGACTCCATTTATTTCACAAGAGATATTTTTGATTAAAAATGGTGTTTATGAGAGCAGAATGAAGCCTGTATTTTCTTCTACATATGAACTGAAATCCAATGTCATTTAAGCTAAGAGCAGAAGTACAATCTCTCTGAGGGATGTCTACATTGCATTCCTCCTTCGAAAGAGGAATGCAAATGCAGACAAACGAAATTGCAAATGAAGCGCGGATTTGAATTTCCCGCATTTCATTTGCATAATCGCGGCCCGCCGCTTTTCTGAAAGACCGCATTTTGTGATAAAAAATGCTGTTTAGATGCGGTTATTTCAAGAAAAAAACCCTTCTTTCGAAATAACCCTATGTCTAAACAGCGTTCTTTTATCACAAAATACGGTCTTTCGAAAAAGCGGCAGGCCGCGATTATACAAATGAAATGCGGGAAATTCAAATCCGCGCTTCATTTGCAATTTCGTTTGTCTGCATTTGCATTCCTCTCTCGAAGGAGGAATGCAATGTAGACATACCCTGGGTGTCTATCTGAATGAATGTTTGCATGAAACATTTTTGAGAAATAATAATAAAAGCAAGCAGTCATGTAGCTCTTTAAAGACTAACAAGATGGTTTATTAGGTGATGAGCTTTCGTGGGGCAGATCTACTTCTTCAGATCAGACTAACAAAGCTACCTCTTTGTTACTTTTGAGAAATAGTGAACTATGGAAATGCATGGACAGATTCTCAAACAATGGAAATAGGTAAAGCTCCACTCAGATCATTGAGCTTTAATTTGTGAACCTTTCACTTACAGCATTTTCAATGTCAAATGTTTCTTCTGTTTTATGCATTTTCAGGAAATCCGTGTCATTTGATAAATTCTACTTTACAAATTTTTTTTACAAATGTACTCAGAGCAAACACTAGTAAAATAACATTTAAAAAAATTTTTAAAAGTCATAAAGGTTAGTCTCTCTTTTCATAAAGCTACTAGAGGAGCAGATGGCTAGGTTTCTACATCTTACTCCTGGGTGTTACAGTGAATCAGGGAAGTGGAAAGGTAGAAGTGTTTCCTTTTCCCTCCTTGTCTTGCCTTCCCCAAGCAAAAATTAAACTTTTATAGAGCTGAGGTTGTGATCCAGAGCACCTGCAAATATGTATCACCAGCATGATCTTTTAATACATTTCCCTATAAAAGAGGAGGCAGAATGACATAACCCTCTGAAGAAGGGAAAGACTAAGGAATAAAATCTCCACTTGTTCTTGCACCCCCACTCCCCCATCAGACCAACAGATTCTAAATTATAATGCCAAGTTTAACCTGGACAAAGAACTGGAAAAAATACACAGTAGGGAACAATCCTACATTGGCAGGGAAATGGATTAGATGACATAATAGTTCTTTTTCCATCTCTACTTTTTAAATTCTATTAAAAAGGAACAGAAATGATGGGTCACTCCAACCCATTAACCAATAATAAACATCAAAATTGGCAGCTGCCACTTTAAGACCTTCGCCACTTGAGAAGTCAAAGAGAAGACTAATAAGAATTTACCTCTCTGAAGCTCTTGGACTTCATTTCCTTACAATATTTATTTAAAAAGAAAATCAAAATACTTTTAAATAAGTCAGCTAGTTCAAAATTCAGGAATAATTGAACAAAGAGGAATCTGGTAATTCCAGATGGAGTGAATATATTCCCATAGCACTTATTACTGACCAAATATTTCAGAAAGCAAACACATGACCTAAAAGATTTTGAGAGTGTGGGGTCCTTAATAAAAAGCTCTTCACAAGTTATGTCTTTCTTCTAACCATAAATGTTTAAAAATAGTTTGGGGTTTTAAAACTGATAGTAACCCTTTACAAACATTTATATTTGAATAGGTTATTTCATAAGAATATGGATTTGGCTGTTTCATATGTATCTCCTTTAAAAAATGAGCAATTATGAGTTTGTTAGTTTTATGCCGTGGTTACATTTTCTTCTGAGATTACATGTAGGTAGCAGGTGTTTTGTTGATACTCAGGTCTCCAAGTCCAGTAGATCCAGTCATAGAAATGACAAGACTTAGAAATGGGACTCAAAGATATGAAATACACTTTTTAAATTAAAAAAAATATTTTGCAGCTATTCAGCACCTTCATCTGAGGAGCTCAAATAATTATGCAAACTTATTAAGTCTTGTGACAACACTAGCCGATGTTACAATTAAATTAGTGTGATATCAACTATACTAATTTCAGATTAAAAAGAGCATAATGAGTAATTTATTGGGGAATTTTTCTATTGGAGTGATTTAAAACAAACAAACAAACAAACAAAAAACTATTTCCACAACCTGCGGAACTCATTGTCATTGGATTTGTGAAGTTCAAAAGTATAACTAGGCTAAAAAAATAATTAAATACGTTTATGGAGGATAGGTCCATCAATGGATTTTTGCCTAGATTGTCAGAGATGTAAAGCCATAAGCCAGAATTCCCTAAACCTCTAAAGGACAGAAGTGGGGACCGGACAACAGGGGATGGATAATTTGCCTTATTCTTTTCATTCACACTGACATCTGTCATTGATCACTGTCAGAATCAGAATACAGGGCTAGATGGAATACTGGTTTAGCACAGTATGCAAAAATTTTGCTGAAAATTTTTGATTATCTGTCAGGAAAATCCAAATAAAATATTTCTGTTCAGGGCATTTCAACCAGAATCAAAATGTTCTTCACAATTCACACAGAGTCAAAACTGTCTTCTTTGAACAGACCTGCAACACTTTGTTTTGAATCAGTTCAACAAAACAATAAACTAAGTTGAGCTGTCAATATATTGCCTTATGGGAATTGTAGTTTGGGCCCTCCACGCTACTTGGAGAGCTATATTTTCCCATAATGCAATGTAGCTTTCTGTCTGTAACCCAGTTATGGAGCCTGGCCCATAGGTGAAAACAGGGGCATCAGTCTCTCGAACTGCATTAATCATGAGGGAATGTGCCACTATGAGAAAATGCAGTTCAATAAACTGAAATTAAATACTGATTATGTGAATGTCAAAAAGTTTATTTCCAATGCTATGTTTTGATTTTTCTAAATCAAAATGCTGAAAATTTCTCTCTCAATAAAATTCAGAATTTTATATTTTTGTCCAGATAAGGACAAATACAAATTTTGAAATGACAGACTTTTCTGTAGAATGGAAAAATCTGAATTTCATTCAGCTTTCTTAATTGTACAAAGTACATTAGAAGCAAAATCAGAAAGACAAACACAGACAGCTTAGTTTAGAAAATTATTGCAGGTTCAAGCAGAAGCAACACAGGAATCAAACATAACACACCAATTTTCCCTCTAGTTCCTATGATTCAAAATTTTTTAAAAGTCCTCTACCACTAGTTTGAAAAGATTTTGAGATTAGATTTTCATTACTGAATGGCAGTAAACATCAACATCCTTCTACACACACACAAATTGACAAAAAGTATTTCCATCAATGATCACCACATTTTCAGAGGTGCAAAAGTAAGAAAAATGCTGCTTCAGAATTTCTTAGTTTGATTTACATGTATTGACTTTCATGTTGAAAATTCATGTTTTAATGGTTATAACTCTTTATTTAATGACAATAGGCATTGAGATTCAAACAAATTCTATACCTATGAAAAATTAAATGGATAAAAATTGAAAAAAAATCGAAACCACCATAATTTGGCACATCTGTGAACACTGAAACAGATACAAATAAAGAAGTGCTTAAAATAAGTATTAATATTATCAAATGAAATTACAGAGAAATAAAAATTGACTTCAGCCAAGTCTTATTATAGTGGAAGAAATGAACTGGACCCAATATAGCCTGGGATTTTCAAAAGAGCTTAGAATAAATAGAATATGCATCCAAATCAATGGGTTTTGGGGTGCTTAATTTCCTTAGATACTTTCAGAACTACTCTTAAATTTGTAAGAGCCCTAAGTGCTGTGTGAGAGTAACATTTTGGTTTGGATTTGAACATATCAAGGAAAGTCTTATTACTGCCATAGTAAGTCAAGATAGATAGAAAGGAACTGCTAACAAATGTTAATATTAAGTGATTCCACTACCTACAGTATAATATTTCTCTGCTGACAAAGATATACAAATATCCTTCATGTTCAGTAACAGGTTTATAACTGCATGCAGTGTAATAGTCCCTGAAGTTTTAGTTCTGACTGTATTTATCTGCAGATCGTTAAGCTGCACAAGCAAACTCAATTGAACAAGTTATTTTACATTTTAACTGAATTTTTTGTTTGTTGGTTTGGTTTTATTTTAATGAATCCCCTAACTCCAAGTTTAATTAAACTCATGTATTTTAATTAATTACCAACAAATTCAAATAAAGGAAACTACACAAACAAGTATTCAGTATTCACTCAAAGCTGCACTTTGAAAATCTTGAAGTAAGAGGTTTTTAAACTTCTATAATCTGGAGAGGTCCAACCCAAAAAGATGATGAGATTCATAGTGTGGATTTCCCAGAGTGTGTTTTACCACTGTATGGTGGGGAAGACAATATCTTTATGTGGCACTCTAGGGTCTGAAGGAGGAATGCCAGGCAAATACAATTTTCTTAATCTTCACTGAAGTTGCTGGTAAAGCTGCTGGCAAAATATGGTCTCTGTTGAAACTACAAAGTAAGTACTGTACTCAGGGGTTTCTCCTTCAAGTTATTAATATTGAAGAAATTACATTTATAGTCAGCTGCCTGCAAAACTCTATCAATACACAATTAAGTTTTCTCACTGATGCCTCATACCCTTCCACAACATCAAGTTCAGCTACACTTAAATATCTGAAAACCAGAAAATGAAGAGTTAAGGTAACACAACTAAAAAGATGTTAAAATGAGTGCAAAGTTAAGTTACACACTACCCTTATATTGCAGCATGAACACTGCTCCTGAGTGCTGGCAACAGCCACTATGCCGTGCAAAGGTTACCAAACTACAAAGGGGAGTGGTTTATCAATATTTTCAAAGAGAAATTAATCTGAAATGTTATTCCTTCTCTTAAAAATCCATCATAGTATTTTTGGTTCTTATGAAAGCGTGTTCAATTTAAAGAAATAAAAATACAGCCTGCTTTTTTTCCCAGAGATAATACTTGGTCTAATTGTGAAAGCAGGGAGTCAGAAGTCTTTGATATTATATCAGTCCTGACTTGCTTGTGACTTTGCACAAGTTACTGATGTTCTCTGAAGCTTGATTATTTCCTCATGTAAAATTGTAATAAATAATATTTACTACTTTACATAGACATTTAATCATGTAAAGATGTGTAATTGATGTGTTCTGAGAATTAGGATAAAAACTGACATATTTACAAATTGTTATTATTTATTCTTTTCTAGGAACTTTGGGATTCTGCTCTGAGAAAAGTTCTTCATGATCCTTGTCCTGCTGAAGATACAAATGATTCTATCTTGATTAAGTTCCAGCTATCCAATGTCACAGATAGCCAAGAATATGAAAGACAACAAGCAAGAATACTCCTTACAGCTTTCTCCCAGCCACCCACTCTCAATATTTCATTATTATAATTCATCATGCATCATGCATACAAGCTTTTTGAAGAAAAAGTGTAGTGAGCATCCTTTAATTTTCTCTCATCTTCAGTCATTTGATAGTCTATAGACTCAAATTGGGATGAAAAAATTAAATTTACAAATCTTCCTGAGGAATCTGAAAAATTTCATTTTGGAAATGTCAGAACATTTCACTTCAACAGTTTCAAATTAATTTTTATTTTATTTATTTATTTATTTAGAATATTTTTACTCCACCTCTTTATTTAAAACATTTGAGATGGCTTATAATTAAAAAAAAATAATAAAAATGTATATAAAGTAAAATACAAGATCCAAAGGGGGGGGGGGGCATAAAACCTGCTAAAACACCTCAAGAGAAGGGACATAAAGACATACATACCTAAACACCAATAAGAGCATGGGTAAAAAGGGGTGACCTTGGCCTGGCACTGAAACAGTGTCAATATTGTCACCAGGTGAATGTTCCGGGGGAGAGAATTCCATTGCCTAGGGGCAAAGGCTGAGAAGGCCCTGCTCCATTTAAATGTCAACCTTATCTCCATAAGTGAAGGAACACGGAGCAGAGCCTCCCCAGCCAATCTTAATCCTTGGTACCCTAGTCCCAATCAATTTAGGGCTTTATAGGTCATAAGCTGTACCTTGAATTGTGCCCAGAAACACACTGGAAGACAGTGCAGCTGCCAGAACACTGGCATAATGTGCCCTGTATAATGAGTATTAGTTAAAACTTAAGCAGCTGCTTTTTGGACCAATTGAAGTTTGCAAAGCCTCTTCAAAGGCAGCCCCATCTAGAGTGTATTGCAATAATACAATCGGGAAGTGACAAGAGCATGAATCACAGTAGCCAAGTCATTCTTATTCAGGAAGGGTCGCAAAGGATGGATCAGCTGAAGCTGCCCAAAAGCACTTCTGGCCACCAAGAAAATCTAGTTTTCAAATGTTAGAAAAAGGTCCAGGAGGATACCCAACCTGCATACCTTTTCCTTTAGGGGAAATATGACCCCTTCCAGAACAGGTAACACACCACATTCCCGGACGGATGATTTCTCGGACAGGACCTCAGGCTTAACTGGATTCGGCTTCAACCTATTCAACCTCATCCAGTTCATCACTGCCTCCAGACACCGGTTCAGATTGATCACCGCCATACCTGGATCCAATGTCACAGAGAAATAGAGTTGGGTGACATCTGCATATTGATGGCACCATCCTCTAAATCTCTTTATGACCTCTCCCAGTGGTTTCACGTATATATTAAACAGTGAGGAAGGGAAGCGGTATGGACTGATCATGAATATCGATAAAATGAAGACACTGATATTTGGAGATAAGGAAATAGGAAGGAAGATCAGTGTAGATGGGATTGAACTAAAGAACAGTGAGAAGTTCACATATTTGGGGAGCAACGTGATATAAGATCTGGAAAAGTAAAGCGATTAGCCTAGGAACGAAGCTGAGAATCTTGAAAATGTGTATATTTAGCAGCATGTTGTACAGATGTGAGACATGGGTGATAACGAAAGATTGGAAGAGAAGGATATTGGTGTTTGAGAAGAGTTGTTATAGAAAGATCTTGAGAACAGGGTGGATGCAGAAGGTCCCCAATGAGGAATTATATAGGAGGATACAGACAAAAGAGAACCTACTGCAAAAGTTTATACAATGGAAGTTACAGCTATTCGGGCATATCTGCAGAATGAACGACGAGTGAAAAGTTGAGACCCTAGTATTCGGCATAATGGATGGTCCGAATAGGAGAGGCAGACCCCACAGAGAATTGGTAGATGATATAGTAGATTGATGTAGAGTTAGTCTACAGAAACTAAGTCATTCTGCAATGGACAGGGAAAGATGGAAGGAAATAGTGAGGGAGGTATCGGACACCAACAGGATCATGGTTGTTGTTGTTGTTGATGATGATGATGATGATGATGATGATGATGATGATGATGATGATGATGATGATGATGGATAGGGGAAAAGATGGAACCTCACAAGTGCCATAGGATCAAGCATCAACCCCCAAGCTCCACCTTCTGAAAGCATCCTGACAGATAGGACCGGAACCACCACAAGACAGTGCCTCTGATACCCAGCTCTACCAGGTGCTTCAGAAGGATATCATGATTGATGGTATCAAAAGCCACCAAGAGGCTCAAGAGAATCACCAGCGATCCACTCCCCCTGTCTATCTCCCAGCATAGGTCATCTACTAAGACAACCAAGGTAGTTTCTGTTCCAAAACTAGGCCTGAAGCCAGAATGAACTGTATTTACATAATCCGTTTCTTCCAAGAAAGCTTGAAGTTGCAATGCCACCATCCCCTCGAGTACTTTGCCCAAGAAAGGAATATTAGCGCCTGGGCAACAGTCATTTCACAATTTCAACATTTTCAAATGTTTAGTTTTGTGCATTTTTCTGGAAATAGCATATGTTGAGACAATGTTTCCTCATATAACCAGAAACTCATAGTCTGAGAAAGAAATTCTCTAAAACATTCTCTGCCACAGCCCAATTTCCCAGCCCTAGTCTACACCAGGGAGTTATTTTGAAATAACACCCCTTATTTTGAAATAACACGCAGAGCTTCCACACTAATAAGCCCATTATTTTGAAATAAGGGTCTGGTTATTTTGAAATAACTCCTGCTTTCCTTGAGGAATAAGCTTTTTACAAAATAGTTATTTCAGGAGTTGTTATTTATTTCAAAATAATTTCCTAGTGTAGACATGCCCCCAGAAAATAAGGACATTTAGTTTTGCTCTACTTTACTCCTTCACAATTTTCTATCAGCTATTCCAAACACAGACTACTGAGTAAAGAATCACACAGAGGAACCAGAACTTCCATACCGTCAGCATCCAGAACTGTTGTTGAAGTCAGTAGCAAAACTAAAATTGAAATTAATGAGAGTTTTAGGTGAGCAAAGAAATGCAGGATTAGGCCCCAAAATGGTTAGTGGAGATGGTTTTTTCCTTCCTTAAGACATATTACAAACAGAAGATTCCCATGTTTGAAAGGTCAGAGGGAAAAACATAATGCACTTGTGAAGAGACAACCTCATTAATCCTGTTGTTCTTGGCCCAGTCAATAGAAGAAACATAATGCTGTCAACACTGGCCTGTTAGATAAAGGATAAAAAGTAGGAATGAAATGTTTTACTGAAAGGACTGTTCTTTTGGTTTGAGAACATTTCTGGAAAATAACCTGAGCTGAGACAATGTTCCCTGTGAGGAATACATGCTGTGGGAAACTGTGGAAGATAAAATTT
Organism: Pelodiscus sinensis; assembly: GCF_049634645.1. Taxonomy (NCBI): domain Eukaryota; kingdom Metazoa; phylum Chordata; order Testudines; family Trionychidae; genus Pelodiscus; species Pelodiscus sinensis. The sequence continues at coordinate 23,782,156 of NC_134717.1, read as the reverse complement.
GGTCAATGACCTTCTCGCTATACTTTAATCAAGTAGCACACCAAAGAATCCAACTGTTTAAACTAAGGAATACTGAGGAATTCAAGACTCTTTACTTTTCCTATGTTACATGAACTGAAGTAGAAAACATGTATGTATCAATCTTTAGCTCATGCTTTTGGATAATGTAGTCAAATAATAATGCATTATTAACTCCCAGAAGGTTTACCTTTGTTTTTGATTACTTTAATCGTTAGAAATCCAATGAGTTTAAACACAAAATGAATAAAAGTGGCAAAAAATAGAAACACAGCTGTAGGTCAATGTAACATTAAAGCTAAGATTAGATACAGGCATATGACCAACAAATTTCTCATTCTATTTTTATCATTGGAATAAAATATTTAATAACTTTAAAATTCAGAGAGCTAGGAAATAGAAGCAAGGCACCCGTTCTGTACAATCAGTTTGCTAAAGTAATACATTGCAGAAAAGCTAAGTTTAAACACTCACACACAAATACTTCTATAGCACTGCGATACTTTATCTGTATGGACAGAGTGAGTAAATATTAGCATACGTGGTTAGTGTTATGAAGATTAGGGAATCGTCAAACATGGATGTCTCAAGTGACCCACAGGCAGCGTGGACATTTAAAAAAATCCCTCCTTTAACTACTTGGGGGAAATAATACATTTTAAGAGAAATGCCATTACTTCAATTACCATCTCTGAAAAGTAGCAATGTGAGACTGTTGTTACAGACACAAAAATACTTTGTTGTTGTTGCTGTTACTTCTGCAGCCTGAGTCTCAGACATACAGTGTGGTCTCCGTGAAGTGGCTTTGCTGGCATAATACCACCACATGAAAATTGAGTAAATATTTTTATTGCACGCAATTTTTACCAAATATTTTTATTGAATCCAATTTTTACCAATTTTTATTGATTTACCTGGTTGCTAGCGAGTTTATTACTACATTGGCAAAACAGGATAGTGATGCTGTTATTGTGGATAAACAATGCAATCTAAGCATCTAGCTCTGTGCTTGTGTTATCATTACAAACACAATAATGAGTTGTGGGGAAAAATTGTTATTGTGTCAAGGAACTCTGAAATCTCTAATTAATGATCATTGGGATAGATGCAAAAATGGTGAGCTGGTTCAATCGAAACAATAATTGACCTGAACTGATCCCAAACAAGAACTAAACATATTTTAAGGTAAAAAAGTTGGGATTCCCCTGGCTCCCATTTTACAATCTTCTCCACTTTTGTTTTCAACTGGGACTTGAAGCATGGCTAACAAAATACTACAAGAAAGTTATTCTCATATTAACTTTTACCAGAGTACCAGAGGTCTCACAAGAAAGCTTGATCTCCTGCCAGATTTCTAGCAAGGTTAGTGAAAACTCCTTATCAAAAAGTACATTAAGGTCTTCTAATTATAATACTTAGAATGTCTTAATCTCTTTCAAATATTCCCGAAAAGGACCACAAAGACATCCACAGATATTCTACTGTCACTATACTCACAATAACACTAATGTATGCCAACGCAGTCCTTCCTGATAGAAAATTTTCTAAGGATGTTAGATAGTGGGGAAAGAGAACATAAGTTTTCTCTCAGACTTTGCTTCATATATTTCACTCAGGCCTGGAGCAGGGTGTCAATTTTCAAATGTTCTGAATGTCCTAATAACCACACAGATTTTCAGGAATACGCTGACAATAGAGGACCGTCAGCACAGTGTTTTGTGCCTGGAAATTAGTTTTAAAATAATATTCTCCACTCTAGCTTCCCTGTATCCCAATAGTGTACTAATGGTTTCTATGCTGATGGAAACACTTTAAATGAAGATCATGGTGGAGGAGGAAATCAAACAGAGACTTAAGTAACATTAACTTTTCAGGGTTTTCTTCATATGGTTGAGTGGGCAATAATCTGCATATCCCCCACTCACAATCAGCCACAAAAGGACCCTGACTGCTGCTTAACACCGAGATGTGGGATACGGTATATGATGATATAGGTGTAAGTTGTCTCCTACTACCATACAACCAGGAGCCAATCTATCTGTGGAATTTCCTCATTGCACACTGCTTTGGGAACACATCTGGACCACTGCGCAGTTTCAGTGGAAATTCATAAGCTTAAAGAGGGATACATTACAAATGCAAAATGAACTCAAGTCTCTGCTGTACCTGCACATATTTTGTACAAAGACACACAGTAACGGCAGAGTGTTACCAGAAGAATTCCAGCACTCCATTTTGTGTAATGGAACTTACTGTGCTATTGACATATTTTGTCTTATGATCAGCACAATATAGAGTGTTATCACCACGTTAAATTTACCCCACTTGAAACCAGTTTAAATTTAAACTGCATACTGAAGAACTACTATCCACCTCATCTTTATCAATAGCTATATGATTTATCTGTGGGAACCATTTCAAAAAATATACATTCAGAAATACATATACCACATGATGTCTTTTCCATATGGCATATCATAATTATTTTGCTGTGTGCGAGCACGATGAAAACAGTTTCATAATTCTCTAAGGGTCAGAGTAAATTATTTCAATTAGACATATTTCAGAGCAAACATTACCTTAGGGTTTATTAATAATAATACCTGAGATGGAACAGCTGACTTTTAAGCATAAAGAGCTGTCAGATTCTCACTGCCCCCACGATAAAACCCCTTTTGTGACTTTTAAAAAAATGACAGATTTTCTCATGCTTTACCTAAACAGAGAACTTGGCAGCAGAGACCTCATTGTAATCCTCAGCAAGGGAGCTGGTGGGTGGATTTTTTTCTCTATAAACTCTTGTTTAAACCACACCAGTCTCCTGGTATTTATTTTGTGTAATGTTGGAAATCATATACAGATCCAACAGGCCATGTAAAGCAGTTTTGTAACTTCCTGAAATCTTTTCAGGAAATATCCTTGCTCTAACAGCAGGTCCAGGTCCATGGGCTATCATCACTGTTTAAAAAAGGAAGAAAGAGGAAGAAAAGTAGTTTCCCCTCCTTCAATTTCCTAAAATTAAACTTTGAAAATATTCACTGAATGTTTAAATTAGGACAGCTAGTTACCTAATCATAGGATATGATGTATAATTAACATTATTATTAAATACAAAATCTGTTGAACTATGTACACCATTCCAGTGTGTGTTGCTTGTCATTTATGTTCTGTATTTCTCATCTCTTTGTTTTATATATTAATACTGTCATGTGACATGCCCTGATTTTAAACTACACAATCCATATGATACTTCTCTGTATAATATAACCAGTGTCATCTGATGTTCTGCATGATTCTACAAATTCATCTGCCTCCCTGCAAGGAATATTTAAATGTTTACATACAAATGATTTAAACTCACTCAAGACCATTCAGGGCCCTCATAACTGCTGGTGGTGCCCATGATTGGATCATGCAGGCAGCTGTAGATGGAACAGCTATAGAAAGTCTTTGCCTTCCTGACTCTCCCTTCCTCAGGCCTAGATCACAGAAGTGGCCTGTGAGCTAATCTTGGATAGGCAGGCAGGTAAAGCTGGGCTCAGAAAGAGCCAAGTGAAGGCCACTGGGTAAGAAATAACACAGATACAGTAATATAGTAGGTGTGGAGTGTCTGTAATCAGTTACAGCCTCTGGGCTGGAATAGCAAGAGAAGAAGAGCTGAGTTACAGCCACACAGCCTGTGGGTTGAGGAGGTGACTGTTCCATGAAGCACTACCCTCCACAGATACATCCTGATTAATCTATCTTTGTGTAGAGTGGATTAAATTGCACTGATTATGAAAAGGAGCTTTTGAAACAGTGTCCTCTAGTGACATGATTCAAAGAGCTTAACATATATGACACTAGGAAATAATTCCTCACCTTGATTTATTAGTCTTTAAATATAATATTCCATATATGCATATGAAATGATATAGCGATCTCTCTGTATTTCACCTAGTATACTATTGGCCCCACAAAAACAATAGCAAATACGCATTATAAAACCTATAACAAGAAGATTGGGACAATACCTAAAAAGTTATATTGGCTGGCCAAACATGATTCTCCTATTCTCTCACTAGGTCATGCCTGAATCCATTCAGCTCAGCTACAGAAAAAATATTTCCAAAGAGAAAAATTGATTGGTAAAAGACATGCTAGTATATTAAAATGTTTCCTTTTTGTTCAGTTCTTATCAGTTTTGCCTGGCTCAAGTTCAGACAGTGCTATAACTTTGCTGAGCCCCTTCTATGGGCCTCTTGCCCATGTCTTTGTGTAAAAACATTTGGATTTAGCTTAGTAATTGCTACTTTCAAAGACTGAACCTGCATCTCTATATTCTACAGAATAATGAAGTAGGTAGTATTCTTCTGAGCTTCTCAGTCACTGACTTCTTCACATGAAGCCTAACCTGGAAGTGGTCTCAGGAGATTATTGAGAACAGAGTATACATGCAAGTTGCAGACTGACATTAACATTCATATAGAAAAAGTTTCTGTCTCTCTCTCAAATTGCTTGTCCTGTTCCACTCTATGGAGTCATATAAGGAGTGAAGGGATGAGGAGCCTAAGTCGCAGATCCCCTTTATACTCTAAACAAACAAACCTTTTATCAAACTTTCACTTCGAGATCATTATTTCATTTTAATAAAGACATTCTCAAATATGGAAAAATCTCTCTCTTTCTCCATGTCATCCAAATAAGAGGAGGGGCTGATATGATCAGACCTCTGGCCTTTGCTTTCTTGTCTCTTTAATCCCATTATTCATTCTCTCTGCATATCCAAAGCAACTTTGTTACAGCTCATATGCCTTATGCTGCTCAGAATCCCACTCTTTACTGAGTGAGATTTTTTTATATTGCTGTATTCCGACCTCCTACAGAGACAAAGACTAGTCAAAATACATTTCCAAGCCCAAGTGATCCTCAAACTCTCATATTGTCAAATTTTCAGAAAGCAGTTTAAGAACAAACTGAAATTCAAGGAAAATTCTGTACTGTATACTCTCATATTTACACCAATTCAGAAAAGCTTTACATGTGCCAATTTATTTGTGATCTTATCAGGTTACAGCCTAGCTGCAGCAAATATTGTGTATATACTTTATGATTATTTATTGTTGGTTCATATTCATACATTGAACAATGCTGCAGCAAGGTCTAGTGATTAGGTCAGTAGACCAGGAATCAAAAGATCTAAACTTTACTTGCAGCTCTGTTGTGACCCCTGGTCAAATCACTTATCTTCTCTATACCTTTCTTTCCCTCCTGTATTTTTACCGCTTTTTCACTTTAGATTGAAAATGTGGTGTAGTGGCCATCTTTTTCAGTGTGTTTGTACATTGGCCCTCCTGTGCTAGGCATTTTAGTTGGGGCCTGAAAAGTATACTGAAAAGCAAATAACAATGCAGCCATAGATACCTCTGTTCTCAACTCTATTTAACAAAGGCTCCCATTAAAACCTAAATACCTGTCTATTTTCTATGTATATTTCTCATGTGCTTACCTGGAAATACACTTTAAAACACAGATATACTGTTTAAAATATACTAGATAAAAATTAATGGACACAGAGACCCGCTTTGTTTTATGCAATGATATTAATCATACTAAGGAATTTGATTCTTTTTTTCAGTGTTACCATATTACACTATGCTGCGCACTGTTCCGTTTGCTAAATTGGAATTTCTTTTCTTTCTCTCTAAGCCTGGCTCTTTTATTATCCTGGTCTACCACTTGTGAATCTGGCTCAAGACCCTTCCATAAATTTCATTTGCCTTTTTTAACAGAGAAAATTTTTGCTTGACGAAGGTGATTATCAGGTATTAAAGGCTAATCTTATAATAAATTTGTGAATTGGTAAGCCTATTTCTTAACTAGTCAAAAGCAAATCCCTCTTGCCATACCTTGTTATGTTAGTATTGCATGCTATCATATCACTTGAATTTAATCATGTGTCAGGAGAAAATTTCTTAGGCAAAGATGTTTTCTCATTGAGAGGAACAAGAGCTGGTAGACGACTCAACATAATGTGATTTCGGATTATTTTATTTAATTCCAATAGGCTTTTATTTTGTGTGTTATCCTGTGAAATAAAGTTGTAAAGTTTATAATCTTCAGTTTGTTCATAAAATATATTTTAGTGTAGTTAATTAACTAAAGGGGGCTTAATTCATTCTAGAAGTCCAATTCTGTCCTGAGATCTGATCAGCTTGTCCATCAAAGATAGAGATACTCAGTTCCATTGGATATATGGGGATTTATTTTGACCCATTTTAAAGAAAAGGACCACTTGAGAGGTTTAGATCCACTTCTAACATCACTGTAGTTTGGCTGCAGAGCTTGTTTAAGGCCCATCTGTACCCAAAAGTAGGAATAAATTATTTATGTAAGGGGCAGCAGCAGCGTTTGCATTAAATATTGATCTGCTGGTCTTCTGCCATTCTGCAAAAAGTGTGCATCTCCAGATCCACCTGTCTGCTATGATTGTGATGGCAGATCCCCAAGGAGGGTTTGGTTTAACTCTACACAAAGTCTATCAAACAAAATAGGTGCATCTCAAGCAAATTTCTTGAGTGTAATTTATGCTAGAATAACAAGTGTTCCTGAGCCTCTGTAGATATGTATTCAATAGGGAGCTGTCTATCTACATTTGATTTTACATTTCCTTCAGCTAGCTCAGAGATCCATAAGCAAAATCCAGCCTTTGGGGACATCCATGAGAACTTTCAGTTCATAAACAATACATGGATTACGTTCATCCATACATTCAGGTTTTCATAGGTGGCAGATATAACATGGGTACCTGTTTACTTAATAGGTATCTGGGTATAACTTGATGCAAATTGATTAATATACATGGTAAGTGCTCTTCATTTCGTTACTCTGTTTCAGAGCAGCAGGCTGGATTGCATGAAAGGGAGAATATTCAACGAGGCTCCCCTGAAAAGTGGCCAGCTGCTTTCTTGAACTTTGTACTCTCTGGGTGAGGGGAAGACGGGGTGTGTTGGGACCATAACACAACCTGCCTTGCACCCCTGCACTGCCCAATAGAGCTGGCCTAACATGAGATGGAATGTATGCTGCATCCTTTCAAAGGATTAATTCAAACATGCACTCCAAAGAGATTAATAAAAAACTCCTCCCAACCCTACTGAAGAACTGTCTCTCCCTCATACTCCTACATCAGAGATCCTGGTTTATAGACATAAGCTGGCCTATAACATGTAGGGGAACAAAACAGAATGGGACATTTCTGGAATGAACTGAATACATATTGAGCCAAATTCTCCTTCCAAACCCTTTTATGTTAATTGGGTTGTACAGTGTAGCTGAGTGCAGAATTTAGCCCAGTAAGTAATCCAGAATTTATGTAAGTGCTGCTCCCTGACTGTGATGTGCAGAACATAAAAAGTATTAAGGGACTGGAAGGCAAGTGGGAGAAAAGCTCATTTAAGAAGCATGGTAACTGCTCCCTGTAAGTGCTCATGTGGATACTCACTAGCTGAAAAGGAATATGTTGGCAGGCCACGGCCAATGGCCAGCATATGCTAAACCCTTTGAAAGGATCTCAGAACTGGAACACTCATGTATTCCCCTGGAAAAGCCAGGACAAATTCTCTTGGACCCACCCATAACTGTTCCAAGGGACTCTAACAGAAGCAGGATGACTTCAAGCCCATGCCAGGGCTGTCATATAAGCACTCGAATCATTCTACCTCCACATCATTCCAGGGCTGACAAGAGGAATACTTTCTGTGGTAATTATGTTAGAACCATTGGTTTAGGACAAAGTCATTGCCCTAAATTGTACCTGGAAGCAAATTTGAAGCAAGTGCAGTTATACTTAGCTTAGCAGTAAAGCATAATTTAATATGTAGTCATCAGTAGCCCATGCTAAGACCCAAATCCTCCTGGGCTGTTCTCTGAGTAACATTCTTGTGGGTTAGGGGGAAGAAACAATGCTCCCCTCAGGCACTGGAGCAGCTGCAGTACTGCAATAAATTGTGAGCATCTCCTACCATGAAGAGATTTATGTATCTACTGGTCCTCTGGACTTGCCCATGTGCTGTCTCCACCAGCTCTATCTTGCTGGTAGAGAGTCTCTCCAAGGGAGGTGCACTCCATGGGGTAAAATCTCATCTACATAATGCATGAGTTTCTCTGCTAGTATAAACCCAGGCCTCTGGGACACTGATCAAGATTTCTCTCAAAGGCATGTCAGTCAATGGCACCGGTATGCTTTCCTTCCCAACCCACTTGTCTGTCTCATCCACCTGTCAGTGAATTTTTTAGAGGTATGTGTGTACATATGTGTGTATGTGTGGTACTTAGCACCGTGGAGACAGAAAGAAAGAAAGAAAGAAAGAAAGAAAGAAAGAAAGAAAGAAAGAAAGAAAGAAAGAAAGAAAGAAAGAAAGAAAGAAAGAAAGAAAGAAAGAAAGAAAGAAAGAAAGAAAGAAAGAAAGAAAGAAAGAAAGAAAGAAAGAAAGAAAGAAAGAAAGAAAGAAAGAAAGTCCCGTGTGAAACAATAATAGTCTGGAGGCGCACAAAGGCATGGACATTAAGAACAATGCTTTCATGTGAAAGGAAAGACGACATTCTCAGAAGGCACAAGTAAAAAAATGTTCTTGGCCACAGCTGCTCCAGAAGTAAATACCTAATGTGACCCACAAATTGTAAAGTGAGTTACAAATGACAGGCACACTTTCCCAATCACAGTGGTGGGTGTAATCTTCACAAACTTCCTTATTGCTTCTTCCATCCTACCAACATTCTTCTGTCTGGGTTGTGTTTAAGACAGCTAGCTTCCATCCAAGCCCCAAATGTCCAGAACTGGATAGGTCCCTCCACACAAGATACAAAACATACAGAGAATTACACTGTTCTATGATGGTGAGGGGAATGTAGAAGATATTCAGTAAACACTTCAAAATTCAGAAACTTAGTCCCAAGTGAAAAAAGCTGAGATATCAAATGGGGGTAGAAATTTTGCAAGAACAGACTCTCTTCCAAAATGTTAAGTAATTCCTACTTCCAGTCAGGTTAGGAATTACCCCAAGCTCAGCCTTTTCTGTAGCATTTTGGGATTTCCGTATCTGATTTCTTCCACCCCAAGGGAATACACAGAACAGAATAAATTCCAATAATGAATACAAGAGAGCTACATGTGCCCACATCCACAGAGTCCTTAATTAATTATTATTATTTTTACTCACTAAAAGGTTCATCCAGTTTTTAGGGCAGGAGTTTTAGCTTGGTTTCTGTTTTACCACATCTAGTTCATCCATTTCTAGTTACTGTGTTGATCTACAGAAAGCCTGAGAGTGAAATGACTAACACACAAATTCTGGATTTAACAGTGAGAATGGAGAAGATGGTAAGTGCAAAAATACAGCCAGGGTTAAGCACTGATCATATTTGCCTGAAGCACAGACATGGAAACTCTAGCCATTTCCAGATCATAGACAGAGCACATACAAATCTACCAAAACATTAAGAGTAGTATGCCATATAAATAATTGTCTTCAGACTGCAGACATATGACATTTTTCTTTTATGAACATTTTTTCTTCAAAAAGATAGAATTTCACTCAATATTAGTCACTTTAGCCAAGTCCTTTCTCCCAGGTGAATGCAAACCCCCTTCCAATCCTCTGAATTCCTAACACAAACAGGTCTCTCACCATCTCATCCAGACAGACTGCCCCCACTGTGGTAACTGGTAGGAGGTGATATTTAAAGTAGTGCCAATCTAACACAACAGGGGATAGGCATAGCAGAAGCAACAGAAGGAGGATTTTGCAATAGCTTGCTAGGTCACATTAAACTCCTTCTCTGGCCGCATCTACTGTCCAGCCCATATGTCTGACAATCTTGCTTTAAGGCCTCATTATTTATTTGGGGAAATTTACTAAAAGTACGATTTAACCCTAAATTTTTGAAAATATTTGTTAATTGATATAGTATACTTATGGCTTCCTCAAGTAGTAAGCAGTGTGCTCATGTCTCAGATGATTGCAAATGTGCTGATAAGTACTACAGGATGACATAGTGTTTAAAGGATCATGATATATAAATTAGAAAATTGTTTTAGTGTCAATACACTGAGTTTACAAGCATTATATTTGTTAGGTAAGAAACTTACACATTGATTAAGTATCACTAAAAGCCTCACTCACACATACAAGACTGTTTATTTCTAAAAGAAGGCTTTTATTATATTATTCAAAAATATTTTCACTGACTATTTTTAATAAAATACATTAATGTATTTATTTCTTCAGTTGATTAAAAGCAGTTAGACTTTAGATATTAAAAGTGAGTTGTTTTCTTTACCTAATATTTCTTTTGGTTCTTTCCTAAAATCTACATGCATTCTAAGGATTTTTATTTTTAGTAATACATGTCAAGGCAACAATTTTTGTAAATGGCTACTTTCTATTAATTCTTTTGTTATTAAATGTAGGAACATTAATTACCATTAATCGGCTTGGCATTAATATAAATTTCCTACAATAAGTTATTCACATATATTCACAGAACCTACAATCTAATCAAGCAATTTACTCCTACCTTCTTGGCAGGGAAAGAGAGATTGTTAATGTTATTTCTATTTCTTCATACTTAGGTGGTGCTAAGAAACTATGGTGATGGGACCTACATAAGAACACAGAGACAACACATATTCCCACAGCTGATGTATACTAATCAGTTGGTACAGATATAGATACACCATATTTAAGTTGCTACAATTACCAGCCAAAAAATAATAAATCCTTTTCTTAAAAGAAAAGAAAAAGAAGCAAGATAAACCAACATAGAAAGCTTTCTATTGCATTTCTGATGCTACCAAAATTACTACAGTAATCAATGAGTTTTAGCTTAGATGAGCAAATTTAACTCCGTACCAAAAAATTCAGTTAATAATATAGAAATAAATATGTGTTGTACAACAAACAAAAATATGTATTTTTGTTATGAAGTTGGCAAGCCAGGAAGAACATGTCATTAACTTTTGGCATCTTAAACATGATAAAACTGAACTGCCTTATTCTTTTTGAATGTGTATCAGTCAGATTTAGTATGTTTTACATTAGCAGGTACATTTTAAACCCACCACTGATAACTTTGAAAAACAGCATTGTCACTGCATCTACAATGACCAAATCTAAATAAATATAATGGATGAATATACTGTATTTCTTAGTACAAAGACATTGCAATCTCCAATTTAAGCATAGAAGTGATTGTATCACTGATTAAGTATGTATGCTGCCTGCCAAATCTCTGCCCATCAGCAGAGGACTTAAATCTCACTTTCACTTTTAGGCTTGTAATTATTCTCAGAATGAAGTTTCCATAATTAACAGTTAAAACATTTATTTAAAATATTGATTTATAGCCGGAGTCTTTACATTAATACTTGTCTCTCTCTTTGGACTATTAGCACTAATCAACGTGTGTGCACATGTAAGTGAAAAACTATGCAATGCTACCACTGAATGGTAGATGGCCTGCACGATTCCTTTCTAATTAAAGCCATCCAAAGTTCTGCTGTAAAAGACATTTAACTTGACCAATGCTTCCGCCAGCTTCCAGCATCACCTTAAATCCCTTTTCCTCACCTCAGATTTAAGGCAGTATGTGATACAAAGGGTATGGCTGCACTGTGTGGGGTTTTTTCAAAGAATGTATACAAATTGTGCTCGTATTTGCATATCTTCTTCCAATTCTTTTTCCGGAAGAGGATTTTCCAATATTTGGTCCATCTACATGGGGACAAATGTTGGAAAAAATCCCTCTTTCAGAAGTCCCCTTATTCTTCATAAAATGAGGTGTACAGGGGGCTTCTGAAAGAGGGTTTTTCCCCGAGATTTGGCCCTGTGTGGAAGAGCCAAATATCAGAAAATCCTCTTCCGGAAAAAAAATCAGAAGACGATATGCAAATGTGAGAGCAATTTGCATACCTTCTTCAGAAAAAAACCCACAGTGTAGCAGTACCCAAACAGTGTATCAGTTAGTTCTCCTCTCTCTCTTTCTCTCTCTCCTCAAGTCTCCTTATACTGTCCTGCTCCATGAGATCCATCCATGTCATATGCTTCTCCCATCCATGTCATATGCTTCTCCACACCTTTTTTTATAAGGGTATCTATGAGTTGAGTCTCCTTCCTAACTAGCCTTCCATGTCTTCTTCCTTCAAGTCATTCCCAAACACACTTCTTGTGTGAGGCCTATAAACCCTGATTCCTCATTATAAGAAATGGTAATGAAATAAGACAATGATTTCTCCCCAGAAAAGCATTAAACTAACAAGGCACATCCTCATCACAAGCTCAGTCAATTGCTTTTATTGTATCCCATCCAAAGGCTGATGTGTATAGGTTGTCAGGTAAGATTGCAAACTGTTCAAGGCAGGAAGATCAGAGCTGTTCATGCAGCAAATCTACTATAAGGAGTATGTGCAAGTCTTAGAATTTGTATCCTTGTTTTCTGTATGTGCATTTATGCTTGAATTTACACTGCTCACATTTTTAACTGTTTGGCAAAATTAGGTATAGGGCTGGAAAAATGCAAGCTCTGGTCATCTAGCATGTAGCTCTTGTGTGTCGGCGGGGGAGGGAAATGGAGCTATGGCCCCAGAAAGAGCAGGCCCCCAGGTGGAAGGCAGACCCTTAGCACTGCCCACACTGTGTTGCCTCCCTCCTCCTCTCCCGCACCAACGCGAGCCCTCAAAGCTCTCTGAAGCAATGCACTGGCAGCATTTCAAAGAGGCTCGGGTCTTTGACTGCTGCTGCAGTAGTGGTGGTGGCAACCAGGGTCTCTGAGCCCTTTGAATCTCTGGGCCCCAAGGCAATTGCCCCCTTGACACCCTCCTGTCATCAGGCCTTTTTAAATACATTGGGTTAGATCCTCAACTGGCTTAAACTATCACAGCATCTTTGCCCTCAATGAGGCTAGGCTGGTCTACACTAGCTGAGCTAACAACCCCGGAGGATGCCTGGATTTATGTTTCATGTTTCACAGGTCCTATTTGGAACATACAGAAATTCAGTGGTGAAAGAACCTAACTGGAATGACTATCAGGAAAAGATAGGAAGACAAAAATTAACCTAAGGCACAGTATGGATGTGCTTTCTTATCCTCTACAGAGAAGAATCCTACCTAGAAATCCCAGCAGAAAATTGTAGTGTCGAAAGCCTCTTCTTTTCCATTTCTATCCATCCACTAGCATAGTTTGAAGTAGTCTTGGAAAAGTGCAAGATAACTCCTGTATATCATATATTTTCTCAAGAAAGCTCAATGTTTCAAATGAGCATTCCTGTGTCAGCAAGTCTATTTAGTGCTAACACAGAGAGACATTATTTAGTTACAGGTGAGCAATGAATTACTTTTCCTACCCTCTACCCACTATTGCTCTCCTCCCTAGCTGTCATGCAATTATTGACATTGATGGAACCGGGTTAACTGAGATTAAGGGAACGCCACTAATTCCTGCCCTTAGTGTCAGTGTTTGGATATTTACCCTATGCAGACAAAGTTTTCAGATATTTAAATACCAGAAGACTGCTCATAGAAAATAGAATATTTGTTGCTGTCTTGTTGACGCCATTTCTGACTTTCTGATCTCTATCCAAAATGGCTTTGCAGAGAAGTGAATTCTGCATGTTGATTTATTTCTAGTGCACAAAACATTGTGCTGATAGAAGATGTAAAAGGAACCCATAAGGGTATATCCCTTTGACATGTAAGATATACACAGATATTGTTCTTCAAAAAAAAAAAAAAAGGTAGAAAACGTACTAATTCCAATCAGTATTAGTCAATCAATTTGCTAATATCACAAAAAACCCTTGCAGTGTGTACAAATTTCCAGTTTCATATTATTGAAATGAAACTTGTTTCAGTAGTCGTCTGGCCAAAATCAAATGTTTTCAGCTTCTACCATACAAAAATCATCATATCATACCAATGTAATAGATGCCCTGTCAAAAGTCATAAAACATACATACCATAACTTTGTATCTTCAGGAAGAACTTAAAATCCCCATAACAGCTCCTGGTTTTAATCTTTTTGCTTAATAGCTGACCTACATAAGCATCCAAATCCTCGATATGTTTTAATAACATACATTTTAGGTACAATTTAAATTATCATAATACAGTCACAAAAGGATCATTACAGAAGATTGGAGATGGGTGGGGGTTTAGTTGCTGTAGTATTAAGAAAAAAAAATATTAAGAAATGAACAACCTGGTTGTGATTTCAATCCATTAGTAGCATTGTGATTGCCAGTTCTTTACCGCAGCATTTGACAAGGCTCTGAGCCAGAGATTAAGGCATGTCTCCCGAGGAAGGAAAAGAAGAGGAGCTTCCATACTTCATTAAGGATATTTTTAATTTTCCAGCTGCCACCTCACTTTTTAGGTCATGGAAAAGGTTGACGCTGTGCACTTGAACTGTGCAACACTAAATTGGATAATACCCTTCTAAAAAAAAGCAAATCAGAGAAAGAAAGATAAGAAGAGGGAAATACATTATTACAAACCATCTAAAATACATGCCTCAAAATATATCTTATTTTCTAGTCCTCCTTCCCCCCAAAAGATCTTACAAAGGCAGGACAAGTGCCCAAAACAATATTGAACAGTTAGCCACTAACTGCATATTCATAGTGTATTTTTCCATAGTTTACATATACATTCTGAGCTTTATTTCAGAGTGATTGTTTTAGAAATGTTAATTCTTCTATAGATTCAAACCCTGATCATTAGTTGATCCATTGCCAAAGACTGAGCTGGCATTCCAACGTCTGTATATATTTATTTGAATAAGTGACTGTTGGTTACTTCTGTTGTTTTTGTTTAACCTAAATATTAATGAACAGCTTATATAGTATGCTAGTCTCTCTCCATACAAGGGACACAGAGCAATAATCAAAAAGGACCAAAGTCCTGAAGTCCTTTTCTTATGTTTGTCTACACTGGTAGATGTAAAGTGCTGATGGTTACAGTGCTGCTCACAGAGCACTGCTGGGAAACCTCTCTTATGTGTCCATACTGTCAGCTGCCAGCATAGTAGCATGACCTCACTTGCAGCATTTGCAGTGGCATTCAGTGCGATACACTCTGGGCAGCTATCCCACAGAGCACCAAGGTTCCCACTAAGCTGCATGGCAGCACAGACCCACAGCTGCTTAATCAGCCCCACCCAGCCAGGGGCTTATAGCTCTGCTCATGGAGCTGACTGACTAGGTAGGGCTGATGAAGCAGCGGCAGGGCTGCGTTGCTGCACAGCTTAGAGGGAACCTGGTAGAACACCTCTTTGTTTAAGATGGGGCATCCAGGGTCTTGTCCCCACGTCACATCCCAGCAATGACTGTGCATCCATCTGCATTTGGTGTCATCTTTGAATGGTCTTTGTATTTTCTGCTTCCTCAATTTGCAGAAATTGATGCCCAACTCTTGAAGAAAATAATAATATAATATATATGGAGATATACCTCTCTCATAGAACTGGAAGGAACCTTGAGAGGTCATCGAGTCCAGTCCCCTGCACTCACAGCAGGACCAAGGACCATCCCTGACAGATTTTGCCCAGGCTCCTTAATGGCCCCCTCATGGATTGAGCTCACCCCCCTGGGTTTAGCAGGCCAATGCTAAAACCACTAAGCTAGCCCTCCCCAAATGCTGATATGCTCTTACTAACACATCATGAATGGCAGTGGAATTATTCCATATGCTGCAATGTGACAATGAAGAGTCAGACACACATAGTAGCTACCACATGATACGTCTTGTAGCATTCCTTGTGGTGCTGACCACAGTGGAATGCTGCTTTTTAGCTCAGGAAACAACCACTGAGCAATGGGCTCATGTTGTCATACAAGCCTGGGATGATGAGCAGTGGCTGCAGAACTTTCAGATGAGGAAAGTCACTTTCATGGGACAGTGTATTGGGCTTACCCCTACCCCCGCAGTGCAAGGACACAAGAATGACAGCTGTCCTGCTGATGGAGAAGTGTATACCCACCGCACTGTGTGAAACTGATTGGTCATCAATCAACCTGGAGAGAAAAAGTTGACTTTCGGACTTGTGCTGATGGAAATGTGCAGGGCCATTCATTGCATCCTGCTCCAAAAGGCCATGATGCTAGGCAATGTGCATGAAATTATGGATGGCTTTACACACATGGGTTCCCAAACTGCAGTGGAGCAATAAATATCATGCATAATCCAATTCTGACACCAGAATATAGCCATGTGCTGTACCCTCCATAATATTTGTGAAGAGAAGAGTAAAAGCTTCACTAAAGACTGGACTGTGGAGGCTCAGTGTTTGAAGGGTGTTTGAACAGCCATGACTCTTAGAGGGACACAATGCAGGACCATAAGAATCAGGGATGATTTGAGGCAGCTATTGGATGCTGAGAGCTAGTAATATTTGTTGCTGTGCAGCAGTGTACAGTGGCTGCAATGTTAGTAGGTAACTGTGACTGGTGACTAGAAAATGAGTCTGCTGGTTTGCTGGGCTATGCTTGCTTACTTTGATGCAATGGAATAAAGATTGCTTTCAAATCCAAAAAAATTCATATATTTAAAAACAACAAACACAGGACACACATGCGGCATGACTCATCTGCATTTTGTGGTAGAGGAGAAGAGAGAAGGTGAGACCCTGGTATGTTTACAGATTTGTGTATGTTCAGGTGTGTTACGCAGCCCTACCGCCTGATGTGCCATGAAATGGGTGCCGCAGTTCAGCAGGGCTAAACTGCATGGCAGTGAAGGGGCAGGTGTGGAATGCAGCGGGGGCCAACTGGGGAGAGGATAGTGGCCAACATGTTTTCACTGCGAGGGGGGGACACACAAGGAAAGCAGTTTTGGGACATCAGTTGCAGAGGGAGGTGGTTGTGGAGCTGCTCTAACTACCATGCCAGCAGCTCCTGGAGCATGTCAGCTTGACACTGTATAATGGTCAGGAGCTTTGTTATGGTGCTGACTATTCTATTCTCTTCCCTCATTATCCCTCACTCCTTCAGTTCTTTCCTTTCAGTGGCAGCCTGGAGCATAACAGCATGCAATAGGTCCTCTTTAGTTCTCTGAGACCTCTTCCTTATTCTGTGCTACCATTCAGCTGGTGGTGATAGCAAGGAAGGCTGGGATCACAAAGTTTTTATAACTTGGTTCTGATGGGGCTTAGACATGACATTAGCAGTAAATTGCTGCAGTGAGTAGGTAACTTGGTTTATGAAAACATTGAGTCTGTTTTTCTCTTCAACAATCAGCCTTTTTTTCTATAGAAACTTTCGACAACAAATTAAATGTGTGGAGCCAAAATGAAACATTTTACAGAGGCACCATTGTTAACACCAGACAGAGTACTGACACGACTCAGTTTAAATGCAAGCACTGTTCACATTCCCATCACTAACTGGCAATTCCAGGGCACGCATACAAGACACAAGACCCCCAAAATAGTAAGTTAATCACTGAGGGTATGTCTACACTACAAAGTTAGTTCGAACTACGGCCGGGACAGACCGACCCCTCCAGTGCGGGGCGCTTTCGCCTCCTCCCGCCCCCCCTCTATCCCTGGGGTGGCCCATCCCCTCCTCGCAGCCTCCCGCCGGCGCAGTGGCCGACGAGTGCCATACCTCCATGAGCACCGCTCCGACAGTGGATCTCCCTACACCGAACTTGTTCCCAATGGATCAGTAGCTGTCCGGCGTGGAGAGCTTCCAGAGGGCGATGGCCCACTTCTGGAGGGGGATGGCGGGCCTCATGCAAGTGTCCCTTCTGCGCAGAGCAGGGGCAAGCCACTCGCAGAGCTCCAGGAAGGTGTCCCTCCTCATCCTGAAGTTCTGGGTCCACTGTCGGTCTTCCCAGCGCTCCAGGACGATGCAATCCCACCAGTTCCTGCTGGTGTCCAGACACCAGATGCAGTGGGGCACGCCGGTGCCAGGGCTCTGCCGTGGCTCCTCCACGGCCCCCAGGGTGCCAGGAGGTGCCAGGCAGCCTCGAGCCATTGCTGGCAGGCTTGCAGCAGCAAGTCCAGAAAGTGAACCAGAAGGTGCAGAGTGAGCTCTCGCTGCATGTTGCCACCTGCGGCGGCGTCCCCGAAGGGAAGCACTGACACACATGGGCACAGAGACCAACGCTTTGCTATCCCTTGGCGAGGTTGGCAAGCAAGCAGGAAAAGCTGAGAACCGGCTGTCCAGGGGGGTCCCTTTAAGCATGAGCCTCAGATAGCCTCAGACAGCAGCCACACAACGCAACTACTGACCTGATACCCTGCTGGAACCAGTTTCAGTTGCCCTTAAATGCGCCCCTGCGTCCAATCAGTGTGGACGCGCTAGTTCGAATTAGAAAAATGCTAATTCGAACTAGTTTTTAGTTCTAGATGCCTTAGTTCGAATTAGCTTAGTTCGAATTAACTAATTCGAACTAAGTTAGTTCGTATTATCTCTGTAGTGTAGACATACCCTTACATCTTGATATCTTCCCATAAGTATCAGAATTCCTAAGGCTGGAGTGAAGCTGGTACTAAATATCCTCCTCTTCCCAAACACTGGTGAGGTCCAGCACCTTGGAATTCCTCCAAGTAGGGATCAGTTGGTCTGTGGAGCAGGAATGGTCATTTGGAAAGATGCACTGAGAGAACTCATGCATCACAGTGCAAACAGGAAGAGGGCTTTCAAGATTCTCAAAGGAATATGAAGGGTGTGCCTGAGGGTTGGCAAAATAATTCAAATCAATGACAAAGAACAGGCAAAGAACAGTTTTTGATCTGAGGAAGTGGGTCTGGCCCACGAAAGCTCATCATCTAATAAACCATCTTGTTAGTCTTTAAAGTGCTACATTGTCCTGCATTTTGCTTCAGGCAAAGAACAGGTATTGTGATGCAGTACACCAGTGCATCCATAATGGCACTACAGTGATGTAGCCATTGTGCAGAAAGCTCCACTCCTCTCATTGAGGTGGTTTCCCTAGAGTGCAGCAACTGTCCGGTTATTGCTCACTAAGCCCTGGTCTACACTAGGACCTGATTTCAAAATAACCTCCCCAAGTTTGAATTTATAAGCAATGCACCCACACTACCAAGCCTGTTATTTTGAAAGAATTTAAACTCTGTACTCCAGCTTTTTGTCAGGAGTAATACTAATTCCAAAACAGTAATTTCAAAATAACTGTAGTATGGACATTCCAGTGCCACTAATTTGAACTAATTACTCCCCTGTGCTTCCTGGGGCTCTAAGTGCAAGGAAACGCATCCACATTAATGGAGCCTACTTCAGACTAATTTCGAGGCTTCCCCATAGTGTGGTCACACTAGTTAAAAATTGTTAAATAGGAAGTTTTTAAGTCAAATTTAGGAATTTTGAAATAGTTTCCTTGTGTAGACATGACCTAAGTAGCTTTCCAGTGTGCATTCCTCAGGAATTACAGTGCTTGGATCTGATTTACTGTAAATTGCCAATGTCTTAGTTATTGCATTTTCAAATGATATTGTTCTTTAAAAAAAAAAAGACTTCAGGCTTTGACTCAAATCAAGAAATGATTTGCATTATCAACAACATTAACTCTAATGTAGGATTGTAAGAGCCTGTTCCTCTTCACATTCAAGTCAGTGGGATAATGCCCACTGATAGCATTCTTTCAGAAAAGAACTGAATTTACTGGCGCCAAAAGAGAGAAATTCATGTAAGAATGAGTGTGACATTATACAAAACACAAGCCAATCTGTTTCTAAAATTACAGCCATATTTGTCAATGCATCTATATCCACTGCCAGGTATCTTTAGAAGAACCTTGACCTTCTCAGTCAAGGCAACTAGATACAGCATTCTTAACCACCATTCAACCAGAGGCAACAGTATCTACTGAGAACAATTCTCATGCAGTTCAACTAGGAACTGTAGAGGAATGAATAATGAAATGAATAATGTTAACTGGCCTCTTCAAAAACGATGTGAATATTAATGTTAACAGGGAAGGGACAGGGCAATGATGTCAGGAACTGCAGATAGAGTAATTTGTTTGTCACTGTTGTAAATGGCATGAATAAAAAAATTCAAAAGAAACCAAAACTCAAGTGCAGATTATGGTCAACACCTTTCATCTTCCACACTAGTTTTTCATGAAATGACCAGCAACATAGACCTACGGCTAATAAACAGAGACCTCAGAGTTATAGGCATAAAGGGAAACACGAAGACATTCTATAAATATATTAGAAGCAAGAGGAAGACCAAGAATAGTTTAGGTCCATTGATCAGTGAGGAGGGGGAAACAGTAACAAGAAACTTGGAAATGGCAGAGATGCTTAATGACTTCTTTGTTTCGGTCTTCACCGAGAAGTCTGATGAAGGAATGCCTGATGTAGTGAACGCTAGTGGGAAGGGGGCAGGTTTAAAAGATAAAATAAAAAAGAGCAATTTAAAAATCACTTAGAAAAGTTAGATGTCTGCAAGTCACCAGGGCCTGATGAAATGCATCCTAGAATACTTAAGGAGCTGATAGAGGAGGCATCTGAGCCTTTGTTATCATCTTTGGAAAATCATGGAAGACAGGAGAGATTCCAGAAGATTGGAAAAGGGGAAATATAGTGCCCATCTATAAAAAGGGAAATAAAAACATCCCAGGAAACTACAAACCAGTCAGGTTAACTTCTGTGCCAGGAAAGATAATGGAGCAAGTAATTAAGGAAATCATCTGCAAACACTTGGAAGGTGATAGAGAACATCCAGCATGCATTTGTAAAGAACAAATCATGTCAAACCAATCTGATAGCTTTCTGTGATAGGAAAATGAGTCTTGTGGATAAGGGAGAAGCGGTGGACGTGGTATACCTAGACTTTAGCAAGGTATTTGATATGGTCCCGCATTATATTCTTATCAATAAATTAGGCAAATACAACTTAAATGGGGCTACTATAAGGTGGGTGCATAACTGGCTAGATAACCATACTCAGAGAGTAGATATTAATGGTTCACAATCCTGCTGGAAAGGAGTAACAAGTGGGGTTCTGCAGGGGTCTGGTTTGGGACTGATTTTATTCAATAGCTTAATCAACAATTTAGCTATCAGCATACAGAGTACACTTATTGGCTGTGTCTACACTGGCATCCCTTTCCGGAAAAGGGATGCTAATGAGACACTTCAGAATTGCAAATTCGCGGGGGATTTAAATATCCCCCGTGGTATTTGCATTTATATGGCTGCCGCTTTTTTCCGGCTCGGGGTTTTTGTCGGAGAAAAGTGCCAGTGTAGATGTGATTCTCCAGAAAATAAGCCCTTTTCTGGAAGATACCTTATTCCTCCTTGAAAGTAGGAATAAGGGATCTTCCGGGAAAGGGCTTATTTTCTGGAGAATCGCGTCTACACTGGCGCTTTTCTCCGGCAAAAACCCCGAGCTGGAAAAAAGCAGCAGCCAAGTAAATGCAAATGCCGTGGGGGATATTTACATCCCCCGCAGATTTGCAATTCTGAAGTGTCTCATTAGCACCCCTTTTCCGGAAAGGGATGCCAGTGTAGACACAGCCATAAAGTTTGCGGATGATACCAAGCTTGGAAGGGTTGCAACTGCTTTGGAGGATAGGATCATAATTCAAAATGATCTGGACAAATTGGAGAAATGTTCTGAGGTAAACAGGATGAAGTTTAATAAGGAGACATGCAAAGTGCTCCACTTAGGAAGGAATAAACAGTTTCACACAAGCAGAATGAGAAGCGATTGTCTAGGAAGAAGTACGGCAGAAAGGGATCTAGGGTGTATAGTGGACCACAAGCTAAATATGAGTCAACAGTGTGACGCTGTTGCAAAAAAAGCCAACATGATTATAGGATGCATTAACAGGTGTGTTGTGAGCAAGACATGAGAAATCATTCTTCCGCTCTACTCTGCACTGATTAGGCCTCATTTGGAGTATTGTGTCCAGTTCTGGGTGCCACATTTCAAGAAAGATGTGGAGAAATTGGAGAAGATCCAGAGAAAAGCAACAAGAATGATTTAAAGGTCTAGAGAACATGACCTATGAAGGAATACTGAAAGAATGGGGCTTGTTTAGTTTGGAAAAGAGAAGATTCAGAGGGGACATGATAGCCGTTTTCAGGTATCTAAAAGGGTGTCACAAGGAGGAGGGAGAAAACTTGTTCTTCCTGGCCTCTGAAGATAGAACAAGAAGCAATGGGCTTAAACTGCAGCAAGGGAGGTTTAGGTTGGACATTAGGAAAAAGTTCTTAATTGTCAGGGTGGTTAAACACTGAAATAAATTGCCTAGGGTGGTTGTGGAATCTCCATCTGTGGAGATATTTAAGAGTAGGTTAGATAAATGTCTATCAGGGATGGTCTAGATAGTACTGGGTCCTGAAATGAGTGTAGGGGACTGGACTCGATGACCTCTCAAGGTTCCTTCCAGTCCTAGTATTCTATATTCTATATGGGATTCACAAAGTCACTCTCATCGTTTTACACAGTACACAGGATCTGTTAGTTATGTGGCTGTACTCTGCTTCTCCTTTGGCATTAGAAAGGGAGAGTATGAAGAGAGGACTCCACTCTGTTGATGTTCCCCTGAGCCCTTTCTATAGTTTCTTCAGCCTCAAATCAGTAGAAAAAGACCTAATTGCAGATTCCCTGGAACCACCATCTGCCCCACACAAGAAGCAGCTATTTCCTTTGCTTTCAGCAACTTCTTTTAAAATGGATGAAAGGCAGCTCTCACTGCCGCTGATGAATGTGCAGATACTAAGGTAGGTGTCAGAGTAGCCTCCTGAGTTTATAGCTATATAATTTTCTTCATACAATATTTAAAGGAAAATAAAAAATATCAATATTTTTAATCTGTAGTTGAACAAAAACAATCTTGGGACAGACTTTCTATTTCTTCTCCTTCTCTCATTGCCTCTGGAAGCATAAACTTAATATGCTATTTGTGCACAGAGAAAGAGAGCATTTTTAAAGTACTGAAAACTATCAGTAGAAATTCTCCATTCATGTAAGTTGCTATCTTTCCTTTATGTAAAGTCTTTTCTTTGACCATCAGTGTCAACTCCTATCATTTCTGTGGCAGGTTCAAATTGATCCCACACACAAGACTGAATGGGAATTCCACTCATGGATGAACTGCACTTCCAACCTTAAAATGTCTCATCCTCAGGATCATGGTCTCCCCATTCAAGATGAATTATAGGTTTCATCGTTCACCGAAGTACAATACACTTTGTGTCACCAACATTCTTGCTGGCAAAGATGGCAACCTAGCCCAGTTTGGAACAACAAACAGGTTTGCAGCTTCCTCCTCAGACTAGCTAATTGTATGCTAATATGTGTGCACAACAGCACAACCACTCATTTCTATTCACAGAATCACCATTTTCCCTTCCCCTCATGATGCAGCCATGTAAAGGCTAGGAGCAAACAGCCTTTCCTTTGAATCTGAATAGGACTCAAGAGTGCCCTGCTCCCTGTTAGTTCAGGGAAACCACCCTTAATGCTGAAGAGGAGGAGGCACAATTACAATGACACTGACTTTCTATGTGACTATGTTGTTTCTCTCATTTCCTCTTGTTTTCCTCATTTCCCCTATCTGTGAAACTGGGATAGTCACACTTCCCTAGTTCACTGGGATATTGTGAAGGCTATTTGTAAGGACTCTGAGGCCATAAAATAAAAGTTCTATCAAAGTGAAAGTAAAAAAATTCTATAAAAGTGAAAAGTGACTTTATAGTTATTCAGATCAAAGGAGTCAGTTAAAGATGGAGCAATGATCTTTACTAGTTCTAGCTTTAATATTGTTTAATATGGAATAGACTATGAAATTGTTTAGGGCCAGGTTTTTCCTGTTAAGGCAGTCCTTCTCTGAGGGCTGTTGAGTGCCACAGCATATCCCATGAGGGGCAGAGTGCTGCAGGGAACCTCAATACCTTCTGGTGCTCCCCAATATGCATAATCACATGCACTTCAGCACTGCTTCAGTAGGAGCAGTGTGTTTTGCCATCTGCGGTGGTTACCAAGGCACTCACATAGTATCATGATGGGTAGGTAGATTGGTAGACTCTATTTGTGCTTTTGGACTAAGGGACATTGGGGAAAATATACAGTTCTAAATGTGGTAGATATTTGGTTGAGTTCCACTGGTATTGTAACTAGTTGCAGGTCTTTCCAACACTGCTAAACTTGAGTAGAAGTTGTCCAGGCTTTTTTTTTTTCTTTTAAATGATGACTCATGGATAAAATGAATTTAACTCAGTGTATTGGTGTGACATCAAATTAATGCAACATTTGTGGCATTGCTTGTCGATATTCAGCCAGATTAGAACTTTGCATTGCATTACTGATTATCCTCATATACAAAATTTGCAAATGATACAAAATATCATGTGGTGAGAATGCATACAAATTAAAACCCAGGAAAATCCCTAAAACTTGGAACATCCAAACACACACACACACACACACACACACACAAAATTGAAATCCATTTAACATAATGAAAAAAAATCCAGGTCCTATATAATGAATCAGGCACAGAGTAAGTAGCAAACCAGAGTTTTTCCACATGTGCCAAATTCTACCCTGTTTTTCACCTCAGTCATTGGTACTGTAAGGAGTGTAAGTCAGAACAGAATTGGTCCCTGTTTTGGCCCTGATCCTGAAAATACTTAAGCATTGCTTAGCTATAATCCATAAGTTAATGCTCATCAGTCAATGGACATCAATAGGACCAATGGTGTACTTAAGTTAGTTACATTCATACATGTTTGAAGGATCGTGGCCTATGTTTCTAGTTATAGTTGCATTCTCTTCTTGTGGTTCCAAGGTTCAATCCAAAGTTAAAGAAAAGACTTCCACGTCAAGGGTGTTTGTAATATATTTTCAGAGTGAAATAAGTTGATCATATGGGATCTGATTGTTAGTTCCGAGTGCCTAAACTTAGGTGTCTTTATCTGAGTTAGGCAACCATTTTTGGGCACCTGTTCAGGAATTTATATTTATATTTATATAATTTATATTTAAATTTATATTTAGGCACTTGGAATGATCCATTAGGTGCAGATAGTTATAAAATCAGACTTTTAATTGTACATTCCTTAAAAAATAGCGTAATGTATCAGCCACACACTGAAGACTAAGCGCATGGAGTAGTTCATTTTTTAAAGAGAAACCATATTTTAGTTCAAGCAAGTCAAAGAAGAAAAATCCAAACCCACTGAAAAACAATGTTTTGACTCTTCTGGAGCTAAAAATGGGCCTACTTCATTTAGTCTATTTAAAAATTTTGTATCCATACCACTTGCATGCCAAGTTCGAATATAATATAAATGAAAATTGTTGAGTTATAAACCCTTGAAAAACAGGGTTTTTAATGGAAACAGTAATTGACCTTTAACTACCACCTCAAAAATACAATGCTATAATACAAAGCCCAGTGCTTGGGATCCCATAGCTGCTTCTAACCTCAGACTGGCAGACTAACACCTCACCACAAAGCCAACTAATGTTTATACTTAAAAACATTTTCTGCAACATGGCAAGTAGGGAAATGTTACAGGAGCAACATAATTTTGGTCAATAGTTCACAAGTTCTGTATCTTAAATTTTCAGTATTTCCACATTTGCCAATCATCACTGAATTAACAAAAACATAATGGTTCTTCTCTGGTCTGATGTTGCACACTTGCTATAAAGATGATTTTATTTTACCTGGGCTATGTCTAGACTGCAGGCTTCTTTCGAAAGAGGCTCTTTCGAAAGCATCTTTCGAAAGAGCCTCTTTCGAAAGATCGCATCTAGACTGCAGGCGGATCTTTCGAAAGAGAAATCCGCTTTTTCGAAAGAGAGCACCCAGCGAGTCTAGATGCTCTCTTTCGAAGACGGCCTCTTTACATTGAAGAACGCCTTCTTTCGAAAGAGGAACTTTCGAAAGAAGGCGTTCTTCCTCGTGAAATGAGGTTTACCGCCATCGAAAGAAAAGCCGCGTTCTTTCGAAATAATTTCGAAAGAACGCGGCTTGAGTCTGGACGCAGGGGAAGTTTTTTCGGGAAAAGGCTACTTTTCCCGAAAAAAACCCTGAGTCTGGACACGGCCCTGGAGTGGTATTGTGATTGAAACATTAAATCACACATTTTTTCCCATCAGATAAAGTGACTGGAATGTAATTAGGGCCTCAGCCAAACCCCACTTAAATGGCTAAAAAATTTCCATTGACTTCAGTGGCCTTTGGATCAGAACCATATTTCTCAGTTGTCCTGGAGCAGGTAAAATCTGAATCTAGTGCAATGTATGTAAAACAACACATCATTTCCAACTCTTTACAAATACCTACTCACATAAAGGTGAGATCACTGAGTGTTAGCCTTAACGTGGAATTTCATTGCTTCCTTCTGTTCCTATTTACACCTTAATGTTAGGCTGATACTATTTTTCATCATGTATAATAGATTAACCACATCACAAAGAAGAAATCCACAGTATTCAACTAGCATCTTCCCTTTCTGTGTTTACATGCATTCTCTGATAATATATGCTTAGATGATCTTTTTTGTGAACAGTGACAGTCCAAGTCTCTTTAAAGCTATCAAAGCCCTCCTCATTATCCTTTATGGGCTGTGTAGAAAATGTCTCCACTGTTAGACATTTAACTGGAGTGCAGTAGAATGGTTTTGCTGGCCCCCTCCAGTTCTTTGGGTAAAAGCTCTGTTCATAATCAGTTTCTGCTTTTTTTTTTTAATGACCCTCAAGAGGTCCCTTCTGGTACACTTCAATTCCTATTCTAGTGTCCCATTGATTTTATAGACTTTAGGAACTTGCTCTTAACCTTCTGCTTTCTCACAGGATCGCTGTTGAATGATTAGGCACTATATAGCCTTTTGTTACCCTGTGTGTTGAGAGTGAAATATCTTGAGAATTAAAACACCAGTAACAATAACATTTCCTACAGAAAGAGATTGCTCTCTCTCTGGACTATTCACCCTTTTTATGGGAGTGATTTTTGTAGACAAGAACAACTTCAACATTTCTTTATAGAAAAAAATATATGGAACTATCCGCTTGAGTACAGGTTTGTATTCACTCATGAGTATGTGCTGATATCATGAATTATAGCAGCAGGAATTGATATTTCTCTGAAGGCCAGATGGACCCGAACCTTTTAAACGGTGGGCACCCTTGAACAACCATAAAGGAGAAGAAAAAGATTTTGAGGATGGATATTCCTACATAAAGTGGTTCCAGTTGATCTGATTTGATTCAATTGTGTGTTTTGTTAAGGCCCACTGCTGTCCTCTGGATGCTATATCCCATGCATATACTCGTTTATCTTGGACAAACTGGGGGTCAGTACCCTAGCTATCTGTAAGTCCTGGAGACAATGTTTTGTAGCAGGAGAGGCCAAAGAAAATCCTTATGAGCAGTTCTATTCATAAAGAGAACTGTGAGTTGCAGCCCTTTCAACACCACAACACACAAGTTTTTTAAAAAGTAAAGTCAGAGGACTGAATATAATCATTATTTATGAATTATTGTGTAAGAGCCTTAGTCCTGGACCAGGACCCCCAGTGTGGTAGGCACTGTACAAATACATAATATGAAAAATCAGTCTCTGCCTCAAAGAGACAACAGATGAACACAGACAGACAGGAGAGTACAAGGAAGCGATGAGACATCAGTCGGCATGAGTGGCAGCGGCAGTGTTCTCTGTAAGCTGCACACTTGTGCAGCTACTCAAGAGAGTGTCCAACACTATCTAGCTGATTAGCAGAGCGCCTGCAGATAGGCTTCTGGTGGTGCACATTTGCACATGCCTAAATGCACATAACAAAATTTATTCAGCATACGGATAGAAAAAATCCGCACATGGATGGAAAAGATTAGCAGGAACATTGGACAGCAGTCTGAAATATATGTCGTATTCCTTTGTGTTAGGAAATGCCAGATACACTCAAGAAGCAAAGTACTTTAATATTAGTGCATATTCTTTATTTAATTGTGATATCATCATTGTAGGGCATCTGATTGGGTTGATGGATACAGTGGAATATTACTACACATCAACCAAAGGAAATATCTGAGTTGTAAATTATTCACACAAAAAGAAATTCTGTAGCTTTCTAAAAGATTGCGACATGTTCATGTAAGTTTATTTCATTTCCATTTTCCAGCCAGGACTAATGAACTGAAATACTTATAGGAAAGGCTATTATTTCAACCTTTCCAGCTTAGTTTTGCAATCAAGGATTCAGGCAATGCTTATTCAATGACATGTACAGCTATGAACATTTTTGAGATATACTAATTTCCTATCATCAGCACCAAGATTTTAATGGAGGAAGTGTCTCGGCTGCTATTCCTATAGTTGAAGTCAGACCTGTGGTATTATAAGCGCTATTTATGTCACTATTTCTTCCTTGGATAACATATAAACAATATTTCTTCATTCAGTGCAACATTTTCAAAATAATAACTGGGAAGAATGCTAATGTCACTCTGTAGGCAACAAAAAAGTGAGAGGTATATATTTGGAGCCATTCCACCAACACCAGTGGGGTAAGGGAAAAATCCGCCCCATTACTGCTTACTATTCACAGTCTTTCAGCAGGGGAGGGAAAAAAAGGAGCTGTAAAAATTCCTAAATAAAAAAAAAAGTATATCTTTTTTGTTTTGTTGCTGTTGACACCATCTGAAAAGAAATAATTATAAAGAGGGCCATATTTTCAAGAAGGGTTGTGGTTGGGCCGGGGGAGACAAAGGACTCACCCGAATGATCCAAGTTAAGGGCCTTAACAGCAAGGCAGCTTAACTATTCTTTGAAACTGGTGAGTCTCCCTGCTTGGCTGCATTTGAATTGTACGCTACTCTAGTAACATTTCACAAATAGGGATACCCTTCCTTGTAAAAACTGTTCCTTCCAGAAATAGGAACACAATTTAACAATATTTCGTATCAAGACAATTACATTGTAGAATTATTGTAGTCTTAGTACCTCATTAAAATTAAAAAAAATGTTAAATCCCTGTTTTGTCGAACACAAGAGATGAATAGTAAATATTGATTTAGAATGAATGCAAACATTTCCCTAGGAGTGGATAATTACAGCCTTTCTATGCAAAACACTTATATTTGAAGAAGCACTTCACTTACTTTGCCATGTGGTATACATTCTTTAGTACATTTTAAATTATACGTTGTCCTGGACAGTGTCTGCTCTATAATTTCTTGCGTCTCTACACCAGAGTCAGTATGTAATTTTAAACTGCAAACTTTCTGCCAACTAGAAGAGCAAAGTAGGCTTAACTCTTTCTCTTTGCTAGGTTCACAGATCAATTTATACTGCACACAGTCATAAGACCAATGTGTTCAAAGTTTCTGAGCTGTCTGGAACTAGTTTGGTCTAGCTAGAGTTTAACAAAGATGTTACTCCTAGAAATCTCCATTTTCACAGGGCATTTTCTAATTACATACAAGAGTTAATGCATTCTAGTTTCTAGCCAGATCTCAAGGAATCAAAAAGTTTGACCTAAATCTTTAGTTCCGCATATTTAAAGCATGAAGACTTGTGTTAGAACATCTAGTTTAAGAGTACATCCATAGACTTCAAATGTAGATTTGAACCTAGTATATTTAATTAAAATAGTCTGCATTGAGATTTTATAAATAGATTTTATATATATATATACACACACACACACACACACATATATTACTTTAATTATTAGTAAATATTAGAGTCACAGTGGAATATTCATCTTCATTTGAAAGGCTGTAAGGCCTTTGGCTACATCTAGACTACTTCCCTTTTTCGGAAAAGGAATGTAAATTAGACGTATCGCAATTGCTAATGAAGTGGGGATTTAAATCTCCCCCGCTTCATTGACATAAAAATGGCTGCCGCTTTTTTTCAGTACGGTGCTTTGACGGAGAAAAGTGCCAGACTAGACGCTGATCTTTCGGAAAATAAAGCCTTTTCCGAAAGATCTCTTATCCCTTATTTCAAGAGGGATAAGGGATCTTTCAGAAAAGGCTTTATTTTCTGAAAGATCAGCGTCTAGACTGGCGCTTTTCTCTGGCAAAGCTCCGTGCCGAAAAAAAGCGCCAGCCATTTTTATACTAATGAAGCACGGGAGATTTAAATCCCCGCTTCATTAGCAATTGCGATACGTCTAATTTACATCCCTTTTCCGAAAAAGGGAAAAGTCTAGACGTAGCCTTTATGTACTTAATTTCAGAACTGGATATTTTATTCAGCAGGATGAGGCAGTGGAGAATCTCAGACCCAATCAGATATACTCCTGTTTTTTTCTCCATTACCTACATATTTCCTTCCTTCCTTGTGACACTGTATTATTCATGTTTTGCCTCCCTAATGTGGATAATGAAATAGTTCTTGCCCCAGAACCTCAGGATGTTACCTGCATTCTAGGTAGATCAGGTTACAGGACTGGATCATCCATCCAAGCAAGAGCATCAGGTAGAGATGACCACACAGGGATGAGTTAAGTAAGCAAGATGAGTCAATATGCTCATAAAGTTACTTATGAGATTGATCCACAAGACTTATGAATTATAGTTTCATTTTACACGGAGACAACAAGAGAAAGAAATGATATGCCAAGTCTTTTGAACAAGCAGGCCTAAAGTTAGGCACCTAAATGAGCTGCTTGATATTCATAAGAACTAAGGGTCCAAAGCTCCCAGGCCCCAATTCAGGAAAGCATATAGTTTATGTTTAAATCCATTCCTATTCAGGATGGCACATAAGTATGTGCTTATTGTCCATGGACTTTATTACCTAAGAACACGTTTAAGTATTTTTTCTGAATAGAGAAGCTTTCTGAAGGGGGGTGAGAGACACCAAAGCTATTGGGCCATGAAAAACTCCTTGAAGGAATGAATTCTGAGATAGGACTTAACAGAAGACAGATGGAGACGTACCAAACAAGGTCTGGAATGTCATTCCAGAAATAGACCACAAAAGAAGATAAAGACAGGTGGAGCATTGACCAAGCTAATAGCATAATAAATAAATGCACACACATAGCTATTGATAGAAGATAATCTGTCAGATTACATACTCTAAAGTCTACTTGGTGGTATATATAAACTATATTTATACACCCATGTATAGGTATTATATACATACATATATACACATATGTCACATATATGTATATGCATAAACATACACACAAGCAGTGAGTGTTCACTCTGGGCTTTCAGCCAGGGAACTTAATCTGTATCTAGTCCACTAGAACAGAGCTAAACAGAATGTTAAATAGGTTCAAAAATGAGTTAAAAACAAAAACAAAGATGCTAAAGAGACTAGGAAAAGTCTGGGGAAAAAACTTTATTTTACTGTGTGAAAAGTTAAAGTCTTATCCAGAGTTAGAACAAAAGAGAAATAAACAAAAATGTATTAAAATACAGGGAGGGCTAAGTAACATAAGATAAAGATTCTGGAGTAACAAAGTAGCAATGTTCTCTATTTCCCCTAAGATGTTTTTCGTTACCACCCCATCACCACACACTTTTAAGCAGCAATCCATTTTTAAACAGCATCCCCTCACAAATGGTTTCTGAAGATACAGCTTTGTATTTCCAGAAATGTTGAACTGAATGTCAAGACAAAAACCACCAGTTCTGTGGTTAAAGTAATGTGTCTGCTAGGAAAATATTCAACCTACCCACTTGGCAACTACCCCTGTTATATTTGGAGGCACCCACATCTTTATAAAAGCACCCAGAGTCATCCTAATGAAAGTAACTGAAGAAATCTTCCACTAGAAGTTACTCGCTGGTTTAAAATTAGCTCTCCCCCTTGCTCTGTATTGCTAGGTTTTGCATAACCATGGGGGGAATATAAGACATGAGATAAAAATAAATTTGGCTGCTTTGGATTAGAAATCAAGGGGAACGTGTCAGACCAGTTTTCTGCAATGGGTTTCATCACAGACAAAATATCTTGTACTGAAAGGAAAGATAATGTATGACTAAAAAAATTCCCCGAGTAATCAGAAGATGTATTTTCAGCTTTTTTACATTTTAGTTTTATTTTCTCATAGCAAAGAGCTAGAATAGGATTTAAGCTCTGTGCTCAAGTTGGCAGAATCCCTACACCCTACCTGGATGATCCTGAATTGTAAATCAATATTTTATAAGAATTTAACTTTTCCTATTCCAAAATAATCAAACACAGTGGTGAGGGGCCACTAACCATGACAAAAAATATACTTCAGATTCTTTCTTGAAGTGCCAACTCCAATAAGTTCTCCAAGTGAAATTAAATGCACACTCTTATTCCAAACCACAGTTTCCCCTTGGGATGTACAAATCTCAAGTGGGAGCTGAAAGGCCAGTTGTACTAACGCCCACAGTTACACCCTTTTTTGCAGTTTTTTTTAACTACTGCATGTAGCATAACTTGTATTCCAGCCCACTCAGTGACTTTGCTTTCCAGTAGTGGTAATAAAAATGATGTCTTCATAGTTTCCAAATTCCAGAATTAGTGAGTGGGCCAGTCCATATCTTCCCTCTGTTTCTCACAGTTTTGTGTTTGTTTTCTTTAAAAACTTCTCTGCAGAGCTACAGGTCAGCAAAAAAGAAAATATCTGGTGTGCTGTGAGTAACAGTTGGCTCCATGTCTAAGAGCAGTAATAGAGATTCATTTGAGAACAGAAATGAGAAATGGAAAAGATATATTAGTTCATATTGTTTATGTCACAGCCAATGCTCAATGTTTAGCTAATCGCAATATCATATGTGGTTGCCCCCATGTTGTCAACAACATAAGCTTTCACAAGGATATACCTGGAAAATAATTTCTTTCTTTCATTCAAAATGTAACTCAAAACAGAATCCTATAGGAAAGTCCTTTTACCCCATTCATATTGCAGTGGAAAATCAAAAACCACCAGCCTCTCTTGTTCAAACTGTTGATAGAAGAAAATACCCTCCTGGCCCCACAAATGGAAGTTTGTTCCTTCTCTAGGCATGCCACATAACTCATATCAGCGCTATCATGTAGTCCAAAGATCACGGCATACACATTTGCAACTAAAGCCAAAAAACAGGCCAACTACAGTGTCTCCATGCAGGAAGGGTACAGGAAAACAAGTTCTGTTTGACCCCTTTCTGCATGAAATATATACTTGGGTTGGGAAGAGTGTAACAGTAGGTACCAGAGACTCAGTGGATATTTTGTAACACTATAGACTCAGGAAATAAAGTTCAGTCTCTTTTCAGAGATCCTGAAGGTCATAACTTTTATTGAATGTGATATTAGGCTGTGACTAAACTACTTCCTGTAATTTTGAAGTGTCTAATTTACATCCCTTTTTTGAGAAAAGGGATGTAATCTAGGTGTACCCTTAGAGGTAAGCTATATTTTGGCAAAACTTAAAAAACAACAAATAGTCTAGTAACACCTTAAAGACTAACAAAACATGTAGATAATATCATGAGCTTTCGTGGGCACAACCCGCTTCTTCAGATGACTTCAATTTTGGCAAAGATGGAACAATGAAAGTCACCTGAATGATTCAGCTTGAAAGCAAAGTTGGAGACTAGAATTGATGCTCAGAATGACTCTGAATCAGCCTAGGAGCCAGTGGCATTTAAAAGAATGGGAGAGGGAGAAGTCCTTTACACACCCTAGCCCAGAGGCATTGAAGCATAAGTGTAAATTCTGACAGCAATGCCACAGACTGCTAGACAAAGTCATTCAAAGCTTTCAAGAATATCCTGAAATATTTCATGAAAAATTTCATTAGGGAAAGACAAATCTTCTTAACAAGAAAATAGCTGTCAGGTGAGCCAGTTGACCATTCCATAATAAAACTATGATAAAGCTAAATCTTTGTAATCCCAATTATTAACAAATGGATTAATTAGAGACCAAATTATTAGTAGTACAGTTGATAATCATCTCTGTGATAAATGAACCTGAATCTGCAAGGAACAGTAAATACTTGCAGGGCTAGTGAAAACTGTTCTTCCCACACATGAAAGCATCAACAAGCAATGAAAGAACTGAAGCGGAGCTAATTAAAAATGCACATCAAGGCATAAAGGCAGAATATGAGAGTAAACAAATAGAGACCAGATTTCACCACACAATGCAAGCCTATCCAGCACAAGGGATATAGTGGCATGCATGCAAGTACAGCAACCATTCTGCAAAAGGAATTTGCAAACTCCATGTGTGCAGAGATGGAGAATAAAACTCTGAGCATAGCACAGAAGCAGAGTTCTTTGTTGGAATGCTTAACACATTTGCAGTTAAAAAAAAGAGAGATACTGAAGCTGCACAAATTACACAAAAAAGATAGTGCCATGTGGGGATCCACATCAGCAATTGCACAGGCCACTGAAGAAGAAGCTGGTTTTTCTACATGTGTGATCAAATGTAATTGCTGACAGATGTCCAGTGAAAAGTAGAATAATCCTCGCTTGTGTCCAGTGTCTCAGGTTGTCTACTCTGACATCCTCGGCCTCTCTATTTGTATGTTTTATTAATTGTCCATATAAGTCTATGGCTGTTACTTTTAGCTGGTATGTTTTATTTTCATTGGATTTTTAAAAAATGAAAGGAAGATGCATCATAACAGTAGCAATTTCTGCCAAGAAATAATGACTCTGACAGTGAGAGAGGTATTAACCTTTTGTAATCCTGACCAACATTAGGTCACTAGGGGTACATCTACACAGCAATATCATTTCAAAATAACTAGTGTTATTTTGAAATAATCTCAAAATACTGTCAAGATGGAGGACTTCTTACTCCAACTTCTGAAACCCTCATTGTAAAGGGAATAAGGATGCTCAATTTGGAAATTAGTGCTGTGTAGATGCTCTCAATTTTGAATTAAGCTACACAATTGACATAGCTCAATTTGTGTAGCTTATTTCAAGTTCAGCCCTGGTATGTAGATGCACCCTAGGGGGCCAGAAACTGAAGTTTAACTTCATTACCAGGATCCCTGTGGGTCACACCTTTATCACAACCGGGAAACTGAGATGTTAAGTCCCTGGTAGGTCTCAACACTGTTGGCAGTGGAATTTCCTGACTGACAGCCAGCTTCAATCAAGTGGCCACCACTTATTTTTTTAAAAGTGTTTCCATGTTGACTAGCAATTGTCACACTGCATCTTGAAAGCAGTGTTTGGCTGACAACTGTATACCTCTGTCATCTCTTTGTGTTTTTAACTGAGGATAGACCACTGGATTCAGACCCCATAGTTCCTAACAAGGCATGATCCCCATCCAAACAGGGGTAAATGTTCAATTTTATTTCAGTTTTTCCCTATTCAGAAGAATTATTTTTGACAGTGCTTTCTTGACTGTTAAACCAACACATTTTGAAAGGCTAATCTGAAACAGCTGAGATTAAAAGCATCATTCAAATGATACTCCAGGTATTTTCTATAAGTGTGGAATCATTAGTACATGAAAATATTAAGAGCCCGGAACAAAAGTTTTAGGCAAAGAAGCATATTACACTCTGCATCCTTTTTCTGAAAGTTTTGCCAACTGCCACATAATCCAGGAAGTCATGCTTCAAAATATTTTAGGTTGCATTTCTCATAATTTCCTTCTTATCTTTCATAAGTCTTACATTTTAAAATGTCAACTTACATGTGGGAATGTTTAATCTCAAGGATGTTGATCCATCAGGAAACTTTTAAAATCTTCTCCAAAAGGTTTTTATTTTTCCCTTCTTAATGGATTGCTTCTGTTTATGTTGTACCTGCCAGTCCAACTGACATCACCACCCTGCCGCAAGTAGTTCCATCACTTAAAAGCAAAGGGAGAGGTATAGTCTCTGGTGGGTAAGGCAAACATAGCAGGTAAAATGAAAACAGACTTGTCTTTGAAAACTATAATACTAGGTTTTGTTGTTATGTTGTTCCTTGATACTGGAATTAGGAAGACAAAGTTTATCTACAGTTTACAAACATACAATTTTGACCTGTGAGCCTAACATATCTCACAAACAACCCAGGGTCATGACTGGTCATAGCTTGGGTGGAAGATCTCCAAGGAAAATGTAGGGTGTTGCAAGAATGGCTAGTGATTCAGAAAATGGCAATTTTCCCTCTGAGTCAGTACTGAATCAAAGCCCTAACATAATGCTAGTTGTTACTATGCTGCTAAAGTAACATCAGATAAGACATAAAACTGAGCTCTGACCTGGTGGTCACTGAAAAACCATTGAATAATAATAATGTCTTATTTCTAGTATACTGGCCAAAATCCAGGTCATATATTTGCATTTTACTTACCTAAGGGACTGCTCCAACTCACATTAAAGTCAACAGGAGTTTCAATTGACTTCAATACATGTTGGATTGAGTCCTAAAGTCCTGCAGTTACAACTGGATATACTATTCATCACTTCTTCCAAACCATTGCAGAATGTAGCTTGGTTAAACCGGTGTCATGTTCCACTCCAATGATGGATGAAGTGATTTTTGTATACATAAAGTTTGCAAACACTTTGAAGTGAAGTTATTTATTATCAATACATATTATGACAACCTCAACTCATCTCTATCCATTAAGAAATATGATAAAATGATAAAACAGCAGTTCTCAATCAGAAAGGACTTAAAATTTAAAAAGCAGAGACTGTGCAATGAAATATGTATATGCAATGAGTTAGCCCTGTATCCAGTTCAAGTACTGTTTCCAATGTTCTGCACTACATTTTTGTATAAATTTCATGTGCTGCTTATCTTCCTGATGTAGCATGCTCCTGTTTCTATTTTAAGTATGGTGTGCATATATTTCATATTGACGCTATAAATTCACATAATGCTAAGCGTACAATAGTGATTCAATATATTTCCTTTACTTGGTTGTTTGATTAAGTTTATTACCTAAAATTTCATTTTTTATATTTTGACTCAAGAGTGAGTGGTATTTTACCTCCTCTCTTTGTTAATGCAAATAAAAATGTAACATTAAAAGCATGATGATGGGGAGGTATAGACAGCATTATCAGATATTCAACTTATTCAAAGAAATGCCAACTCAACCAAAAGTAAAACCTGGCTCCTTATGACTATTGTCCAGGTATTCTGCTAGTTCAGTGATTATACTATAATTTCTCTGTTAATTGAATTAAGGGGGTGGAGGGGCAGTGTTGATAAGAAGCCATTAGTTCTGGGAAAGCCTGGACTTAAGCCAGAGAGACTTTGACCAGCTTTTCCTAATGTCACATATTTCTAGGTTATTAATCAATAAAAAGGTTAATCTGAATGGGGAGAATAAAATATTTTTCTGATTAAATGTAACTGTATTAATATAAAGTCTCTTAGTATTTTGATATATAAGAGATAGCATAATAAATTATGTCCTGTGGCTCTAATTCAGCACAGAGTTCAAGCATATGCTTAACTTTAAGTATTTGAATGAATGTGTTTAAGTGCCTCTCTGGATCAGGATATCTGTCATAGGAAAGCTTCAATTTCCTTCCAGAGTCATTTGCCTACAGACATTTAGCCATATATGTCATTTTATTCACAAAAGTAGCCACACTACAGTCAATGGGACAACTCATAGAAACAGAAATCTTTTCCATGAAAGGATCAGTTTCAACACATTTCTTGATTTAAAAACATTTTGACAAAAGAAATTTCAACTTGTCAGAACGTCCTGTTTCTATATTTTCAAAATGAAAAATTTCATCTTTCCATTTCAAAATTACTTTTTGGTTAGAAATGTATCCTAGTACAATAGTAAAAACAATTAAAAATGGTCAAAACTAAACTGAAATGTTTTGAAATGATTAAAATGAAGCATTTTTGAATGAGTTGAGCTCAGATGTTTTCCAATTTTCAGTTTTTAAAAAATTTAAATTTTGCTCAAAATTTTGATATTTCAAAAATTTTTCACAACTTAAAGCTCTAGCTGCTAATGATGAATTGGGACACTTTATATTGAAGTACATCATTTATATTACTCATTTATGAAATTATTTGTGGAATTTCACATCATTAGTGCCTAATGACAAGATTCCATTACTGTTACAAAAGTCAACAGGAGA
This sequence comes from Pelodiscus sinensis, assembly GCF_049634645.1. Lineage (NCBI taxonomy): Eukaryota > Metazoa > Chordata > Testudines > Trionychidae > Pelodiscus > Pelodiscus sinensis. The sequence continues at coordinate 23,744,109 of NC_134717.1, read as the reverse complement.
GATGAGCTAAGAACTTATTTCACTTATGCTCTTATAGGCTATGTCTAGACTGCAGGCTTCTTTCGAAAGAGGCTCTTTCGAAAGCATCTTTCGAAAGAGACTCTTTCGAAAGATCGCATCTAGACTGCAGGCGGATCTTTCGAAAGAGCAATCCGCTTTTTCGAAAGAGAGCACCCAGCGAGTCTGGATGCTCTCTTTCGAAGACGGCCTATTTACATTGAAGAACGCCTTCTTTCGAAAGAGGAACTTTCGAAAGAAGGCGTTCTTCCTCGTAAATTGAGGTTTACCGCCATCGAAAGAAAAGCCGCGTTCTTTCGAATTAATTTCGAAAGAACGCGGCTTGAGTCTGGATGCAGGGGAAGTTTTTTCGGAAAAAGGCTACTTTTCCCGAAAAAACCCCTGAGTCTGGACACAGCCATACTGTGTACAGTTGGCCTAGATTTTCCCTCTGCATTTTATTTTGTGCCCAATTATCCAGGTGCCCCAGTACCAAACTCTAATTCACTTTAATGGGAGTCCACCCACTTGGGTGGGGGGTAAAACCCCAGGCCCAGTGATTGAAAAGGCCCAGTGCTTGCAGCAACTGCCACTGCTACTGAGGCAGCAGCATTGGCCAGAACCCCAGGCCCTTTAAATAGCCACCAGATCCCCATGTGGTGCACTCTGGGCAGCATTGTGGGTACCTGGGAGAGGCACCATGTGCTCTGCTCAGGTATGAGGGCTGCCTGGGAGAGGCTAGCCCAAACCCCACTGCCTCACACCCAAGGCCCCTTTCCTTCCGGGGTGCAGAGTCAGCCCACTTTCTCCACCTTGCCAGGAGTCTGGTGACTCTGTCAGCCCCACTGTCACAGAGTATCTGCATAAGATGGTGGAGAAGGCCTAATGAGGAGGGAAATTATTACTCTCCAGTTGCAAATCCATTCCCTAGTTTGGTAGCAAAAAAACACAATTGTCATTTTTTTTCTATAAAACATGTTTTAACCACACCAAATCTATTTGTGGAAGAAGGTTATTTTTAATGACATTTCCTGACTCATATGTTGACAAAAGATTTGAAATGGTTGAAATGTAAGGTATTGACATTTTCTAAGTGACAAGCTCTGGGGGTTTCGTTGTTATTTCCCCCCACCACAATTACTTTTTGTTGCCGTAAAAGTTAAAAGAGAAGAAGGTTGAGATTGAAATCAAAATATTTCAAAATGATTTCAATAAAATGTTTCATTTGGCTTCAACCTGCATTTTTTTCAGATTATCAGATTTTGTGAAAATTTGAGTTGTCTTTTCACCTTGTTTCAGGACAAAGTGAACATATTTCAAACTTTCAGAAATGTTCATGGGATAAGAAAACCATTCATATATTTTCAAACACGATAAATAGTTTCCCTCTAGGTTCTGTTGCGATTGTCACTTTCTCCAGAGTCAAAGTTGTGGAAGTCTGGAAATTTTCTATTTTTTGGTAAATCTAATGGGGGGAAAGAATTTTTCAGAAGCTGAGGGAATCTTCAGTTGACTAGTTAGTCCCCTTTACACGTCTAAGCTATCCATAGGGACTGTAGCATGTGCCAAGATATGGTCCTAACATTCTAATGGCATTTGAAAGAGTGTAAGGAATAAGTTCATTGCTAGGCCAGCATTTGATCCATCAGCAAAACTGGCTTTGATGCATATGAGCACCTAAGAGTTGAGACACTTTTGCCCACAGCCACTGTATTTAACACATTTTTTGGTACAGCAAAGTGTGATATTTTTATGATCTTCCATTCTTAAATGCTCTTTTTCTTTTCCATGGGCCTCCACACTGCCAGCTGCTCCCAATAACTCCTCTTACCTATTGTTTTCACATTTTTACAGTTCTCTCGTGAGAGATTTTTTTTATCCTATTTCAAAGCATTTCTACTATAAAATATTTGCCAAAAGGTGCATAGTGATTCCAACTCAGATTCACTTATCTCTGCTGTTTCTGTCATAAAAAGGGCACTTCAGATGTATTCCATAATGATAAATCTGTTTAGCACCTACATTATCCTACATGGATTTAGAGTGCTGAGAGCACATTTGTATTTTTCTCCTGTTACTTTAGATTTATACAAAAATGCCCCAATTTCTACTTATTTGCTACAGAACATAGCCTGACTCCTTGTTTTATCTTTTCAACATAAGAAAAATAACATAGGGCATGATAGCCACTAATGAGATGGCACATTCTATATAACTTTTCCTGCTGTGTTGTTTTATTTACTAGCTTTCAAATCCCTAACCTTAGTCTCTCCAACATCCCTTTAAATGAAAGGCTCCTCTTGTCTCTCTGAAGTTTCTATCATCTACATTGGTTTGCCTGTTAAAGTTTCAGCATCCATTTTGTCAGCGATAGTTATTCTGCTTAATGACTTTTATGCCCCTGTTAATACATTTTTATCTGGTAAGATCTTGTCTAATATTAATGTTATATGCTAATATTAAAGATGTGGCAGGAGTATTTTAAACTCTAGCTGTCAGACTACAAATGTTTGGAGAGGTGTTATGAAGTTCACTGTAGTCTTAGCACTGCCTGGCAAATTGTAACATACATGACTATTATATAGAAACCTAGGCAACACAAATTGCATTTATGGTCAGGTTTCAGCAGCTAATTGTGGAAAACCCCAGTAAGATCAGAGAGAGCAGGATCAGACCTTGTATGTGTACGTTTATGTCTCCCACTCTCTTTCCCTCTCTCTCTTTTTTTTTTTTTTAAATTCTTATCCGAGACTGGTACTTCATCATTTAAACTATATCCCTGGGAACAAACTTGTAGAGTATAATACCCACATGACCTATAAGATACCAGAGAAAATATACTGATGCATGATATTGTTTTAATAAAATAAAGCTCTATGCCATGTAAATGAACTATGGAATTCCCCCATCACCACCTCCTTTGAAGTACATTCTCTCCACCAAAAATAAAATAAAACATAACATTTATTTCACCACTATTTAAGAGTTAATGAAAGATTTGCACCTGTACAGCTGTTGAGGACTGAAACTAGCTCATGAAGCGAATGTGTTTTCTGGTTGAGACAGTTGTAAATGCCTTGAGTAAAAACACAGAGGACTGCTAATGGATAGGTTTATTTTAAAGCATGCCATCTGCTATCAATCATAGAGAAGTATAGGAAGCAAGTTTGGCTGTGCTCCCTTCTTGTAAGCCTGATAAAGATAGGGCTGTGGTACTCTGGAACATTTAGTCCCCAAGAGAATAAAACATCAAACCTACTCAGCAGCTCCACTAACAATAATAAAAATGCCTCTGCCTAAAGGTGACATTCTGAATTTACGATTATTTGTGTCTATAAAGTGTATTCTTTGGCTCCTGACTCATTCTGACTGTCTCAGTACAAGAACAATACATTAAGACTGCCTGAAGTAAATGGAAATCCTATCCATTTATTAAACCAGCAGCCAGTATCTGGAGATGTTCTACTCTCCTGTTGGACCTGAAGAAGGTTTCTTGCTCTGAGAGTTCATTCTTTTTGTAGGATTAAAGTCATTTGCTAAGTAATTCTTTATTTAATGCACTGAAAACCACGTCATTCTTCAGATGGATACATTTTTAAGGGGAAGCGGATAAAACAGATTCTGAATATGTAAATTCCTATATCATGTAGAATAGCTAATTACTCCATACAATAAAAGAGCAAACTTCTACTTCGCACCTACAGCGCAAGGAAATTTGGCTGTGGGTCTTTGATGGAAAAAAGAGCTTTGGAAGCTTGGGGAAAAGTTACCTGGCAAGGAAACTCATAAGCTTAATTAAAATTAGAAAAGAAATTTAAAGTGGTCAAAAACTAGAACAACAGTAGGGAAAAAATACACACAAAACAAGGAGAAAGAACAAGTCAATGGAAGGATGAGCATGCCTTTTATCATGCAGCAGACATTGTTATTGCTGATTTCCCTCTATAACTACCCCAAGTAAAGCAACTGGTGGCATAATATGCTGTGCCAAGGACCTTCTGTATGAGTGGTTGTTGAGAGAGGAAGAAGAGGAGGAGTAATATGCTGATGAGACTCTGGTATAGGGGTTCAGGATTTCTTAGCTTTTCAATTATGGACACAACCGAGTTAATAAATCTTACAGCTCCTGATGAAATCAGTGATTTTAATGGCGCAAGATCAACCCTCATATCTGGTAGCAGGGTTGTCCCAAGGGAGGGGATGGGGCCTGGTGCAATCCCTTCCTCCCTCCCCACCCCTTCCACAAACCATGCTCTGCCTCCTTACCCCCTCCCCCAAGCATCAGTCTAGTGCAAGAAGCAGAGGTTGCCCCTCTCCCCACTCACCTTGCTTGTATCTGAAACAGCCTGGCAGCTTGCTCCAACCCACTGTGCTGCCCTCTGCTACCCCACTGTGCCCCAACGCTGAAAAGAAAAGGGCCTCATAATTCCCTGAGTCCCTCTCATCTATAAGAGGTTTGGGGCAGCCACCACAGGGTCCCCAAAAGTGCAGGGCCTTAGGCAGCCACCCCAATTTGTCCTATAGATGGGACAGCTCTGTCTGGGACAAATGTTTTGAATCAAACAAACTTTTATTTTGATCTCTCTTAACACATTTTACTTTTCTAAATTATGTTAAAAGATCAAAATTGAAGTGAAACATTTTAAAGCGATCAGAATGAAATGTTTTGACTGACCTCATCCCCCCTTCCTCCCAAATATTTGATTTATAAAAATTCATGAGATTTCAAAATTTTGTCCCAGTTTGGACTGGGACATTTTTAAAAGTATCAAAAATTCTCCTTGGATAGAAAACCATTTTCCTCCCATTTATATTAGACACATCAAGACAACCTAAAACAAGATAGCAAGAAATGTAGTTTGGTTTGGAGATCTTGACACCATGATTTTATACCAGTCTTTACCATATTATGTAGTAGCTCTACACAGTAACACAAAGAGTACATTTTCATACAAAAGCTTGCAATCTTAAAGCAGCTTGTTCACCAGAGTTCAAGTCCCTGGCAAACAGTTCACTGCTGCTCTAATGAAAAGACACAGTGACTGGGCCTGTGTTGCTAAGATTAGACAGTGGTGGCCATATCAAGAAGAGAAATACCTGCAGATTAACAAGCAATTTGCTTCTCTAAATCTGAACCTTCTAATCTCTTTTTAAAGTAAGTCTCAATCCGTGAATATGGCAAAAGAATTAAAACTACATTTACTAAGTGATTTCTAAAATATTTCAGCATGTGTTTTAGAAAACTGACAAGTCATTAAAACATAGTTAATAAACATTATTCACAACTCATTGCCTTAAATTAACGGTACTTTAAAATACCAGACACCCCGTGGCTCATTCAATGTACAGCTGCAATAGTAACTTTGACTGGTATGAACTCTTTAATAAAATGCATATAGACAACATAGAGTTTACACTAAGTATGCATTTTCTTCCCTGAAAAAATATTTCCAATAGTACCTCAAAATGTATTCGAACTCACCAACCTCATAGGTAAAGTGGCATACAAACTGTTTAGAAGTATTTTATAGTGTGAGGAGGAAATGTGGTTGTGTTAAAAGGAAATTGCCAAGAAAAAAAATCTCCTTTTTAAAAGTATTCCTTACCTGTACATGGTAGCTTATTAAAACCAGAAATGGTCACAGTCTACAATGTTTGAATCCATGTTCAATCCTCTCCAAAGCTCAGGGGACTTTACAACTAGTGGTTTGTTTTAGAGTAGAAAACAATTGAAAGAGTATTAAGGGAATACTTTATTTAGACTGATGAAAATACTCTGATCCTACAGTTATCCCTGATATGCTAACTCCCAGACTAATTAAACACATCTTGTGCTATATAAGGTCACGCTAAAACCTGAATTGGAGTAAGCACCAAGGAAAGAACTGCTGACTACACTACAGCTGGGCCCATCCCTAATTCCAACGTAAGATATTCTAAAGAACAAATTAGCGTCTACCACATAGGCTCATATTTAAGTTTTACTTTTCACTGTTTTTGACAAGGAGGTGCTCAGTTTCACTTTGCATTACTTTTTTTCCTTTCCCCTTTCTAATTCTCATGTACAGTCACAGTTGTGTTTTGGTTCAGAACAAGAAAGTTGACATTGAGAAAAATATTGTTTTCCTTTATTAATGTAGTTTTAATAATGAAAACATTTATATCCCTATTCAGCTTTGTAATACAGATTTCAATTTTTTTTAACCACATCACATTTGGGCCTAATCTAAGCTGTGTCTTTTTCACTGTGCCTCACCTAAACTGCTAAACATATGTATAAACTGCATTAATCACTCTAACCCCTTTGCAGATTTTAACAGGCAATTTTTTCCTGTGTAAATTTGTTACATATTCCAATATATTTGTAAACTTATGGATGGGATTGATATATGACATCATATGAGACTCAATTTAGCCATAATTCTGGGTCTAAAAATGATCCCTGAGGAATAGTTAGACAGAATAGCTTTTCTTTTTGCCCATTTCAAAGTGATTGGGATGTTGTGACGGGGCAGACGGCCCGGCTGTGCTGCCCCGCACTAAGGGAGAGGCCGGGCGGAGGGCAGAACGGCCGGAAGGGGGTTGTTGCGGCAGCGAATCGACAGCGGAGAGCCTCAGGGCCATGCCGGCTACCTCCACGAATATCGAGGCTGCGGGCCGGCGGGCTGGACAGGCGCGGCCTGATGACGTCATAAAGGACATCATCGGGGAATCCAGGAGGTGCGGGGCCAATTACGCAGAGGTGGAGGCAGCTGGGAACGCCGAGACACAGCCCTTTCAAAAGGGCCAGGATCAAGAGAGGATGGGGAGGAAGCAAAGGAGAGCGACGGAATGCTTCCACCCACCCCCCGGGGAAGAGGCGAGTGTGGGTAAGCTTGTCCCTTTGCTGGGGAACCTGAGCAACTGGTCAGGAAGAAGTGGCCCAGGGCAGGGCTGTGTATCCCGTGAGTGGACGGTTTAGGGGTTCCAGCCTCCTCCACTGGTTAGGGACAAGTGTCCCTGACTTAGGGCCCTGGGCTGGGGCTCGGAGAGAGGGAGGCCCAAGCCCCCTTCCCGGACCATTGGAAGTAAGCGAGTCCGAATCCCAGAATACATATATATAGTTAGAAATTGGAAAGACCCTGTGGGGAAAACTGTGGACATGGGACAGCTCCTCACCTGAACTTGGGGTGGGATTGGGGTGAATGGGTAACAGATGTACAAGCCTTTTTTGTTTGTTTGTTTGTTTGTTTGTTTGCATTAGAATCATAAAATCATAGGATTGGAAGAGATCTCAAGAGGTCATCAAGTCCAAACCCCTGCCCAAAGCAGGACCGACCCCAATTAAATCATCCCAGCCAGGGCTTTGTCAAGCTGGGTCTTAAAAACTTCTAGGGATGGAGATTCCTCCACCTCTCTAGGTAATGCATTCCAATGCTTCACCAGACTCCTACTAAAATAGTTTTTCCTAATATTCGACCTAGACATCCCCCACTGTAACTTGAGACTATTGTGCCTTGTTCTGTCATCTGTCACTACTGAGAAAAGCCTCTTTCCATCCTCTTTGGAATCCCCTTTTAGCTAGTTAAAGGCTGCTATCAAATCCCCCCTCACTCTTCTCTTCTGTAGACTAAATAAGTCCAAATCCCTCAGCCTCTCCTCATAGGTCATGTGCTCCAGCCCCTAATCATTTTGATTGTCCTCCTCTGCACCCTCTCCAATGCGTCCATATCCTTTCTATACTGGGGGACCCAGAACTGGACACAATACTCCAGATATGGCCTCCTCGGTGCTGATTAAAGGGGAATAATCACTTCTCTAGCTCTGCTGGAATTGCTCCTCCTAATGCATTCTAATATGCCATTCACCTCCTTGGCTACAAGGGCACACTGTTGACTCATATCCAGCTTCTCATCTATTTTAATCCCCAGGTCCTTTTCTGCTGAACTGCTACCTAGCCAGTCTGTTCACAGTCTGTAACAATGCTTGGCATTCTTCCGACTCAAGTGCAGGACTCTACACTTCTCCTTGTCATCAGATTTCTTTTGGCCCAATCCTCCAATTTGTAGGGTCACTCTGGACCCTATCCCTACCCTCCTCCCTATGGGTATGTCTACACTTGCAGCCTATTTCGGAATAGGGCTGCAAATGTAGGCATTTGGAATTGCAAATCAAGCCTGGGATTTAAATATCCCACGCTTGATTTGCATCTTCCTGGCCTGGTGCTACTTTTTGAAATTTACAAGCCCAGAATAACTGCCTGCGTCTACACGCAGCAGTGAAACTGGTGTTCAAAATAAAGCCCTATTTCAAACTACCTGTTAAACCTCATTGCAGGAAAAATAACAGGTAGTTTGAAATAGGGCTTTATTTTGAACACCCGTTTCACTGCCGCTTGTAGACACGGGCAGTTATTCTGGGCTAGTAAATATAAAAAATGGCGCCCAGCTGGGAAGATGCAAATCAAGCGTGGGATACTTAAATCCTAGGCTTGATTTGCAATTCCAAATGCTTACATTTGCATCCCTATTCTGAAATAGGCTGCAAGTGTAGACATACCCTAGATTAGTGAACTTGCTGAGGGTGCAATCCATCCCTTCATCCAGGTCATTCTTCCAGTAGGCAACAACTAGGAAGATATTATTACCTACATTTTGTGAAAGTGCAAACTAAGACATATAGAAGTTAAGTAGCTTGTCTAAGATTATACAGTGAGTCAGTAGAATAATTTCAACTATACGGAGTATATATCAACTCCCAGGCCTTTGCTCTAACTGTTGGGAATGGTCGCCATTGAAATTCACAGATCTGTAGCCTTAAACTTAGATAAAGAAACTATTATCAGTAAAAAGAAAGAGATCTAGTTTAACTAATTATTTTATATCTTGGACAGCCCCAGTTCAAACCTACCAAGGTTCAAACTACCAAGGGTACGTCTACACTACAGCGCTAATTCGAATTAACTTAGTTCGAATTAGTTAATTCGAACTAAGCTAATTCGAACTAATGCATCTAGAACTAAAAACTAGTTCGAATTAGCGTTTTGCTAATTCGAACTAGCGCATCCACATTCAGTGGACACTGAACCAGGCTTAAGGATGGCCGGAAGCAGTGCCGGCAGGGAATCAGAGGAGGACTTAGAGCGTGGAGATGCTGTCTCAGGCTAGCCGAGGGCTGTGCTTAAAGGGTCCCGACCCCCACCCCGGTCAGACAGTTCTCAGGGTGCCCTGCTTGCAAAGCAGTCCTGGCTTGCATTGCCCGGACTACCCACACTGGGCACATCACAGCACTCGGCCATCAGACCGGCTGCACTTGCCGCAGGCTGCCATCTGGGGAGGGGGGGCAATTGGGGGGCTGCAGGAGAGCTTCCACCCCCAGAAACCCACAGAGCCAGCCCAGTTCTCCCCATCGGGGGCGCGTACCCCATTCCTCCCTCACCTCCTTCCACTTACCCTTCCCTAGCCCCTCTTCTTGATGTACAAAATAAAGGACAATTGTGTTCAAAAATGGAATCTGTCTTTATTGAACAAAACTGGGGGAGACTGGGAAAAGGAGGTGGGAGAGGGGAAGAGAGAGGCTGGGAGAGGGGAGGGCAACTAAAATGATCAGGGGTTGGGAACAAGTCCCATATGAAGAGAGGCTAAAGAGACTGGGACTTTTCAGCTTAGAAAAGAGGAGACGGAGGGGGGACAGGATAGAGGTCTCTAAAAGCAGGAGTTGGGTGGAGAGGGTGCATACAGAAAAGTTCTTCATTAGTTCCCATAAAGAAGGACTAGAGGACACCAAAGGAAAGGAATGGGTAGCAGGCTTCAAACTAGTAACAGAAAGTTGTTCTTCACAAAGCAAAGAGTCAACCTGTGGAACTCCTTGCTGCAGGAGGCTGTGAAGGCTAGAACTAGAACAGAGTTTAAAGGGACGTGAGATCAAGTCATGGAGGTTGGGTCCATGGAGTGGTATTAGCCAGGGGGTAGGAGTGGTGTCCCTGCCCAAGGTTTGTGGAAGGCTGGAGAGGGATGGCAAATGGCTTGGTCACTGTCTTCGGTCCATCCCTTCCAGGGTCCCTAGGGTTGGCTGCTGTCGGCAGACAGGCTACTGGGCTAGATGGACCTTTGGTCTGACCCAGTACGGCCATTGTAAGCTCAGGGCTCAGGGTCTGGGGTCTCAGTGGACCACCTTGATTTTCATGCACACCTGCTCCTGGGTGGCCAGGCTGGCAGCTCTCCTGCCTTAGATGGCCACTTTCCTGTGCCTAGTGCAGAGGTCGTGGACGAGGTCCACGATGTCCGAACTAGCCCAGGCGGGTGCCCGCCTCTTGCGGTCCCGGGCAAGCTCCCGGGAGCCGCCAGCCTGGTCCCGGGAAGAAGGGGAGGGCTGGGGGGCATCGGGTGGGTGGCTCGAGCCTTGCCAGGTGCAGGGTCTGCTGGCTGGGTGCTGGCAGGCTTGCACCTAGCACGGGCACCGTAGCCAGCCCGTGCCCCTTTAAGGGCTCCGGGGCCGGGAGGGGGGCAGACGAGTTTCCCTGGTGTTGGCCAGAGTGGCCACCAGGGAAACCTGGGGAGGGCTAGCCTCCCACTAGTTCGAATTAAGGGGCTACACAGCCCTTAATTCGAACTAGTAAGTTCGAACTAGGCTTAATCCTTGTGGAATGAGGATTACCTAGTTCAAACTAAGCGCTCCGTTAGTTCGAATTAAATTCGAACTAACGGAGCGCTAGTGTAGCGCCTATGAACGTTAGTTCAAACTAACGTCTGTTAGTTCGAACTAACTTTGTAATGTAGACATACCCCCAGGTATTAGGTATGCAGACACAGATATGGGAATTGGGGAAATGGAGGTGAAAAACTACTTTTGTAGTTAGCTGTCTATCGATCCCTGTTGAGTTTCTATGTGATCAGAAGAAAGTTCAAAGGAGAAGAAGGTGGGTCTTAAATACACAATACTCACACAAGAATTCAGTTTCCTTACATATTTTCATGGATGAGTCATTCTGATGAGGTACCTCTGATGATGCTTAGCTCCACAGAGAGCCTCACGTGAGGCAGGAAGACTATTCTCAGGCTGCGAGCCAGGTATTGGCTAGTTGCAAGGAGTCTGAAAAAGATACTGACCTTTAAAAAAAAAACTAGAAGTGAACATCAAAGCCTTATTTTCCTAAGTCTAGCTGAGAAGGAAAATAGTAGCTAAAAATATGAGTAATAAAAAAAAATCACAGCAAGAAAGAAAAATACTAATTTTGCCAGCGAGTGAAGAGAATTCAAAAGAAATCTGCATTCATATCAGAGCAGAAAACCCTTGAAGAATTCCTCTGTCCAGCCTCCCCAATGCCTGTCACAGTAGACATGAAACAAACTGTGTCAGAAATGCTCAGTTATTTGAAATATTGGCTTCTATTTGGATCTCTATCACCCAGTCCCATGCAATTCAGAACCTACATGCTTCTATGGCCTGGAACATTTGTGAATGACTTGCTCAGCTTCCAGCAAAATCCAGACACAGACCCTCTGATGAGGCTGTGGGGTGCCAAAGGAAGCATTTGACCTAGGAGACAGAGATTCAAAAGGGCCCGGAATGGTGGTGGCAGCTGGAGCCCTGGGCTACTGACTGCCCTCAGCCACGCCCCTTCTGGGGGTGCGGAGCCAGGGCCTCACACAGACCTTGTCCCAGGGCCCACACTGGACATATTTATAGTACTTTGCCTTCTTCTGTGGGCTTTTGTGAGATGGAAAGCTACTGACTTTAACAGATGAAAATGACCCACAAGACATAAAATATGAAAATATTTAATCGCCTACTCCTAGCCATGTAAAGAAACCTGTTGTGGTTAAAAAAAATGACTCAGCCATTTCTTTAGGGATTTTCCAAAGTTTCCTATAAAAAGAAAGCTGTGGGAAACGAATGATTGCATAATCACTAACACATGCCAATTCATATAAGCCTATTATCTTTTATGGCATTTTGTACTCTATTGTCCTTACTCTGGTGAATAGCTATCTTACAACCCTTTTTCCTATTAAATTATTTACACACTTTGCTCTTTCCAGCCTTTTCATGTCAGTAAGATATTTAACATCCGCATTAGCAAAAGAAAACAAAGAGAAAGGGTGCCTTCTATTTTTTTCACGTCATGATTTCCTTGTGTACCCTGGAAATTGAAACAGAAAACTCCTTGAAAATAGGGTGGACCCTTTTAAAATGAGAAAATGAAATAATATTAGCTCAAAACTAAGGATAAAATATAAGTATTTATATCAAATATAAGTATTTAGATAAAAAAAAAAGAAATGTTACTGCTTCACTCATGCTTGATTCTATATAGTATCATGGATACAATTTTCAATTTTCACAGCTAAGTACCTAGATACCTTAGAAACCTTCCCTATGTAACTTACAATCCTATGTCACATTTATTTGCAATGAGATTTAGACTCTTAAGGATGAGATTTCTAAGTAAACATAGTTAGTCACTGCTTAACTCAGCATTGCAAGGCCATGATAGTGATGCACCAACTGATTTTGGAAATTCCACTCTAAGTGATTATCTGGATAAATCCCATTTTCAAAACTGACTTTGGCACTATGGCCCAGGTTTTTATATGGCTAGAGATATGGATAGTAATATAGTGGGATTTTTGAATGTATCTAGGATTTATTGATTTACATTTATAAATATTATTGGCTAAATAGCCTACAAATCTGGGTTTAGGGATCAAAAAAATCTCTTTGCAAGTCAATTGTATTTAGGTGCCTCACTCTTGAAAATGGGATTTAGCCTTCTAAACCACTGCTAGCAATGCTAAGCAGAGGAATATAGAATGACATTAAAAATCTGTAAGAGCCTAAATCACTTCTGAAATGTGGATTAAGAATCCTAAATCATTTCAGTATTTTGAAATTGTACTCCCTGACTTCACTTTATTTTTTTAAGCATTTGAAAATACCAGAGGCCAGAGCTATTGCCAAATAAATGGAAACAATGTATAGTGACCTGTGGTTCCATTGGTGTATTACTCATTTATCAGTATGGTACCATTTGTCCCCATCCTTAGACAGGACATGACAAATGCAAAAGTCACTCGCAAAGCCTATTTAAAAGTTATCATGCTTCAGATGAAGTCATAATGGAAGTCAATGATTGCAGGCTAGATTGTCACGGGTCATTTCTTCAGTATGAAAATACAATTCTGGCCTACTCAAAACACTCAGCCCTACTTTTAGGTTAGACTGTTCCCTCCTTGTCCTTGTGTTTCATGCTTATTAATATTTTGAGTAAGAATTTAAATGCTATATTCAAGATCTCATGGAGCTTTTCATAAAAGGAATTTGAAAAATATTATCTTGTAATAATTTTTGTTGATTGAATTTGTTTCCTGATAATTATGTACTGGATGAGCTTCACTCCATGGCTACATCTACAATGCAGGCTTCTTGCGCAAGAAGCCTTTTGCGCAAGAGTTTTTGCACAAAAACTTCTTGCAAAAGAGCACGTCCACAACTCAAACTGCATTACAAAAGCGATGTGCTTTTGCGTAAGAGAGCATCCACGCTTCATGGAGGCTCTTCCGCAAGAGAGCTCTGATGGCCATTCGCAGAATGGCCATCAGAGCACCTGTTCTTTTTCCCATTGGGGTTTCTTGTGCCAAAACCCTCTCTGGAGCGTCCATACTTGCCTTTTTGCACAATAGCTGTAGCACAAAAGGGAGTTATGCCTCGTAGAAGGAGGTTTACCTACAGCAGCAAAAGCCCTGAGTTCTGCCATTTTACTGCTGCTTTACGTGCACAAAAGTGCATTTGTGGTGTGGATGCTCTGTAGGTTTTTGTACAAAAACAGCCATTTTTGCGCAAAAACCTTGTAGTGTAGACGTATCCCATCTGAGCTAAATCCACTGCCACATTGGTCAGAACGTTTTCATATATTATTTTATTAGTGGCAGTGACTCTAGATTCTAACTGAGATCAGGACCTTGTTGCACTGAATGCTGGATAAACACACATCGAGAGACCTTCTCCATCCCAAACTGTTAACAGTGTAAATAGACAAGATAGACAAAGGGTGGGAGAGCAAACAAAATGTTTATCTGCCCATGATCAATTTATTTTCCCAAGATCACACAAAGAAGTCAATGGTAGGAGTAGGCATAGAAATTTGGTGTCCTGACTTCCAGTCCAAATGGCTTCTCTCCCCATTGGACTACACCATCTCTTAAGAACAACATAAACATGTATAAATTGCATCAGGGATTCAGAAGGATCAGCAGCATAAGATAATTTTAACTTTTATTAATCCTGGAAAATATCAAGGAGCAGACTACAGTTAAATTTGGAAAGCTAATGGAAATCAGTCTGAATGAGGCTGAAGTGGGGAATAGGCTGTCAATCACTGAACAGCACGGGGAGGAGAAATGTTGGTAACTATGCAGTGCTTAGCTCTAACTTACTCATTCCAGGTGTTTGACTTATTGTTAATTCAAATAACGCAACAAATATATACACCTCAACCTAAACTTCTCCCTAGCTTTTGATGTTCCTAAGATTTTTGCTTCAAAGATATTTGTGATAGACACCATTTTTCTCTGAGCAAATGATCAGTCTTACCTTTTACTAGAAATAAAAGAGGTAAGTCTCTCTATAAATCAACAGGAACCAAGCTACATTCAGTTGTTATATTCTAACACTAAGGGTATGTCTAAACTACATGGCTCCGTTGACGGAGCCATGTAGATTTGTTGTTTTGGCAAAGGCAAATGAAGCCGCGATTTAAATGATCGCGGCTTCATTTACATTTACATGGCTGCTGTGCTGAGCCGAAAAACAGCTGATCAACTGTTTGTCCGCTCAGCGCGCTAGTCTGGACGCTCCCCTGCCGACATCAAAGCCCTTTGTCGGCAGCCCCGGTAAACCTCGTCCCACGAGGAATAACGGGGCTGCCGACAAAGGGCTTTGATGTCGGCAGGGGAGCGTCCAGACTAGCGCACTGAGCGGACAAACAGCTGATCAGCTGTTTGTCGGCTCAGCGCGGCAGCCATGTAAATGTAAATGAAGCCGCGATCATTTAAATCGCAGCTTCATTTGCCTTTGCCTATGTGTCTAATCTACATGCCTCTGATGACAGAGGCATGTAGTCTAGACACAGCCTTACTGACATAATGCATCACTAGAAAAATAATGTCATTCTACCTATGCCATGTATTCCAGAAAAGACCCTTCCATAAGAAGATGTCTTTGGCATATTTGCAATATGTTTCTTCACATACAAAAGACCCTGCTTCCTTCCAGTCCCAAATTAATTCTTTTAACAGAATTACAAAGCTATCCATTCAGCTACTCCTATGGTATTCCATTTATTTCATATTTAAATTCAGATAACATTTCGGTTTAATTGACACTCTCAAAACACCTACCTTTTGTCAAAGGCTTCTCAGCATTTTTTATCCTCTGCCAAGGTCAACCTGTCATAAAGGCAGGTGCCCAGAAAAATGTTATAGATAATTAAATGCATCCATCTTAAATCAATATATTTTGTTAAACAGAATGACTACATTTACTCTCTGCCTTCCTTCTTTCTAATCCCAATCTTCCCACTTCACCATATCACCAAAAAAACAGAGATCATTTACATCAAGATAAGCTTTCTAGGACCTATTTATGTTCCCAATCACCAGTTAGAAGAGTGTAAATATTCATTATATATATGTTATATTTTAAAATATTTTGGACTGTATAATATTGTAACAGCTTCATTATTCACTAAAATATTTTAAACCAACACCTAATGTTACTTAAATGCATGTAGACTTTTTGTGGTTGAATAATAACATCTGTTTTGATTTTTGAATCACAAAAATACATTTAATCTGGACTTCCTTTATTTGAACTTTTCACATCTGCTTAGGCTTAAATCTCATAAACTAAATACCAGATCTTTCAAAATACACAAATTTTACCTGCATCATTGTTTTGCCAGCTCCAAAGACCTTTTTATAGGATCCTGATAAAATGTCAAAAGGCTAATAATAAGTATTATAAAGCATGCAGCCATGGATTACTGTGTATTTATTACTGTTTTCTATTAATTTTTATCAGTCTATTCATGGGCCCATTTCTGCAAATCTTATTCACGTGGAAGGACCCATTTACTTTGATACAATTATTAATGTGAGGAAGGGTTGTACGATAGGACTCCATGGTTTTAAACACTGCAATATTGCCTGCAAATTCAAGCAAGCACTCAAAAAAAATCAAATAATTTGATTCACTGTGGTTTAAAAAGTTAAAAGAGGTCACGTAGCTTTGTATATGGGATGTTTGTGCTATCTCAAAAGACAGTGGTGGTGTGTAAAGTTGAAAAAGTTTGATTTGTTTAGAGACAGCTAAAACCACAGGAGGTTTTGGTTTTAAAGAACCTGGTTAGCCAGACTTACTTATTTACATATTAATTATTTAAGAAACACAAAAATGGATTTGTTGAGGATCCGGGTCCTAGGCCACCTAATCAAAAGAGAGGAATGTCTCCAGATAAATGATTCGGGACTATATCAAATTCATAGAACCATCCAGAAGTCTGGGGATTGAAATCCTAACTCCATTGAAGTGAATTTGTCACTGATTTTGATGGAGCTAGGATTTCATCTTGGATATTTAATCAATAAGTTCTTTAGCATTAATTCTTGTTATCTGGGGATCTGTTGCTTAATTTTTCAGACTCTCTTGCTTTATGTCTCACTTTTCTTTACTGCAGTGACTAATAATATACATATTTTGAGTGTCATACATGAAAAATTAATATTTCCTTGGGCCCAATCCTAGTTGATAAGAATTATGCAGCACAAGGCTGTGATGTTGCATAAAATTTTGACTCCATACCAAAGACCAAATTCACAGATCTCATGTTACCGGTGGCACTGGTCAACTTCCATAGGTCTCACATATGTCCCGTGATGGATAAATAAGGTCCATTATTTTACTTCAACAAAATCAATAATGGACCATACAGTTCATATGCAGCTCCACATGATTTACCCTATGGAACTTTGCCAGATCAAAATAATTCCAAAACCCAGACCAAACATTTGGATTGAAAGGGAGGAAGGTACATACAGGAGCATGTTGGCTTTGGAAGCAACTGGAGAGAGTAA
Source organism: Pelodiscus sinensis (assembly GCF_049634645.1). Taxonomy (NCBI): domain Eukaryota; kingdom Metazoa; phylum Chordata; order Testudines; family Trionychidae; genus Pelodiscus; species Pelodiscus sinensis. Next base: position 23,727,001 of record NC_134717.1, on the reverse strand, counting down.
TCTATACATTGCCCTTGATTTACACCCCAAATGCTTCCTTCCACACAAAGGACTGAAACTGTGTCATGATGTAACAATCTGTGAGAATCGCAAAGCCTGTAACAAGTCAGAAATGGATTAAAAAGCACTTTATGGCTTGTTAAAGAAATCCCCCTGTCCCTCTGAAGCATTTTAGCATCTTATTAGTGGTATTTGATCTGTCTAACATATTGACTAGACATTTGAATAGGAGATGAATCCTTTTTGATGGATCACAAAGGGAATATAAATTCAAGCCAGGCACTTTTCCAATTTTTTCTTTTAGAATAATCCAAGCAGCAAATAACTTCTCTTAAGAGTTTTTTTTCCTTGCCCCACAAAAAGACTGTCCTAAGGGTCATTTGAACAGGAGGTTACTTTTCTCCTGAAATATAAGTATTTATATTGAATTCATTCAAATGGAAATTGTTTTATAGTTCTCTCTACCTGCTGTATTAAATTTCATATACCTATATGGACTCCGAAAATACTATATTCTAGTTAAAGGATGGTTTAGTAACTTTTTCAGCTTAGCTTTTAAGGGAACTAGGAGTAAATCGCCAGCCCTGTATTTACAATAAATGTTTCTCAGAGTTTTATGACTGAAGGAAGGAAGATAATTTTACTTATAGACCACTGCACAAACATTTCATTTCATTTCATCGGTCAGTAATATTCTTTATTCATCAAAGTGTCCCATTCTTTGTGACTACCTTCCACTGTCTCATCACCATTGCTAAGGTGCTATTCAGCCAGATTACAGTTTTTCTCTGAATAAGGGAAACTGTGTTTAGAAATACCTTATTCCCTAAACCCTGGTCTTCTCTAGGGAGTTATTTCAAAATAACCCCCCTTATTCAGAAATAATAAGCGGAGGGTCCCACACTGCCAAGCCTGTTATTTCAAAATAATGGGCTGGTTATTTTGACATCTGCACTCCTGCTTTCCTTGTGGAATAACACTTATTTTGAAAGTTATCTAGAAATACCCTTAGTGTGGATGATCTGCTGCTGCTAATTCAAAATAATTGGCATACAGCAGTCTCTCACAGCTGCACTTGTGACTGCTCTGGCCACACCTGTCATCTCCACTGCTCCCCTTCTTCTGTGGAACTTAAAATTACAGGCAGCAGGAGAAGGGCTTGTGCCACATAGAGAGCTTTGCCAGCCCTGTGCCTCACAGTACCATCCCAGAAGTCATGGCAGGTCGATATACTCCCTTTGACCATCCCACAGCTGCCAGAACACCTGTTGCTCCCTTGGCTGCCACTAGCCAGGACACAGAAGAGCTCTAGCCTGGAATGTTGTGGAGATTCTGGACCTCATTGAGGTCTGGGGGGAGGAGACCAACCTCCATGATCTCTGCATGAGAAAAAGGCATGTGGACGTTTATTGTCAGATCGCCGCCAGCCTGGCTGACAAAGGCCACACCTGGACCCTCGACCAGGTCCAGATGAAGATTAAGGAGCTCCAGCAGGCCTCAAAGCCAGGGAGCACAGCAGATGTTCTTGAGCAGCACAACACATTGGCTGCTATAACAACCAGCTGGATGCCATCCTGGGAGGAGGGCCACTCACCTCTTCCCCACTTCACTGTTGTCATTGAGTCCAGTCAGGAAATGTCCAATGTCATCCTCCAAAAGGGCCAGGGTTGTAGACGAGGAGGAGGAGACAATGGCCACCCAGGCAACCATGCCCACCAGCCAAGACCTGCTCCTCACCCTGGAACTCATCCCCCTACCCCCTTCCTAGGATGTTTCCCGGCCTTTGGATAATCCTGTGAAAGGCACTTCAGGTGAGTTCTATAACTCTTCCTATCTGCACCCAAGAGGAAGCAATGAGCTTGAGGGGATGAGTGCTCCTCACTCAGCCTACTCAGCCTGGGAGTCACACAACAGCCTGTGCATGCAGGTGCATATGGAGCACCAGTCCAGAGCAAGCCCCACGATGCTTTTATGCAGGAATCCCTTGGTCCTTCTCACAAGGTCCCTGGAGAGGCCTGCCTTACTCCGGTCTCTGTGGTGGGACACCTTTCCACTACAAACCGCCACTAAGGAGGCCGGGGTCATGGAACCTCATAGCAGTGCCGCACAGGATCATGCCCTCACTCAGGTAGCATCCACTTCCAGTCAAGCACGGTGATGAGGCGAAGACTAATCCCATGCATGGAACTGACTGGGAGGAGGAGGAGGAGAGGACCCCTGTAGCACTCTCTCTGGCAAGCGGCATCTGCAGCTCACACAGCGGGCAGTGATAGAAGGTCTCTCTCTGCGGGACGCTGCCAGTGCAGGACCCGACGTGTGTGGGACACAGAAAGAGGCCAAGTCATCCTGTCCCCCCTTCTACCTTCAGGCTCCTAGCCTGGCCAGCATCTTCCTATGCCTGCTTGTTCCTCGGCTGTGGGTGTAGCGAGGCTCCCCTGAGATGAACTGAAGATGCTCAGCATCTCTGAAAATCAGGCCACAACTGATAAAAATACTAGAATTGTACAGAAAAGTAAATGTGTCTATTTTATCTTTATGGTACAGATCACAGCCCGGGAGTGTACACACAATGAAAGTCTAGGGGAACAACCTGGAATATGATTAATATGCTTAAGAAAGCAATAATGGTTATTTCAACACATTAGAAAATAATACATCTGGCCACATGATACACCCAAGGCCAAATATTACAAATTACCAATCCATCCATTTCAAGAACTTCTTGGGTGGACTCTCTATGCAGAGAAGTCAGAGATCTGTCAAGTAAAGCATTCATAAACACCAAACTAACTTCAAAAAGGTTTCCAAATTCATTTGATGGATTAATGGCCCCTACATATAAATGTAGCTATTTCCACAACATATCCCTACTTACTGCTACAATTATTTCAGCAGTTCTTGCTTATATCAGAGCAGTTGCAAATTTTAGTTTCCTTAGATCAAATAAGATTAGGAAACCAAGAAAATCTGACTACTAAAAAGAAAGGGGAATATAAATGTCAGCTATCTCCAATCGTTATTACTGTTATTCCTTACAATATGACTTTTATATTGTTAGAGTTTCTAACCTTCCTCTTGCTCCCAACCTATCAATCTATCATTTTTAATCAATGCTAAATTGACTTTTAGCATCTAAGGGAAAAATGGTAAAATAAACCCAAGAGATTGCTTTAACGACCAGCCAAAATCCTGACCCCTTCTCCACAGGTACATACATCTCAAAGGGAAATTCAACTGGTACAGAATAAGAAAGTTCACACAGTGGCTGCACACCACACAGTACTGTTCTGCAGGCAACTCGATAAGCCTGAAAGATGTTAAAGGGGGAGGTTGAAACATGTGCATAATTGTAGACAGTGAGTTTGCAACTACTTAAACCTGCTGGCAAACCCCTCTGTGCATAATGGTAAGTAACATCATATGGTGGCCTAGGAAGCTCTTCTGATCCGTAGTCTAAAAGGAAAGACTCAATATCTTCAATGCCTCATTGGAATTCCATTGACAAAAGCCCCGTTCCTCAGTCTTTGCACAGAGGAATGGAATTGGACCATAATGATTTCTTTCTGTGAAAGTAAAGCAACAGAACAAACATCTCTATTTTCAACTGAGTTCGGTTCCAGCACAGCACAAGGGGAAAAAAAGAACACCTGATCCCTGCTCCAGAATATGAGCTTTAGGAGGCTGTTCAATAGAAACTTCTTATCACTTAACAGTTATTAATGAGAACCTAACCATTGAGCACCTTTCCATTTTCAATTCAGATGAGCAACAGTATCTGGATTTAAACTCCAAGGATATGTCTACACTAGCCACCCTAGTTCGAACTAGGGTGGCTAATGTAGTCATTCAAACTTGCAAATGAAGCCCAGGATTTAAATATCCCGGGCTTCATTTGCAAGTTCCCGGACGCCACCATTTTTAAATGCCCGGTAGTTCGAACTCCCTGCCCGTGGCTACACGCGGCATGGGCTAGGTAGTTTGAATTAAAACTCCTAATTCAAATACCGTTACTCCTCCTGCAATGAGGAGTAAATGTGATGGATTTACAGATGAGGAATAACGGTAGTTCAAATTAGGAGATTTGATTCAAACTACCTAGCCCGTGCCTCGTGTAGCCACGGGTAGGGAGTTCCAACTATCGGGCATTTAAAAATGACAGCGCCCGGGAACATGCAAATAAAGCCTGGGATATTTTAATCCCGGGCTTCATTTGCAAGTTTGAATGACTACATTAGCCACCTTACTTCGAACAAGGGTGGCAGTGTAGACATACCCCAAGACAGTACTTCTAAATCATCCAGAGCCCTGGCCTGACACACCAGTTGTTTTAAATTATAACTATTTCAGAGACATCAGCTTTACTGGAACCTTTTCTGAAGCAAAAACACTGAGCTCTTCCCCTGAACCTTATTCAGAATCATATGGATCCATCACCCCAAACTGCCATTTGTAGCACAAATTGCTTGTGTTGCTTTTTTTCCCTTCATCTCTTCAGTATAGTCAACCCTGCTCTTTGATGTTACTCAGTGACTATTTCCTTTGCCTTCACTTTTATCTATGTCCTGGCAGTCATCCTTGCAACATCCTCTTCACCAGATGGTCTCCATCTCTCCTTTAGAAGTGCCCAAAATATTCCAGCTATCTCCTCTTGATCTTTCCCCAACAGAAAATCTCTGTCCTACAGAGTTGGAGTACCAATGGGCTTCTCTTGCTTTCTATCCTGTGCCTGTATATGACACTTGTTAAAAGAATACATTGAAAGCCGCTAACAGCTCCTCATTAGACATGACATTTCTAATGGGAAATGTCAGACTGGGGATAAGGTGATACCTTTGCATTCATTTCTGGAATTGCACCTGCTTACTCCTGCTCTGGATTTGAGCCCTAGGTTTTAACCAGGGACTCTACTTTCTTCATATGATGAGCAACACAGATTCTTTTATCTGAAGCTCAGGTCTGCTTTCATTATGTATGCTCAAAACAATGCTAGTCTCTGTTCAGCAACATATTATTACAAAGATGATTAATCATCATACATAATGTTAGACATTTTGTGGAAGCACAAGCAGTAAATAAATATTGCATATTGCTGTAGTGTATATGACACTAATATAGCGAGAGGGATCAGTGTCTGTTTCTTTTAGGGAATGTTTACACCACAATAGTATTTTGAAATAACTTAATCCGCATATACAAAGCAGGCAGTTATTTCGAAATAGTGTCAAAATTCTGTCAAAGCTGGAGAACTTCTTACTCCCCTTTCTGTAACCCTCTTTGTACGAGGAGTAAGGGAAGTCAGAGGAAGAGTGCTCTATTTTGAAGTAAGTGCTGTGTAGAAACTCCCAATTTTGAAATAAGCTACACAATTGACGTAGTTCAATTTTCATAGCTTATTTTGAATAATGCCCTGCTGTGTAGACTCACCCTTAAAGAGAATAACTGCACCACACTTGAAGTGGGACAAATGTTGGCTGGGTATGCAGACAGAAGGCAACTGTGCTTTGTCACCAAGAGGGAGAAAGGGAATGAGGTCAGAGACGACAAAAGGTAAACAGTCGTCAGCTTTGCAACACTGACTCAACATCCATAAAGGTGTAAGCCCTAGACATGAGAAGCTCCTTTTTCTCCATGCAGAAGGCAATGGGGGGGGGGGGGGGGAGGAAGAGAGCTGGTGCTTCCTTTTTGTGGGTGCCCAGTACAGGTACTCCATAGGGAAGGCATTCAATGACCACATAAATGGCCTAATCAAAGACTTAAAAGGAGGTGCTGAATAAAGGAACTGTTACAGAATAAATTAATGGAACAGAGGAATTGGGGATTCCTCTGATTGTAGCTCATCTTAACCTTCCTAAGAAATGAGTGGTCTAAAACATGGGCTGGCTGGGAGAACCTGAATGGAAAACGAAGGAATCTCTCTCCCCCCCTCTGCCCCCCACCTCGGGTAATGATTTAAACAAACATGGATTTGCTTGCACTGTACACTTTATCTGCCTTGTAATCCCAGACATCTATATAATAAAGTTGTGGCCTGATTAAAATCCACACCAATCACCTCTTTTCAGTATTCCAGACAAAAACAAAAAAACAAAAACAAAAAACCTCACCTCTGAAGTGACCTTTAGTTCCCAAGTTATTTAGAAAAAGAGTTGAACTGAAACCATTTCACTAATAATGAAGTGCAATACCAACACAAGGTTTTTTTTTTACATAAATCTAAAATGTGTTAGTTCAAAAATAACTAAGCAATAACAAAGCTTTAGTTTTCAGCCTCTGTTGCCTTGTGATCTTTTTCTGTAGTCCCCTTGGAACTGTCATTTCAAAAATCACAGTATAATGCAGTATAGTGATTTCAGTGTCAGTAAAACAAAAGCTTTATTGAATAAATATGTGTGAAAATGTGGCAAACAAAAACATCTCCACAGGCAGCACCTGATTTGCTCTCAGCAACCCTCTCTAGTGTCATACCAGAACACAGCAGGTAACTGGACAGGACTAACTTCCTGTCATATCACAGTATTGTTTATTTCAAGGTTCTTTGTCCTTTAAAAAAAGACACATTTTCCTTACAGAAACCTAATCATACACTTTGGATATCATAGAATAGAAAGATGGTGTGTACTTTCCAGAAATCAGGAATTGCTGTTCAGCTAATATCTCCCTTTTTAATCTGCACATTCTATAATGAATATACAAAAATTACTGATTTAATATGCTGGTTCTGATAAATATCAAACTTCCAGTTTGGAAGGGAGGAACAGTTTTCTTTTCATGGATGTGCAAAGGTAAGGTGAAAACTAAGATATAGTTTTTATGGTACCACAGTTCATGACTTAACTTAAGAAATGTGTGTCTTCTTACATTTTCCACTTCCTAGCTAGCACACATTGCAATACGCTATAGCAAAAACCATTACTAAAGTTTTGCAGATCCTGAGACTTCATGTGAAAAACCAGCATGTGTCAAGTTCACTGCATTAAGGCCTCCAAAAAGAGCTGGATGAAATAGTTCAGCTGAAACTTTTTTTTGCTTAAAAATTAAAATTTGGATCAACCTAAATATTTTTGAATTTGCTGAATTGTTTTGGTCAAAAAATTAACAAACATCCTAAGAAATCAAAATACTTTAGTTTGACAATTTTGAAAAAAAAAATCAATGTTTTATTTGAAAGATTTTTTTATTTACAATTGTACTTTAATTAAAAAGCTTAAAAGGCTTCATATGAAAACATTTATTTTTGGTCAAATCAAACTTTTTGTTAACCAAATATGGATTTATTTATTTTTTAATTTTTCATTAGAATAGAATTCATATTCATTTTAGGACAGACCAAACTATGTTTTAGTGTTCAGTACAGTCAAAGAACTCAAGATCATATAGTTTTTGTTTCTAATTCTTTTTTTTTCCTTCTGCTCATGGGGGACATACTCTCACAAATGTCTAGGCCAGTGAAATCTCAGTAGGATTAACTGCAGAGCTGTTTTAGCAAAACATAGTCCATTGAATTCCTTTTTGAATTAGGGCAAATTATTATTTTAAATGATTTGTGCCCTTGCTTAGTTCCTAAAAATCTTATATTTCTCATTACTTTGAAAAAGTTGCAGAATTCATCTGCAATTCATCACAAACAATCCAATACAAATGAAAATATTTTTGGTAGTGACGATGTAACAAAAATTTTCTATTGTGCAAGTTTAATTTGAATTGGCTTGTAATATAATCAAGACTTTTGTTGTCAATTCTTTGTCTCATTAAAATAAAGCAATTATTGAAAAGTAGCTTCGTGAGCTATGAAATAAGCAGCTTTTACAATAAATACGAGAAACTGAGAGCTAAAAGCCATAAGCAGAGGGCCAAAATCTCTGACACCAGATATCCAGTAAAGCCTATGTTTTTTCATTTCCTTCTGAAGACTACATATGTACATATAAAGTATGGGAACATAATTGGTAATCAGATTGGAAGATATTTGCTTGACATTTGTCTCCTTACTTGAATATGAACATCAGCCTGAACTCCAGGCTGCTCTAATCTCTGGATCTACATATCATTGTGAAGTCACAATTGGATTATTCTGAATCCAAATCCTCTGCATGAGATGGAGACTCCTCTTCTCCCTTTCACAGAGTCTGGAAATTAATGAATCCTAGAGCTGGGAATTCTTTTTATCACCAATTTATCATTCTTCTCCACCTAGAAGAAGGATCCAGCTCAGGAACAGAGCTCTTCACTCTTTCTGATATACTAAAACTGTCTTCATGAAGAGGCAGCTGAATGGTTTTCACTCTCCCTCCCAACTGAGGGGATCTTTACTCCTCCAAATGCCATGACTGCTGGAAGTCTTTTATCTCTTTCACACATAGGCTATGTCTAGACTGCAAGCCTCTTTCGAAAGAGAGTGTCTAGACTGCACGCGGAACTTTTGAAAGAGCAAGCCACTTTTTCGAAAGAAAGCACCCAGTGAGTCTGGATGCTCTCTTTCGAAGAAGCCCTATTTACATTCAAGAACGCCTTCTTTCGAAAGAAGCACTTTTGAAAGAAGGCGTTCTTCCTCGTGAAATGAGGTTTACCGCCGTCGAAAGAAAAGCTGCATTCTTTCGATTTAATTTCGAAAGAACGCGGCTGCAGTCTAGACGCAGGTGAAGTTTTTTCGGAAAAAGGCTACTTTTCCCAAAAAAACCCCTGAGTCTGGACACAGCCCTAGGGTGTACAGGAAGGCAAAGGGAACTTGCAGCTCATGTGCCACCAGTTTTTTCAAGAGCGATGTGGCCTCTTTAAGTACAGATATCACCAAAATAGCTGACCTCTTTGTGAGCACTGTGTACTATAAATATGCAGATACAATTGGCCACCTATTACATGCATAACTGAGCATCGATCTTCTTTGTGGTGTATTCAGATTATGCAGCCAGTGGTCAACTCTTCTAGTTAGAAAGGACAGGTAGAAGTTACTCATATGCTATGAAAAAAGATAGGAACAACTCTGAAGTACAAGAGAAATTATACCAGACAGAGGCAGAAACAATTACTAGAAAATTAGAAACAGATGAATAGGGATCAGAAAAAAAGAGAGAAGGAAGGAAGGAAAACACGCAATTCTGGAAGGAAGATAAGAAAGAAGCCGTTCATCTGATGTATGGGGTTCAACTGCTGAGTACCTGTTTCCTATGTAACTTGGTATTTACCCCCAAAGCTGCTAATCAGAAACATTTTGTAGGATGTGGGTCTTCTATTCAATTTAAAACATTGTTTAGAATGCTGTGGGGCTTTCAGAAAATTCAGCTAACATACTAGACTCTGCACAAGTACTAGCTATTTTCAAATGTGGATTTAGGTACCTAGGTTTTAGCTCTAGTATTGGAAAATTTTCTCATAATGTTCAAAATGTTTCATTCCAATATATCCTTAGCATTGGTGCACCTACTTATGAATTCCACTGACATATCTGTCTTTCTTTATATAGTGCATATAATGAAACCATAATTTGGCCATGAATTTTCAAGTTTGGAATTTGAGAGAGATGGACTGGGGTGAAAGGCATAATATATAAAAAAGACATTAACAGGTATTCACGGTGACCCTAACCAAACAAGGCACTTAAACATGTGCTTAATTTTAGCCTTATATTACTCTATCGATGATAATAGGATTAGTTGCATACTTAAAATTACAAACATGTAAGTGCTTCCTTGTTATCACAGCCAACTTATAGGGCTTTTCTTTGAGTAATTAATACCAAACATATCCATCTTTCATAAATTGACACAGAGTATTCAGGTACAGACATACCGTATATGTTTTGCAATACTTTGCAAAGGCTTGCATTCTATTACAAGGTGCGTGTTATATTATCAGCAAGATAGCTTACACCTCCAATTCTGGCTTAAAAAAAATATCAAATCCAAACTTTATTTTTTACTTTGGGGATTTTGCAAATGTGCTATAAGCAGCATAGAGGAAAACTTCTGAAAATAAATTAAAGAATGTACTTGTCAGTTTATTAATCAAAGTTTACCTGCTTCACATTACACAGAGACAAATTAAGCAGGCTACTATGGTACTCAGAAAACATCTGCTAACAAAGTCAGAAGTAATGATAAACAAACTTGAGTTCCCTTTGTGGTTGATTTTCATCCAGCTGCATTTAATTATAAAAGAGCTATCAAAGAAAGTTCCCCATTAGCAACTAATTCAGAATGACTTCAGAAGAAAATCCCAGTGCCTCCAGTGATATCTCTCCAATAACTTTCTCATCTCTGCAAGTGGTTGAAAAGAGCTGAATTAGAGCAGTTTAGCTATCAGTCATCACTTCTGCTAACTGCCATAGTTAAACTGTATACCTGTGATTGCCTTTTTTCAAAGCTCTGTTATTGGTAATGCTGCAAAATTCATGGTAATGATATCTCATTGCAAAGTCAAAACTGGACAATTATTCAGCACAGCTAAATGTACTGGCTGCTAGTGTAAGTGTACCAAGCCCAATGATTAGCAGGAACACCAACAAAATAACTTTCATGTATAGCTTCTAGGGTCCTGAAAATGTTCTGATTACATTACTCGGAACTTTCAGTTAACACCTAAAAGGGCTTGGATGGGTAGTAAGGAAGCAGAAATGATAAAACATTGCATGATTTTTATTGTGTGTGTGTGTGTGTGTGTGTGTGTGTGTGTGTGTGTGTGTGTGTGTGTGTGTGAGAGAGAGAGAGAGAGAGAGAGAGAGAGAGAGAGACACACACACAGACACATTAGTGGGTGCTTCTTCCCCAAACTCTTAACTGCTATCTAGCAGACAAATATGAAATCAAACTCCAATGTGCCAGATATGCACAGCTGTATTTGTGCTTTTGCTGATCCCACAAGAGAGAACACCACATGTCAATTACTTGACTTAGGGTGGGTTGTTGAGGTGTAAGTTAAAGGGGCAGCTGTATAGTCTGGGAAATTTTCCAGATTCATTTTGTAGCAATCACTCTAACAATGCTGCAAGCAGCAATGAAGAGGCATACACACTGGATGCTGGGTAACACAGGTAGAAAACAGCAAAATGTGTGCTGCAGCCTGTTTCTTAATTAGTTCCCATTGTGTAATAGCAAAGGATTTCCCTATGAACCTATAGACCCCTTATAATAGATTTGTTTTCCACCAGTGTAAAGCAACTGTCACAGTATGCTGCTACTCTAAGATGATAGCAAAATAAAACACACTATTATATGTTCATTTGCTAATCCAACTGAAGACTTCAACCATCGCTGCTGTTGTTGTGTCCCTTTCTGATTCTTCCAGAAGACAATTTATTGCATGTAATTTACCTATCTTAGAAGATGAAGGAAGTAGAGGATAACGTGGTCTTCCAGTCCCATTGTTTATGTAAATATTCATCCAGCCATCTGTGCCTGATGGAATGAACAACCAACATTAATTTTGCCTTTTGGCTCATGGCTCAAACAACATTGCCAATATCTATTGTTCTCCTCCTAACAATATCCATGCTGGTTTGAACACATCTTAGTATCTACCAACTGGCTCATGATCAAGCATTACTTTGTGTGTCTTCATAAAGTTGGGATATGGCTTTTTTCTTATATAAGTATATGTAAAGAGGAATATAGTCAAGAATTGTGGTCAATTCTAGTCATGACTTTTATGAACAATTAGTTGGAAACAAAATTGCATAGAAAAGTGTGGGGGGTGGACAATTTGTTTTTCAATTTCACTTCAATGGCATTTATGCTTTTCAAAGCCCAAACATAAGTTAGTCAGGTCTGGAGCACATTTTTTCTAGGGTTTAGAAAACTATTTGGAGTTTGATCAAGCCAGAGAAACACAAGAATGTTGTTATTCTTGAGTCTGTGCAGAAGTGACTTTTTATACTCTTTTTTCTTAATTGTATGCAATTTTACTAATTTTCTATAGGCATTTATGAAGAATGATACACTTAACAAATATTTCACAGATATTCAAGGAGCACCCTTGCCAATGTAGACACAGCCCAAGTGTCTTCTTCTGTTTCCCAGAGTAATCAAATCTGGGATTGATTCTCTACATTGTCCTGCATTTCATTCATGTGCCTGTTCCAAAGCCCATTGGAATCAGCTTCATTGTGCTTTGCATCAGGCTTCATGTTACAAATGGCCAGTATGTATTTGCTAAATCCATAAAAAAACTTGATACACTTCTGATTTCCTCAGCATTATTTGCAGGATAATCATTAGGTAGCACAGTAATCCCTGAAAAAAGTATAAGAGATAATGAGTATTTTCAGGTTAGTTTGGGAACTCATCCACTATTAAGAACGGTTTTCTTTCTTAACACACTGTTTCCCTGTGTTTTTGAAATTCCTTCTCTGTAGAAATATTAAATTTGGAAAAGTTTGTTCCTAATATTTCCACCTCTGCCTAACTGAGACCCACTTCTCATTCGCCCTTCTTAGTTGTCTCCTGCAGTTGGAACCACTCATATTTTCTACATTTATTCTTAATCAAGTGAGAGATTATTAGACTAGAATGAGTTAAATACAAGTTCAATACTTTAAATGATTCCACTAACCCTTCATACCATTATATCATTTTTAATTCTTCTTTTACCTATTCCAGCTTTTTTAAATGGGGGTGGGGGGGAGATAATTTTGAAGCTTCCCTTTTATTGTAAACTGTAACACAAGATTTTGAAAAAAGTAGTTCCAGATGCGGAAGATGCAGTCATATAAATTCAGTAATGCTGCCACATATCATGGCCACACACATACACCACAGAATGTTTTTGTCTTTGATACTTCTAAAATTCAGAGTGAGCTGACTTTATAAGAATATTAGAAAGTGATTATTGTTATATTGTATACAGAGGATGTGCGCTAACTGAGAGAAATTTTACTGCATAAGAAGTCATGGAAGTGCTAAAGGAGAAAAGATATTGGGCCCTTGGTTTATTCAGCAGCATTACATAACATTTTACTGAAAATAGTCATTTTTCTAGAATTGTTCCTTTGTTCCAATGACACTAAATAATAACAGCAGCACAAGAGACATAGTATAATACCTCTCACACTCAGTTTTTTTTGATAAACTAAACTAACACATAATCCACAAAGGGTTGACCATGGCCAAACTTTATTATTTGATTTGATATTTTTATTTTTTATTTGATTTTTATTTGATTTGATTTGAAGAAAATCTTATCTCTTCCATTTTGCCAGCCATAGAGCTGTGTACACAATGGAACTATCCAGGAGCAACACGAGAATTAAAGAAAGATTCTGAGATAAAATGGGATGACATTTAATAGTGCAAAGTGGAAGGTCATGCACTTAGGGACAACAAGAATTTTTGCTATAAGCTGCAGACTTACATTTGGAAGCAACAGATGTATTTGGTGACTATGAGCCACCAATGTGATGAGGCTAATATAATTCTAGAATGCATTGGACAAGTTATTTCCAGAAGAGATTAAAAGTGTCATTATACAAAGCACAAGTGAGATCACATTTAGGATAGTGTGTGCAGTTCTGATCTCTATTATTTAAGAAAGATGAATTCAGACTGGAACAAGTACAGAGAAGAGCTACGAGGATGATGGAGAAATTGAATAAGTACTTGCTTTATGAGAGGACACAAACAGCTTGGCATTCTTGACCTAATAAAATTCCTAAAGGAAGATATGATTGTTCTGTATAAATACATCAGATAACAAACACCTGGCAGAGAAAGAAGTTATTTAAGTTAAGCATCAATATTGACACAAGAACAAATGGATAGAAACTGGCCATCCTCACATTTAGAATTGAAATTAGATGAAGATTTCTAGCCATTAGCACAATGAAATTATGGAAAAATATTCCAAGGGAGCAGTGGGTGCAAAAATGCTAACTTGTTTCAAATCTGAGCATAAGTTTATGGAGAAGATGGCATGATACCTATAATGGCATGTGGCCTATTCACAACTGAAAATATGTCCAAACAGACTGAAATGAGACAATCAATCTGAGGGTACGTCTAGACTACATGCCTCTGGCGACAGAGGCATGTAGATTAGGCTACCCGACAGAGTAAAATGAAGCGGCGATTTAAATAATCGCCGCTTCATTTAAATTTACATGGCTGCCGCGTTGAGCCGACAAACAGCTGGTCAGCTGTTTGTCGGCTCAGCGCGATAGTCTGGACGCTCCCCTGCCGACATCAAAGGGAGTTGTCGACAACCCAGGTATGCCTCATCCCAGGAGGCATACCTGGGTTGTCGACAACTCCCTTTGATGTCGGCAGGGGAGCGTCCAGACTATCGCGCTGAGCCGACAAACAGCTGATCAGCTGTTTGTCGGCTCAACGCGGCAGCCATGTAAATTTAAATGAAGCGGCGATTATTTAAATCGCCGCTTCATTTTACTCTGTCGGGTAGCCTAATCTACATGCCTCTGTCGCCAGAGGCATGTAGTCTAGACGTACCCTGAGATACTACAGAGCATATTTTCTCAGGTGACTGGATAGTGGGTCTCACCAGCATGCTCAGAATCTAACTTACTGTCATATTTGTGCTTAGGAAGGGATATTCTCCTGCTCAAATTGACAGAAACTCAGGGGGATTTTCACCTTTGCAGAATGGGACACAAGTCACTTGCTGATTTGAACTAGGATAAATGGTAGATTCACTGTAGTGTCATGTCTTTAAATCAAGATTTGATAACTTCAGTAATTGATCCAGAGGTTATGGGCCTAATGCAGGAGTTGGTGGGAGAAATTCTAAGTGATATGCAGAAGGCCAAACTAGATGATTGGGATAGAATGTAAGGCCAGAATGTATTGCGAGTCTATGAGAGAGTAGAAAGCTTGGAGCCCAGTTCCAGCAAATGGGAGATGGGGAACAGGGTTTGTGATTTCAATAAGATAGGAGGAAGAAACTGGAATGGGTTACCTAGGAAGGTGCTGGAATCTGCATCCCTAGCGGTTTTTAAGTCCCAGCTTGACAAACCCTGGCTGGAATGATTTATTTGGAGTTGGTCCTGGTTTGGACTTGATGACCTCCTGAGGTCTCTTCCAGCCGTATGATTCTATGATGCTGTAGGGTTACCAAGATGCTATGTAGCACCATGCTTATGATGTCATTATGCATAAATTAGTCTACTTCAACTGCTACCCTGTTTGACACATGATTGTTTTCCTAGTTCTGTATTCTGTTTAAAAACTCTCATGTACCACATAAAAATAATATACCCAACATTTTAAAGACATTTTTAAGTCTTTAGCAGTGGACTAATTTTCAATCCCATAATATTTAATATGGAAACTTGTCTATTTTACAGTTTTTATTGTGAGATTGAAATGACAGTTGATAAAAATCCATTGCACACCTGAATCCATTGAATCCTGCAGGGTATCTGTAAGCTACCTGTAAGCAAGGTTGATGTTTTAATGTCAACCATTCTACCTATCAAATATCATTATATGACTACTGCATTTCCCCCGTAACTTTTGTTTCCATTCATTAATAAGAGTGGAATTTGACTTGTTCCAAACAGCACAATTTGCCAAAGCAAAAATTAATCTCAGTTTTTCACATCTGTCAATCAATTCCAGGAAAATTCAATGTGCTTATATAAATACTCATGAAACTGTGATCCATATACATTTTTCATTTGATATTCTCCCTCTCTCACCCACTTTTGTTTCCACTACAAAATGTAATGTAAGTGTCTAGGTGAACAAAGTGGCAGAGTGTTCCACGTGGGGACCACTAGTATCTTAGCCCTAGCTCTTATTTCAAAATAACTAGCAGAGCATCCATACTACCAAGCCCATTATTTTGAAATAATGGGTTGGCTATTTTGAAATAATTCCTGCTTTACATGAATAAATGCTTATTTCAAAATAGGTAGTTAAAAATAGGGGTAGTGTGGACACTCCACTGTTGCTATTTTGAAATAACTACTCCCAAGAGTCATTCAAAGTACAGTAAAACTCCATTAGTCCGGCATCCAGTGCTCCGGGACTCCTGATGGTCCGGCACCATCAGGAACCCGGAAGTGCTGGGGCATCCGGACATGCTTCCCCCATTCAGCTGCTGCTGAAATTGACCAGCAGCTGAATCAGGGAAGCCGGGAGCAGAGCATCTGGGGTGCTGCCGGGTTGGTCTCGTAGCGCTGCCCCTCGGGGCTGCGGGACCAACCCGGCAGAACCTCAGCTATTCTTGGGGATGCCTGGGGCAGAGCAGCGGCTGACTTGGGGACCCCTGGGGCAGAGCAGCTGGGGTCCTGCCGGGTTGGTCCCGCAGCGCCGAGGGGAAGCGATATGAGACCAACCCCGCAGCACCCCAGCT
This sequence comes from Pelodiscus sinensis, assembly GCF_049634645.1. Lineage (NCBI taxonomy): Eukaryota > Metazoa > Chordata > Testudines > Trionychidae > Pelodiscus > Pelodiscus sinensis. The sequence goes on along the minus strand of NC_134717.1, from coordinate 23,710,702 downwards.
GCTTTGCCCCAGGCGTCGGGATTCAGCCGCTGCTGAAACTGACCAGCAGCGTCAGTTTCACCAGCAGGCTGAATCCGGATGCCTTGGGCAGAGCAGCTGGGATGCTGCGGGGTTGGTCTCGTATCGCTGCCCCTCGGCGCTGCGGGACCAACCCGGCAGGACCCCAGCTCCTCTGCCCCAGGGGTCCCCAAGTCAGCCACTGCTGAAACAGATCAACGGCTGATTCCAGGAAGCCCCGGGCAGAGCTGCTCTGCCCGGGGCTTCCTGGAAGCAGCCGCTGATCTATTTCAGCCGCGGCTGAATCGGGGACCCCTGGGGCAGAGCAGCTGGGGTGCTGCCGGGTTGGTCCTGCAGCCCCGAGGGGCAGCGCTACAGGACCAACCCGGCAGTACCGCAGCTGCTCTGTCCCAGGTGTCCCCAAGAGCAGCTGGAGTGCTGCTGGCTTGGTGCTGTAGCGCCACCCCTCAGTGCTGTGGGACCAACCCGGCAGCACCCCAGCTGCTCTATTGCAGGCATCCCCGATTCAGTGGCTGCTGAAACTGGCCAGCAGCAGCTGAATCAGGGATGCCTGGGGCAGAGCCGGACTATCGTAAGGGGGGGCTATGAGGGGTCTGGAGTGGCATCCCATCCCAAAGTCCGGCATATCTGATAATCCGGCACCCCTGGGTCCTAAAGGTGCCGGATTATCGGAAGTTTACTGTAATTACTCCCCAGTGCTTTCTGGGGCTCTAAGTGGAGCTTACATTAAGGGATCCTTCCTCAGACTAATTTTGAGGCTTCCCTGTAGTGTGGACACGTTATTTTGAAATAATTATTTTGGGAGTTTTTATTTTGAAAAAAGTTATTTAGAAATAATTTCCTAGTGTAGACATACCCTCCGAACCCCACCAGATACTATCTATACTATCTCAAAATGATCCACACATTTTCCCCTCCTTTAGCAATTGTTGTATTACTTGGGTACTTCATTAGGAAGTTTCAAAAAAGTTGCCAGTGGGCTAGAATTTAACTCATTTTATTTTCATTTCAGTGGGAGGACAAAAATGTCATTTTAGTTTTATAAAGAAACCACTGCATTCATGGTACATGACAGAAATTATAATTCACATACTCTGTCTAACAGTATACAATGGCCAATTTTATTACACTACATTCCCTAATTATGTCATTCATGGCTATCTAAAATAAGGAATAAAAGCCATGAATAGCATTATGGAACAAGGTTAAATAGCCATTGAAATATAGGGCTGGGATGATCTTATATTCAGTGGTATCACCACTTGTGAGCCAATTGAGAGAAAGGATGGTTCAGTGATTAGAACTCTAGCTCTGTATGTGGGAGACCTAGATTCAATTTCTTGAAGCTCTTTCTCCCTTCCCCTCTGAAAATTTCCTGTGTAACAGCGGCCAAGTCACTTAGTCCCTAGTTATCAGTTCCCCATTTATAGAATGGGGATGTTAATACTTCCCTACCTTAAAAGACTGCAGAGCGACTAGACAAATTAAAGAATGTGTGGTGCTCAGATACTATGGCCATCTAAATACCTTGAATAGATTGCACTGCATTAATTCTACAGAGTATCAGAAACAGGAAATACAGGGAAGGATAACTTTCTTATTAAAAAAAATAAATCTAGGGGATAAACTCTGAATTGCCAAGGTTGAATAAGATAGAGGGAGACATCAAAGAGCTAGATCTGGCTTCCTGATTCCACTGGGCAATCTCCAGTTTCAATGTAACTGAAAGCTTTGGAAAGACAAATCTTAGGTTTCATACTAGGTTGAGGGTACTTATGAATCTTTCCCCATCTTGGAGTTTGCCTCCAACAAGGCCAGTTTCTAGCTCCTTTGTGCCTCAAAAGTGGCACAAAAATGCAGGAAATCGATTGAAGAGTGGGGTCCTGGAATAAGAAACCCCCACTGCCAAATAAAGAAGGATAAAGCTTCCTAAGGAGACCAGAATGCATCCTACAAGACTGAGAAAAGAGAGAGAAAAGTCAAAGGAGATTTTATAGAATTTTCTATGGGAAAAGTTGAAAACCTGGAGCAGATTCCTAGGTCTTCGTGCAATAAAGCTCCCATTAATATTAGCAGAGTTAGTTCAAGCAGAAACTAAGTAATGACCCACCCTCACCGTCTGACCCCATAGGAGGCAGGTACAGAAATACTTAATATTTGGAGTTGGGTTCAGCACAGACCTGAAGTTTATGCAAAAATTATCTAGATCATTTGGGGAATCGAGAGTTGAAAGCATCAAGAAAACAGGCCACTGAATTTCAGCACTTTGGGCTTTGATCCCAGTTATTTCATATATTCCAGAACCCCCCCAGAAAAGATTTGGTTGTGATACCTGGGGATACTTCCAGGTGTAGTAGTTGTCTTTTTTTTATACCCACTGGCTCTTCATTCTTTGATAGCAGGATACACTCACACAAAATTGTGGGGTTTTTTTCCTTTTCACTCAACCGCCCTGCCATGATTTTGAGCCAATGCCTCAGTGCACTTTTGGGAAAATTTTGTGGTTGATGGAATGGTCCTATTCTTTGAATAAGATATAAAACGGAAGTTCTAACTTGTGGCCATAAGAGATTCTATTGTGTCTGAAGAAATAGGAGTGTTAAATTAAATGGAGGAGGGGATGGCAAAGTTCTAATTTAATTATATTTGCCTACTTCATCCTATAAAATAGTGATGCATGGTATCATAAAAAAATTAGGTAGTGATATCAGCAAAATAGCATATCAGCTAGTCTTGTTGGGCCTGATTCACTAGTGCATTACAGCAATTGAACAAGTACACTTCCCTTGTGATTTCAATGGCTTTTCACTGCCACGAATTGGAGGAGTGACATAACTGCTATGAATTGGAGGAATGATGTTGGTCAAATTTTACTTGTGATCTAAAACTATTATGCGCTGTTGAGGTGTACAATCAGGATCTGCTCAAAAGCCCGCCTAATTCAGTGGAAAATTTTTTACTGATTTCAATGAGATTTGGATCAGGCATCTAAAGAGCTGCTAAATTTTCTCACTGTTTTGGATAAAAGGTGAACTTTATATATCCTTTACTTAGCATGTCAGGGTATTGGAAGGTTTCATTAATTAATGTATGTAAAACTCTTTGAGATCATTAGAGGAAAGGCACTAGAGACGGGTAAAGTGGTGTTATATGTCATTACTCTCCAGAATATTTAAACTCTTCATCATCCCTTCACTCTCCTTCTTATGAACAACTGAAGCACTTTCTTCCTCCTTCTAAAACAAAGTCTGCCCTCTTGACATACACAAACCATTAGAAAGGCTGTGTTTACAAGCACCTGACAGCATTTTCACAAGTTTATTTTGACATTTACTTTTAATCAACAGGATGGTGATTGAATAAACCAGTCAGATGTTTCACTAAGAAGGAATATATTAAAAGCACACAAAAGTACATTGATTGTGTCTACAAAGATATATAATTAAAAAGTATAAATCAAGGGCTGCTATTTTGTACTTGACTTTAGTTATTTTGAACACTTGTGGCCCTGTTGTGTACATTGTTAAATGAGTGATGCTGTGTGTTTAGAGTAAATCAGCTGTAAGCAGTTTTAGATTTTAATGAAAATAATTATAGTTTGAGTAATATGAAGTGTATCTGAAGTATAACCCCTGATGCTACTTCCACTGAATTAGCTGTGATATAAATTCTCATGATTTATTATGATTATTCTTGTACATGTGTGTTTGTAGGGGATCCTGGCTAGCAACAATGATTCTTAACTTACAAAGAATAGCTTTTCAGCAGCAATTTTTCTTTGAACCTCATCTGTAATTCTTTCATAAACGTAATATGATTGAATTATGGTACAGAACATGATATTGCAAAGATGTCATTATTGTGTTATCATATTGACAGTGTATTTTAATTTACTCATTTAATGAACAAATACTTTTTTAATCTGGGGTTAGTCTTTCTTAAAATATCATATGACATTGATTCCACATGCTGTTCATTGTCTAACTACATCAAAATTATTTTGTGGTATAAATCTATATGCACTATAAACAGCCTATCATTTGAGTGATTCATCAAACACCAAAGTCCTGTCTGTTTTATAAGGACATTGTAGACTTTGTAAAATCTACTCTGAGCCAAACTTTGTCACACAGCATCCCATGCAAACATTGGCTGCTGCTCTCCAACTCAGAGATGGTTGTACTACAGAGACCCTTCATGAATATAACTCTTTGTTAGTGGCCTTCTTTGGAATGAAGGGGACCAGATAAATGTGAAAGATTAATATAATTACATTACTGAAAAAGGTAATATCTGTTTACAGCTGGTTTCAACTGCAATCACAGTTTGAAAAAAAATCATGTCAAATATTTTAGTCTTTTTTAGAACCAATTCCCAAACATTTGGGATTTGATAGCACACCATGTATACCCATGAATAAGTCACAGTTCTTTAGTGTGAGTAAAGGTTGCACAGTAGGATCCATTGCCTTCTTGTAGAGAATCCAGCAGGATCCCAAATTTCCTGCCATACCCAAAAGACCATGCATCTAGAGGAAAGAAACCAGAGGGGACACATAATCATCATTCTTCTAAGCCTAGCCCAAGCCTCACTCATACCTACCTACCTTAGACTATGAAGTCTGTCTTTCCCTATTATAGGGCAATCTCCTCAACCAAGTTCCTGCTTCTTTTGTCATGCAGCCATGCCCCCTCTCCCACTAATAGGCAGTGAAACTATGCCAGTTGCATTGCCAGCCACTGCATGTAGGTAAGAGCAGGATTTGCCCCTCAGAGTATGTCTAAACTATGTTCTATTTTCGAAAGAGGACATGGAAATTCTGTGGGAATTTGCATATCTTCTTCTGATCTTTCTTTCGAAAGTGAAAGTAGTCTAGATTTTTTTTTTCGGGAAAAACTCTTTTTCGAAAAAATCATGTAAACCTCATTTTTTAAGGAAGAGCGTTTTTTTTGAAAAAAGTTTTTTTCTGAAAATAAAGTGTCCAGACTGCTTTCACTTTCAAAAGATCCACTTTTGAAAGTGAGATCAGAAGAAGATCTCTTTCGAAAATAGAATGTATCTAGACATAGCCTCAGTGTCAGATCCAGTAATTGTAATGCCAACAGGCAGAACCAAACATGGGACTTCTAGAGCTTAGCTCATGAGTCTCTAAAGCTTGAGTTAAAAATCAGATGGCTCTCAGCTAAGGCTGTAGAGCAACTCATTCTTTCTCTCTAGGAGATCTAAATGTCACTACATGGGACAGGGCACCACACCCAGCAGGTGTGTGGGTTATACAAGCCCTACTTTTGAAAAATTATGCTTGGATTCCCATGAAGATGCACAAGCAGGAACACGGTCAAGAAGAACTCTTTTCTTGTTTCAGGAAAACAATCATAAGAGTAAGTTCATCCACATGAAGGACATTACTTAAGTTCCTGCTCAACTTTAAGCAGGCACTTTAGTCCCATTTGTCTTCATTTTAATTTTGGAAATCTGGGTTGATTAGGGAATTTTTTAAAAAGCATTAATCACATTTTATTTCACATTTTCTCTTGAAAAAATTACTTTTGGACTGGACAAAATGGTTGAAAAATAAGTATTCAATAACAGTTGATGTTTTTAAAGGGAAGATACCCAAATGTACAAGATATTTTGACAAGATTTAAGCATTTCATTATATCTTTACACTTATCTAGGTCCTCTAAGTTACACACAATACCTGCTTCAGCTTTACATCAAACTATGCTTGTCATCAAAAAACAAATATACCAGAAATGGTAAACCTGAAGGTTGTGTCTACACTGGGCCACTTATTCCGGAAAATCAGCCGCTTTTCCGGAATAAGCTGCGAGGTGTCTACACTGGCCCTTGAATTTCCGGAAAAGCAACGACACTCTACTGTACAAAATCAGCCGCTATTCTGGAAAAACTATTCTGCTCCCGCTCGGGCATAAGTCCTTATTCTGGAACACTGTTCCAGAAAAGGGCCAGTGTAGACAGCCCAGTAGTCTTTTTCCAGAAAAAAGCCCCGATCACGAAAATGGTGATCGGGGCTCTTTTCCGGAAAAGCGCGTCTACATTGGCCACAGACGCTTTTCCGGAAAAAGGGCTTTTCCGGAAAAGCAGCCTGCCAATGTAGACACTCCTTTTCCGGAAAAACTGAAAACGGAATAGTATTCCGTTTTAAGCAGTTCCAGAAATTCATGCCAGTGTAGACACAGCCAAAGTGAATTAATACCTGCCAAGGTAAATTTTCCTTCAGATTCAAATTCCCACATTTTCTACACTTGGCATAGCAGAGATTGTACAAATATTCTTACTAAATGAAGGAAACATTTTTATTTCAAATTATATTCATTCCAAAGCTTTGGAATGAAACAATTTATGGAATATTCAGTCTTATATATAATTGTTTATATTGCTTTGGTATGAATAAAATAAGTAATTCACAAAATAAGGTTGGCCAATTGGTAGCACACACATACAAATTTCAGGAATTTTCCCTTTAGCATTTGTGTGACAAGAACTGAGCCATATGCATATAGCTGAAGATTAGATCATGACAATTGACACATAATTTTAGAATCTACTGAACATATCTGAAATCTTAAGTTAGTTCCTGATACAAACCATGTAACTTTTTGGTCATCGAACAAAAGTTCAAGCAACTGACTGGCGCATCCATGTAGAAGGAACACCACAGTTAAACTAGAGCCTATAAAGTACCATCCTGTGTTAGTCATATTTGTTCATTTTTTTTAATTGTATCCTTTGGTATATATGGTTGTGACTACTTTCTTCCACTATTTGATCTGAGGAAGTGGGTCTGGCCCACGAAAGCTCATCATCTAATAAACCATCTTGTTAGTCTTTAAAGTGCTACATTGTCCTGCATTTTGAGTCAAATACTGACACTTTTTCCTTCTGAGAGGTTACATAAAGGATTTGATGGTTGTGTTTATTTTAGTGGCACTGAAGGAAGGTAATACTTAATCATATGAGTCCTCTAAATGTACCGAGATATTCAACAATGCGCAGAGGGTGGAGGAGTTTCCAGAGACAGAAATGGCAGGTAGGAATGCAAAATCTGCCATTAACAATCAAGTAAACTGATTGTGTAACTTGGAAAATTAAGAAATCTGATTTGCATTATTTTGGACATAAACATTTGAAATAACATGCTTGATCATCTTATCAAGACCTACAAAATGGACCCTTCCTATATAGCTCTTCCCCTCTTATATGAAAAGTTTATAAAGTTCCCAGTATGGGATCACTAGAGTGACAACACTCAAAAATTCCAATGAAAACACAAAAGACAGCAATTTTGAAAGAAGATAACAATAATGTCAATACTATTATACCATGGCTTTTTTTCAAGCTATTACATTTATATTCTTGAAAGTTCAGCATACAAAAACCAGAAACAGTGCTACTCCTATCAATACTTTCACATTACAATAACTACAGAGAGTTGTTATTAATGGTTTGCAATCCTGCTGGAAAGGCATAACAAGTGGGATTCTGAGGGGTCTGTTTTGGGACCACTTCTGCTCAATGTTTTCATCAACTATTTAGATATTGGCATAGAGAGTACACTTATTTAGTTTGCAGATGATACAAAATTGGGAGGGGTTGAAACTGCTTTGGAGGATAGGGTCATAATTCAAAATGATCTGGACAAACTGGAGAAATGGTCTGAAGTAAATAGGATGAAGTTTAATGAGGACAAATGCAAAGCACTCCACTTAGGAAGGAACAATCAGTCTCACACATACAGAATGGGAAGTGACTGTCTAGGGAGGAGTACTGCAGATAGGGATCTAGTGGACCACAAGCTAAATATGAGTCAATATATGTGGCAAGGCCACATCTGGAGTATTGTGTCCAGTTCTGGGCCCCAATTACAAGAAGGATTTGAATGCATTGGAGAGGGTCCAGTGGAAGGGGACCAAAATGATTAGGGGGCTGGAGCATATGACCTACAAGGAGAGGCTGAGGGAGTTGGGTCTATTTAGTCTGCAGAAGAGAAGAGTGAGTGGGGATTTGATAGCAGCCTTCATCTTCCTTAAGTGAGGTTCCAAAGAGGATGGAGAAAGGCTGTTCACAGTAGTGATGGATGGCAGAACAAAGAACAATGGTCTCAAGTTGCAGTGTGAGAGGTCCAGGTTGGGTGAAGCATTGGAATGGGTTACCTACGGAAGTAGTGGAGTCTCCATCCCTAGAGGTGTTTAAGTTTCAGCATAACAAAGCCCTGGCTGGGTTGATTTAATTGTGATTCATCCTGCCTTCGGCAGGGGTCTGGACTTGATGGTCTCCTGAGGTCTCTTCCAGCTCTATGGTTCTGTGATTCTATGAATAGCATGGCACTGTTGCAAAAAAAGCATACATGATTCTGGGATGCATTAACGGGTGTGTTGTGATCAAGACATGAGAAGTCATTCTTCCACTCTATTTTGCGCTGATTAGTCCTCAGTTGGGGCTCATCTAGACTACAGGGAATGGTCAAAAGAAGACCTTTTATAATTCTTCCGATCGCACTTTCTAAAGCAGTGCTTTCAAAAGTGAAAATAATTAAGATGTGGCTTTTTTGGTGAACCTCCCCCTTTGTCAAAAAGCCACTTAAACCTCCTTTTTTGAGGAAAAGCAGCTTTTCAATGAAGGGGCAGTTTGTTGAAAAAGCCAAATCTCAATTACTTTCACTTTTGAAATACTTTCACTTTTGAAAGCTAGATACGCCCTTGGAGTATTGTGTCCAGTTCTGGGCACCACATTTCAAGAAAGATGTGGAGAAATTGGAGAAGGTCCAGAGAAGAGCAACAAGAATGATTAAAGGTCTAGAGAACATGACCTATGAAGGAAGACTAAAAGAACTGGGCTTATTTAGTTTAGAAAGTAGAAGACTGAGAGGGGACATGGTAGCGGTTTTCAGGTGTTTAAAAGTGTGTCACAAGGAGGAGGGAGAAAAGTTGTTCTCCTTAGCCTCTGAGGATAGGACAAGAAGCAGTGGGCTTAAACTGCAGCAAGGGAGGTTTAGGTTGGACATTAGGAAAAATTTCCTGTCAGGGTGGTGAACTCTGGCATAAGTTGTGGCAGTGGAATCTCCATCTCTGGAGATATTTAAGAGCAGGTTAGATAGACCTCTATCGGTATTGGGTCCTGCCAGGAGGTCAGGGGACTGGATTCGATGACCTCCCAAAGTCCCTTCCAGTTCTAGTGTTCTTTTTACCCTTTGTGTCCATTTTTTTCTACTAGGTTAAAGGCAAGGAAAAGGCAGAACAAATAACAGATAAAAACATAAAATAAGTTCAGACAATGCAAATGCTAACCAGTAACACAAAGCCTGATTAAGTATTAACCATCATCAATCAGGATTACAAAATCTGCCCCTTTGTTCAGCTTTAAAACAATGATGATATAGATGAACAGCACTCACCATTTCAGTAGTAGTAGTAGTACTATCATAGTATCTGAGAGACTGAGCCATGGACTAAGATCCCTCTGTTCTAGGTGCAGTACAAATATAGAACAACAAGACAGTGCCTGTTCCAAACAGTCTCTTTCTAACTCATTGGTGCCCTGATTCAAGAAGCACATGGTAGCACTGCTACAACTAAGATGACTCGTGCTTCAAGATAAGCATGTATGCAAGTGATTGCCATACAAAGGCCAAATTCTGCAGCACAGACTCGGGCTTTTGAATTAGACTACAGCTAGTAGAGTATTAGGATATTTTCTTAAAAGAAATCCCAGAAGCTTGTAACATAGCCTAGTATATTGGACTTTTCTAATAAAGTACTAAGAGCCATGTGTCTTGTAAAGACGAGTCATGAGGGAACTGAAATAAAAATATTTTTGTAGTTTTAATTCAAATTTTCCTTACTTTGGTGGCTTTATTTTTTCAGTGCTAATGTTATTTTAAGTGTATTGTTGTCTGGTACTTATTTACTATCTTTTTTGCTGTTTCTTGTTCTGTCTTCTTTCATTGACTCCATTGGTTATGCTTAAAAGTCTTTATAGCAGTCACACAGTTTCTTATTTCTGTCCCCTGAAGTTTAAGCACTCTAGACTTCAGATAGTGGAAGAATATACCCATAATTTTATAGTGTTAACATTCCTGTTCATTTTCTAGTCACTGAAAAAGCTCTACATGAAACAAACGGAACATTTCCAGTCAAGCAGATCATTCCAGTCTATTTTTGGGTTAAAGACTAAACGAATGAAAGTTATGACAACAGAAGAATCATTTTCATTAGCTGGAAAGCCTATACTTAGAATAGTTAGTCCATAAGTACAAATCTGATCTATGGCAAACAAGGTTGGCAGAGAGAGAGGGAAGTAAGGTATAGCACAGAAAATTATTACCCTGCTCCTACAAATTACTTTGCTTGGGAAGATGCCTACATTCTCTTAGAGATCCATTGAAATCAACTTATAACATGACAGGATATGACCCCTTTAGATAACTTGTTGTATCAGGGCCTACAGTTTTATATATGAGTGCCTCATGATTTTATAAAATGTGACAGACTGGGAGTTGAAAGGAAGTGATTATTGGCCAGGTACAGTATAAAATACTATCCCCTCCCCCCATTTTCTGGGGCCTATTTCTGCACTATTAAGGTCAGTGGAAAGCTTTTCATAGGCTTCAATGGAAAATTGGACCCAATCCCTGAAGAACAAGCAAAATCACTAATATTCTGTGTTAATCTCCCACTCTGTTACACACACACACACACACACACACACACACACTTCAAATGTTACCTATTTTGAGGTTCTTTTCTAAGTATTCCTGTCTCTCTACCTCACTCATAGCCAAATCTGTTCTTCACTGTTTATTAATTATAACATTTACACTACCTGATGTTAGCTGGTTTACAAGCTCTGCTTTATTGGTTGCTTGTTTTCCTAATTAGCAGAAATTTACATATTCACTGAACCTGTAAGCTCTGTATGCAGTGTGTGTTTAGAGATTCTGGCAATCAACCAAGTTGCTGGTCAAAGTTCTGATAAGAATAAAACACTTAAATTTTAGAAATCATCATGCCAAGGCAGAAGAAGTTGATGGTAGGGACAACTGCCCATCTTGAGTAAAACAAAAAGGAGTTCTAAAGCTCTTCTGAAAGCTCAGAGCAAACCTTAAGCAAAATCTTTTATAAACATGTGAAAAAGTTGAGTTCACATTTTTAAAAAGAATGTCATATCCCTCTGAATTTCTTCCTTCTGTGCCAGATAAAGAAATACCAAAATATCTAGACAAAAGGCTATTCTTGGACTTATGACATGAGAAAAATAAAGAAGAAAAAATCTCATGGGAAAGCCTGATTTCACAACATTTTTATTTCTATCTTTCTCTTTATTTATATTTAAAATATTTATAGCATACCTAAGGATGAGCATATCTATAGGACTTCAGATAATCAACAGACAACATTCATGTCAAAAAAAAGAAAGAAAATAATTAAAACAAAAATGATGAACATGTTGTGTAAGTTAAATTTTACTTAAAAGCAAAATAATAAACACAAAGGAAAGAAAAATACAATATATGCAATGCTCAGACAAATTAGGTAAGACATCTATAAATGAACATTTTGATCCTGCCTACTCTTAGAGGACAGCATTCTGATAATATGAAGGAAGACTACATTCTGAACCCATTTATACCTGTTCATCTTCACTGAAGTCAAGGTGGAGACCATTGAACTCAAGACCAAGAGACATAACATCAATGAATGCAATAAGAAAGAATACAGATTTACAGCTATCATGATTCATTATGTTTTTAGGATTATATTTTAAGTCAATGTAGAGATTTGGACAGCACGAAAGATTATAATTTTCTATCCAAAGGAGAGGTACATCCAGCTGCAACCATTCAAGATTCCTCACCTATTTATATCAAAGCAACTCAGCCATGGCCTATAGGAGCCCCCTCAAGAAATTAGACAGTAATTCTCTTCTGGCCTCATTTGAGTAATGCAAAGTGCAATGGTGATTTTTGTTATATTGGACCCTAATGACTAAGAATTGGATGGAAATTCATAACACATTGGCTAATTACATAAATTGGATTTCAAATGGTGTCCAAAGCTAAAGCTCCATATCTCTTTATAAGTCCTTTGCACTGTCCATCTGCTGGGATACAAGTCTGGGACTCAATATAGTCTGCGAAAGCAGTAGGAATGCTGAGGAAATTAGTGAAGTCAGGGTGGGTATAGGAATCATTATCTGGCAGAACAGCTATTCAGAGCAACTGCTGGAAGGCCTCAACATCCCCATGAATGTGTGCATCCAACTACTTTGATAAACTGAGCTGGCAGATCCCTATAGGGATCTGTAAGGACCACCCAATGTCTACTTGTATGTGGGGGCACAAGGAGCCAAAACATAATTCTTCAGTATGCAGAATTCAGCGTGGATGGCTAAAATGCTAGTATTCCCCCCACCCACACATCTAATAATCTTTCTGAAACACCACCTCTTCTGGTGGAAGAGTGAGGACATACAAGTGGACTATCAGCCAGCAGTGAAGGGTGAGTTAAACCATTGATTTACACCTGATGTAACACAGTTTGAAGTGTTTCAATCAAGTATGTGACTTTTCCTTCAGTTCCAGAGTACTCCTCTGGAAAATAAAAGCAAAATGGCTTACCTAGTATTAAGCTCTCTAGTGAGATAGACATTTTTAAATAAAGAAAAAAGACGGAGCAGACAGAGAGGTTTTATTCTTAATAGAACAGAAAATTAAATACCAAATTTTTAAACAAATTGTGCTATTTGTTTTTTGGAGCTTTTTTTGCAGAAAAGGAATTGATTATTTCACTATTTCATCTCACCTTGCATCATTAAAATGTAGAACACAAGTAGTAAAACACAAAGTAAATATGCACATATCTTTATACCATGTAGTGTAGCTATAAATCTTACTCTTTGATAACAGCTGTACAATAGCAATCATTTGAGCAGTGCAGCTGCCACAACAATATCAAATTTTATAGTTAAAAAGCAGTCAAAACTTTAATGGTACAGTGAAGGTAGATATATATAGTGCTATAAATAAACATTATGTAATGAAGAAATGAAACATGTTTATTTCTCTTTTGACATATCATTCAGTATCATATATCTTTGCCCCTGCAAGCTGAAATAATAGCAGTCATTATACTTGAGCATCTACAACAAAAAAGTCTCTGCTTATACTAAATATGCAAGGTTTAAATGGGTGAAGTAAGTAGCCCAGCAAGCAAACTCCTCTCTTTTTTAAAATAACAATTTAGAAAATTATCTAGAGCAGAATTTGCTGTCTGGGATTCTGAAAAGTTTGGGTGTGGTACAGTAGGTACTAGATTTTTTTAGATGAAGAAACCCCATAATGAACAATTAAGTAATAGCTAGACCTCACAGTTTCTGCCTAACCCCTATTGTTGAAAGCTGGTATTTGCTCTCTGAGGCAGGATTTCCAGTTAATTTAGCAGGCCTAGTAATTAGGGCCAGCTGCACCAGTTTTTCTTTTTGCCCAGTATATCCAGGCCCTCTGAATAGGGTTCAACTGGAACAGATTTCTTGTTGGTAAATCCCTAGTTATGAGCATCCCAAGGCTAAAATGTAGAGAAATGTGGGCTAGATAGGGGACTTAGGATTCCTGCTCCACCATTTACCTGCCCAGAGCCCTGAAAGTGTGATAGTGTGGGCTGTCCTACTCATTGTACACCTCCTACTTACAATCTCCTGGATCACTTCCCATCCCACACAACATCTCTGTTTGGGGCATGGCTGCTGTTTGATCATAGGCCTTTATTCCAAATTTCTAGAATCATCCCTCTGGTGCCCCCACATGCAGTTCTCCCTACTTGTATGATGATACTTCAAAGGAGGGGAGAAAGACTCCAGCCAGGCCTTCTCAATAAGGCTACTACTTCTCTTCAGCTACATCTACATTGGCCCCTTCTCCGGAAGAGGCATGTTAATTTCCAACTTCAGAATAGGGAAATCCGCGGGGGATTTAAATATCCCCTGCGGGATTTAAATAAACATGGCCGCCGCTTTTTCTCCGGCTTGGGGAAAAGCCGGAAAAAAGCGTCTAGACTGGCACGATCCTCCGGAATAAAGCCCTTTTCCGGAGGATCTCTTATTCCTACTTTCCTGAAGTTGGAAATTAACATGCCTCTTCCAGAGAAGGGGCCAATGTAGACGTAGCCTTCCTGTCTCAAGGTGGTTCCCCTTTTGAAAATGCCCCCCTCCCACCCGCACCGCCTGTGCTCCTTTCCCAGAAACTATATTTGACAGTGCCTGAAGGCCGGAGCTCTCCTTACCAAATATTTCTCCAGCCTTTCTTCTGAGTTTAGTGAGGAAACCCCCTTCTTGTGTTCATGTATAGACAGTTAAGATAACTAGTTGCTTGTTCAGCTCTCAGTATGAATCAGGAGGCTAACCTCCTCTTTGTGTTTTCTCTCCATATCCCACTTCTCCCATGTACCTCAGGGCTCAGGGCACCATCCCCCAGAGAACTTAACATAAATCCCCCCTCACTAGGTTAGCAAGATGGCCTATGAAGATGCTCTTCCCTCTCTTTGTTAGGTGGATCCCATCTCTTCCTAGCAATCTTGGTGTGGATGGCAGATGGATGACCCTGCCCCCCTTAAGAAGGAGTCCCCAACCACCCCCACTCATCTCCTCCTCCTGGGAATGGTGGTTATGAAGCCCCCACACTTAGGATAATGCCTTACATTCAGTGGGTTCTTCTTCTGATCCCTTTCCTTAGATAACTCTTCCAAACCATTCTCCACAGTAGTACTTGCACAGGGACACTGAAAACAGTTTCTTACTTCTGTTCACACAGAGGTTCATGAGTTCCTTTTCTTCTTCTGGAGGTCACATGCTGTCAATTTCTCTCATCACTCTATACTGCCCTCTTTGATTCTTCAGCACACTGTGCCTGCAGTACTACATTCTGATTTCTAGCCAGGGAGTCTTCATTTTCTCTGATGCAATGTAGGGTAAATATTTGGGACTCCAGTCTTTAGAAAAATTTGAAAGATTCTTGATGTTAGGTTTGTGACAGCCAAACAATAGCATGGCTTTCTGTTATCCTTTGGTTCTTGATCCCTCATTGTTCTCACGAGCAAAATTCCTATTGACTTGTTTGGCAGTTTTGCTTGTGTTAGGAAAACCAGATGTTTAAAATGTCTGTGATTTCAATGGGCTTGCTACTACTGTTTGCCCTCATACATCTTGTTCAGTTTCCCTCAATTTACCTCCATTTTTCCAGTAATCCCAGATATATGGTTATAGTGGCATTATGCATGAGGATAAACTTCCCATGTTTCTAATGGTACCTAGAAACATCACAGAGATATTGGACATGATCTCAAAAGAAACTTACCATTTGAATCCAGGCTTCTGTGAACCTGATACACTAATATACCAATAGGGAAAATAGGAAGAACATGGAGCAGCTTATACATAGGATACAAATCCCAGGCAAGCAGTTAGCAGCAGTTAAACACTGTGTATGCCCTATCAGAGTTCCTCAGGGTGCTAATTCTTACCATCGACTTCTTATTTATCTGAGAAACCCCATGAGACACTATAAAATAAACTTAACAGCTGTTGCCAGGAGATGACAAATCCTGGATACCTTTTTGTCACATTGAAACCTATACAGTTTGCTTCATGTTTACAAACAAATTGTTACCACGAAATATTAAGTGCTGGCTTTTAGTGAAGCACTCAGAAATTATTCACTCCCCTGGAATCCTGCATGACAAATTAAGACTGTGTTTCAACTCCTAATAAATGTAGCTATAGCAGAGTTTCATAAACATTCTTGAGATGTTCTTCTGTAGAAGCTTTATTTTGGCTCCTCACTTTTCCTGCTTAAACAAATGGAAAGGTTGGCTGATATTGTCAAAATATAGCACTTTGCGTGTACCAAGAGTAATTTGTTAAAGTAATTTATTGAGTCTGCATAGTAAAACATAAAATCATATTTCTACAGGGAGAAAATCATTACCGTAAGCTAAGATTGTTTTATTTTAAGAGACAAACTATTGCAACTGTGGATTTTGCAAGTAAGATTATGTGCTTCAAAACCCCTGCATTTCAGAGACCAATGGGGTAATGTTTATTGAATTGTGAGTTGTTGTATCAAAGCAGAACAGATGTTTTTGCAACCATCAGGTAAACTTATGTTTATGGGTAGATAACATCTAATACCTTTGTCATGGCTTAAAACAAACTTCCCAATAAAAATGCAAAAATGTTTCTCCTCAGTTGGGAGCATGCTTTAAATCTAATTAATGCATAGCTGATTGCAAAGCAAACTAACTACTCATGTAGGGTTGGGCCTGTCATCCAATGTCGCCTCTTTTCTTGACACAGTCTTAATCTCATCCTTTGTCATAGTATTGCAGTTTTTGCTTTAAAGGTTTCTGCACTAAAAAGTGGGGAGGTGAAGCCATAGTTCAATTCAATTTATTTTTATATTGCTTCTCATACAAAGTCTCTCAAAAAGCTTTACAGTGAGAGATAAAATAATCATATAACACCTGCCAGAATTCAGCAAAGTGACTCTCATCCAGACAGGAAAGTAAAACTATGTACAGTGGTGGGTCAGGGAAAATAAAGGGCCATTGCTAATTTAAAACTAGCAATTATATGAATAAAAATCCCACATTTAATACATCTTGAACCTTAGGGGGAGAATGGAAGTAAAGCGATCATTGTACCACATTTTCATTACAAGAAGGGACCCATTTTTCAGATATTGTCCCTCACAGCAACCTGGATGTTATCCCACATTGACGTATTTCACTCAGATTCTAAATTCATTTATACTAATGAAATTACACACAGCTTTTTATATGAGCATTCCAGCCTTTTTCAGGTCTTTGAGACATAATTTGTCTCTGAAGGATAAAAAGTGTAAATACAAAAATGGTGGGTTTCTTTCAGTCACAGGGCAATATGTTAAGGACAGCATATGATAACATAAAAAGAAGGCTTAGCACAGAGGGAAGAAACTGCTAAGGAAATAGATTGCACTATTCTGAAAGAATCTTGTGCAATCTAGTTAATGTTTAGTAATTGAACTGGATGTAGATGTGTATATGGAGTCAATGGAAGTGACCCGGTTGTCTTTTCCCTAACAAAAAGAATTGAATATGGATTTTCAGTTCAAAATACCTAATTTGAAGAAAGAAAATAACAAAAGAACAAATATAATGTGTGTGAGAGAAATACATTGACTCTCTAACATTCTGTATCTGAACTGTAATACAAAATTATAACTTCCTCCAAAGAAGGGACAGAAGATGCTTCTGCATTTAAAGCACAGTACCACAATATTCTGAGGCAATGATATAGAGGAAAAATGCAGAAATACTTATGGAACAACAGTTGCTTTTTTAAATTAGAAAATATATAAGAACACCCAAATGCCAAAAGGTACTCTACATCATTTAATACAATGATAAATCATCCTAAAATGGACCCCAAAATCCCAATACATCACAGCAACATTGCCCAAGTACCAAATCTTCTATGGAGATGGAAACAGAGGAAGTTAAATGGAGACGCTAAAATTAACCCAAATCTTGTTAGACTTCATCTCAACAAGTTATGAAAACAGAGACAGTAGTTCTCTTACCCATCTCAGATAAGGTTCTGAAACATCCATGATCCTCATCTCAATACAGATTAACTATCAAGACAGCCATCACAGTTTTTTTTTTAAATGATCTTAATGAGTAAGTTGCCCCTACAAGTTCCTCAGTCCTTAACTACTGGCTTTCTGTATCCATAATAAAATCTGACATTATACTGCTAAATTCACCATAAACTTCACCTACCCATATTTCTAACAAGCCCTATCATTTTCTGAAGTTCCCAGACATACTGTCAGGTAGCACCTCTACACAGTGTACTACTGGGGATATTTGGGCAGACAGTTAATGCTGGCATTTCTTCCTGCCTATCTTCATGTCCAGGCTTCTCAATTCAAGCCACATCTTTATAATGCACTAAATAACAGTACACAAGATATAGTAACTCATTTTTTGACCTTTTAATATTTCTGTCATTGATTGTCAGATTTGAGAACTGCTCTCTATCCTCAGGTGATGGATTATTTAATTAACTGTTGACCTTTTCAGTATCATATGTTGACAACGCATGTGGTCCTATGAAAGCTGCCTGCTTTGGATATTGCTTAGCTCTGTGTTGATTTGATTTTGATTTTTTTCATCATTTGTATTTGGTTTGATTTAAAAACAATGTCTTGTCTCCTTAATTAATGGTGGTTTTAATATGTACTACCGTGTATTTTCTTACAAACATCAGCTATATTCATAAGAATAATGTGAGAAAAACAGTATGAACAGAATGTTATCTGTGCTGGCAAAAATAATTTCTCTTGCTTACGTATTACTTAGTCTTCTGAGAAGTCTCAAGCCACTCAGCTTCCATCAGGAGACAGAAGTTCACAACTCTGATGAGCTAACTCCCCCTGTGTATTCTTTTTCATACCATCATTACCCTATCCTAGACTAACAAACTCCTTGGCCTTCAAGAATCATTTGATTTCAATATTTTGGGGTTTGATCTCAGGACCAATTCAAGTCAAGGTTATATTACCTTGCAGCTTTCATTTGATGACTTCAGTTCTGCAAAAACTCAGTAAACCTCACTACATACACCTTTGAGAAAGGCAATATAATGGCCACTTTATAGATGGGTAAACCAAGTCACAGAAAAAATTACATGACTTGTCTGCCCCAATAAATTAGAGATCTAGCCCCAAACTCAAGAATCCTGAGTACTGTGCTGTATTAATCATAAATATCCATCCCCCTCCTACATATGTTAAACTACAGCCTTTCTATAAGGGTTAGGAAGGATATACTTATTCAGATTTTCCACACACAAGCATATCACCAGAATCAAGAACTGAAGATGTGAACCATCCTTTCTGGTCAGAAAGGAGGCTTGCGTGAACAAAGAGAAGTCCTGTGGCACCTTATAGACTAACATATATTGGAGCATAAGCTTTCGTGGCTTGTCATTCCAGAATGGCTTTCCCTCAAAATTCAAAGAGCCAAAGATTCACTGTTCATGCTACAAACTGTTTATCACTTCTTCAGAATGCAGTCTGCACTCTTTCATAGTAAAGTTTATGCAAATTTCACACAGAATAAAAAAGACACACAAAATCAATCAATCAAAACTTTTCTGTGTATTAAAAACTGCTAGCTGTGATGGTACCCACTCTGTCATACTGTCCTTCAAAATCCAAAGGAAAAAGACCACTGTCCAGTCCTCATCCTCTGTCAGTTTCCTAACACATGTATTTTAATATATAGCATCACTGTCTTTTCTCCCCACAAATAACATGCATTATACTGAATATTGATATATAATCATTTAGAAAGATCTAGAACATTTCTGGTTAAAAAGGGGTGTTTGGGGGTCAACAGAGAAGTATGAAATTCATTTGTAGTGAATGCTGTTAAGGACAACTCCAGAAAGTCTTTTTTAAGTGAAAATTAGCAGTGGAACATAAAGTAATAAATACTGCTACTCCTCATTAACTTGTTCTATTTCTGATGTATCATACTGCAAGAAATCAGTCTTTCCTTTTGCATCAGCCAGTTTTCTTTCTAACCAAGCAGAAACTGATACTCATGTCATAAGTTTTCTGTGTCTGATTTGTGTCTGCTGTTAATGTAATATTATGATAGATATCTATTAACACATACAGTACAGTAACACATATTCTCCAACATCTTTGACAGTGGATGCTCTTTCTTTGTCAGTGTCAATCCATACTGGAATCATGGAGAATGAACAAATGTGACAGGAGAGGACTACACCAATTATGGATGAAGGGATACTATCTACTCCCACTGTTTGATGTGATTTATTCGACGGTCCTTCTGCATTTATACTACAGCAGATTGTAGCTGCTTATGAAGTGACAAATAGTGCTCAATGACATTGACTGACTTGTCTGATCAATTTAGCTTGTCTGAAAAGTAGCCATGAATTGCTTTCCTTGTTGAATGATAGTACATACAGTCCCTATTCAACTTTACAAACACAAAATCTCAAATGTCATTGAAAAACTGATAAAAATGACTCCATTTAAACAAACAATAGTATAGTCCTGCCTGAAAAGTGAAAAACACTAACATTTCCTGTAGCTTTACTTAAAATACTTCTTAGCTAAAAAATGTTTTGTCTTGAAGATTGTGTCAATGGAAAATTTTTCCCTTCAATTCTTTTGAACATTTGATATATTTTGTGATGGAGATTATGCAAGGGGGAAAGAAAACCACTAGAGTTTAACTTGCTGGAAATCAACATAGCAGCTTTCCCACTTCTCAGGCAGTGTTGCCAACTCTCATGATTTTATTGTGAGCATTGAGGTATTTGATACTTTCTTAAAACCCCGGATCCTGGAATCATGGGATTATGTGAGATTCTCAACCTGCATTTTAAAAATGTATTTAAGAAACAGGGATGTTTCTAGCTATCATAGTTACAGAGGAAGACTAAGTGCTCCCAGAAGGCTCAGAAACCACAAGGCAAATAAAAGGAAACCAAAATCTAACAAAAAAAATTCCCATGATTTCACAGCCCGGCTCATGTTTGAATACATAAGGCTGGCAATGCTGGAATTTCTTGACTCTATGAAGCTTGTCATGATATATTGTATTACTATCCTGAGATATTATTCTCCTATCCTTGCTCCCACAGAAATCAGCAGGATTTCTGGAGGAATAAAGAATTTCTCATAAAATGAGCAAGGATGGCGGAATCAGGCTCACAGGGCTTAAAGTGTACAACTCTCTTTCTCGCTGCTGACTACTGATACAAATGGTCCCAGTGACATTAATGGGACAAATGGCTTGAGGAAGTGTTAACCTCTGTGAGGATGAAGTGCACAATAAAGTCTTCAAAAAGCCACTTACTAAAAGCATTTTTAATTTTTTTTATTTTATTAAATAGTTTTATACAGTCATTATCTCATACTGTACCTTATAAGTAATATTTAGGACATTTCTTCTATAAAATACAATCATTAGGCACTTGTGAATGTAATTGAATATTACAAATATTACAATACATTGGGGAGGGATAGCTCAGTGGTTTGAGCACTGGCCTGTTAAATCCAGGTTTGTGAGTTCAATCCTTGAGGCAATCCATTTAGAGGCAAATCTGTCAGAGATGGTACTTGGTCTTGCTGTGAGGGCAGGGGACCGAACTTGATGACCTCTCAGGGTCCCTTCCAGTTCTGAGATAGGTATATCTCCATATAAACACAATATTGTTTATACATATGTGTATATATACACATACATCTAGGTATATCTCCATATATATACACACATACAATATTGTTTATACATATGTATATATATACACATACATCTAGATAGCTATGTTAGAATGTGGGAGGTACACCTGTGTCATATATATTACAATATTAAACGGTGTTATCCATGCATAAGTATATTATGTATATATTTCAATTTATTAGAGCTAGACAGTACTTTACAGACTTAATAAAGAGCCCCAGCATTATAAGCCAAGAACTATTTTTCCCTTTCCCTGTATTATTCAAATTTATTAAACAATATTTCACATTTGTTTGACACAATGTCAAACTCAGGACTCCTAAAGAACTGCTGCAGCTTTGGAACTGTTATGCTTTCTTGGGCTTTAATCATTTTTGGCAAGGCTCCATTTCCTGTCAGAAAGTGAAACAGCTTAGGAATGTCATTTTCACGAAAGAAAACAGAGAGAATCCGAGAGGAAGTTCTCCTCCACTCCAGAGCCCCTAAGATACTCAAACACACTCGCAGGAGGGCTGGAATACATCAAACATTAGCAGAGGGAAAAGGACACACTTTTCCCACATTAAAATACATGGATAAAGTTGAACTTTTGCTAAAAATAGTTCCCATGACTAATCCTATTAAGTTTTTTTTTTTAATCGGGCAGCATCTCCCTTGAAGTCAAATTATGTTTTAAGTTCAGAATGACATTAGAAAAAGACTCTAAAGTGTCTTTGCTGAAGCCAAAGCCCCTGGAAATTTTTTAAGTGAGATATGAAGGACAAAGCCAGCAGGATAGGCCAACCTTTGAAAGAACAACTTACCTATTGAAGTTCTGGGGAATATCTGGCTCACTTAGATCATAGCATGTGATTCCTTTTTTAAAAGAGACATTTCCCTGAAAAGGGAGCAGGTTAAAGGGAGCAATAAAGACTAACCTTTAGCTAGGCAAGTCCACTTTCTATATCATGCTGACCATCCAGTGCCAGAGACAGAATCATATAAATCCTATATTACTTTTGGAAACTAATCACCTGATTCCAACTTCCTTTCTATTCCTCACACAGGTAAACTCAATCAACAATATTTGTTATGGTGAAGAAATCAGCAGTGTAATAACATATATTCTGAGTGTGTAAGACAAAGTATATATTTGGAGTCTGTAACATATGCTAGTGAAAAAAGCTCTCCTCTGACAAAGTATCAGTGAACGCTCTATTGTAGTTCAAACAGACAGTGAATGTGATGCTGGTGTTAATGGGAAAGATGGTACTATGAAAGACAAACTATATAAAGAGTTATTTGGTGCTATAGAACTGAGATATGCTTTAGAGCAGCGATTAGCAATAGCAGGGTTTAGCTTTAAATAAACTAGCTTTCAGCTGATGCCAGTGGAAATTGTAGAGCCAATAAGACCAAAAAAGAAAGGAATAAAGTAAAAAATGTAAAATAGCAATAAGTTAATGAGCTCGCTTAGCAATAAATCAATCTACTATTCCAACAACTTGCTCTCTTTTCTGCAGACTGACAAGAATACAGACTATTCTCTACCTTCCTTCTCCCATATCACACCACAAAGAAAAGGGAAACACACACAGAGAAAAGGGAAAGTATATACTATCCTTTCACGTGCACATACACACACATACAGTTATGCAGGTAAAAAATAGTTGATTTGAACTTCCATACACAGAGATTATAAAAGCATGCAACATTGACCTAACTCTACACCCACTGCATTTGAACCATGGACTTCAAAAGCAGAGTAAAGCCAAACCTAAATGCTTTTCTAAGTACTGTTTTCCCCTTACTTTTTTTTGCACTCTTTTTTTAGTGTGACCCCAATGAATGCTTTCCAATTTGTGATGATCAAGTGAGTCCAAAATAAAACTGAATTCTCCATCCCATTTTTGCTTCTAATAGTCACCCTTGAGTGCTAAGCCCAAATAACTTTCAAAAATATTAAAAGTACCATTGGACTACTTTCAATATTAATTTACATCTAGAAAGAGCAGCACTTGTATCTATTGCAGGAGTGGACAATACAATAGCAGCAGTTCACCAGAGTTAGCCCTTGGTGACCGGTTGCTGATATATGTACCTGCATCTCCACAGATACAGATGATCATAGCTATAGCCAACAGGAACTGTGATCCCCATTCCTGCAGAAGCACAGGAAAATATGATGTTGTGGGGACCTGCCAGGGGCTAATCCTGGTGGACCAAGTCTGGACCATGGACCAGTATTTGCCCACCCTTGATCTAGTGTCTTGTATGTGTGCTGGCTAGTAAGTGGACTTTAGCTCAGATCCAGGGCTAGCTCAGATCCATGGTTTTTTTCTTAATTATATTGTTGATACTTTAAGTTAAGCCAGCCACTGAGGAACTTTTTTAATAATTTCTTTTCCAGTACAGAATACAAGTTTTGATAGCTTTAATCCATAGGGAAAAGAACTCTGTTCTTATAGAGTCATATATTCCAATATTCAGTGGGACAGCATTCACCATTAAGAGCTGCATGATGGATCTTAACTTTGATAATCTATTCTCTTCATAAATTTACCTCTCTCTTTCTTTCTCCATATCCTTTTCATACGTGGCTCTGTCTTAGATCACCTGGAAATGACTGACTGGTGTCTGAGCCAAAAGAATTAATTGAAATTAATATCCAACCATTCATTCAAGACTATCCTTCTGACACCTTCTGAAAGTTGTGGTATCAGTTTAAACTATGCATGGCTGAAACAGAACAAATTATCTTTCTTCCAAATACCTCAATACTCCTTCTGATTCTCTGGCACTTCCCCACAGCCATTCTCTTTGTCAGTCAGGCCTGTGATCTGGGGGTCATCTTTGGTTCCTCCATCTCCTCTGCATTCTTACTCTTCAGCAAAGTCAAAGTCACATCTCTTCCTCCTTCAAAATATCTGTGAGATCTGACTGAATCTCCCCTGACTACAGGTCACAAACCCTCACCCAGATAATCAGTGTCTCCTCTCTTGATAATGACTGTATGTAATATCTTACTCAGTGACTCCCCCAAAATATACTCCACACACTTTCTTATCTTTCATGTTGCCTATAAAAGACACTTGTCTGAATCTCTCCAGGCCCTCACATTTCTGTACTACATCAAGTTTAACTGTTTTGGGATTGACTTCAAGTCTTATAACGTAATCTTCATCCACCCATCCAAACTTCTACCATTATATGGAGCCCAGAGCTGCTCCCTCCCTTCTGCCCTACCAGTAATGCAAACATTAGGTTTGTCCAACCTCTCACAGTCACCTCCATGGCTTCTACCCACGTTGTTCCCTTATTTATATAATTCTCTTCCAGAGCTGGTACAGTATGCCATTACTGTTTTATCATATAAATCCTGACCAAAGTAATTACTTCTGGTAAGCCTACCACAAATACATGGACCAAATCATCTTTTTTTTATTTCATACAATAATTTTATGAGTGAGCTCCATATTTATGTAGAGAATAGGGGTTGATTTTTGCGAGGAAGGCCATAAGACATTGGAATCAGAAGCTGAGATTAGCATGAAAAATAATAAGGGAGTTAACTAGAGGAGTAAAAGTTAGTGAGCTTAATGTTTTTAACTTAAAATAAACAAATATTACTAGTAAGATGTGAGACTATTAACATCATGATCTCTCTGCCTGCATGTTGTATACCTGTATTTCCAGGGTTAATGTACTAGAGTCAATTTCTAACCAAGTCAAACTTTAGTGGTATTGAAATATGTCTAAAAATACTTCTCAGATTTCCATTGTTCATTACCGGATGGCTCACTGATTATGCTATTTAGCCTAGATTCTCATTCTTCAGTGTCAGTTCCTTCTCTCTCTCTCAACCTTTTTAAGACTTCTATACACTGCCTCTTCTACCAGGGAAGCATTCATACATAACCCCTTGTTCAATTCAGCAGTAGTAAAGGCAATACTTTTTGGGGAGTGATTTGTCTCCCTCTCTCCAACTCAGCCTTTCTTGAATTCCCATGGCTCTCTGTATCAGCTAAACAGTATTTCCCACATTGTGATTAGTCTATCTCTCTCTGGGTCCCACAGTGTCATAACTCCTTCAGGGCTTTGCATGAAGCCATCAATTTATTATCCTTTTTTATTGGCACACTGAGACCACCAAAGATGATCACAACTTTTTGCACAATTTCTTCCCCCCATTTATATCCAGGTCTTTGCAAGCCTGACACAAATCTAATGGGCAAAGGCCTGAGCCCAGAGTGTTTAACAATGCCTTTAGGGGCTTATTCACCAAAGTTCGATGCGCCGATGAACAGCTTGCTGCAGCTCTAATGGTAAGGCATATAAAATGCATCATACATTAAATTTAATGTTGCCTCATTAGTCTTAATTAGATTCCTACATTACACTAGGATTATGGTTTCTTCGTGTTTATGTTTGCTCCTAAAATAAAGTCTCCACTAGACAACATTTCAGTGTACTTTCTAACCTTTGAATACTCCCATGGATTGATACATACCAATATTTTCAACCTTGAAGAAATCAAAATTGGGTGATTGTGCAACTGCTTTTCAGAAGTAGAAGCATTGAAGAGAGAGTTGCAAAATAATAAACCTAAAGAAAGAAAATATTTATAATACACAAACAGTAGCTGGTCATTTTTTCTTTACTGTTACTATATTTCTGATAATGTGTGTGTTTGAATAGGACTTTTCCCCCTTACATCATAGATATTCCTCATGATTTATCTAATGAAGAAACTTTAGATATCAGAATCTCAAACACTTTCCCTGGATGGGAAAACCATTTCATGCCCAGCTTTAGTGATGAGTTCAACTCATATACATCCATCTAACTGAGCCATTTTATCATCTACAGCAAAATGGAAGCTATATGCTCCGAAAGAAAAGTCCAGTAGCAAGATAATATTCTGCTGATAGCTGCTAAGATCCATTCTTTTCACCTCACATGATCTCTGGTTATCTACTTTAAATAATTTCATTTGAATTTACATTTTGTTAAGCTTATCTTTGTTAATTAGAGGTTGGTAGCTATTGCAAAAATAATATGTGTATTCACTCAGATTCAAAATTCAATTTCATTTATGAATTGCTTGAATTTGTGCCCTTGTTTTGTAGGAAAGCTTGTGCAATCATGTGTTAGTTACAGAAATGTCTGTAGAAAGAGAACTGTAAACTCATATGCTTCAGTGCTATCACCAGATAAACCAAAGTTACATATTTTATTTTCTATTAGATCAAGCACTGCTTAATATAGGCTTCCCCAAATCCCTTATTAGGGCTCTCTCTAGAGCTGACAAAAAAAAACCAGGGACTTTTTTGGTGAAAATATTTTCAAAAATGTTTATTTTTAAATAAAAGATGTCCAAGTGCATATTTTTGAATTATCATTATCCCTAACTTAAAGGCATGTAACAAAGTGAGATATTTGAAACATCCTTCACAAGAGCATCCATATAAACAAGAGTGACTATTTTGTGCAAAATTAAATTTTACCAAAGCTCCTAAGCCATCCTACAGTAGCCTATTTTTTTCCCCAAAGCCCAGTGCCCTGGGAAAGGCCTGTGTAATCCCAAAAGGAAAATGTTTACATTTTCTGAAATCCCCTAATCCTGCTTTTCTGCAACCTCAACACGAACTACTATTTTTTTTCCTGAGAAATTAAAAGGCTGAAGGGTTTCAACTCTTCTTCCTGATTATGAGTTACTTCTACCCAATAAGAGAACAGAAAAAAATGCCACATGACATACGAGACAAATTACAACTACATAAAAACTTGCGTTAACTATTTGTGATAGAATAAAATTAAAGTATCTAAACAGGAATTCTGAGTAAATATGAATGATTAGCACTTTCAAGTAAATGATGATTGACTCAGACATTGTGGGAACAGAAATAAAGGCTAAATTCATGGGGTAAATTATTAGCTTAGCTACATTATTAAAATATTCAAATTAATAAGATATAAGATAAAAAAGCAGAACATCTGAGAAGAAAGTGCTAATGGACAGTGGTTAAGAAAAAGCATAATACTATTTAATGCTAAATCACTGCTACCTCTGTTAGTACTAACTGCAAACATTTAACCCAGGCAGTGAAATTGCCTTCTTTACTTATTTTGCAAAAAAGACGAAGAGTTAACTTTCCAGGCAAGAAACATTTTCTTACCTTATGCATTAACCACTTTTTATTCCTAACACTACTTTTAGACTACGGACATACCTATTGAAATAAAAAACAAACCTTACAGGAAGCATTTTGTTGCTAAATTGGAGGCCTCCCACTACTGCTAGAGTACTTCTGACAGCAAAGATAGCTCCAAGCCTGCCTCCTGCTCATGCTGCTGTTACTGGGAAAGTCACTTGACCTGATGTAGCTGCATAAGGGAACAAGGATGTGTTATCCCCACCAGTGACTCTGCTGCATGGCCTGCCTGGATCATATATCCAAATGTTGTGGGGAATTCTTCCTCTGCTCCTTGAATGAGGGAGCTTTTCCAGCTTCTAGTAAGCTGCAGACAGGAGTGGATAAGAGTTACAAAGCAAGCTACACCTTGCTTAGGGTTCCATCTGAGTATCACAACAATGAACTGCTCTTTACACAAGGGTAGGAGTTAAGGCTAAATGTAGCCCACTACAGTGTATCTCCTGATTGGAGTAATGTCTTTTTGTTCCACTGGTTGCTAGTGTGGGTGATTCATTTCCTTCCTTTTATTCTCAGATGGATTCTAAGCAAGTTTCTGGGGGCCCTTCCTAGAAGTACATCTTTACTTATTTTCCCTTCCCCTAATTCAAAACAAGGTTTATTCATATTTTTGAGACTAGCAATGCTTAATGCAACTATATGGACTGACCTGGGACAAGTATCTCATCACAGTTTGGTTGGAGTGACAAAATTAATTTTTACTGATATGTATCCTTTTGTAACCCTTCTTGTCCAATATGATGGTTCAATATGAACAATCATCAGCTTCTCAAAAATACGATTGTGGTTGATAATGACGCAGCAACAAAATCTTTTGAAACTTTGATCCTACTGTAAATGACACCAAGTTTAGGAAGAAGATTTAAAAAGTAATGATTTATTACTTTGAACTGTGACCATCAAAAGATGTTCATAACAAGGACTAACGTCACCTACTGGAGAATATTTAAAACGAACAAAAATCATAACCTCTAATTTTCAAATCATGCTTGGGTTGCAAGAAACCTCTATAAACTAACATTACAAAAACACAATTAATGTATATCTATGCCATATGATGAACAGATAATTTACTATAATTTGGTCTTATTACACTGTACTATTTTATTTGTTTTAAATATACCAGGTATTCAATTGGGTACATAGAAGTTACATATCTGGAATAAAATTCAACAAGGCAAGATGTTTGTCTGCTACCAGAAAGCTTTTTATTAAATGTCTATATTTTGTTTCATTAATCATGTATGTTAGTTAACCAATCATAGTAATTTATTATGCATCATTTCAAGACATCTTATGTTTCAATGATGTCAGTTTCACTTTGCTCATCTAAGAAGCTCATGAGATGACATTTACAACTAAAAGGCATGGCTTCTCTGTATGTACTGCATACATGTATAGTAGGGATTTAGAAGTATCAAAAAAAAAAACACCTAGGTTGCAAGGTGCAGAAACTAATGATACCTTACAAATAACCCACAAGTGACATAGAAATGGTCAGGTTATGTGATTTAAGCATAATTTTAACAATGGATTAGTGACAGACATACAAGACAGTGCTATTACTCATTTTTTCATGTAACATTCAATCATAACTGACATTTAGATCATTTTAGATCTCAACAACAGTCTAAGTAACATGTTCCAGCAAAATTATGTGCTATGTATCCAAAACTATTCCTAAAACTGTTTGCTCTAACATGTGTTATTACATGAATATATAACAGACACTAAATTTGTGTATCCAAAGACAGGAAAAGTACCATAGTCAAAATTATACAATATTGATGGGATAATCATCAATGAAACTTGCCATGCAAGAAATTTTGGACACATACCTAGTAGGTTCAGTCTCTGTTTCATGGAACCACAGTTTACAGCTTCTTCACTGTTAATTTCTGTCTTCTATTGCAACTTTTATAAACCTACTGATTAATATCAAACAGTGAGCAACTCTGACAAGCAGGATTACTTATCCACATAACTGTTTATAGCGTGAATGAAAAAAGTGTTCCATTTCCCACCAGTGTACTTAATAAAGTCCTGTTGTACTTAAATGTTGAAAAGATTACATAACTGTCAGAGTTCCTTTAAATGTTAACAGTAGTAATCATATTAAAGACATACTATACAGAAGCAAAAGTAACATGTTAGTTTAGTTATCATTACCTTACCTATACAGGGTTTTAAACTATAAGGGCCAAAATTCCAACTGCATCCAGTGTGCATTCACTGGAGCCAAGTAGAGCAGGAGGGAAAAGTGGATCTAACTTAAACTTTCTGCTTCTTCAATCACGGGCCATAAAAAAGCCAAAAAAGGACTTCTGTGTAATTTAGAGTAGCTACTGGGCTGCTCTAGATTACACTGACAGCAACAATGCCACAAGGACAATTGTGCTAGCAGAAATCAGGAAGAGTAGGTGCGTTCCATGCCCCTCTGATTTCCAACATGAACACGAAGTACAGGAAGGGGGCAGGTTGTATCTAGCCAGATAGTTTGCCTCCATGCTGCCTGAGGTAGGTGCCCGTTTAAGGTAGGTGTCGGGCTGCTTTGTACTACTGAGACAGCATAAAGCAGCTATAACCAAGATTCTGATACATACAAATCAAATGCACACATGCATATACTTTTAATTTTTTCATTTTATTTTTTGCCTCTGACCTACATTGTTGGATTTGACATTTATAATATACATGCAAAAATCAATTAATGCTTTATTAAGTAATATGCTGACTGCTCTAACATTGCCAGAGGTAATTTGGGTAAATGAATTAAAGTAATTTACCTAAGAGAATTAAGGCCATCATCTTGCAATTGACTCTACACATGTGGACCCTCGCAATCATTTGGAGTCATTGGAACTGGGAACTTTTACAGACACCTTACAGGTACAGAGGAAGAAGGAATTATTTCCCCCTTATCCGGTGTGCGCCAGCAATGAAGCTATTCCCATCCAGAACAACATTTGTTTCCCATCACTGAGAATGGAATTTATTCCAGAATAAATTATGTACTTGCAATAAAATGTTTGTACATTAGTTGGACACTAGATTCAATATCAGCATTCCTGAAATTTGGAGAATTAGTAACCTGTCTTTGCAGTGTTCCATTTGCCAGTTCAATAGTAAGATTCAAAATGAATGTTAACACTCAGACTTTTATTTACCTGTCAAATTTTGGATTCATTCCTTTTCAGAATCTCACCCCCGGAAAGAGCTGCTCATGGGGACTTGGAGAGCAGTCAGGGCATCAGTTGTACTCTCATCCTACAATTTGTACTGCTAATACTAATGACTACCAACACCATGGTGGGATACCAGCTCTAAAGAAGTCATCCTCTTCCCTTCCTACAGCACCTACTAGTTGGTGTTTCTTGGAGTTCTCCCACCTTCTGACCAGGTTTGTCCTCATTGTGTTTGTACTATAACATAATCAAAACACAAGGTAGAGTGGCAGAATATTATAAAGTATGAGTAATTCTATGTATAATAAATTCTAGATGAGATTAGTCACAACTGACTGAACCCAACTGAAGGTTAGCAGAAATATATATCTATGCTCACAGTAACATATGCAATGTTTACCTTTAGGGCAAAATTTTTCTACTGTTACGGATGAAAGAGACTGATCAGTAGCTGGTTGGTACAAATCAAAGTTGGGCAGCATTGTCTCACTAAATGAAAGTCCTTAGAAGGAATATGCAGTGAAACCCTTTGATGGATGAAAGAGAGTGCAAATTCCAATTCCAATCCCAATCAGTGACTTAAACCCCCTGTGTACAATCCAAGTTAAAAGGCACTTCTCGGAAGATCTACAAGTAGCCATATCAGCATCATGCTGAATTACTAGCATCATACTTTTGATTAATGGCTCCATCGTTGTGTGAAGTTCTTCCTTTATGGGAGTTTTGCAAAAGATTTGACCCCTCTCTCATTTCTTAGACCAGTTTTCAAAACAAACTGTTGTTCTCCAATTAAGCTTCTATTTATTGCTTCTATTTTTTTCTGTTTTGGTCTCTGTCCCTTTATGGACAGAAGCTCTTTTATGATCCATCAGATCATTACCTTATATGGCTTTCTTAGACTTAGCAAGATCGGGAAACATAAATCCCATATTTATTTCCCTGGATCTTGAGGTCTTCCTACTCCATTAGCACCTATTGTCTGATGCTTGATGATAGGACAATGGGGTCTATATGTTTCAATGAGATTCCTAACACTATCAAAGTCCCTCTCCTTTCTCTCTCTCACTGCTCTGTTCTAATTCTGCATATTTACAGTTGCTGTATTCCTCCAGGTCCTGTCTTATCAAATGACGTAATTCTTGATTACAGTCCTTGTACTAAACTTGTACAGTTGTGCTGATATATTTTTGAACACCTTGATGACAAGTTCATACATTTCCCTGCAAAACAGTAACTAAACTAAAGCTTTGCTGACATTCTGGAACCTTCACTGAAAGCATTTGACTACACTATCAATTCCTTCTTTGCCTCTTGGGTCAGACTTAAGCATAAGTATGCAAGTCCTATAAATTAATACATAGAATCATAGAATACTAGGACTGGAAGGGACCTCGAGAGGTCGTCGAGTCTAGTCCCCTGCCCTCATGGCAGGACCAAATACTGTCTAGACCATCCCTGATAGACATTTATCTAACCTACTCTTAAATATCTCCACAGATGGAGATTCCATAACCTCCCTGGGCAATTTATTCCAGTGTTTGACTACCCTGACAGTTAGGAACTTTTTCCTAATGTCCAACCAAAACCTCCCTTGCTGCAGTTTAAGCCCATTGCTGCTTGTTCATCCCCAGAGGCCAATATGAACAAGTTTTCTCCCGCCTCCTTATGACACCCTTTTAGATATCTGAAAACTGCTATCATGTCCCCCCTCAATCTTCTCTTTTCTAAACTAAATTCCTTCAGCCTTCCCTCATAGTCCATGTTCTCTAGACCTTTAATCATTCTCGTTGCTTTTCCCTGGACCCTCTCCAATTTCTCCACATCTTTCTTGAAATGTAGTACCCAGAACTGAACACAATACTCCAATTGGGGTCTAACCAGTGCAGAGTAGAACAGAAGAATGACTTCTTGCCTGTGTCTACACTGGGCCACTTATTCCGGAAAATAAGCTGCTTTTCTGGAATAAGCTGCGAGGTGTCTACACTGGCCCTTGAATTTCCAGAAAAGCAACGATGCTCTACTGTACAAAATCAGCCGCTATTCCGGAAACACTATTCTGCTCCCGCTCGGGCATAAGTCCTTATTCCGGAACACTGTTCCAGAAAAGGGCCAGTGTAGACAGCCCAGTAGTCTTTTCCGGAAAAAAGCCCCGATCATGAAAATGGCGATTGGGGCTCTTTTCCAGAAAAGCGCGTCTACATTGGCCACAGACGCTTTTCCGGAAAAAGAGCTTTTCCGGAAAAGCAGCCTGCCAATGTAGATGCTCCTTTTCCGGAAAAACTGAAAACGGAATAGTATTCCGTTTTAAGCATTTCCGGAAATTCATGCCAGTGTAGACACAGCCCTTGTGTCTTGCTCATAACACACCTGTTAATGCATCCCAGAATCATGTTTGCTTTCTTTGAAACAGCATCACACTGCTGACTCATATTCAGCTTGTGGTCCACTACAACCCCTAAATACCTTTCTGCTGCACTCCTTCCCAGACAATCGCTTCCCATTCTTTATATATGAAACTGATTGTTCCTTCCTAAGTGGAGCACTTTGCATTTGTCTTTATTAAACTTCATCCTATTTATCTCAGACCATTTCTCCAATTTGTCCAGGTCACTTTGAATTATGACCCTATCCTCCAGATTAGTCGCAACCCCACCCACCTTGGTATCATCTGTAAACTTAATAAGCATACTTTTATACCAATATCTAAATCGTTAATGAAAATATTGAACAGAGCTGGTCCCAAAACAGACCCCTGCAGAACCCCACTTGTTATTCCTTTCCAGCAGGATTGTGAACCGTTAATAACTACTCTCTGAGTACGGTTATCCAGCCAGTTATGCACCCATCTTATAGTAGCTCCATCTAAATTGTATTTACCTAGTTTATTGATAAGAATATCATCGAGACCGTATCAAAAGCCTTACTAAAGTCTAGATATACCACATCCATCGCTTCTACCTTATCCACAAGACTCATTATCCTATCACAGAAAGCTATCAGATTGGTGTGACATGATTTGTTCTTTACAAATCCATGCTGGTTGTTCCCTATCACCTTGCCACTTTCCAAGTGTTTACAGATGATTTCCTTAATTACTTGTTCCATTATCTTCCCTGGCACAGAAGTTAAACTAACTGGTCTGTAGTTTCCTGGGTTGTTCTTATTTCCCTTTTTATAGATGGGCACTATATTTGCCCTTTTGCAGTCCTCTGGAATCTCTCCTGTCTCCCATGATTTTCCAAAGATGCTAGCTAGAGGCTCAGATACTTCCTCTATCAGCTCCTTGAGTATTCTAGGATGCATTTCATCAGGCCCTGGTGACTTGCAGGCATCTAACTTTTCTAGGTAATTTTTAACTTGTTCTTTTTTTATTTTACCTTCTAAAACTACCCCCTTCCCACTAGCATTCACTATGCTAAGCGTTCCTTCAGATTTCTCGGTGAAGACTGAAACAAAGAAGTCTTTGAGCATCTCTTCCATTTCCAAGTTTCCTGTTACTGTTTCTCCCTCCTCACTGACCAGTGGGCCTACCCTCTCCTTGGTCTTCCTCTTGCTTCTAATGTATTTATAAATAGTCTTCTTGTTTCCCTTTATTCCCGTAGATAGTTTGAGCTCATTCTGTGCCTTCTTGTTGGGGGTAGCACCTCTGGTAGAAAAGTATCATCTCATGAATGGTAAGGGTGATAGACAAGGAAAAACTAGCATAGTGGTCCTGGCACTGACACTGTGAACAACATAGCAATCATGCTGTAACACTTTCCCACAGAATAGCATGTAATAATTTATTCTAAGTTGTTCCAATACATGTTTTTTTTCCCTCTGCATAGTTATTATCTTCTTCAATGTTTTGTTTAGATAACCATTTAAAGGAAAGAATTACATTACTTAGGAAGGCTCTGCTCAAGAAAAATTAACCACTCACACCAAATGACCAATTACCAGCCAGAATCACCCCCAAACCTTGCAATCTTTACAGAAAAAATATCAGTTACTTTATAAAATCTGAGTTTTTTCAGCACTTTGGGGGATCCTAGATTTTGGCTGATGAGGATGGTAATGTTTTATCATCTATACTGAATACTACCATTAGATTTATCTTCTAACATATATTCATCTCAAATTAATTAGAGATTAAAATAAGGATAAAAAGTAGACATTAGATGTGCAAATTTAAATCCTTAGTTACAAGTATATGAGGGGAAAAAAGCAAAAGACAAATGTCAAGCAAAAATCCAGCCACAAGCATGACCACACTTCTGCTTAGAGTATTTCAAATCCCTTTGGAGAAGAACTTTAAAACCTTCCAATTCTCACAATACTTTTCAGCATAAAAAAGCATAGGACCTGCCACACTGGATCAGTTTTTTGAAACTTTACTGTAGCCATGTTACTCCCAAGATATTAGAAAGCAAGATGGATGAGGTAGTATTTTTTTATTTAACCAACTTTTGTTGGAGACACATTTTCAAATTTCAGAGAGATCTTCTTCAGGACAATTGTCCATGTTGATTATGGTCATCTACTAAGCATTGTCCAGTTGAAGACAGAAAGTATAGAAATCCATGTATTGGACATTTATAGAATAAGTTCCTAATGAAGGAAGCTTCTACATGCATATAATCCTATTTTTAGGACTTGCGACATACAGCAAAGCAATACTTTCAAAAATCTGGGCGCCTCAAACTCAATGAGATTTAGGCTCTTAAGTCAGTTAAGGACAGGTTTTCAAAAGTTATTTAGGGTCTTAAACATGTATCTGAATCTGTAGATGCCAAAATACATTGAAAAATCTGGCCCTGGGTAAAATTTCAAGGAGTTTATAAACATGAATATCAAAACTCAGTGAAAGAATAAGATATCTTTTTAGATTCCTATGAAATTTAGACCTATATATTGTTCTTGAGGCTCCAAAGCAGGCCAGAGAGTCACATGACAGAAGGGGCTATTTTCTGAGAGGAAGGACCCCATGTTTTTCCCCAGAGTTGATATGTTTAAAACATTACTTTCCATCGTATAATATCTCAAAAGTTCTCTCTAGGTTACACATCACCACTGCTGTTGCTCTGGGATGTAAGGATGTTAAATATTGATTAATTTACTAGTTGAATAGTCAACTACTCAATAGGCACTTTCATCTTTCTCCTTTGAAATGTACAAGAGCCCCACTAGGGGCTCTTGTACATTTCAAAGAAGGAATGCGGAAGTGCCTATCGATTCAATGCCCCAGGTTTTTGTGGAGCTGCATGGAGCCTGGGATTAGTGGGGGACTCAGAGTCCCCTGCTGACCTGGGTTCATGTGGTGCTGCCTCTTTGAAATGCCTCACAGAGCCCAGAGTCATCTAGGGAGTCTCCAGCTGATCCTGGGCTCTGTGCAGTGCTGTCCCTTTGAAATGCAAAGGGGCAGCGCCACACAGAGCTGGGGTCAGCACCATGTGGCGCTGCCCCGCACTATGGCATTTCAAAGTGGCTGAGCTGCATGGAGCCCGTACACTAAGCTCCATGTAGCACTACCGCTTTGAAGTACGCTCTTTCCCCCTTCTCCCGCCTTTGCTACCTCTATCTGATAGAGGCAGCAAGGGGGGGGAAGCAACTAGTTGACTCAGCTATTCAATAAGCATTTGTTTATTTGATGGTCTACTTGTCTTTAACATTCTTACTGGGATGTAGGTCTTCATCCAGGTGGATAACAACCATGCAGCATATTGTACATCTAAAAGGCTCACATGTGACAATCCATAATTAAGAGTTGACGTGAGATTTATGCCTTTTTATTACCTTATATTCAGAATTATATTACTGAATTACTGTACATTACACCTTCACCTAAAAACTTATATCAATAAGCAGCTCAAACTTATAATATCAAAAACCAAAACCTTCCAAACAATCTTCATTGTTTTCTTAGCTAGAATTAGAAAAATCAGTGAATGTAGGGAAGTAGTAGATTAGATTTTAGTAATGCATTTGATAAAGTTTCTCATAGAATCTAGCCCTCAAAGTTCATTCGGGCTGGCTGAAATATCAACTCTGCTATAAATTTGCCATGTGATATGGCAACAAAATACAAGTGCATCTTGGGTTTTATGTAAAAAGGCAACAGCACAGTGCTGGGAAATAGCAATAGGAATCAATGTGTAGAGTCTGCGAGAAACACATTTGTTTTTCAGCCCTTCACTGTCACATAAAAATTGACACATTGGAGGGAGTCTGAAGAAATGCAGCAAAAAAGATTAGATGTTTGCAGGGAATTGAGGGCAAAAGAACATATTAAAATCTCAGCATTGACCTAAGTCTGTTCCCATCAAAGTCAATAGTAAAACTTCCAGAGTTTGGCCAATGGTAGTGGAAATATCCAGAGGCAGGTATAAATATGCAGGACAGAATAAGGCTAGAGATAATAAGGTAAATTCTAGC
Organism: Pelodiscus sinensis; assembly: GCF_049634645.1. NCBI lineage: Eukaryota > Metazoa > Chordata > Testudines > Trionychidae > Pelodiscus > Pelodiscus sinensis. The sequence goes on along the minus strand of NC_134717.1, from coordinate 23,673,547 downwards.
CTGATTCTGGCCTACATATTTATACCTGCCTCTGGATATTTCCACTACATGCATCTGATGAAGTGGGTCTTTGCCCACGAAAGCTTATGCTCCAATACATCTGTGAGTCTATAAGGTGCTACAGGACTCCTTGTCGCTTTTGCAGATCCAGACTAACACAGCTACCCCTCTGATACTTGACAAAATGTGTATGAATCCCTGGTCAAACAACATTCTTGCTTCTCAGTGAAGCTGCAAGTCTTAGTAGATACCTGCAATACATACATGTTTCACACTTTAGCGCAAACATTCAATAATGAAAGTAACTCAAATACTTGGAAAGCTTACTATTGCATATTATTCCTATTGATAGGAAGGTAACAGTTTATTCTCATTTGAAGCCTCATTAAATACACATTTTCAGAAATTCCTGTAAGGCAGGTGTGGGCAATAAAATACTGGCAGTTTGCCAGGTTTAGGGCCTCTATATTTATCTGTGCCTCTACAGGTATCACTGGTCACAGCTTCTGGTCACAGTGGATGGGAGTGGTCGGAAGCACTGTGGACTGGGACACTGCTACCTACAGTTCCTATTAGCTGGGAATGGTGATCCACCGCTAACAGGAGCTGCAATCACCCATCCATGCAGAGATGCAGGCAAATATTGTGGTGGGAGCCTATCAGGAGTTAACCCTAGCAGACCACATACAGCCTATGGTTTGGTATTTGCCCACCTCTGCTATAAGGTGGTTGAGTGGATAAAATTCGGAGTCAGAACTTTTGGAGTCAGTTCCCCCATTATTTGTATTCTCCAAAGAATGGCTTCATGGCTCAGCCAATGGCTCAGCCTCTCTGAAATCAGTTTAGAAAAGTTTCTTTGCCACTGTGTACCTCATTTCCCCCACCTGCAGATTTGATACAGTAAAAAGGTACTTGCTTCAGTTGAGCTTGGTGAGGCTTAATTAATTCAAATGCAAAATAATATCATTATTGTGCTATCGTTAACCAGAACTAGCTGATTATTTATATAGTAAAGCCTACAATCTAGGGATCCAATTATTCAGAAAGATTTTATATGATAAGGAAATTGTAAATGTTAATTTGCACAGATGAACCCAACATGCAAGAACTTGTCATTCTGTTTTGCTCAGCCCTTCAAAGAACTTGTCACTAAGACCCCTTAAAAATGTGAATGATGCGCTGTTGCAACGAGATTTCTTCCACAGCACAGTGAAAATCAATGCATGCATAATGCAAATGAACAAAAACTGCCTAGAAATGATCCAAGCTTATTGCAAACATATTCAAAAACTTAATTCTTTTTAAGATGCTCAATTAAAACTCAAGGGCCGATGCTAAGCAAACATGCTATTAGGCCATACACAGATGGAGAGAAGGATCCTCCTCCTAAACCTAAGGGTGGGGTGCAGAGAACCTGCAAACTTGCTCCACAAAGAGGTTCTGTGGTGATGGTTGGAGATCACCATAGAAGAGTTTTAATCCTTGAATGTCACAGTAATTCATGTTGGAGCAGCAACTTGGGTCACTCCCCTATTCCAACCTCAAGACCACCCTCTACAGTGCAATAAAGGGAGGATACGCAAGCAATCCTTCTGTACAACCTCTGGAGTTGGGGGGAGGAGATAATTTCCTATGAAAAAAACCTTAGCTTTAAATGAGGGCTAGCCCTCAGCAAACAGAACATGATACCTGTAGTCCAAGAATGGAGATGGCCAAACTGCTGTACCAAGAGGGATTCCAGCTCAGAGGCCATAGCTAACTTTAGTTATATAAAATAAACACACAATTATTACATTTGATTGTACATAATATGTGATTAGAAATTGCTTGCCTACCCACTGTAATAACTTTCATCATGTAAGTTTTCAGATTCAAGAAGGCCAGTAAGGCTACATCTACAAAGTACATCAATTTCTAAATAAGCTTTTCTGGAATAGTTATTCCAAAATAGCATGTCTATACTACAGGGAAGCCTCAAAATTAGTCCGAGGCAGGCTTCCCTAATGTGGACATGCTATCTCAATTTAGAGGAATAACTTAGAATGGCTCTGGTGAGATTCTATTTCAAAATAGCAGCAATGGAGCATCTACACACTCCTTATTTCGAAATACCTATTTCAGAATAGGCATTATTTCTTGTAGAATGAGGTTTACAGATTTCAGAATAAGCTGCCCGTTATTTCAAAATTCTTTCGAAATAATGGAATAGCTGTGTAGACACTCGCATAGTTACTTCAGAATAACAGCTGTTATTCTGAAATAACTTTGCTGTGTAGACATACTCTGAATGCCCACATATCTCTCCAGACTATGCTTCAGACATCATTGCTCAGAAGAGTATAGAATCATAGAATCATAGAATACTAGGACTAGAAGGGACCTCGAGAGGTCCTTGAGTTCCTGGCAGGACCAAATACTGTCTAGACCATCCCTGATAGACATTTATCTAACCTACTCTTAAATATCTCCACAGCCCTGGGCAATTTATTCCAGTGTTTGACTACCCTAACAGTTAGGAACTTTTTCCTAATGTCCAACCTAAACCTCCCTTGCTGAAGTTTAAGCCCATTGCTGCTTGTTCTATCCTCAGAGGCCAAGATGAACAAGGTTTCTCCCTCCTCCTCATGACACCCTTTTAGATATCTGAAAACTGCTATCATGTCCCCCCTCAATCTTCTCTTTTCTGAACTAAACAAACCCAATTCCTTCAGCCTTCCGTCATAGGTCATGTTCTCTAGACCTTTAATCAATCTTGTTGATCTTCTTTGAACCCTCTCCAATTTCTCCACATCTTTCTTGAAATGTGGTGCTCAGAATTGAACACAATGCTCCAATTGAGGCCTAACCAGCGCAGAGTAGAGCAGAAGAATGAGTTCTCATGTCTTGCTCACAACACACCTGTTAATGCATCCCAAAGTTATGTTTGCTTTCTTCACAACAGCATCACACTGCTGACTCATATTCAACTTGTGGTCCACTATAACCCCTAGATCCCTTTCTGCTGTACTTCCCAGAAAGTCGCTTCCCATTCTGTATGTATGAAACAAGGAAAAGTGCAGAGTCCTGCACTTGGGACGGAAGAATCCCAAGCATAGTTACAAGCTGGGGACCAACCAGTTAAGTAGTAGTTCTGCAGAAAAGGACCTGGGTGTTACAGTGGATGAGAAGCTGGATATGAGTCAACAGTGTGCCCTTGTAGCCAAGAAGGCTAATGGCATATTAGGTTGCATTAAGAGGAACATTGCCAGCGGATCCAGAGATGTCATTATTCCCCTTTATTCAGCTTTGGTGAGGCCACATATGGAGTATTGTGTCCAGTTCCGGGCCCCCCACTACAGAAAGGATGTGGACACATTGGAGAGGATCCAGTGGAGGGCAATCAAAATGATTAGGGGCTGGAGCATGAGACTTACGAGGAGAGTCTGAGGGAGTTGGGTCTGTTTAGTCTGTAGACGTGAAGAGTGAGGGGGGCTTTGATAGCAGCCTTCAACTTCCTGAAGGGAGGTTCCAAAGAAGATGGAGAGATGCTGTTCTCAGTAGGAACAGATGGAAGAACAAGGAGCAATGGTCTCAAGTTGTGGTGGGAGGGGTCCAGGTTGGATATTAGGAAAAACTATTTCACTAGGAGAGTAGTAAAGCACTGGAATGGGTTACCTAGGGAAGTGGTGGAGTCTCCATCCCGAGAGGTGTTTAAGTCTTAGCTTGACAAAGCCCTAGCTGGGTTGATTTAGTTGGGATTGGTCCTGCCTAGAGCAGGGGGCTAGACCTGATGACCTTCTGAGGTCTCTTCCAGCTCTATGGTTCTATGATCCTATGAAACTGATTATTCCTTCCTAAGTGGAGCACTTTGCATTTGTCTTTATTAAACTTCATCCTATTTACCTCAGACCATTTCTCCAATTTTCCAGGTCATTTTGAATGATCACCCTATCCTCCAGATTAGTCGCAACCCCTCCCACCTTGGTATCATCTGCAAACTTAATAAGCATACTTTCTATACCAATATCTAAATTGTTGATAAAGATATTAAACAGCGCCGGTCCCAAAACAGACCGCTGCAGAACCCCACTCGTTATGCCTTTCCAGCAGGATCGTGAACCATTAATAACTACTCTCTGAGTATGGTTATCCATCCAGTTATGCTCCCACCTTATAATAGCCCCGTCTAAATTGTATTTACCTAGCTTATTGATAAGAATATCATGCGAGACCGTATCAAACGCCTTATTAAAGTCTAGGTATACCACATTCACCGCTTCTCCCTTATCTACAAGACTCTTTATCCTATTAAAGAAAGCTATCAGATTGGTGTGACGTGATTTGTTCTTTACAAATCCATGCTGGCTGTTCCCTATCACCTTGCCACTTTCCAAGTGTTTACAGATGATTTCCTTAATTACTTGTTCCATTATCTTCCCTGGCACAGAAGTTAAACTAACTGGTCTGTAGTTTCCTGGGTTGTTCTTATTTCCCTTTTTATAGATGGTCACTATATTTGCCCTTTTGCCATCCTCTGGAATCTCTCCTGTCTCCCATGATTTTCCAAAGATGATAGCTAGAGGCTCAGATACTTCCTCTATCAGCTCCTTGAGTATTCTAGGATGCATTTCATCAGGCCCTGGTGACTCGCAGGCATCTAACTTTTCTAGGTAATTTTTAACTTGTTCTTTTTTTTATTTTACCTTCTAAAACTACCCCCTTCCCACTAGCATTCACTATGTTAGGTGTTCCTTCAAACACATCGAAATAGCTTGCTTTTGGGCCCTTAACAATGTCCCTTTGAAAAACTGCCAAGTCTCCTCAGTTTTTTTTCCCCTCAATCTCGATTCCCATGGGACCTTACCTATCCACTCTCTGAGCTTACCAAAATCCGCCTTCCTGAAATCCATTGTCTCTATTTTGCTGTTCTCCCTTCTACCCTTCCTTAGAATTGTGAACTCTATGATTTCATGATCACTTTCACCCAGGCTACCTTCCACTTTCAAATTCTCAACTAGTTCCTCCCTATTTGTTAGGATCAAATCTAGAACAGCTTCCCCTCTGGTAGCTTTGTCAACCTTCTGAAATAAAAAGTTTTCTCCAATGCACTCCAAGAACTTATTGGATAGTCTGTTCCCCGCAGTATTATTTTCCCAACATTTATCTGGATAGTTGAAGTCCCCCATCACCACCAAATCTTGGGCTTTGGATGATTTTGTTGTTTAAAAAAAAGCCTCATCCACTTCTTCCTCCTGGGTAGTGGCCTGCAGTAGACTCCTAGCATGACATCACCTTTGTTTTTAATCCCTCTTAGCCTAACCCAGAGACTCTCAACACTTCCGTCTCCTATGTCCATCTACACCTCACTCCAAGTGTGTTCATTTTTAATGTACAAGGCAACACCTCCTCCCTTTTTTCCCTGTCTATCCTTCCTGAGCAAGCTGTACCCGGCTATAGAAACATTCTAATCATGTGCATTATCCCACCAAGTTTCTGTGATGCCAACAGTGTCATAATTGTACTTATTTATTAGTACTTCCAGTTCTTCCTGCTTATTTTCCATACTTCTCACATTTGTATATAGGCATCTAAGATCCTGATTTGACCTTGCCTCCCAGTTTTGACCTGACCCTCCTTTCTCTCTGCCATTGTAGCCCATGCTCCCTCCCATTTCCGACCCATCTCCCAGGTCCCCATGTTCTCCACTTACCTGTGGGCTTTTCTCACCTGTTCCTGACTAACCTAGTTTAAAGCCCTCCTCACTAGGTTAGCCATTCTGTGTCCAAATAGGGTCTTCCCCCTCCTTGAAAGGTGGATGCCATCCCTGCTTAGCAGTCCTTCCTAGAATAGCATCTCATGGTCGAGGAAGCCAAAGCCCTCCTGGCAACACCATCTTTGCAGCCAGGCATTCACCTCCAAGATGCACCTGTCTCTGCCTGGGCCCCTACCTTCAACAGGAAGGATCAAAGAGAATACCACCTACGCTCCAAACTCCTTCACCCATACTCCCAGAGCCCTGTAGTCACTCTTGATCCACTCAGTGTCACACATCACAGTATCATGAGTGCCCACATGGATGAGTAACATGGGGTAGTAGTCAGAGGGCCGGATAATCCTCAACAGTGCCTCCATAACATCTCAGATACGGGCCCCCGGCAGACAGCATACCTCCCGAGATGAAATGTCAGGGAGACATATGGGCGCCTCCATCCCCCTCAAAAAAGAGTCTCCGACCACAACTACCCTACATTTCCTATTCGCAGTGGTGGCAGCAGACCTCCCAGCCTTAAGGGTAGGGGCTTCTCCTCCTCCGGTGTAGGGGTGATTGCTTATCTCGTGTATAAAGAAGAGCATAACGGTTTCCTAGTACCATGGTGGGAGGGTTCGGAGCGGGGGTGGAGTAGTGCCTGCTGCCAGAAGTAACCAGCTGCCACTGTCCACCCTGAGCCGTCTCCTCCTCCACCAGTGCTGTGTCCACAGTCATCTGTACTGGGACAGCTACCTCAGCTTTCTCCTCATGAACACGGTCCAGGAATTCCTCATGGATGCGGGTGCTCCTCAACCTAGCCACCTCCTCCTGTAGCTCTCCCACGTGCTGCCTGAGAGATTTCACCAGCAGGCACCTTTCGCATTGGATGATCTCCCCAGCCTGGATATCAATAAGTGGGAATTGCAAGCCATGGTCCCTGCAAAACCACACCAGGATCTGGGTAGAGGTATCCATGCTCAGGTGGAGGAGACAGAAGCAGTGCTGGCACAGGTGTTGTGGGTCTTCCTGACCATCGTAGGCCTCCCTCTGTCAAACTCCCTCTCAAACTCCCCTGTCTGCAGCTCCTGTCCACTTCGCTCCCTGGTTGCTCTGCCTCTGGCTTTTAAAGCCTGCTTGACTAGGCCAGGCCTGCCCCCTCGTGAGTCACACAGGGGAAGGCTGACTAGATGCAATCAAGAGAGCAATCAAGGGAACAAAAGGTGCCCAGTGGCTAACCCTCACAAGTGATCAGTGAATGATATATTTATTTTACGTAATTTGAAACACTATCAAATTCTCACTAGTCAGCTATAGCTACAGAAAATGGGCTTGATCCTGAGAGATGCAGAGCATCCATGGCACCCCAGTGGGAGCTGAGTGTTTAACACATCACACAACCGGCTCAGTCATAAAAGCAAAGGTAATTAATAGAACACCATTTTTTCAGGACCAAAGCTGAAAACAATCCCATCAGTTCCCCTGTATACTCACATATATGCGCAGTCTCACCTTGCATATCATTCATCAATTCACCTGACTTTCGGTGAGGTTGTATTGCTTGGCCGAGGGACAGAAGACAAGCAATAAGGGTTCCAATCCAACTCCCTCAGAAAGTCAGTGGCTGTCTTTCCCCTGACTTTGAAGGGAGCTGATTCAGGTCCTTGCTAAACATCAGGAAAGATGTTCAAGATTTGTAAACATGATTTTCTGTTCATCTTTCTGCGTCCTTACTTGATAATCTAATTTTTCTGGCACAGTGCCATAGGCTGCTGTTCTTCACTTGATTTACAGTAAACAAATGAAAAATTCTGTAAACTTGCATTAGTGATACACACTTCAGTTTCCTTCTGTATTCTCAATGAAACAAAAACAAACAAAAAAAATGTTATTGTGTTTCCTCCAGATCTTTGAGTAACTGGCTTCAGCCCTAATTGAAAGAAAGAAGATTTTATGGAGACATAGATTATACTGTACCTAATGAATTTCATAAGAAGACATATAACAATATTGCCTTTTGCTTTTTAACTAGGGAACACTACATTTTAAACTAAGGAATCATTTAGATTTCAAACTTCTCAAAACAGTCTCAAGGAGATTTACAATTTCAGAGCAATTGCAAGGTTGTGTGTATCTCAGAAATTAGTTTAAGGAACAAGATGAAGAGACACTAAGAAATCTCAATTAGTTATTATTTTACACTGGCTTCAGTTTCTGAGTGAGCAGTATTAGATTAGTAAAAGGAAAAAGAAAACCACATTTAAATAATCAAGGTTTTTGTGACAAGAAGAAACAAAACCCAGGAAATTCAAAGTTAAAGTTGGCATGCCATTCTCCCCCTTTCTCACAGCTCAAAGGAGATGGCTAAATGGCACACTATAACAAAATGTCAGCCTCAACTTTGAATTTCCTGGCTTTCGTTAGTTTTATTAATCAGTTTTAGCATTTCAACTTTGCTCTTAGAATCTCATGTTTGAATGGTGTTAGCATGTTTATTTTTAGACAGGGAATAAAGAAAACAACAACCAAAAAAAAGGTAAAAGTATCTTGCATATAATCATGGACTATACTAGTATATGCAAATATAGTTGCAGTCATTATTATATTATTATATGCCCAATGCAGCAAACCACTGAATCCATGATCAAACAGATATTTTGAAACTTTTATTATATATCTAATTGAACAAACTCCTTCTTTTGGGGACACAAATTAGGATTATCTAATTAAGTCAAGTGATCTGTGTCATAAACCCATATATGTAAAACACATGCGGCAAACACATATTCAGCTTGAATATGTCATTGGATTGTTTTAAATTTTCAAACTAGGCAAATATTAGACCACAAGTGGACTGATTGCCACCCAGTATTTCTTTTCTTTTCCCTCCAACTTAAATTACAAGGGATTTTTTTTGTGTTTAACAAGTCTAAAAAAATGTTCAGAACTGGAAAACTAAATTCATTTGCTTACTTCTTGAACTTTTTTTTATTTAAAAAGTATTAATGTATTTTTATTTTAAAAGCATGATATCTGTAAACAGCTAGATGATTTTAAATTACAACCTTAACTATAGCAGAATGTATCTGATTAAGACAATTATCACCATTCAAATCAATGTAGCACATGTAAACCCTGTGGCCTGAAGTGCTAAAGGGTTAAGAGCTTTTTTTGCCACCATCTGTTTCACTACCTTAACTGGGTACAGCACGGAGAAGCCACTTTGCTGATGTTGTAGAGAACAGCAGCAGAGCTGAGTGTCGTACCTCGGTGTTTTCATACCTCGGTACCTTCAGTGGTCTGGACTGTCAGTGTCAGCATCGTCTGGTCAGGGTTGTCCTGGCGCGCGCCTGACAGGACCTCTACTCCGTTGTTAAACTTTTGGCTGTGTGCGTAACAATCGGTACTCCCTTTATCTAGAGTGTTAGACCCCGTGCACTTGGGTCAACACAAGAGATCTCTGAGAGGCCCCGGAAACGACAGATGCAGGCAAGGTTTGAAATCAATCGAGCAGTTTTATTGTCAAATGCGAAGCTCTACCAGTTGGTAACAGAGATCAGTACAATGTTACACCACTGGGCACTATGGCCCTCGTTGACAAGGTACCAACACTGGGCAGGCCTTTTGCCATATAACAGATATTAACAGCAGTTAGTCAAAGTTAAGCTACTGTGCACTCTGTAAGTTTAGGCAATGACACCTGCCGTTCAGGCGCCTAGTGCGCCCCCCCCAAGGTCGGCCGGAGAGCACCCTCTGCGGTGTCCTTTTATAGACAGGTGCAAACAACTTACATCATTTCTTTACGTACCAGGTTACCACCCTCTGTTGCTTAGTTACCACCCCTCACCTTATGGAAGGGGGGCTTACTTACTATCCTTCATGCTGTCCATTTCGACCCAGTCCTGAACCTAGGTCGGTATGTGCATTAGTTTTTAGGGAGTTTTTGTACCAAGACATTTCTTATTAAGATGTTCCATTACTCCCCTTTGGCTTACAGTCTGTACCCAGTGCTTCCCTGTGTCCTTCCATGCTCGACCTAACTTACACAATCGCACAGTTATCAATAGGGCCTCTTTCTTGGCTCCTGTTACTGAACCAAAGTCTTGCTCACTAGATTGCAAGCCTGTTGCTGTTTTCATGTTATAGGCCTCTATTTAGGCCTGCTGACTCCATGTTACTGACCCTCAACTTACTACACTGAGTAGCCACTAATGCGTTCCCTCCTCCCTATTCTCCGAATAAAGCTGACATCACCAAAGTTGAATTCGAAGGTGGAGTGTCAAGACAGGACCCAACATCATTTCCCAAGCAACTGAAAATAGGCCTGCCTGAGTGCACCCCAATGCTCTGGAACTACTCGCTGACATCAAACACTGAGGGGTGCCTAGCAGATGGGGCAGGGAGAAGTGATGTAGAAATGGGACGTTTGCCTATTGGGACTTCACACCAGAGGGTTAGGAACCAAGTAAACAGACTACTGTCAAAGTTACCATGGAAAAGTGCATTATTCATCATTCACACAGATATATCATTGCTATGTTTTTCCATATGGATTTTGTGTTCCATTTTCTTCTAAAAATGTTGTACTTGATTCATACACTGACTTAGTGATTGTGAATGGGGCCCAGAGAAGGTATTAATGATCCCGGAAATGATGGATGGAAGTTTGAGTAATCATTCTTAGTATTAAGAAGGTCCCCTACACATTTGAACACAGCCCTTCCTGCCACTTACAATGATTGACAGAAGTGTTACAACAGATTACACAGAATAAAAACTGGCTAATTAATAGCTCTCAAAGTGTAATTATTAATAGGGTACCAAATTTAATGGAACTCTTTCTAGTGGAATTCTGCAGGAATCTGTTCTTGGCCCAATGCTCTTCAATGTCTCTATTAATGAGCTGGAAGAAAATATGAAAGCACTGCTGATACAATTCAAAGAAACAAAAATTGGTGAGGAGGAAAATGGTAAATTACACAAAGAGACCTTAACCACTTGGTTAACTGGGCTCATTCAAAGAACAGACATTTTAACTGAGCCAAATCAAAGAGTATACATCTAGCAACACAGAATGGACACACTGACAGAATGGGGAACTGTATCCTGGAAATGAGATTTTCTCAAATATATTTTAGAGATTGTGGTAGATATATCAACTGATCATAAGCTTCCAGTGTGATGCTGTAGCTTAGTGACCCAAACTGAGTATTAATTTTAAATGTCTATTGTCAAATCTGTCATATGATGACTTAATATAACATCTAGATGATGTGGGCATTTCTCTATGGAACGCGTTGATGCATTCTTTATTTGATCCAAAGCTGCCTAATGAATAAAGTTTCAAAAGTTTGACAACAGTAGCCCAAACAGAGCAGTATCAGGCCAGCTAAAATGGTAGCACAGAGACCTTCAGAAAAGTGCCAATGAACAGAATTATTTATCCATCCCCATTTTTTGATCATTTAATTAATGGAGACCCTTTTGAGGCCAATCAGGAGGTTTCTGCTCTGTGTTTGTGATCTACTGGTGCTCTCTCATTTTCAATTATTCCTCATGACCCACTGCCACAGGTTTTCCACTCCTCCACCCCTGCTGCTATATTTCTAAGTCACTTAAATTGTTACTAAAAGTATGAGCTATAGGATTCTGTTTTCATTTTGAGCATACTACTTTCACCACATCCTATGCCCAGCCATAGCTTATCTATCATTTGATTCTGACAGATACATATTTTATATCTTGACAAGCAACCCACTTGACTGCTTTCCTGTGACATCATCTTATCTCTGAATGTACCAACCTGTTAATAACTTCATTTTCTGGTTGAATTTTTCCAAATTAAATTAAGCAGGCGAAACATGTTAAGCTCACCAATTCCTCTTAACACTTCTGCTGAAGGGCATCTTCTGATAGCTTGATTCTGAAACTTGGTGACAGACGTGACAACCTGTTCAGAATGAAGTTTGGTCTAAGATATCAGGATCCTGGAAAGCAATAGATTTTTTTTTTCATTTTTTTAAGACCAAAACCAAAACCTAAGTATTCAGCATTTAACTGTTAGCTAATATTCCAAAGATTATATTGTGAATTGACAGTACTTGAAGTGATCCTTGGTAGGATAAAAAGTCATAACAGTATCTGACATAAAACTAATTCTGTTTTTCTTGTTTAGACAGAAGAATGGAAGGTAAACAATGTCCAATTGCTGGCATGAAATAATTCCCTCTTTATTTTGTGACAATAACTCAAAGGAGCTTTTCTTACATGCTAATTTAAAAATATTGGTAAATAGACTGGTATTTAACATTGGGCAGAAACTTTCCCTCTCTATGCCTCAGTTTTCTCCCCTATAAAAAGAGCAATGATATTTTAAAATAGCGGCATATTATTTCATTATTAAAACTACCAATACCAGCTACCAGAAAATCTTTGTTTCTTTCTTTGTTTGCTTTGCTTTCCATTTTGTGGCCTCCTCAGGCTGTTTCAAAAAGAAACAGAAGATGGTGAGGAGCTAGAAACCTTAGAACTAAAGGAACAGGGTGCCTCAGTCTGATAAGAAAAGGGGCAGTTAATCGAGAATTGTTCAAGAAGGGGAGAGCTAAATCTTCCAACAATCTTGTAGACCGACTGTCCTGCCTTCTGTTGCTTGACATGCCAAAACACTCACAGTACTGTACTTGAAGCAACATCTCTAACAAGCAACTGCTAAGCAATATCACCACATCGGCTTCCTCTGTACTTCAGCAATATTAGGCTAAGGGGAAGTTGACAGAAACTGAAAGATCAACAAATGCTTTGAGTCAAATATACAGTTTGGACCTCACTGGTCTGGCACCTTCAGGACCTGAGTGGTCCTGAATGAGGGGATTTGCTGGACCAGGGAAGGACACACACATCCTGACCTATGCTGCCATCGCGTTAGGGGCTTTCCAGATTCCACCAGCCCACTGCTGCTGGGTGGAGTGCCATGGCCAGCGCTCTGTAGCTGGGGCAGAGATCCACAAATTCTTGACTCCGTGGCTGGGGCTGGAGCTGCACCACCATAGCTGTAGCTCAGCATCCACCTTGTTCCACACCAGGGCTGAAGCTGGGCAGCCAGGGCTGGGGTGGAGGCCCAGGACTGGAGCTTTGTGGCTGGGGACAGAGCTCCCTGGCTGCTGCTGGGGCAGGAGCTCCCTGGCTGCTGCTGGGTCCAGAACTCCCCACTGTGCTGCCCATTCCCTCCCCCCCCCACACACACACTGGGTTGCTGATACGCCCTAATGCACCCCTGCCCCACCGCCAGACCTCCCTGTTCCTCAGCTATGTGGTCCAGGTATATCCGTGGTCTATGTTGGACCACAGATATGGCTGGGCCAGGAAGTCCCAGTGAAGTGAGGTACAACCTGTACTGTGCTTTACTTGCAAGTTGCTTATTACAACTGGAATTAATCTTGATAAAAAAGGGAACACAGAAAAAAGTGCCTCATCCCATGTTTTCCAGAAAAGACATACCCTAGTTAGGGGTCTTGGTGCATGCACACGCACACAGCTTTTAGGTTTTTAGGAGAAGTGAAAGGTTAAATAAAGAGGTTGGGTTAAACAGAAAGCCCAAAAGGGTTCAGGGTAATTTGTGTGTTATTGTTTTGCACCAGAAAGAAGGTTTTGTCGTGAAGTGCGAGGATAGATGAGGAAGACAGGGGCTGCAGTAAGGAAGCTAAGCAAAGCATAGTTCTGAAAGCAGGACTGCTGACAAAATTGCCGGCCTGGAAGGGGCAAAGTCTCAGGCAGATGGGGTAGGGATGGGGCTAGTCTCTCCCGGTCAGCCTTTCAGTGTTTTCAGCCCTCGTCACCTGGGACTCCAGCATAAACATGGCCGCCACTTTTTTTCAAAATGGAGCTTTTTAAAAAAAAAAAAAAGGCAGTCTAGACGCGGATCTCAAAAATAACCCCTTTTTTGACAGATCCTTTATTCCTCAAAAAATGAGGTTTACAGGATCTGTCCAAAAAGGGTTTATTTTCAACAGTTCTGCATCTAGACTGCTTTTTTTTTTGGAAAAAGCTTCATTTTGAAAAAAAGTGGTGGTCATGTTTATGCTAATGAAGCTCAGCATATTTAAATCCCTGCATCACTAGCAATTTTGACGTGCCTAATCTACATCTCTCTGTTGACAGAGAAGTGTAGTCTAGACACAGCCTAACTGTTTCCACTGCCCTGGTAGCAGCGACTAGAAGCCTGGGGCTCTTAAATCACTGGGCTCTGTAGCAGCTGCCCATTTTGCCCCCTCTCTCTCTCTGTCAGTGCTCAGCCTGGAATCACTTCTTTAAAATCCTGTTCAGACCTCTGAAGTTGCATGAATTATCACTATTTAAGTTACTGTGACATTATGTCTGCAATAACACATGCGGTTTGCATTGATCCATTACATACAAATCTAGCCACAAGGGCCATGTCTTGGTCCCACTTAACTCAAGGGGAGTTTTGTTTTTGACTTCCCTAGAATCCAAAGTTGACCGTCAGGGTAATATTTAGAAAGCCCACATATAACTTTGGGCTTTACATGACTATTCATAGGGCCTTCGGGTGAGAAATCTCTCTGCCCCACCCCACCTCCACAAAAAGGAGAAAGCTGTGAACTGGCACTTTCATATGAGTGACATGCTTGTCTGACTCTGCCCCACAACAGTATACTCCTCATGTTCAAAAGTCTCTCTGTAACTAAGGGCACGTCTTCACAGCAGGGCTAAACTCGAAATAAACTATGCAATTTGAACTACGCTAATTGTGTAGCTTAAATTAAAAATGCTTGTTTCAATTTTTGGCACCTTCTACACAGCAGTTATTTCAAGATAGAGCACTCTTCCTCTGATTTCCCTTACTCCTTGTACAATGAGGGTTACAGGAGACAGAGTAAGCAGTCCTCCAGCTTATCAGGAGAGGGGGCATGTATGGGTCCTTCCCCTGAGCAGGAGCTGTGCTCAATGGCCTGGATATATCCCTGATGAAGCTCCTTTACTTGACTCTGGACCTGTTCCATGGTCTGGGGTGGATGTCCGCACTCTGCCACGGATGCGGCCATGTTGCAGGGAGCTTCAGGGGTGCAGGCATTCCTGCAATGCCTGTGGCAGGAAGAGCCGCATGATCAGGGTGCTGCTCTCTGTCTGATTTCCTGCCACAAGGCTTGCCCAGGGTGCCTACAGCTTTGAGAGGGGCCAGAAAACAGCAACTATAGAGTTGGGATTAGTTTGTATGGAGTGGCCACCAGGGCACCCGTGCTTTTTCCTGGAGGCCTTTTCTTCCGCAAAAAAACCCTCCTCACTGTCCACACACAACTTTTCGTGGAGATATACCTACCTATATCATAGAATTGTAAAGGACATTAAGAGGTCATCGAGTCCAATCCCCTGCCCTCAGGGCAGGACCAAGCACCATCCCTTACAGATTTGCCCCAGATCCCTAAATGGCCCCCTCAAGGATTGAACTCACAACCCTGGGTTTAGCAGAAAATGGCTGTTTTTCTGACAAAACTCTGTAGTGTAGACATACCTCAGAGAGAGGACTTCTATCCCTACCTACTGGAGGAGAAGAGGGTAGGGTATTGGGAAAGGTATATGTGAGCGGCAGATGCCTCTTGCTGGGGAGAGTACTGCTGGAGTCCCCTTCCACTTCCTTCCCCTGTGGCATGTTCCGATGCAGGGGCTGGTGTCCTCCACCTCGCCATGCTTTCCCAGGAGATGCTGCCCCAAGATTGCAAACATGACCGTGTGGTGTGTGCCATGACCCCATCCTCCTCATTGGTGGCTTGTTGTGAAAAGGTGTCCCACCCCACTCCTGTAAGGCAGGCCTCTGAAGAAATCCTGTGAGCAGGAGTACAAGATTCCTTTGTGGCAGCCTCATGTGGTTGTCTGCTTCAGACTGGCACTCCACATGCACCCACATAAACAGGCTGCTGGGCAATCTCCAGGCCAAGAAGGCCAAGCGAGGGGCATGCAGCACCTCACCACCTGCTGCCTCCTCCTATTTGTGTTGAGGGAAAGTAATGGAACTCACCTGATGGGCTTTCCCCAGCTTTGTCCAAACCCTGGGTGATATCCTAGGAGGGGGGATACCAGCTCCAGGGCCAGGATGAGCTCCAGGGTGATGGGCATCATATTCACACTAGCCTTGTCTTCTGGTGGGCTTATCTAAGCCAGAGTCCTTGACAAGGGGGAGTAAGAGACTGACAACCCCCCCCCCCATGATGCAGCACAGCTGCTCATAATAGACATGCAACTGGGGTGCAACTCCAGAATAGGAGCTCTACTCCCTGGCCTTTGTGTAGGCCTGCCTCAGCTCCTTGACTTTCATGTGCACCTGCTCTGGGGTGCACATGTGGCCCTTTTGGCCCAGACTGGTGGCCATCTGGCTGCACACAACAGCATTTCTGCACCTGAGGTGGAGATTTTGGAGATTAGCCTCCTCTCCCCAGACCATAATGAGATCGAGGATCGCTGCACCAGATGAGGAAAGGACCTCTTTTGCCCCTGGGCAGGGGCTTGGGAGCTGGCTGCCGGCTTGGTTGCAGCAGTGGTGGGGGTCAGTTGGAACCCTGGGGTCACTAATGGTGGCTATAATGGATGCTGCTCTGTGCACAGGGCTCTCAGGGCCTTCCTTCTGCCACAAGCAATTTCTCTTCTGCCTGCACCTTTAAAGGATGCAGGGGACATGAAACTATAGAGGTTTGAGGGGTGTGGACAGAGTGGCCACTAGGGCAGCTGTAAAAAGCCCTGGATGCCAATTATTTCAAAATAACCACAACTGTTCTGTTCACACACACCCTATTTCAAAATAACTAATTTCGGATTAGGCATTATTCCTCGTGAAATGAGGGATTATTACTCCAGTATAAGAAGCCTGTTATTTTGAAATAACGGGCTTCCTGTGTAGACACTTACCTTATTATTTCGAAATAACATTAGTGTAGCTGCAGTGTAAATCTGCCCTTAGAGACTAACCAAAATTATAAATAGTATCATGAGCCTTCGTGGTTACAACCTACTTCCTTCAGATATTTGTCATGATACTTTCCTCATGTTTAAAGGCAGCCTTGTAAATTATCCCAGAGCAGATTTAACCCAGTCATTTGAACCACCTAACTAATGATGAAGTACTTTAATAAATTGAAGGGGCTATATACCAGCGAAGAATTAGTTGTCTGACAAATATCAATAGTGAGCCCTGATTCAGCAGTCCTGGTTCAGGCAAAACACATTAAAGTCAATGTGAGTTTTGCTTGTGAAAAGGACTGGAAGCTTGGGTACAATGAGAGAAGTAACATAGATGTGAGACATGCTTCAGATAAAGCTAAGCCTTTTAATTAGGGATATAGAGTAGCGGTTTATGGTAGACACTGTATATGTTTTTTTATCATATCTGAAACTTTAACTTCACTAAAAGATTTAATTAAAGCTATTATAAAGGCATCTCTCCTTCACAGTTGATCTCCTAAATGACATTGGCAGTTTTAATTACCATATTACTTAAGGTGAATATACTGCATTACTGAGAAAAAAGAATGAATTATTTTACATTGTAGGTGTAACTTCTATTCCCATATCTGTCACACAAGTAATGTCTTTAATAGCTGTTAATGTTATGTCTCATTTTCCAAAGTTGCAATACAATTTGATAAAAGATGACATAAATCAAATAATTGCAAGATATTTTATTTTTGATTATTTTCACCCTATTTAGTCTTCACTACAGACTGACAGGTCTAATGTGAGGCTCCTGAAACATAGTTACTTCTAAGCTTCAGCACTCTCGAGCACATAAAATAAACATATGATCAATGAAATGAAACATGACAAAATGTTTCATATTGATGTTTTTTTATTTTCAAAATGTCTTTTTTGGTTAATGCCCTCAGTCACTTTTTCCATACATTTTCTTCTTTGTAATGTATAGCTTTCCTAGTTTTGATTTCAAGTTCAGGGTGCCTGGGGAGAATTGGAAGATTTCTTCAAACCAAGGCTGTTCCTTCAGCCTTTCACATGAGAAAATTGTTAGGCGCATTAAAGTATTCCTGACTATGTTGCATTCCTTTGTTCAGAGTGAGTTTTGGGAACACATCCTTTTCTCATTATATTTCCATAAAATATATTTGATCTATTCTATTCTTAGAATACCTCTGATGTGGTCTGTGAATGGAGCACAGTAAAAAAAAAATATTTCTTTTTTTTATATGAGACAAAATGTTTCCATTTCTTAGACACATAAAAAGTCACTATATAGCACTAAACAAAAGTAAAACTTTACAGAAAGTTTTAGTGCAGCTTGGGACAGATGACAAAAGGCATCCATCCTTATAATATTTTTTGTGTTTTTACAATTCCTCAGCAAATGCAAAGAGGCAGCTACAGCATGAGAAAAAGAGAGAGAGAGAGAGAGAGAGAGAAATGGAAAGATCTGGAAAGAAATGGAGAGAGGTACAGACATGGATAATACTACTGGGAAGCAAATTTATTTTTAGGAGCAATGAAAAATGTTAACCCTATGCCTCCTACAGCAAAATAATAGCTGTAATAGTAGTTGACGATAAAACCACTTTTGAAAAAGTTGTAATGCTTTCACAGCACAACTCAGAATATTTCTAAATGTGGTCAGATATTTGCAATGTTTATATAGAAAGTTCATTGCAACAGTCAATAAATGTTTTCCCTTCTACTCTCACATCCTCTTTAGTATTCTGTACTTTAAGGTCCAGATGAACACCAAGTAGCAGTTGCAATTACCTTTTCAGAACTTCCTACAGTTCATTCGGTGTTGTTTATTGTTCCTCTTGTAAAATTTATTTGTTTTTAATTCTTCAGAACACTCATCCCTGGAGTTTTCCATTGATCTAGAAAAATTGCCCTAACCTGACACACTGAAAATATTAAGGACTAGGAGTGGAAGGCCTTCTGTGCACTTGAGATGGGTCATGATTCAACTATTGGTGGTGAAGTTTCAGCAGTGCCAACATCAAAAGTAGCCAAGGTAGGCCACAATTTGCAGTGGTTGAATTTACCTTGCTTTCAACAGAGATAAGCTCAGCCTGTGAGGCTTTTCTTTTTCTATGGCTGTTGTCGGCAACAGTGCAAATGCACAAGTTGCTTACCATAAATGACTTAGGGCCAGATTTTTAAAAGGTATTTAGGATCCTAACTTCCATACTGGGAATAAGGTGATTAAATATCTTTAAATGTTTGACCCTCAATATACACAAGGATTAGCTTTAAAATGAATGTAGCTGCTCCCTCATAACATCACACTCCAAAGTCCATTGAAGAACCCTTCCCCCTTATTCCCATCGTGGGAGAGTTGATATGAAAGGCTGAAGGGAAAATAGTATAATTAATTTTGAAATGCAGGTTAGTTTTAAAACTGAAGGTAAGAAAGGGATATCATGCCTCACATCAATCACAGGCACCCTTAAGCTCAGACGTCGACACGGCAATCAAATGTGGCCCAGTTTGAGCCTTTCATTCTTCTAATAAATACAATTATTTAGTGCCAAATATTTAAAGGACAAAGGGAGCCTCTTACAGGTGAGTTTGGAACAGCTTTGTAATAATGATTTTCTTATAACCACTGAAAAAACACCAAGAAAAATAATTTACACTGAAGGTCCATGCATTATTTGCATTAGCCCTTCTGGAATCAAATATGGCTTAGGTCTCAAATCAAAAGAAAATTAGTGGTTTCTCTCAGTGGCCATCTGTATCGTAAAAATACTGTAAAACATTGTACAAACTTCAGTGACTTAATACTGGAATATAACTGTGGGAATTGAGAAGTTGAGTGCATTGTATGGGAGAATGTCATCTACCCTTGTAATACATCTGGTTATCTTTTACGTTCAAGAGAACAAAAAGTCAGCAAAAAATTAATTAAAAATAATATAATATAAAGGTAAAATACGTAGATTTGACATACAAATTGAAAAGCTTTAATAAATTCTTTGACATGTGAAATGTACATTTACCTTTATCAGACACTGCTTGAATAAATACACTTGGACAGAAGTTGAGCTGGAAATAAGAGACAAACTTGTTGATCTCTGGGTAAGGATAAAAGGGCAAAAAGCAATTGTGATTTCATGAGACGGGTCTACTACATGACCACCTAACTGGGGAGAAGCGGTAGATGCAGCCTTTTTTAAAAAAAGCAACCAATAAAATTATCCAAAGAACAGGACTTAGTTGAAATGCCCCATCGTCACCATCAAAACATGTGTTAGGGTAATAACACAACAGGACAAAGATTATAACAGGCATTTTTGGAATATATTGGAAACAATTTTTTGGAAAGAAGCTGTGCTAGATTTGAATTTTTACAAACTAGTTGAGAGTTTAAAAGTCAACTTGGGTTAAAGTGATCATGAAGTGATAATGTTCAGATGATACCAAACTGGGTGGGGTTGCGACTTCTTTGGAGGATAGGGACATAATTCAGAATGACCTTAGCAAGTTAGAGAAATGGTCGGAGGTAAACAGGATGAGGTTTAATAAAGAGAAATGCAAAGTGCTCCACTTAGGAAGGAACAATCCGTTCCATACATACAAGATGGGAAGCGACTGTCTAGGAAGGAGCATGGCGGAAAGGGATCTAGGGGTCATAGTGGACCACAAGTTGAATATGAGTCAACAGTGTGATGCTGTTGCAAAAAAAGCAAATATGATTCTAGGTTGTATCAACAGGTGTGTTGTAAGCAAAAGTCGTGAAGTCATTCTGCCGCTCTACTCTGCACTAGTTAGGCCTCAGCTGGAGTACTGTGTCCAGTTCTGGGCGCCACATTTCAAGAAAGATGTGGAGAAATTGGAAAGGGTACAGAGAAGAGCGACAAGAATGATTAAAGGTTTAGAGAACATGACCTATGAAGCCAGGCTTCATGAACTGGGCTTGTTTAGTTTGGAAAAAAGAAGATTAAGGGGGGACATGATAGCGGCTTTCAAATATCTAAAAGGGTGTCACAAGGAGGAAGGAGAAAATTTGTTCCTCTTGGTTTCTGAGGACAGGACAAGGAGTAATGGGCTTAAAGTGCAGCAGGGGAGGTTTAGATTGGACATTAGGAAAAAATTCCTAACTGTCAGGGTGGTCAAATATTGGAATAAATTGCCAAGGGAGGTGGTGGAATCTCCCTCTCTGGAGATATTTAAGAACAGGTTAGATAGACATCTGTCAGGGATGGTGTAGACGGAGCTTGATCCTGCCTTGAGGGCGGGGGGCTGGACTCGATGACCTCTCGAGGTCCCTTCCAGTCCTATTATTCTATGATTCTATGATTCTATGATTCTATGATTCATAATTCTAAGCAATAGTAGAAGGGAAAATAGCACAATAAAGATAATGGATTTCTAGAAGGCAGACTTAAGCACAGTCAATGAGTTGATAGGTAAGATTCAATGGGAAGCAAGTCTAAGGGGGAAAATAGTTTAAGAGAGTTTTCAAAGAGAGACATTATTAAGGTCACAAGAGCAACAATTGCACGGCATAGGAAATATAGGAAGTATGTCAAGAGACCACCCTAACTTAGCCAAGAGATTTTCAATTATCTGATACTCAAAAGAGAGACCTACAAAAATGGAAACTAGATCAAATAACAAAGGATGAATATAAATAAATAACACAAGTATATAGTGACAAAATTAGAAAGGTCAATGCACAAAAGATTAAACTAGCAAAAGACATAAGTGGAACATAGAATGATCTATAAATACATTACAAGCAAGGCAAAATCCAAAACAGGGTAGGCCCATTACTCAAAGGGAGAGGGAGAAGAGGAGCATGGAAATGACAGAAATGCTAAAATGACTTTTTTGTTTCAGTTTTCCCCCCAAAGTGTACTAGTAATATAACATCTAATATAGTATAGGACAAAGAAAATGAGGTGGGATCAGAAGAAGCTAAAAGAAGGAAAGAGAGATTGCAAATGTTTGGGAGGAAAGGATTAAAATTCAAAAGGACCTGGAATAATTGGAAAGGTTTGAAGTAAACAGGTCGAAATTCAAGAAGGACATAAGGAAAGGAAGGACATAGGAAGGACAAACCAGTTACACATGTACAAAATGGAAAAATGACTGCCTACAAATGAGTATTGTGGAAAGGTATTTAGGGATCTCCATTTTACAGATGCAAGAACAGAGGCACAAGGGGCTTGCTAAAGGTCACCCAGCAAGCCAGAAGCAGAGAAAAGAAATAGAACCCAAGTATACAGAGTCGCAAGCCAGTGCTCTGTCTACTCATCTACTTTCCCTCCCAAATTGTCTCTTTATGCCCCTTCTCCCAGCATCACACATTGCACACCTGCTTACAGGCTGGTGAGAATCAAGAGTATTTTATCTCTTGGCACTTCTTGATGTCAGCTCAGCCGCCTGCAGAACCAAGCATGCAACATCATGTTCCTTAAATATGTCAGAGATCAGAAGCAGACCACATCTTGCTTCTTAGTAACATTCTCTATAAATCTCTGCCTTATTATAATGAAAATAAAATATTCCACAATAATGATCAAAATACTACAAATTAGAAATGTTAATTGGCCATTTTGCTTGGATACAGATTTGTTTTCTAACAGTTCAGAGTTACATTGTATTGACAAAAAACAAGGTGTTTAATTATTTACAACTTTGATGTTTTTAAAGAAAATTGACACCTAAATATAATCTTCATATAATGTCACATGCATGTGTGTTGTATGTAAATAAACACACTCTTCGCAAAGTTGTAGATAATCTAGAAAGCTTTTTACTAATAAAACTTCATAAAATAGAAAACATTGTGGGGGGAAACAACATGATTTTCAGCAAATTGCCTTTGTTTTAAATTCATGGGCTCACATGTCAGCATGCCAATATGTCATGCCTGGTTACATTTGTCTCGTTGCATAAAAATTATGTTCCTGACATAGCCAGGCTCGATGCCTCAACTCTGTCATGTGCCAGCCAACACATTTTAAAGAGATTTTAGTTTGTTTAAACATTGTAACCTAACATTTGCTTGCTTTTTGTTGTTAAAGAATAGGTAAGGAGCTGCTGGTATTAGGCAGATCAGTATTGGACAGTAATATTTTTGGCTAGTTTATGCAGTTTTGCTTAGGCATGTCATCATTGTCATTAGATGTTGACATTAAGCAACTCAATGCTTTGCCACTTCTCATATCTAGGAACCATGATACACTGCAAAAAAAAAAAAAACAGGATTTTAGTAGCAAACAGGAATGTTGGTCCAATAATTATGATGACCTTTGCCAAGCTAATTCTCTTTGCCTTAACTGTCCATCTGCAAAATGCAGATAATAGTCTTTCCTACTTCACAAGTGTGTTCAGAAGACTTTTGTGAGACACTTATATACTACGGGCACCATATATTTATGATTGTTCAGCTGATAGACAGATAAGAAGGAGTGAGGTAATATCTTCTATTGGATCGATTTTCTCGGGTCAGAAGAGTTCTCACCAACAGAAGTAAATCCAATAAAATATATTACCTAACCTAGCTTGTGTCTCTAATATCTTTGAATCAACATGACTACAACAATACTGCATTGATAGATTGCAATACACTACAATGAATAGGAAACTGTATTCTTGAAATGTATTTTCTCTATCTTCCAAAGTTTTATTTGAAAGCCAATTACTTCCATCTATAAAATGAAATATTATTCTTAAATGCTAGTATTTAAAACATTGTGTTTATTTTTCTCTGTCCTTCATGGATTTGCTTGCCTAAATATCAGTTCACTACTTAGAACTTACTTTGGGGGAATATAGTAAGCGTTAATATACAACTGACTAAGCAGTACAATAAGTTTGTCTCAACATATCACTAACAAAATGTATTTCCCTCTAATGTTCCTCAGTGTTGGAAATACAATCCTCTTATTTCTTTTTGCATGAAATAAATGATACTTTAACACATTGAGGACTCCAGAATGACCCAATTCCCTCACAATAAAGCAGGACTGAGAAAACAGCAACGTACATTCATTTTTATACTGAACTTGATATCCTACAGTGGTTGAAGTAGTAGACTACTGTCGTGAACAATGATAAACTATAATATCCAAACTGTATAATAATGTACTGTGCTGTTCCAAAGACAATTACATATTAAAGGGGGTATCCATGTTAGTCTGTAGTTGTAAAAACAGTCCTGTGGCACCAAAGGGTTATTTTGAAATAAAGCCGTAGTATAGACCAGGGCTTAGAAACAAATACATGTATTAAGTCATGAGTTTTCATGGCTAAAACTCACTTCATCAGATGAGTGGGAGTAGAAATTACAGAATTCAGAGTATACAGGTATAAGTATATATGCATATTGGTCAAACCAGACAGTCTTTGTGACAAAGGATAAATTGACACAAATCAGACATCAGGAATGATAACACATATAAACCTGTAGGGGAACATTTTAACCTCCCTGAACATTCAATAATGGATTTAAATATAGCCAGTCTTTTCCAAAAGCATTTTATCACCTGATTACAGAGGAACATAGCTTCATTAACACTGGTCCTACAATTGACAGGTACCTTCTTTTGCTGTTACATATACTCGGAATTATGTAAGTTCCACTCCAATTCA
This sequence comes from Pelodiscus sinensis, assembly GCF_049634645.1. Classification (NCBI taxonomy): domain Eukaryota; kingdom Metazoa; phylum Chordata; order Testudines; family Trionychidae; genus Pelodiscus; species Pelodiscus sinensis. The sequence continues at coordinate 23,649,231 of NC_134717.1, read as the reverse complement.
TCTGATGAAGTAGGATTTAACCATGAACACCCATGACCTAATAAATTTGCTAGTATCTAAGGTGCCACAGAACTGTTTGTTGATTTTACATATCAGAGAAATGGGGTGGATACAACAAAGAAACTGTTACATTATCTTTTTTGGGTAGTTTAAAAATTCAAGTTCATTTAAGTCTGAGATTCCAATGGGGCCAATTAGAGTTGGGAGCCTAATTCCTCTAGAAGTCTGTGAAAATAATAGCCTTATTTTTATCACATCATTGCTCTTCCTCACATTCCTGTCAGTCACAAAGTGAACTTCTTCCTGAGTATGAGAGTCCAGAGAGAAATCACCTGAAAGAAAGTATAGCTTTCTTATTCTTTAGCTTTTATTGACATAATGGCACTATTCATAGAATCATAGAATACTAGAACTGGAAGGGACATTGAGAGGTCATTGAGTCCAGTCCTCTGCCCTCACAGGGAAGGACCAAGCACTGTCTAGACCATCCCTGATAGAGGTTTATCCAACCTGCTCTTAAATATCTCCAGAGTTGGGAGATTCTACAACTTCCCTAGGCAACTTATTCTAGTGTTTAAACACCTGAAGATTTCCCTAGTGTTCAACCTAAACCTCCCTTGCTGCAATTTAAGTACTTGCTTCTTGTCTTAATATCAGAGGCCAAGGAAAACAATATTTCTCCCTCCTCCCGGTGACACCCTTTTAGATACCTGAAATCTGCTATCATATCGTCTCAGTCTTCTCTTTTCTAAACTATGTAAGCCCAATTCTTTCAGTCTTCACTCACAGCTCATGTTCTCTAGACCTTTAAACATTTTTATGCTTTTCTCTGGATCTTCTCCAATTTCTCCACATCTTTCTTGAAGTGTGATTCCCAGAACTAGACACAACTGAGGCATAATTAGTGCAGAGTAGAGAGGAAAAAGTACTTCTCATGCCTGGCTCACAACACTCCTGTTAATGCATCCCAGAATCATGTTTGCTTTTTTTGTAACAGTGTCACACTGTTGACTCATGTTTAGCTTGTGGTCCACTATTACCACTAAATCCTTTTCAGCAGTACTCCTTCCTAGACAATCACTTTCCATTCTGTATGTGTGAAACTGATTTTTTCCTTCCTAAGTGGAGTACTTTGCATTTGTCTTTATTAATGCAAGTGAAGAGCAGACTAAATATAGTATAATATGCAGCAGCAACAATGAAGGACAGTAGCAGGAGGCAGAGAAATGATTAGCCAACGGCCCCCTGCTCTTCCAAACTCTAGCATGAGGACATCCTCAGTATGAGGTAATTAACTCTTGGTTCCTAGAAGCTTGTGCTAATAGATTATGTATACACATGCCAAAGTTAAACATGTACTTTTAAAAAGAGACAATTTTTGAACATCTGTCTGAAAATCTGAAGTACTATGTTTTGGTTCTGAACTAATGCATGATAAGATTCCTATAAATCAGGGGTAGACAATTTTTGATGGGGGGGGGCACTCTAAGACTTTGGAAAGTGGTTGGGGGCCACACTCTTCCATGATATTAGTGGAGGAGGTGTGGGGTCTGGGATGGAAGTTGGGTGTAGAAGGGAGTTAGAGTAATGGGTTGGAGTACAGGAGGGGCTATGGGGCCTGGGAGGGAGTTTGGGTGAAGGTGGCAGTTGTGACCTGGGAAACTGAGTTTGGGTTGTGACTTGACATAGGGCAGGAGCGGGTTGTGACCAGGACAGGGTGCAGGAGAAGTATAAGGGTTTGGGTTGTAACCTAGGGCAGGAGGGGTTGTGACCTGGAACAGGGAACTGGAATGCAGGGGTTTGGGTTGTGACCTTGGGCAAGGGATTGGGGAGCAGATTATGGGTGGGATTACAGGTTCAGGAGGGTAACAGAGGGTTTGGCTTGTAGGGGGTCAGAGGAAGAGATGGGCTGGGGTGCTCACCTGGGTTCCTCCTGGCCAGCAGCCCAGCAGGGTTCTCAGGTAGCTTCCTTTCTGCCTGGCCTCCACACAGGCTGCAGGGGCCATGTGTGATTAAGAGGCTGAGGAGATCGGGCAGGATGATTCACGCTCTGTACGTTCTTCAAACAGAGAGCTCCCATTGCTCAAAAATTGGCTAATGGGATTGTGCTGGGGGATGGGAACAGACTATGAAGCACTATTCCCTTCTCCTCGGACTCAGACCTGAGAAAGAGAAATGGCTGCAGCAGCCACTTTTCTGAGTGCTGTGGGAAGAGCGCAGGGCAAGCAGGGAGTCTGCCTGATGTCTCCCGTTGTGTCCGTGGGCTGGATCTGGTGGCTTTGCAGGCAGGATCCAGCCCCTGGGTTGTATTTTGCCCAGTCCAGCTATAAATAAAATGCAAAAGCAATAATTAATGTACAAAAGAACTGAGCAATCCAACTATCTAAATTATGAGATTTTAGAAGCTGACATTTCTCCCACAATAACAAAGAGGCTACATTGTAGATTCAACAACTTGTACTAAAGGAAAGTAATGCACTATTCTTCACCATCTGAAATGGCAATGTGTGCATAAATAACTAACTCAACAATAAGAATATATATACATATATTAAGCAAGCATCTACACATACACGATCTTGAGCTACATTTTCAAGAATCTATGATAGGATAAAAAGTCATTTTATAATTTATTTATTTGAAATAACTTTTACTTAATAAAAGACACAACCTTTTCCCAGTAAGGCCAATATCTTCAATGTGAGCAGACAAATGTGGTTTTCTTCCGTAACTATTCAAAGAAATAGAATATATGACCTAGGCTCTGAAGAACTTCAAGATATTTAGGGGGTTCTAATCTGGCACTTTTTAAAGGAAATTGTATACACTTAACTAACTGTATAGGATCATATATGTAGAAAAGCAAAATTTCTCAGTCTGCAACCAAACATTATTCCAATGAAATTGCCTCTTGTGGCATTTCCAAAAATTAGAAATAATAAACATCTAGGACTTGCTGCCTCTTTAGTGCACAGGTTTCCCACAGCCGAATCCTTTGAGGATACTCTTTGGAGTTTCTATTTTAAGAACTTCTCCCCTTCTGTTTCTCTGGAGAAAAACTTTCTTGCTCGTCTGCCAATCTTCCTCTTGACCTCTGTCTGTCTTGTGTACTTGGGCTTTCCAGCTTTTTTTGTGATATCTTCTCCTTCCATATTGCTAGGCCCGCTCCATTTCTAGTACCAATAATTCTCTTTCAGTTGCCAGGAGTCCTTTTCTTGTATTCCAGCTATCAAACTATTTAATCTGCTAAATTTACTCCTTTGCTGTTGCAGAACAGTTCTCCAGCTTCCAAAGATTTAAGTACTGTATATGGTCAAGATGACCACCACAAAGCTATGTGAGCAAGATAACACAGCAGTATTATTATGGAATAACTGCCATTTTTCCAAAATAACAAAGAGTGCATCTACACTGCAAGCCTTTATTTCAAAATAATGTCAAGCTGGAGGACTTCTTACTCTGTCTCATGGAAACCCTCATTTTATGTGGAGTAAGGGAAGTCAAAGGAAGACTGTTCTTCCTTAGACTTCCTGCTGTGTAGACAGCACCAAAAGCTGAATTAAGCTATAGAATTGATTAATTTGACCTTAGCCCTAGCATGTAGACATGCCTCAAGTATTTTCACCAGCAGAGGAGCCAAGATTGAGACAATTATATATGAAAACTGCAGGACCCAGTTATATTAAGAAAGTGTATATTATCGTGACACTGATTAAAATATATGTGAAAAATCAAGGCCTGATTTGCAAATGTAGGGGAGATTACTTATTGAATGACCTATGGCATAACCTTTAACCAGTGTCAATCTACATAAATTCCCAAAGCAAAACACTTTGTTAAAGAAGAGGTACAATTGAAATAATGTTTCCAATACCTGTGTGTAACAACATCAAAGAACTGATTACCACTGATGTGATGAATAAAACTGATATGCTAAATCATCTACAATATCAACACATCAATTACTTAATACAAAATTTCATATAAATTATTTAAGAAACAAGGATTTGATTAAACCAATTTCTCTAATTACAGTGGAGTATCTAAGCTCTCATTCCTGAACAAGCTCATTAAGAAATTTTCCAAAGGTCACCTCTAACTCCGGATAGAAACTGCTTGTATTTATACCCTTACCAATCACTCTTCATGCAAAGAGTGGACCAGTCAGTTTTTATGGCACTTAAAGATGATCTCCAGTTGACCATGGACAAGAACCACGGATCCATATGCATATTGTCCATTTCCATTTACAACTGATTATATGACCCAGTCCACTCTTGGTGAGGCAGATATGCCTGTCCTCCAGACTTGTTTACTGTTGTTTCACTTTATGTAGGTATGAAACCATTAACCTTAAAAAGTTACAAACAATTCAGAACACAACAGTCCATCTATCCAGCAACACAGGTTGCCAAAAGCCTGTCACTCCAGAACCCCGTTGTCTTTCTGGTGAATATCTGGCAAAATTCAAAATTTTAATCTTCATCTTCAAAGTCCTCCATGAGATTGGTTAATGTTAATTATGAGAGCAGCTTGCCCTGTGTATGCACTGTCGCAAATTGCATTCAACTAGGAACAATGGCCATCCTCAAGAACCAAATTCATTTATTGAGGAGGGGAGACAACTATAACTTTGGGACTCGTGCCTGGAAAATATTAAAATTACCATGAAAACCAATGCTTTCAGAAACAACGACAACCCCCTTCTTTGCAGCATTCCCACAACATTGTGTATAAAAGAAAACAAAAATCTCCACTCATCCTTCTTTAGAGTAGGGATAGGAGAGAGAAAAGATATATGTTCTCAACATATTGAGGTGCATTCATATACCATGTATTGCTAGGTATTATCTAAATAATAGACATACTACACTACATAGGTACTGGCTGAATTTAGACAAACATTCTAACAGTGTTCTCTTCTGAGCCCTAGTGGGACTTGCCCCCCTAGGAGAGGATTCATTTTGCACCTTAACCTTGATTGTTAGATTTTTACCTCAGACCTTAGGCCATTAATTAAACATTAATGTTTCAAGAGGGACCTATTGACTAGAAACAAATATTGTTTGCTAATGTCTAGAAGTTAGTTTCAGTCTATAATCTAAGATCTAAAAAGGCAAAGGACTGAAAAAATTATTGTATCTACTAAGTTATTGGGAGACACTCCTCATTGTGTCACCTTAACCTGACTACAGGCAGCAAGTATTATAAGCAGTATGAGTTCACATATTATACATGTATTTTATATATGAATATATTTTATGTATTTTAAGTACACAACTGTATGTGCATTGTAATTCAAAACTAATTTGAAGGACAACAACTTTCAATTTAAGGACTAAAACACCCTCCAGCTGAAGAAAATTCTCACAGTGCAGTATGTTAAATAGAATCTATTGCCATTGCAGTTCTTCATGTAGGAGAGAGGGAAAGGAAGAAAAAAAGGCGTATGTTCTCATGTGAAAACCTTTGTTGTTGTGGTTATTTTAAAAGTTCTATATGATACGTTTTATACAGACTAGGTGAATTCAGAATTACAGATCATTTCAAAAATATTCATTATGCTATTTATATACAACAGTGTGGTCATATAAAAAGTAAAACAGGAATGCATTCACAATTGGTTTAAGTAACTTTCTCTTGGCAAACCACCATAAAAAACAGGGGCATCATGGCGCCGCCAGAATTCTAAATTGTGGTAGAGAATCAGAAGTACACATGGCATTAATCTTTGTCTCATTGCAGGAGACACCCTTGCTTGCATTAGCAGGCTGCCTCAAATCTAAGATATTGGAACCTAACTTTAAATGACAGGATAGACACCATATACTTTCCTATCCACACACAAAACATAATCCACTTTGTTTAAATGAATACATTACGTCATACACTTTATTCCACTTAATATTTATTATTGCAAAAGTACAACAAAAATGTAATAAAATGGGTTAATAATAGACCATGTAATTTTCACTATTCATATTGGACATGATACAGACTACTGAGAGACTTTTAAAGTATACATATATAATTATTTAACCCATTGGTATTACATTCTGGTTACTCTGGATTGATCACAAGACTTTAGGAATCTCATTATACTATCTTACTTTACTTTCCCTAGTGATTGAGAACACTGTTTCTTAATATGTTACTATTAAATTCTTCCTAAGTTTGCATGTCTTTATTTCCTTTTTCCAAATTTAGGCAAAATAGAATTTTGCTAATACAGTAATTTAAAAAACATAACCATCTTAGTCAATTTCTCAATGACTTGTAAACAGCAAATAAAAAATATCATATGCCAGATGAATGGCATGTCTTGTTAAAAGATACTGCAACAATTTGATGTAAAAATAAAGAATTTATTGGGAACACTCGCTGAAGATGAAATAAAAATCCTAAAGATTTCTGATAGAAATGTAGCCGTGTTAGTCTGGTGTAGCTGAAACAAAATGCAGGACTATGTAGCACTTTAAAGACTAACAAGATGGTTTATTAGATGATGAGCTTTCGTGGGCCAGACCCACTTCCTCAGATCAAAATAGTGGAAGAAAATAGTCACAACCATATATACCAAAGGATACAATTTTAAAAAATGAACACATATCTCTACCAAGCATTTATAAACCTCAACTACCCACCCAGAGAAATAAAAAAGCAAATTGAAAGAGCCAGACGAATATCTAGAAACCATCTACTTCAAGACAGACCCAAGAAAACCAACAATAGAACACCACTTGTCATTACCTACAGCCCCCAACTTAAACCTGTCCAACACATTATCAATAAACTACAGCCTATACTGGAACAGGATACTAAACTCCAAGAGGCTCTGGAAGACAGACCCATAGTCTCCTATAGACAACCTCCTAACCTCAAGATGATTCTTACCAACAACCACAGGACATACCACACTAATACCAACCTTGGTACCTTCCCTTACAACAAACCCTGTTGCCCGCTTTGTCCACATATTCACTCTGCTGATACCATTATTGGACCTAACCAAGTGAGTTATAAGATCAAGAACACATATTCCTGCGCATCCAGAAATATAATTTATGCTATCATGTGCCGAAAGTGTCTGTCTGCTTTGTACATTGGACAAACGTCTCAGACACTTCACCAAAGGATCAATGCCCACAAAACAGATATTAGACAGGATTACAAAGAAAAAACAGTTTCTTACCATTTCAACCAGAAAGGACACTGTCTCAATGACTTAATTACCTGCATCCTGCTTCAGAAGCCTTTTAAATCTGCACTTGAAAGGGAATCCTCTGAACTGTCATTCATGCTAAAATTCGACACTCTACGCGGGGGGCTCAACAAAGACTCTAGCTATCTTACCCATTACAAAGATAGCTTCCCCAATTATCTCCTCTAATATCATTAGCTCACAGACATTTACCTTCCCCTCCCCCCCGCATTCCCCTTCTGTTCTGAAATATGATTTGTCCTTTTCATATGTGTTCATTTTTTAAAATTGTATCCTTTGGTATATATGGTTGTGACTATTTTCTTCCATTATTTGATCCGAGGAAGAGGGTCTGGCCCACGAAAGCTCATCATCTAATAAACCATCTTGTTAGTCTTTAAAGTGCTACATAGTCCTGTATTTTGTCTAAAGATTTCTATGAGGGTTAATAGAGGAGAGGCCAATGGTAACAGACTTTGAATTGTCTTATGATGCTTTACTTGATCCGTAGATTATTTATAAAATTGTTATAAGATTATTTAATACACAACGATGACTTTGTTAATCTTTACTACCATCATAGTCCAGACAACGTCAATTGTATTTGCCATCTTTATATATCTGCACAAATACAGAAGTAAATATGGTATCATTTCATATTCTTGTAAGTGCTGAATTGCCAAAACATGTTCAAATTATTCAGATATGGTAAAGTAGTATACCATTTGCATTTTAAATAACAGTGTGAGCTATGAATTTTAGATATAAGTATTTTAAATTATACTTATTCACAACTCACAAGTTTAGTTCAGATAATAAGCCAGGATAAGCTTTCCCCCCCCCCCCCCCAATAAGTTATAATGGCTTCAATATACTCTTAAGAACCTATCACTTTTAGATATCCTCCTCTCCTCTCCCCTTCCTCCTTCCCCCCTCCCCCCCCCCCCAAGTGTTAAAGACCCATGCACAGGGTTTCTGCAAATGAATATGATATATTCCAGAAACCACATAGATTCACACAGACACTCAATAAGAAAGGGACTGTTTACTCAGTTTATAGTTTGAAAACCACTAGGGATGGTGTTCCAGTATGGGAAATTTTAGTACAGTGCATTGTTAATGCAAAATAAAAGGCAAGCCTGGGAAGTTAGGATTGTATTTATTGCAATGTTTGTTTGAAACATTAAAAAAAATCTTCTTCTACTGTCAAAGTATGAACAAATACTTTTTCAGATGAATAAAATCTGTAATCAGTTAGATAGGAGCAATATGCTGTTTTTCTGGCATTTAATCAAACAATGAAATCACATACACATTTCCTGACACACAAGACAAATGATGTAATAATCTGAAGGAGTTTCTCTATCTCCTTGGAACTTTGCATACTTGACTTGTTTTCCATATTTTGTGACTTTAAATGGTGGGAAAATTATATTAAAATGCTTGTAGCAGTTCCTCTAAACTAGCATCCTTTTTGTTTTATTGTATTTAATATAAAAGCAGCAATTATTTGATTTCAAAGTTATGAAAATATGTACCTTATGAGAAAACAAGCAATTTAAGCTTTAATTGGTGTCATTTTTCACAGAACTGGCAAGATTCTTGCATCCCTGGCATGTTGTTTTCTATAAAACTGCAGAGCTGCCTTCAATGAATGTTTTAAGAATGTATAAGTCGTTATAGGAAAGTATGTGAGGAGAAGCCTGGAAATATAAGATTTCTAGGGGGAGATATTCACAGAAGATACATTTCATTTCACAGGCTCTGTGCTGCAATTTTTCTTTATTATTCCTAATATGTCTTGCTTCACATTAAGAACATCCTCTGATCCTGTATGGGGATGAAGTGAGGGGTGGGCACTTGAGAAGTATATTTTGCATAGGAGAGAAAGGACAAATGGAGGGGGGAACAATAGAAAATATGATTAAAAACATAAAATAGAACAAGCTATGCAAGTTAATCAGTTGCTTTGAATAGACGACACACAATCCTAGCTTAATCAGATGCACAGTTCATATAGAGTGTACTCACATACTGTGTGTGTGTTCTCTCTCTTTCTCCTCCCTCCCTCTCTCCAGAGATCTCAATCAGGATCAGGGCCCATTGTACTGGTTCCTGTACAGACATATGGTAAGAGTCGCTGAGCTAATGAGTTTACTGAGTATTTCTCCCTGCATATAACTGTAAACAGATACACAACCCAAACAAACCTAGCTGGCTCAAAAATGCCTGGATTTGTCTCTGAACATGGGGGCACTATACACACAGGTTTATCAAAGTTCTGATTAACTCTGACATAGGGCATAACTATAGAGAATGCCCCCTCTGAAAATGGCATTTGAAGAATGAAGTTGCCATGAACAAAATTACCCCAGTGTTGCCAGATATGTAACCTTTGGATATGTAACTTCCTGTAGTGACATCATGAAGCATGGCCACAGGTATGATGGATATTTGTAGGATATAATTAATTCACATGGAATTTAAAGCGATCTTTTAGCTGTCAAATGCTTCCTCCCACATTTAGCCAACCAGATTTCTATCCACAATATAGGTAGAATGAGTTAATTCTATTAGGGTATGTCTAAACTACATCCCTCTTTCAAAAGAGGGATGTAAATTAGTCAGATCGAAAGTGCAAATGAAGTGGGGATTTAAATATCCTGTGCTTCATTTGCATAGTCATGTCACAGAGGTCCTTCAAAAAAGTGTATTTCAAAAGTGAAACTTCTGTCTAGACAAGGTTCTTTTGGGGAAAAAACCCTCTTTTTTGAAAGAACCGCATCTAGACAGCAGTTTTGCTTTTGAAATACCCTTTTTTGAAAGACCACTGTGGCACGATTGTGCAAATGAAGCACGGGTTATTTAAATCCCCGCTTCATTTGCACTTTCAATCTGCCTAATTTACATCCCTTATAGATTAGTTTAGACATAACCTTGTAGATTAAGAGTACCAGTAAATACTTCTTCCAGTACATCTTTGAAACATTTAAATTCATACATTTTCAAGGGCCATTGCTGGCTCTGAATTTGAAGCCTGCACTTTGCAAACACAAGTTTTTTGGGGCACATCTGGCTATGCTGAGAGAGACAAAGTGCCCAAAGGAGCCCAGGTGACTGAGTGCTTTGTTTATCCCAAAACCAGGAACATTATAACACCCTCATTAACTTCCACATTCAGTGCAACAAGAGAACTCATCCCCAATCTAAAGTGTCATCCAGGACTGAGAGATGTGTTCAGTATCCTTATCTATTCAGTCTGGCTATGTTTACACAGCAGTGTTAATTCAGAATAACTAATGTTATTCCGAAATAACATAGTCCAAGTCTTCACACACAAGCAGTTATTTCAGTATAATGTCAAAATAATGTTGAACTGGAGGACTGCTGTATCAACTCCTGTAACCCTGTACAAGGAGTAAGGGAAGTCAGGGGAAGAGTGCTTTATCTGAGTACACAGCACCAAAAGTCAAAATAAGCTATTTTTACTTAAGCTTTGCAAATTAGCTCAAGTTGCTTCGCTTATTTTGCATTTAGCCCTGGTAAAGACAGGATCAACCAACTGCTCTCAAAATATGGCTAACTGTCTACTGAGAGCTGGACTAGGATTATATATTAATTTGACCTGAAGTTGTGCTTTAGTAGAATTGGTAATGAATATTTGGAAAGTACTCACGAGCATACCACAAGTTTGTATCTACTTGGGACCATCACCACGTTAAACTTTAACATTTGAATTAAAAAGCAGCAAAACACTTCAATTTGAACTGTTGTACATAAAAACATGCAAGTTCAAAATGTCCTCTCAATACTGGGCAAGCATTATTGAAATCTGAGTTGAAAAGCAGTTAGAGTAACTTTAACCACCTGAAGAATGCAATAATCACCATGAAATGTGCAACCTGGAATATTTTATTGCTAATATAAACTGCAATTTATACAGAAAAATAAGAAAAACAGTCAACCCATCTATTTATGAGCCATAATAAATATGGTTATGACATCACTGACAGCCAGTCAGAAACCTCCAAATGCATCCAGAATTCTACAGAAATGGTATGATTACCTTTTAAATCTGTTTCCCATCAGTGTTTGTGAGCATTTTTGGGAGTGTACATATCTGTGACCCTGATTCAGCAATTCTATCCCCACAAGTGCAGGCATCTGGTTACATGGGCTCCGGGACGTATGTGTGGCTGCCTGCCACTCAAGAGCATTGAATCCATCTCAACTCACAAAAAACAAAACAAAAACCCCAAAAGCACCTTTGTGCTGCTACACACTATCACATATCATACATTTTCGGGTGCTTGTGGCAATGCTGAGAGAGAGAGAGAGAGAGAGAGAGAGAGAGAGTGCCCAACAGGAGACTGGTTCAGAGGCATGCTTTTTTCTTTTCTTAAAGTATATTTACATTGTTTGGGGGGCTCTTCACTAGCAGAGGGAGGGAGGCCAGAGTTTCCATCCACCTTTCCCTAGTACTCATCTTGTGTTCCCAATAGCCAAAGAGTCCAGCCCTAATGTTTTTGTCTACCCCATTCCCCATATGACGTGAGACTCCAGGGTTTCCACCACTCACAACCCCTAACTTTATCTTCCCTCTGCTACTCTTCTCTTTAGGTCCCTGCTACTTTTATTGATCCCATGCAGAAGAGCCAAAACACTTGCCAGGCCTTTGGTCAAGGTGCGGGGTATGGTTCTATACTTACAGATGGGGTAGGGTTGGGGCAGATAGCCTGTTAGTGTGCCTCTTAGTCTCCAAATCTCTCACACTGCAGAGGTTTTCCCACTTTATAGGTACCTCAGGATGAAGCATGTGCTTCTGTCCCCTGTGTAAACCCAGAGAAAACAATACTGGAAAACCCCAACTAGACCAACAGTCAATCAGACTTCATGATAATCTGAGCATTTCTGTAGGCTATCAGCAAAAGATAAGATAACATTAGTATTACCTGATGGCAGAACAGATCCTGAAATAGATGGCTGTGGGGAGATCCTTCCATAACCCTTTAAGTTTACCTATTATAGATGCATCTATGGCCTCTACTATGATTGTATTTTAGCAGCTGCCAGTTTTCTGTATATTTAACCTCACAATAACCCTGTGAAGTAGGGAAGTGCTTAATAGATCCATTGTACAGCTGAGAAATTTAGACCCAAAAGACTAGATATGAGACCAGAAGAAATTCAAAAGTGTGTCTTTTCCACACTGAAGTCAGTCCAATGAAAGATATTACCACCCTCAACTTGTCTCTCTCACATTTATAACATTTAGGCATTGTGAGTTCAGTAAAATTTAGACTCTAACATACCTAGACCAAGACTGAGGCCATTATTATTTTGTTATGAATTCGTTCACTCATTCTTACTATTTACATTCTCTGATGTCAGTATTTGCAACTTTTACTACATTATTTTGAATTCTGTTCACCAGTTTTACTTTCCATTCAGTTCATATTTTATGTTCAATGAAGGAGGCTGACTGACGATTCCCCTATCATACAGGGAAGCTCCCACCAAGGTCGGCAAAAAATGTGGGGGGGGGGGGAAGTGCTTATTTGAACCACCATATTAGCAATATTGCTTCTCTGGCATCATTCTGGCAACCTTGCATTGCAGACTTTCAGTAACAGCATTTGAAAGTTCAGCAAACAGCTTTGGGTCAGGATCCCAAATTCTTCCATGCAAAAACTGTCCAAACTCATGAAGTTCCTTGCTTAACGCAGCCAGGCCATAGTTTCAGTCTGAGGTTTCTGTCCTTAAAAGAGTTTCTTAAAATGGTCACAATGGAGCAAAGTTGAGCATAGAAGAATCATTGGGAGATGTTTGCTTTTCCATATGAAGTAGTAGGAGAGTGTTTTTAAAATGCGTGTTCACGTTTAAAGTGTGTATTTTAAAATAAATCTGAAACCAGGATTAGGATGAAATTCTGCTGTTGGGAAAGCCAAAGGCAAAAGGAAACATGTATTAGTATTTAAAATATAATTAGTCTACATTAGTATTTAGTAAGTATAGTAAAATTCTAGAGGGGAAATGTACTGAATTTTCCAAAAGGATTAATACCATCATATACAAATAAACTTTCACAGAAGCTAATTTTCCACATCCCCAGAAAATTTTGATTCACAGGAAAGAATCTTACCATTATTTTAGGTCAAACTAGCAGAATCTATCCCATTCCAGATACTTCATTATTTCTGGGATTCTGATTGTTAATCTTTGAACAGGGGAAGAACTGAGAAAATTTTCAATATAACAGCTTCTTAGTTTAATTTATTTTTATTTGAGAAATTCTACTTCAGGAGGCCACAACGTGAGAGTGTGATCTAGAATTCATAATAGCTCAAATCTTACCCCTCCCCTTTTTTAGTTTAATGAACTGGTCCCTGATTTGTTTATTTTTTTAACCCAACACAATGTCATTCTCATCAGTGGAACTACCCAGATGGAAGTGAGGCTAGAATTTGCCCCTTGATTACTGCTTAATCAACAATGTAATTGGATCAGACTCTGAAGTTTTTGATTATGTGAAACTAGAGGTATGACTTCACTTTGAGCTTTGGGTGTTTCCCTGTTTGACAAGACTTTTTCATGCTAGCACTGAATGCAGCCATGGCAGTGCAAACTGCAGGATAGACTCACTTCCTTGAGTATTTCCCAAGGGTCTCCAATGAGAATATACTGGGGTGGCTAGCACACCCTGATGCTCCCAACCTTACCCTCTATTTTTGTCATGTTAGCTCCAGGAGAACTATAATGAGTATGTCTCCTCAAGCTGGGACTCATATCCTTAGCTTGAATTGCACACCTATCCTGTGTATTTTAAATATTAAAATGGGTAACTGGCTAAACAATGTGCAAGCAATAGCATGGGCAGAGCACATGGACCAAATTCATCTCAGTTCATCCACAGAAGCATACCTCAGACCTCTCATTCCGTCACACTACATCTGTTGGACTCCCTGCATCTTTATGCGTGATTAACCACAAAGGAGTTGGATGGTGCAGGAAGGAAATGATTTTAGCTTTATTTTTATATTTATTTGGATATTCCATAAAAATGTCAGATGACCCAGCTTCTGCAGCCTTGCATACCAAGATTGCTCTGTATTAATGACCATCACTTTCCCAGTCATTTTGGCATCTTCAGAACTTGAACAGTAATAATTTTATATTTTCTTCCTGGTCCTTGATAAAATATTGACTATCACAGGGCCGTGATACAAATCAGGGAAGCTTTATTAAAAAGACATACACTTGACAATGATTCCTCATTCATAATTATATTCAGAACTAACAAACATTTTTATTCATTTAATATGCGACATTATGTAACTATAACGTGTGCCATAATTATGATTTTGTAATGTTCTAGTATCTTGATTAAACTACCATGTGTCACCAAGTTAAATGCCTTACAGAAAGCTAAATATCGTACACAGTCAATCCCAGGGCTGCACAATAATTTTTTTATGGGGGGCGTCTCCAAGATTTTGGAAAGTGGTCGACGGCCACACTCTTCCATGATATTAATGGAGGACGTGTAGGGTCTGAGATGGAGTTTGGGTGCTGAAGGGAGCTTAGGGTAAGGTGCAGGAGGGGTCTGGAGTCTGGGAGGGAGTTTGGGTGAAAGAGGCAATTGTGACCTGGGGTACTGAACTGGGGTGCAGGGATTTGGGTGGTGACCTATTGCAATGGATGGGGTGCACGAGGGGTAGAGAGTTTGAGTTGTGACAGGAGGGAGTTGTGACCTGGGACAGGGGACTTGAGTACAGAATGGGTAGAGGGGTTTGTGATGTGACCTAGGGCAGGGGATTGGTGAGCAGAGTCTGGAGGTGTTTTGGGTTCAGGAGGAGAACAGAAGGTTTGACTTACGAGAGCAGGAGGTAGGATTGGAGGGTCAGAGGATTGGGGGAGGGCTGGGGTGCTTACCTGGGTGACTCTTGACTAGCAGCCCAGCAGGGTTCTTAGGCAGCTTCCCTGCCAGCCTCTCCCCCACACAGGCTGCAGGGGCCACGTGCAATGCTGACTAAGGGTACGTCTAGACTACAGGGTTTTGTCGACAGAAGGTTTGTTGACAGATACTGTCGACAAAGCTTCTGTCGACAAAGAGCGTCTAGACTACATTCAGTTCTGTCGACAAAGCAAGCTGCAATAACAGAACTCTGTCGACAGAAGGCGTTATGCCTCGTAAAATGAGGTTTACCAGCGTCGACAAAACTGCTGAGTTCTGTCGATATTATGTCTACAGAACTCAGCGGTAGTGTAGACGCAGGTATAGTTTTGTCGACAGAAGTCCATTTTTGTCGACAAAACTCTGTAGTCTAGACACACCCTAAGGGACTGACAGGGGGAACATGAAGGGTTCTTTGTGCCCTGCATGTTCTTCATGTGCCCTGCATGTTCTTCATGTGAAGTACCATTCCCCCCTTCTCGGACTCACATCTGAGAAAGAGAAATGGCTGCGGCAGCCACTTTTCTGAGCAGTGCAGGAAAGGCACAGGACAAATAGGGAGTTGGCCTGATGTTCCCCACTGCATCTGCAGGCTGGATCTGGTGGCTTGGCAGGCACAGATCCAGCCTGTGGGCTGTATTTTCCCAGTCCTGGTCAAGCTGGATAGCTGTAAAACATTCAGCCCTTTTCCCTATGAGTTGAAGAGAGGTTACTAGAGGTCAATTAGGGAAATGCGAGTCCAATTATAGGCTTCTTGTGACCTTTAAATACCCCTATTTAAGTAAGAGAGGGTATGTCTACACTAGCCCCCTAGTTCGAACTAGGAAGGCTAATATAGGCATTCGAAGTTGCAAATGAAGCCCAGGATTTAAATATCCCGGGCTTTATTTGCATCTTCCCATCCGGGCACCATTTTTAAATCCCCTTAGTCGAACTAACTGCCCGCGGCTACACGCAGCAGTCAAACGTTAACTCGAACTAAGTCCGTAGTTTGAATTAAGTGTTACACCATACGAGGTGTAATAGTTCGAGTTAACGTTTGACTGCCGCGTGTAGCTGCGGGCAGTTAGTTTGGACAAAGGGGATTTAAAAATGGCACCCGGATGGGAAGATACAAATAAAGCCCGGGATATTTAAAGCCCGGGCTTCATTTGCCTACATTAGCTTCCCTATTTCAAACTAGGGGGCTAGTGTAGACATACCCAGAGTGAAACAAAGGTGAGAGAGGAGCTTCAGCCAGGATACTGGCAGCAGGGAGAAAAAGAATTCCCTGGAGTACTCTCCTCCCTAGAGCAAAAGCAACCAAGCTAAGTGATTGGGAAAGGACTGGCACCTGGGATTCAGCATAACAAGACAACACCCCCAGAAGTGGCAGGGAAAGGTATTCCCTTTGTGTGTGATCAATTGGTTTCTTTAGTTTGGATGCAAAGTACAGCTTGAGCCTACCTTAAGTCCTACATTGTGTATATCAAAAAATAAACCCACATGAGGAATAAACACTCTGGGTATGTCTACACTACCCCACTAGTTCGAACTAGCGGGGGTAATGTAGTCATTCGCAGTTGCAAATGAAGCCCGGGATTTGAATTTCCCGGGCTTCATTTGCATGAAGCCGTCCGGCGCCATTTTTAAATGCCGGCTAGTTCGGACCCCGTGCCGTGCGGCTACACGCGGCACGGACTAGCTTGTTCGGATTAGTCACGGGGTCCGAACTAGCCGGCATTTAAAAATGGCGCCGGCCGGCTTCATGCAAATGAAGCCCGGGAAATTCAAATCCCGGGCTTCATTTGCAACTGTGGATGACTACATTACCCCCGCTAGTTCGAACTAGCGGGGTAGCGTAGACATACCCTCTCTGAAGTGGGGCTAATTTTCTGCAGACACCCCACCACCACCACCACCACCACCTCCTCCAGAAGAGGAAAAGCTGAGCCCGACAAGGTGGAGGAGGTGCCTAGCCATGATATGTAGCATCAACACTACAGTACTACCTTTAACAATCAAAGTGGTAATCTTATAAAAAAAAAAAAAGCTATTAAGTTATTCTGAGAAAATCTATTTCCCATACACCCATGCTGATTGGAATTGGAATAATACCCTCTCGAATTCTTTATTAATTGAAACCCAAACCAGCCATCTACTATTTTTCCCTAGAGAAATACCAGGCTGAATGCCTAGAATTACCCAAACCCTCCCATTTACCTTCTGTAAATATTGGTACATTAGCTTTTCCTACAGTTCTCTGGATCTTCTCCCTTGCCAGAAGATTTACTGAAAATCAGCCTTAATAAACTAGAAAACTCCTTGGTCAGCTCTTTTAAAATTCTCACATGCAAGTTATCCAGTAATGCTGATTTTAAAATGTCTAACTTTATAGTAGCCGCTGTTTCATATTCTCCTTTGCTACAGTTTGAATGGGAAGTATTTTATCATGAGGAAGAATGATTTGATGGTTAGGACACTAGCATTATTTTTGGAAATATGTTCAATTTCCTGCTCTGGTATGTTAGAGACCCTTAAATCAGAATAAATTACTCTCAGGCACTCTAGCATCATCAAGAAAAGGTTTTTTTGTCTCAGAGAGGACTTCTCAAGGCAGCAGCATGATCTATACTCCAATACTAGTCTGATTTAAACTCCCTCTTAGGACTTACAGGATTACACACTATGAGATCAACTTCTTTAGCAGATGATCTCTGTATTTAATGCAAATGCAAACAGTGTGGCCACACACACCCTCTATAGTGTTCAGGACACACAAATCATGCTCTGCATACAGCAGAGCATTATAACAGTACAAAAGTCACAGTCTGCTGCATTTGCAAACTAACTTTTGACCATCACAGATAATGCTGTATGTTGTAATATTATATTAATTATATTTATGAAGACAAATAAAAAGTTATTCAGAATTTGATATTAAAGAGAATAAAGCAGGAGTTTGATCTTTTTGACAAACAACGTACGGGCTGTGTCTACACTGCACCCCTTTTCCGGAAAAGGGATGCAGATGAGACAAGTTGGAATTGCAAATGAAGCGGGGGATTTAAATATCCCCCGCTTCATTTGTATAAACATGGCTGCCGCTTTTTTCCAGCTCAGGGCTTTGCTGGAAAAAAGCGCCAGTCTAGACGGGGGATCTTTCGGAAAATAAAGCCTTTTCCGAAAGGTCACTTATTCCTGATTTTAAGAGGAATAAGGGACCTTTTGGAAAAGGCTTTATTTTCCAAAAGATCCCCGTCTAGACTGGCGCTTTTTTCCAGCAAAGACCTGAGCTGGAAAAAAGTGGCAGCCATGTTTATACAAATGAAGTGGGGGATAGTTAAATCCCCCGCTTCATTTGCAATTCCGACTTGTCTCATCTGCATCCCTTTTCCGGAAAAGGGGTGCAGTGTAGACACAGCCACTTTGTTTATCATAGGCAGACCCAATGGTTATTCTGGAAGATTACCAGTTTGGACCAGTGACTTTTTTTTTTAAGCAAAGAGAGAGAAGAGGTAAAGGGACTATTACAAATAAATTATTACATTATATTCCTAGAATCTCCCATAGCAAAAAAAAAAAAAATCTATATGAGGATGTTACTGACTATAGATATTGTGCATTATTTCCGGTCAAATTCATGTTCCTCCCAAGTATGAGAAGTGAATTGGGACTTATGATCAGCTTTTTGTAGTTTAAAAAAACAAGAATCACTTTGCCAACAAATTCCCCAGGACTACCATCCACAGCACAGAATCATGTCTTAGCACTGACACAATTATACTTCTAACAACTTTAATGTGGCTTTAAAAAAGGTGTGTAAACCTCTTATTAGAATGCACCACAGAGTTCTACAGCAATGGCCCAAACACTCTTATAAGATGATTATAGCATTTTTATCAATCACAAAGACAACTTTATTTTTTTAAAGATTTCTTTAAGGTATAAACTTTAAACTAATTTTATATTAGGATTTTTCCCTCTAATTTTCTAAATTCACATTGACAGGTTACATGCAAATTAATTAATGTTGATGCATTTCCTACTCTGGCTTAATATGCAATGCTTTTGGATGCATATTTCATTGTGTTGCAATACTTAAAACCGTGAGATCCAGGAAAGATAATGGAACTTGTTTGGTTAATATAACAATTGATTAAACATCAGAATTTTCCCTAAAATGAGTAACATTTTAAGGTATCTAATCCATCTGTTTGACCCTAGAAAAGCCCACCAACTTCCATCTATCTAAAGGACGCTTCCTCTTCTTTCTAGGTAAATTCATGAAGCATAAGCCACGATGGAGTATGTCTACACTATAGAGTTTTGCTGGAAAAATAGCCATTTTTCCGACAAAACCTGTTACATCCACACTGCAGTCATGTTCTTCCAAAAGTAAATCAAAAGAACAGAGGGTTTTTTCCAGAATTGGTAATCCTTTTTCTACAAGAAAGAAGCCTTTTTCTGAAAGAGCTCTTTTGGGAAAAGGCGTGGGTAGACGGGGAAGAGGGAATTCTTTTGAAAGAAGAGGACAGAGGAAAAAGCACAGGTGCCCTGGTGGCCACTCCATTTATAGTAACCACAGTTTAAATGCAAGATAGCATCCATTCAGTGTGTACGCTATCTTTCGAAAAAGCAGATCGCTTTTTTGATGCATTTTTGTGTGTGGACGCTGTCTTTTGGAAGAATTTTTTTCAGATCTCTTCCAAAAAATGGTTCTTCTGAAAGAAGTTTGCAGTCTAGACATAGCCATGGTTTCCAGTGCAATCTCATTAGACAAGTGTCCCTAAATTGACAACAACAGAAAGCTGGAACTGAACAACAAGAGCTGGATCATTCAATAAACTGCCTTGTTCTATTCACTCCATTGAGGTATCTGGCATTGGTCACCAGTGGAGACAGGGTATTTAGGTAAATCAACCATTGGTCTGACCCACTATGCTCATTCTTATGTATAATTTTCCTGTGGTGCTCACATGTTTCCTATGGTTTGTGTTTCCCACTATGACACAAATGTCAAGCTTGCAAACTCTACTTTTCCCTGTTTCTGCTTCCCACTAGAAGCTGGTGATATCTAAAAATTAGTCAATGCTGTGGATACCAAGTGAATTTTGGGCAAAGATAGAGGAGTGAATATCTGACTCCAAACAGGACAGCCATCGCTACTCCATTCAGAGGTGCTCCCTTCTGCCTCTCTCCAGCTCTCCTGCCTTTAAGGCTCGTAGAGAAGCTCAAAAGTTCTTTCTATTGGGTCTTTTACTGATGCCTGTAGCCAAATGATCCAAGCCTTCCCTAGTCTCATGCTGTTCAAAATGTGCTGTTTATTTCTGAAATATTGCTAACCCCTGGCACTGAAAAATCATGAATCAGACACTAAAATATCATTGCATTAGCTCCAAAATCATGTGATCTTTTAAATACATTTGGGGTTCTTTTTGTTTCCCTCTTTTCTGATACCCTACAGGTTGTATGTGCTTCGCATTCATATTTCTCTCCACAATTATGGGGAATAAAACTTACGTTAAAAAATTAATTTGAGATTCTCATGCAATCTGTTGCTTCTAGCAGGTAAGGGTTTCAGAAGACAAATCAGAATAGATGGAAATAGTGCCTCTGCCTGAGGATGCCCAAGAACATGCATGAGTATATTAGCAGCCAGGAGGCCCAGCTGAAACATTATATATTGCATTTGAGCTAATTAGACTATTCAAAGATCTTCAGGAGCAAAGTTTTCTGACTGAGGTAGCGGTAGGGATCCCATGGCTAAACAGGAAAACTTTTAGTGGTAGAAAAAAGGGCAGGAACAGAGAGACATAACCCCATTAGATTTGAAGTTTTTGAAGTTTAACCCCAAATCAAGTCTATAGGCCAGGATCAGGGAAGCTTTTTTGGGGTTGGGGGGGGCCGCTGACCCACAGAAAAATCAGTCAGGGGCCACACACAAGTGAGAAGCAAAGTGAGAATCCCCTGACTGAGAAGGAGAAAGACACTCCCCACATTCCCCTTGTATACCAGAGCCTAGGGTGGGCCCAGCCTAGTAGATTGTGCTCCAGCCCTGTGAATGGGCGGCAGGGGGCTGGAGCACCAGCAAAGGCTCCCCAACACTGAGCCTCAGGGGCCAGATTAAGGCAAACTGAAGACCGCATCCGGCCCCTGGGCCTGAGGTTCCCCACCCCGATATAGGCTTTATTGATCAGTAAAGCACAAGTATTTAAAATATATTGCTGAGGACTTGCTTCCAGTTTACAATTTGTGCCTTGAGCAGATGCATCTCTAACAATGATGCCTGATAGGCATTCACAAAAAGGAAGCAACTCTTCTGATAATTTACACCATTAACATCATTCCACCACAGCAACAAGGTATGCCATATAGTACATTTAATGTAAACATTTCACATGTCAATCATCTAAAGATACCCAGTCTTTAGCCTGATAGTTTATAGCATACCTCAAATGGGTTTTATAAGACCCCAGACCTGAAATGCTGTTCCAACCCACATCTCCATACACATTCTCTTAAAAAAAGACATGACTATGGAAATTTAGCAGAAGACTGTTCATGTAACTATTGTAGTGTGCAACTGTAGTGCAAATATGTCATTTACTCAAGTAACAATGCCACAAGAAAAATATTCTGTTGACTAGAGATAAGCTATTAACTGGTACTTTTTTTAAAAAAAAAAGCACAAGGTTTTTAGCCACATTTCAGTCATAACTCTGACAATCGTTACCATGCTAAAGACTAGAAGAGTGTGTGACACAAATTTATAAAGCATATGAAAGCACATTTGAAAGTATTATAAGAAGGAGGAGGAGAAAGTCAATTTTACTTTTTTTCATATTCACTTAGACATTGTATTTCCTACTTTTATAGGCTACACTATATGTTGTACACTGTTCAGCAGATAAGAATTGGTATGGGATTTTGGAATGATGCACAGGAATTCTACTGAAGTGCAAATGGTAAGTGATGAAAACTATTGGAGAGGTTTATTGGACAGATTTGGAGAAATGAAGAGGAAAGGCAACCATATCCATACTACAGAATGTCCATGCAAGGTCATTTCTGTGGGGAAAAAAGAGAGGGGCTTATTCTGAGTCCAGTACAAAATGTCCAGATTTCAAAACATAATCTGCATAAATGCAATTTACTATATTACAACATAATGTCCAATTAAACCTTTCCAACCTATGGGAAATGATTCTGCATGTGATCTTATTAAAGAAAAAGATAACAGATTCCTTATTTTTCCAAGTTTGGTCAAAGTTGGGAGGGTTATTTTGTTTTGTTTCATATTTAAAATGACTCCCCTGCATAAAACTTACACCACAAGATAATAAAGTCTATTGCATCAATTTACTGTAACAGACTTTCTCTTCTTTAAATATAACTCCTGTTCATACTGCAATTCAATTTAAAGAATCATTCAAAATAAATCTAAATAAATAACAATGTAGCTTTCAGGCAAACAAATGAATTTGCATTGTTTTATATTCATCATAAATATTTCACTTAATTACTGAGGTACCTTGTTCAGAAATACAAAACAACATTATAAATTTATTAGCACTGTCCCTACTGATTTTACAGACGTTCTGTGGAATATACAAGCCAAAAGTAGAAACAGACTCAAGAGCATAAGCAGAAGAATACACACCATATTCAAATGCTAAACTATACTGACACACTATGCTTTGCTGAGTATATTTTCTACAACTAATGCTTTCTGTTTTTAATCAGGTGTTACCCTATTTATTTTCAAAATCAAGGTCAACTAAACCCTTTTCCTTCTGTTGCCTTACAAAAACCAAGACATCTGAGTTAATCAAAAACAATATTATCTTGAAAATTACAGCACGTTATTTTTGTCTCGTTGTAAAATTGTTAAAATATAAAAGGGTATAACATTTTTCAAAGGTTTAGCAAGGTCAGTTATATGGGGAAAAAGTGCTACACAAACATAAAAGCTGTAGTATATAGCATTTATCATCAAAATTATTTAAGTTCCTTTAATGCTTCCAAAGGCTTGTGGAAAAACATTTTTAAAATGTAAATAAGTAGGTCTTTTAGAAGAGGTTATTCCTCTTTGTAAACCACAGTAGCACTGGCAATTCATATTTTTCAGAAAATCTTAATCCCACAGGAAATATACTCAGTTCATATTTATTTTTAACATAATTCTGAATTTAGTATGTGCTATTTTTATTATTTGTGCAATGCACCTTTCTTTAATTTGCTTCTAATGAATTACATTGATATCTAGAAGAGTGTAAATATCAAACAGATAAAATACTGGTCTATTTCGTACCTTGCAAACAACTTCAAATGTAAATAAAATGCTAGATGTTCCATTTCCCGAGGGATTAAATACTCTTACTGTTCAAATGTCATTAATTACCCTTAATGCTATTATGAACTATTTGGAGATCATTATTAAACTGTTAGAGTATTTCTTAATGCTTAACCAGAAAGCATCACTAACTATCTGGGTTTCCTCCTCTTGTTGAAATTATAGCCTTCAGGAAATGCACCCAAAAAGGGGGGGAGGGGTGAATCAAGAAATACAAATTTGTTTGAGTAAGTGAAAAATAAAAGTTTAAGTTTGAATCTCTTTCTATTCCATAAATACTGTATCTAGGAATACGGTTGCAGACTGATTCAAGCAGTTGGGTTTCTCTGAGTGGCTAGGGAGCCAACATAAATCCTGGTAATACAACCATCTTCTTTTTAACATGCCTGTTTTGGCAATATTAGAGAACATCTAATAAACCCCCAATGAAATAAGAATGTCACTAATATATAACTACGAAGGACAAGAACTCATACAGATATATATGCTCTATAGCTCTGTCTATACCACCTGGTTATTTTGAAATATGTTATTTCAAAATAATAACTACTGAAATAACTATTTCATAATAGCATGTCCACACTACAGAGAAGCTTCAAAATTAGCCCAAGGTGGGCTCCCTTAATGTGGATGCTCCATCTTGACTTAGAGTCCCAGAAACCATTGGGGACTAATTATTTTGAATGACTCTGGGGAATGGTTATTTTGAAATAGAAGCAGCTGAGCATCCACACTAACCTTATTTTGAAATAGCATTTTCAAAATAGAATGAGAGGTTATTTTGAAATAACAGGCTTGATGTGTGGATGCACACCTTGTTATTTCCAAATAACTCTGTAGTGTAGACATGCCCTATGTGTATGTGGCAGGGGGTGTGTATATACATACATACATCACCAAATTCAATGGTTACTGGCACTAGTGGTAATTTAGTAGTGAGTGATGTGCAAGCACAAATGCAGTGCACCATATAGCAATTTTTACCCAGCACATGTGAAATCACTGGAAGCTTTCCCTGGATGAGGCCTACTGAATCAGTGGCATTAAACATAGTGACTGGATTTGAAGGCAACAATGCAGATTTTAAAATGAACAGATGGGGCCCAAACCAGCACCCACTGAAGTCAACAGGTATTGGATGAAGAATCTGATGCTGTTTCATTCCCAAAAGAAAAAGAAAAAATATAAGTTTATAATATAAATCTAATCTGATACTATTCTCTGTACTAAGCATGGGTAAATAATTCAACATTAATCATTAATTCTCTTAATTTTGCTTATTTCTCTTATTATCTTTGCAGATTACTAAACCAATGACAATTTTCTCACATGTGTTATTCAGAATTATTCAGCAAATTATTAGCATTAATGCATCTTAGCACATAGGCTGGTCACAAGTGGGGCTGGCCAGAAAACAAGAATTCCATTTTGTAAAAAACGTATAGACTTCCCAACATTTGTTTTCATTGCAACATGGAACAAACTGACTCCTAATGAGTAATTTTTATGAAAAAATCTGAGCAAGACTCCAGTGTAGCCAATAGCCCAGGGCATTCACCTGGGATGTGGGAGATTCACATTCTAATTCTGGTGGTGGCTGATAGCCACTCTACCCTTCTTCTGTCGGTGGTGCACCTTCTTACCAGGAGCACTTCTGTCAACTGAAGAGGGGCAGTATTGGACCTCAGTTCCACACTGTTCACTGAAAGCTTAGCACCCCACACAGCTTCATGCATCCCAGTCCCAGCCATGAATGAGGTCCAGCCACCCAGGCTGCTTGGTCAACAGGCTAAGTAAGTAACACTATGTCTTCACAGACACAACCTTACTCTAACTCAGGGTTTCCCAATTTTATGTGGCCATGGAACCCTTTTAAACTCGGAAGAATTTTGCGGAACCCCTAATAACAGTCTTATGGAGCTGAAAAAGTAAACCACAAATAAGTTAGGATAATAATAAACAAATGCTAAACAAGATCATGATCAACATTTAGTTTAATTGCACATATTTAAAAACAAAAAAATCACATTTAATGTGTACAAAAAATGTTTAAATCATAAAATGTTATTGTAATGGAATTTTTTTTACAGAAACCCTATTTTCATTTTGCTGAACCCCAGGGTTCTGCGGAACACCATTTGAGAAACATTGCTTTAACTACACCAACATACATATGCCTCTCGTGGAGGCAGAGTTATGATATCAGTATAGAAAGACACTTACATCAGCTGGGCTAGGCTGTAGTTGGGCTAGGCTGTAGTATTTGCTGACATAATTTGGTTGACAAACTGCCTTCTATCTACCTAACTATGAAGGGTAGACCAGTCCTAATATTCCCAGATATAAAAGGGGCATGAACACAGCAGAAGTGAATTGACAAGAGGAATGGTTCAGGAGATTAAGGCTCATGGACCCTTAGAGAGGGCTCTAGCACTCATTGAGGTGGGGAAGGCAGGATGTAGGGATTGCTAAAGAGTTGGCAGGAGGGTCAGTTATTTTAGATTATGGGGTGGATTTGGAAGCAAAAATTTCTTATAAGGGTATGGAAACCAAAGGATGGAGAAGTAGGGCAAGGTTCTGAAGAGGGCCACTACAAAGGACTTGAACACATACAGATATACATAGTTAATGCTCAGCAGGAGCAGAAGTAACATGGATTATATGGAGTGATTTGAAACACACACACCACTGTGAGAGAGGAACTGACTTTTGCTTGTCTTTCCAGGTCTGTTCTGAACATTGCAATCATCTTGCTCTCACTCTCAGTATTGCACTAAAAGGTAGCACGGTTATATGGAATATGTTATTAGTTATTTATTTCATTATGGAATGTCTAGCTTTTTATGGTTATTTTAATTGGTGACAGTACTCACTACTTCACATCCTCAATCTGGCACTGATGTACTCTCATGTCCTGTTCCACAACATCCTGAATCCTCATCCTCTCTCTTTGCTGACTTTCTATTCTTTTCAGAAGTTGCTGCCCATGTTGCTACCCTTCTGTTGGCGTTGTCTGTTCTGCCCTTCATCCCATCACTTCACAGCCTAATACTGGAATACTGCAGTGCAAATTTACTTGTGCTGCTTATTCTCATCCATATGGAGTGAAGCATCATTAAATGCAGCCAGTTAAAAGCAAAACTAGTTATTTAAAACACTAACCCTATAACTATCAGATATACTCCCATGCAGACAGAGCTGCTTCTTGTAATATTAAATGGAGATGGGTTGTGAAGGGAGAAAGAGATGACACACAAAAAGCTGGATACCTGAAAACAAAAAATATATTAAAAATAGTATTATAAAGGATAAGCAAAGCTGCTTTCAAATATCTTTCAAGAGCTTTTCTTCCAAGTATCAAAAAGCACTTCATAAACATTAATTAAGACGCAGAAGACCCTAGCAAAATAGTTAATTATTACCCCAATTGTACAGGTAAGGAAATTGACAAATGGAGTGCTTAACTGACTTCCTGAGACAGGACTATAACAAGGGTGGGGGAAGCATGCTTGCCCTGGTCGCATCATAATCCACGGCACAAAGACACAAGAAGTAAACATAATAAGCTGCAAAAGTAAAGGGCATGACATGTGCTAACTCAAGGAAAGAGGGAACATAATTAATATTTTGCTCCAGGCACAAATATACCTAATTATCATAGAATCATAGAAACATAGAATACTAGGTCTGGAAGGGACATTGAGAGGTCATCGAGTCCAGTCCTCTGACCTCATGACAGGACCCAGTACTGTCTAGACTGATAGACATTTATCTAACCTCCTCTTAAATATCTCCAGAGATGGAGATTCCACAACCTTCCTAGGTAATTTATTCAAGTGTTTCACCACCCTAACAGTTAGGAAGTTTTTCCTAATGTCCAACCTAAATCTCAATTGTTGAAATTAAAGCCCACTGCTCCTTGTCCAATCATCAGATGTTAAGGAGTATAATTTTTCTCCCTCCTCCTTGTGACACCCTTTTAGATTCCTGAAAACCACTATCATGTCCCTTCTCAATCTTCTATTTTCCAAACTAAACAAGCCCAATTCTTTCAGTCTTCCTTCATAGGTTATGTTCTCTAGACCTTTCATCATTCTTGTTGCTCTTCTCTGGACCTATCCAATTTCTCCACATCTTTCTTGAAATGTGGTGCCCAGAACTGGACACAATACTTCAACTGAGGCCTAATCAGCGCAGAGTAGAACGGAAGAATGACTTTTCATGTCTTGCTCACAATACACCTGTTAATGCATCCCAGAATCATGTTGGCTTTTTTTGAAACAGCGTCACACTGTTGACTCATATTTAGCTTGTGGTCCACTATAACCCCTAAATCTCTTTCTGCCATACTCCTTCCTAGACAGTCGCTTCCCATTCTGTGTGTGTGAAACTGATTGTTCCTTCTTAGAGTGGAGCACTTTGCTTGTCTCCTTATTAAACTTCATCCTGTTTACCTCAGACCATTTCTCCGATTTGTTCAGATCATTTTGAGTTATGACCCTATCCTCCAAAGCAGTTGCAACCCCTCCAAGCTTGGTATCATCTGCAAACTTAATAAGTGTACTCTCTATGCCGATATCTAAATAGTTGATGAAGATATTGAACAGAACCGGTACCAAAAGAGAGCTCTGTGAAACCCCATTTGTTATATCTTTCCAGCAGGATTGTGAACCATTAATAACTACTCTCTGGAAATTGTTATCCCGCCAGTTATGCACCCACCTTATAGTAGCCCCATTTAAGTTGTATTTGCCTAGTTTATATATAAGAATATCACGCGAGACCGTATCAAATGCCTTACTAACGTCTAGGTATACCTCATCCACCGCTTCTACCTTACCCACAAGACTCGTTATCTTATCACAGAAAGCTATCAGATTGTTTTGACATGATTTGTTCTTTACAAATCCATGATGGCTGTTCCCTATCTTCCAAGTGTTTGCAGATGATTTCCTTAATTACTTGCTCCATTATCTTTCCTGGCACAGAAGTTAAACCAACTGGTTGTAGTTTCCTGGGTTGTTTTTATTTCCCTTTTTATAGATGGGCACTATATTTGCCCTTTTCCAATCTTCTGGAATCTCTCCTGTCTTCCATGATTTTCCAAAGATGAGAGCTAAAGGCTCTGATATCTCCTCTGTCAGGTCCTTGAGTATTCAAGGATGCATTTTATAAGGTGACTTGCAAACATCTAACTTTTCTAAGTGATTTTTAACTTGTTCTTTTTTTTATTTTATCTTCTAAATCCACCTCCTTCCCACTAGCATTCACTATGTTAGATTTCTCGGTGAAGACCAAAACAAAGAAGTCATTAAGCATCACTGCCATTTCCAAGTTTCCTGTTACTGTTTCTCCATCCTCATCGAGCAAATAGGCTTACCCTGTCCTTGGTCTTCCCCTTGCTTCTAATATATTTATAGAGGGTCTTCTTGTTTCCCTTATGCCTGTAGCTAGTTTGAACTCGTTTTGTGCCTTTGCCTTTCTAATCTTTCCCCTGCATCCTTTGTAATTTGTCCAAGTTTCAATTTTTTATATGACTTCTCTTTTATTTTTGATAATGCAAGATCTCCTGGTTGATCCAAGGCTATCTTTTGCCATATTTTCTATCTTTCCTACACAGCGGAATAGCTTGCTTTTGGGCCCTTAACAATGTCCCTTTGAAAAACTGCCAACTCTCTTCAATTGTTTTTCCCCTCAGTCTTGCTACCCATGGGACCTTACCTACCAGCTCTCTGAGCTTACCAAAGTCTGCCTTCCTGAAATCATTGTCTCTAATTTGCTGTTCTCCCTTCTACCACACCTTAGAATCATGAACTCTATGATTTCATGATCACTTTCATGCAAGCTGCCTTCTACTTTCAAATTCTCAACCAGTTCCTCCCTATTTGTTAAAATCAGATTTAGAACAGCTTCCCCGCCACTAGCTTTTTAAGCTTTCTGAAATAAAAAGTTGTCTTCAATGCAGTCCAAGAACTTATTGGATAGTCTGTGCGCTGCTGTGTTAGTTTCCCAACATATATCTGGATAGTTGAAGTCCCTCATCACCATCATCCTGTGCTTTGGCTGATTTTGTTAGTTGTTTAAAATAGTTTAGCCTGCAAACCGGTTAAATTTTTAGTTTCTGGGTAGGCAAGCTTTACCATGAGTATGGCAAAGTTCCTCTCTCACTCTCCTCACTTAATACAGTTTAAAAGATGCATCTGGATGACCCTCCTTGGTCCCCACTCTACTTGGTCAGAGAAGCTGTCTTCTACCTCCTAACTTGGACCAGGGGAAGGGACCATGAGCTAACATAGGAAAGGACCGACTTTTCATCTTCACTCTTCCGGCTGGCCCAGAAGATGGAGCACCAGGAGAATTGTTTCCTTCCTGTTCTGTTGGCAGGATGGGGAATTCCAGGCAGATCTCAGGTCTGCTAAACTAGAAAAGTCTTAACTTGCCCTAGTAACTCTGAAATGCTTCTGTGAGCCTTGCTGATAGTGGCAGAGAGAGGAGTTGGACAGCCAATACCAGAGACACCAAACAGCTATGGAAAATATGACCAACCGCTTCAAATGCGTCACCTCATTTGCCCCACTTCAGAGGACCAGTAATAGACAACGGAATCTTCCATGTGTAGGTTCCCAGTTTAAATTCAGCTTCTTCATAATCAAAAATCATCACCATGTGATGTTGATGTCTGTGAAATTATTTGATGGCTTCAATCCTCTTACTAAAAGTTAGGTATGTACATCTCATTCTCCCACCCAATTTTTTCCCAAACAACTGGCACTATTATTAGCAGGTCATAACCCAAACATCAAAGACTGTACAGTCTGTGAAAACAACATCATCCTTTCACTTTGAGAGGTGGTCTTTTGAAAATGGGTCCAGGCACACTGACAAGGCATGACTGCTTCCCATGCCAGACCTGGTTCTTTGGATGAAGAGAAAACTTCACTGTCCACTGCTGTCAGTCTAGCACATGGCATCAATACCAAAATTGCCATGCATTTAAGAACAATGAGGTTACACGATGCTGCTAAATTTAGTTATTACTTTTAAACATATGCTGTTTGAATCTACTGCCACCAGATTGTATATTTACTGTCATATTACAAAAATAGGCCAAGATTTTCCAAAGTGGTGCGAGGTACTTCAATTTTTGGATGCTCAACTTGACATTCTCTTAAAGGAACTGTCTTTTCTGAAAGAGTTGAGCACTCAGCCTCTCAAAATCAAGCCCTACTCAGGTGTTTCATTATGGGCTCCCAAAAATATATAGCACCAAAAACATGAATCACTGTAAAATCTCAGCTATTCTGTCCACAAATGCTAAGGACACCTTTGGTACGTCTAGACTACAGGCTTTTGTCGACAGAGGCTGTTGACAAAGCTTCTGTCGACAAAGAGCGTCTAGACTACATCCAGTTCTGTCGGCAAAGCGGCTTGCTATGTCAACATGAGAGTATAGACGCAAAAGGACAATGTGGATGCAATAACGCCTTTTGTCAACAGAACTCTGTCGACAAAAGATGTTATTCCTCGTAGAATGAGGTTTACTGCTGTCGACAAAACTGATGAGTTCGGTCGACATAATGTCGACAGAACTCGGCAGTAGTGTAGACCCAGGTATACTTTTGTCGACAAAAATCCACTTTTGTCGACAAAACCCTGTACTCTAGACACACCCCTTGAGATTAGATAGCCACTCGGTGCCCAGAGTATTGTTCTCGGCATCTGCATGTGTTGAGGGAAGTAGAACAATGGAATTATGAGGAGCTCTTACACAAGTAAAGTAAACATCTTTTGGCAAAAGATTCATTAATCTGAAGAAGTAGGTTGTACCCACGAAAGCTCATGATATCATCTACGTGTTTTGTTAGTCTCTAAGGAGCTGCAAGTCAATTTGTTGTTTTTAAGTTTTTCCAGTTACAGACTAACTCGGCTACCCCTCTGAATCTTTTGGCAATTTAGTGCTACACTAGGTCATTCAAAGTAGTGGAATAGCAGGGAAAAAATTTCTACTAGCCAGTTTAACATTCCACTTAGGAATTAAGTTCTTTTATGAGATTGCCAGCTAAAGGAGGGAAAGCATGGAAGAAGTAGGAGACGGATGTTTAAGCAAGCTACAGCTGCTTAGAAACTATTTGAAGCTGCTGCCTCACAGAGAAAGCTGTAGGGATCTACTGTGGGAATCCTGCAGTATGTTACTGACTGCATCACCAGTAAATGCCACTGCAAGAACTAGGACTGAGAAGCCTTTAAGAAAGGAAAGCGGGGGGTGGGAGGGAGAGCATAGAAAAATAGTGGAGAAAGGGAAAAAAACAGTAAAAAATCTGGGGATATTTTTTAATTGCTATAAATGTGGAGAATAAAATCAATATGTAAGAATGTGTGTTCCGCTTTTCACATATACACAGTATATAAACGAGAAACTGAGAGAGCGGGAGGAAGAGCTAGAGAGAAAAAGGAGAGACTACTAAAGAAATAAGCCCCCCTGTACAGACAGCCTGACGCCAGATGGCTTCTTCTAATAAATATTCAACCTTAACTCAGTTCCCATGTAACTTTGTTGTAAAGCTGCCAGCACACCCACACAGATCTGGGCCAGCAAAATGATTACAGTAGTACAAACAAAATAGTGCAATAGAGGAAACAGGCAGACAGGGTCCTGTATACAGAAAGACAGAGCTGTAAAGATGTGAGTTGATGAACCTTAAGATTTAACACTGAGAAACTCAAAATAATGGCTTGGAAAGGGGGAGGGGAGATTTAAGAAAATAACAGACTTATTTTTCCCATTGCAGGTTTTATTGTTGGAAATATACAGAACAGCAGACTGCAAATGGTATACTATAAATCAAAGATTATGTTGCATTATTTTTGGATTCAGCTGTAATTCACCTTGAGTGAAATAATAACCCAGTTTAAATTTACATTATCAATTGTACTCACATGGGGTCTTAGTTAAAAACATTTTGTGCTGTGACATTTGCTCTATTAATTGGGAGAAGAAAGGGGTAATTTGCCATGTTTTTCTTCAGAAAATATTGACACAGTGCTCTAAAACATGCAACTCCGACCTCTGTGTACACACGTGCGTGTGTGTGTGTGCTCTAAAACATGCAACTCCAATCTGTGTGTGGGTATGGGTGTGTGTGAGAGAGAGAGATTGTGTTTTCAGGAGCTCTTTCTTTAATTTCAGAATTGCATTAGGAGACCCAAATAACAGGACATACCATGTTGGCAATCCCAACTACTATTGAGAGAGTCTCTCCCAAATTTAGAATCCGGTGCTCAGATTAAAAAAGGAAAAAGAGAACAAGAGAAAGGACACTGCTTTTGCAGACATGCCTTCACAAACACTTTGAAAAGGAATGAAACAAGGATAAGAACCAGACTACAAAAAACAATGCTGGAAGTTTATACTATTCATTTCTTGGCTTTCTTTCCAGAAATTTTTCATGCTAAATTTTTCCTAATTAGATATTGGAAGAAAGTGGGTAGCCTGTTCAAAATATCTACCTAGAGCTAAGGTGATTATTTACCTAGAATTTATGCCCCAATGATGGTCTAAGTAACTAAAAGTATACAATCAGCTTGATTCTGGGAGTGTTTAGCAAAAGGCAAAGATTTCCTTTCCTGAGAATTCAGACTGCCAGTGCTATAAATTAACATGCTACCGTCATGTCAGGAAATTATTTAGGCCGATATAGGGAGGGTATAAATAGAAATAATGGATGGGATTAAGAAAAGGAAAAAAATTAGGCTTAATATCAGGAAATATTTCCTTGCTGTGAGCATTCCTCTCTGAAAATCAGAGAAATGATGAGTTATTGTGGGCTGAGGAACCAGGTTTCCACTACTTCCCTTGGGATCAGATCACGGAGAATGTTTTAAAAACTAATCTGAACGGATGCACTAGGAAAAATTCTGCTGGGAATAATTCTGCACTGGACAAGGGATGGACTACATCATGGAACAGGTCTCTCTGACCTCTACATTTTCTATGTGATAGGTAGACAACCTTTCCAAATAAAATAATATAAAATTTTACCTTTAATTCCTGGCATGACAAAGCTCTGGCTATGATGGTTTAGTTAGGGTTAGTCCTGCTTTGGGTAGTGGGTGGGACTCAATGACCTCCTGAAGTCTCTTCCAGCCTTATGATTCTATCTGCCATGGTACATTACAAACTCATTTTAATTGCTAGCCACTATTACCCTAAATCTCCTCCAGCATTACTGTTTCCCATGTCTTTCCCCTTCTCATTGAATGCAATTTGGATTATTTTTGTCCAGATGTATTAGTTTATATTTTCCCAAGATGACTATTAGCCCTTAGAAAGAATACAGTTAGTAAAGAATGCAGCAGTGCATCTCCTCAGCAAAGCTTCTTTCTGCTAAAACTTGGCAATAAACTTTTAAAAATGTAATGATGGGTTGTCCGAAACTATTCACAAAATCAGGTGTAATTCAGCAAATGGCTTTGTCCAAAAAATTTTTAAATGCTGAAAATAAATATTTTGATATTTTGTTTAGAAAACACAAATTGTTTTCTGACAATTTATCTAAATTATTGTTTAAAAAACCCCCGAAAGTGTACAAAATATCCCAAAACAAAACAAAATGGAAAAAAATGAGAACATTAACTTTGGATCCAAAAAAAATTGGAGCTGGAGGGGGGTGTTCTGGAGAGAAAAAAATGACAAGTTTCCATTTTTGATTAACGCAAATTATTTTCTTTGAAGGGTTTCCCATTCTGGTCACCAAACAAACCAACCAACCCCCAAAACAATTATTGACTCAGCTTTACTTACTGCAATCAAATCAAACTTGTCCTTCATTGACTAAGTTGACTTGAACTTCAAGATATCCAGCCTTAATCATCTGGGCCTGAAAGACTGCCCAGTGCTCTGGGATAAGGATTCATAGTCAACAGTTCTCCTTCTCTGCCACAATGGAATTGACTATAGCAAAGAAAAAGCTTGTTCATCAAGGTGTAGCCTAATTGATGGATTGAGATATTGATTAAACTTTTAGATCACTGATGAATAAAGATTTGGTCTCTTGAGTGGCTACAGCATAGGAAGATTGTTACTGATATTATTAGAGGGAGACCCCCGCCCCCCAGGAACACATGAGAAACAATTCCTATTTTTCATAAATACCTTCATTAAGAAATCCACTATGCAGATAAAGCAATCCAACAAACACTGAAATACAAGAGCAGAAATAGAGATTGTATAATTGCCTTTGCACTAGAGGGTCAGAACTCTTCCCCATTCCCTGCTCAGGAACTCTAGCATGTTAGTCATTATCTTCATCATCATCTTCCTCATCCTCACCACCAGCAGATGTCATCCTGGCATCTCCCCAGGCTCAGATTCAACTTTAATAATGTGTTATGCAGATACCCACTAGGATTTGTATATATTTATGAATATTTTAACCTTTTCCCCCTTATTTCAACCCTTTTTCCATACCACTAAATGTGGGGAACCCCATTTGTCATACACAACTTCATAGTTCCCCTTATACTCGATAAAATATGTGACTCACTCACCGTAATCACTTGTGATTAGCCCATTGCTGACACCCTATGTCTGCAAAAATCCCAGAAATATTCAAAACAGTTTTAACTAATACATTTCAATACATATTTCCTAAACATCAGCAATGAACACATCTATTACAGTAACTGTTTTCTCTTGTAATAAATATGTTCGGTCTCGTGGCATAGACTGACTTGGGTAGCTAGTTCATGAGTGACTCTATCTTTAGGTCTGAAGCCTTGCATGGCTAATCTAAACATGTTACAAGCCTACCAACCTAGTGTTCAACATCAATTGATATTTACTGTATAGTTCACTTGTATGTCCTAAACCTACCTCTTATTTTTGCCATTGCCTACACAGAAGACAGAGCTTTTCTCAGTGGATGGACCAAGACTATAAAACAAACCCCAGCAGGAGCTACAAACAAATTCAAGCATCCCCATGTTCTCTTTGCAAATAGAGACACTTTACATAACTAGACATTTAGAAAAAAATCCATACACAGTTGTTTTCCTGTGGAGAGAAAGAGGGAAATCGCCACAGGAAATAGATGATAGTCTTGCCACCTAGTATACTTCAGGATAAGCTTTGGATGGCAGAAGGATGGACATAAGCGACTGAAGAACCTGAACAGAATAGCAGGTGAATCTTCTTTTGCATTTTTGCTTTATAAAAACTTAAATTTTGGATGGTCTTGTATTTAGTGAGGTAGGGTTACCACCTATGAAATGCAAAAACAACAACCACAACATAGCAATCCCCCCCCCACACACACATACACACAAGTCAAACCCACCACAAACCCAACCACAAGACAACTTTACATCCCCCACTCTCCAAAAGGCCACATACAGAATCTAGAGCAATACCACAGGTAGATAAGATTGATAACATCACATCTCACATTCACATAACTCAAACCCTTTCTCATACATGCACAGTGCACTTGTGGACTGATGGGCAGACAGCTGCTTGTATATTCAACAGTTTTGATCTGTTTTTTACTTAAGCACTTCTTTGGATAACAAAGCCTTGTGGATAAGGGGGAAGCGGTAGATGTGGTGGTGTACCTAGACTTTAGTAAAGCATTTGATACAGTCTCTCATGGCCTTCTGATCAATAAACTAAGGAAATACAATATAGTTGGGTGATTGGATTACTATAAGGTGATTGGATAACTATTCTCAATGGTTCACAGTCATGCTGGAAGTGCGTAACAAGTGGGGTTCTGCAGGGATCAGTTTTTGGATCAGTTCTGTTCAATATCTTCATCAACAATTTAGATGACGGCATATAAAGTACACTTATAAAGTTTGCAGATGATACCAAGCTGGGAGGGGTTGCAAGAGCTTTGGAGGATAAAGTCATAATTCAAAATAATCTGGAGAAATGGTCGGTTGAAAATTGGAAGTTCAATAGGAAAAACTGCAAATTACTCCACTTAGGGAAGAACAGTTTTACATATACAAAATAGGAAGTGACTGTCTAATAAGAAATAAAAACACCAAACATCACTCTGGGATGCATAAATAAGATGCATGAACAAGTGTTGTGAACAAGACATGAGATGTAATTCTTCTGCTCTACTCTTCACTGATTAGGCCACAACTGGACTATTTTGTCTATTTCTGAACACCACATTTCAAGAAAGATGTGGGGAAACTGGAAAATATCTAGAGAAGAGAAACAAAAATGATTAAACGTCTAGAAAATATGACCTATGAGGGAAGATAAAGAATTGGCTTTGTTTAGTTTGGAAAAGACAAGACTGAGAGGGGACATGATAACAGCTTTCAAGTACCTAAAAGGATGTAGCAAGGAGGAGGGAAAAAAATATACTCCTTAACATCTGATGATAGGACAATGATCAATGGGCTTTAATTGCAACAACTGAGATTTAGGTTGGACATTAGGAAAAACTTCCTAACTGTCAAGGTGTTAAATTTATACGGGAATGAGAAAGGGAAACCAGCCCCATTTGATGGTGAATGGTTATGTGAGGTTTATATGGAAATCTATAAAGGTGCTGCAGTCTCTTTCAGCAGACTCCACTAAAACAATCTAACAACTGCAAGGGATACTAAGGTACTGGGATTGTTCTAGAAAGGTTTAGAAGCTATAACACACAGGAAGGCTAAAATCCTAGATGAGAAGGTTTCATGAAGTTTTACCTGTCCCTTACACTATCCACTTGTAGATGGGTGCTAAATTTGAATGCAGGGAAAGGAGAGCATACTTTTAAAAGTGCCCTGGTATCAATGGGGAGCTCCTATTGTTCCAATATGTAAAAATTTGTGGTACAGTCAGAGTGTGTGGAGATTTTAAGGTTACCGTAAATGTGGTGAAAGTAGGAAAAACACCCCTGCCTTAAATTAGACATTTTTGCTCCCCTAGTAGGAAGACAAAGATTCAGACAAATTGATTTTGATCAAAGCTCAAAAAGAGCCTAAGACATATTTCACAATCAATACAAAGGGTCTGTACCACTACAACAAGCTAGCTTTTGGTATTGCTTCAGCTCCTGTTACATGGCAATGGACCAAGTTTTGCAAGGTATCCCAAGAACACAGTGTTACTTGGATGACATTAGTGTGACTAGTGGAAATGATGAAGAACATCTGGAAACACTGAAAAGTGTATTAAAATGTCTATCAAAATACAGGTTACAAGGTAATCATAGAAAATGTGAATTTTCAAGGATTCAATAGCTTACTGTTGGCAAGTTACTGATGAACAGGAACTCCATAAAACTCAGGAGAAGATTTAAGCAGTTCTGGAAGCTCCACTACCAAAGGATATGTAACAATTCATATCATTTTTTAGATTTATCAGCTGCCATAGCCTAGTTGTATCAAACCTAGCAACTGTATTGCACCTCATGAACTGTTTTCTGCAGACTGGTCAAAAGTGGTTTGGTCATGTGAGTATCAAAAAGCTTTACTGATAGCAGAATAATTGGGCACATAAGACAGCATACCAATACACTTTAACCCATTCTCGCTTATCAAGTTAGCATGTGATACTTTCCCACATGGAACTGGAGCAGTAATATCATGAATAGTTCCAGATGGCAGTAAGAAAGACCCATTTGCCTCAAGATCACTCAGGGCTCTCTAGACTATGGGGAACAGTCGAAAGAAGATATGCAAATTCCATGGGAATGTACATATCTTCTTCTGATTGCTTTCGAAAGTGAAAATAGTTAAGATGCAGCTTTTTCAGCAACCTCCACCCCCCTTTGTCGAAAAGCTACTCTTCCTCAAAAAAGGAGGTTTACACGGTTTTTCAACAAAGGGGTGATTCGCCGAAAAAGCCACGTCTTAACTATTTTCACTTTTGAAAGCTTTGTGATTGTAAGAAGATATGCAAATTCCTGCATAATTTGCATATCTTCTTTTGACCATTCCCCATAATCTAGATGAGCCCACAGAATTGCAGAATGTAATTGATAGAAAAGGAGGCATTTAGCACAGGGTGTGAAGAAATTTAGCCAGTATTTATGAGAGAAAATTCACCCTTGTCATAGACCACCAAACCTAGTAGCAATTCATCCTCAGAGGAAGGGAGTTTCTGTGTCAACAGCAGTGTAATTATGCCTAATAAATTGCACCTAGGAGTATTACCCATAGCTCATCTAGGACAATAAAAATGAAGACACTTGCCAGAAATTTTGTATGGTATCCAGGTACCACATGCCCAAACTAACACCATTACACCCCTGGAAATGTCCATCAGCTACTGGCAACTTTTACATATTGATTTTGCAGAGCCCTTTTTAGAAATTATGTATCTAATGGTGGATGCCCATTCCAAATTGCCAAGAGGTTTTTTTTTCCTCTTTATAAAAAACACCACACATCCACAGACAGAAGAAAAACTTGGAAGTTTATTTTCAAGAACAAAGTGAGAGAGACAAGGATCATCAGTTTAGTTTAGGAGTGTTTCAGTGATTCATGAATAAAAATATTCTTAGATATATTAATAACTGACATTATTCCAATAATGTCGTGCTGGAGAACTTCTTACTCCAACTCATGGTAACACTCATTTCACAAAGAGTAAGAGAAATCAAAGGAAGAGTATTCTTCCTTCGACTTCTTGCTGTGTGGACAGCACCAAAAGCCAAATTAAGCTATTTTGACTTAAGCTACACAATTGACGTAGCTGAAGTTACATAGCTTAATTTGACTTTTGCCCTGCTGTGCAGATGTATCCTTTGGGAGAGGAGAAGGAGCTATTGCACATCTTGTTAAACTATCAACACATGATACGTGCCACCACCAATAGAACACCTGCTGTGCTATTTATAGGCCAAATTCTCAGGTCATGCTTGGATTTATCAAAGCCAGATCTAAATTTACAAGTCAGAAATCAGCAAATAAGTGAAGCTATGGCAAGGAGGAACTGGAGAATCTTGCCAACTACAAGTGGGACAAACAGTGTTAGCATATGGTTATCAGGGATCCAGTATATGGCTTCCAGCAATTGTTAAGGCATAAAAAGGGCCTTTGTCCTATACAGTACTAGTGTCACCTATTATGTTTTGGTGCCACCACACTGATGAATCTAAATTGCACTCACTGCCACTCTTCCTTCCATTTACAAAGGAGAAGGAGGAGGCTGTTTGGCCTACTGTCCAAAGGCAAGTCTATCTGGTTACCGTGGGCTAAATTATTAGCAAAAGGATTTATATACCACAATGAGTGAATGACTCTATTGTTAGCTCTCCAAACTGCTCCACCAAACTGGAATTAACATGGCTTGCTATTGCCTCAAAATCAAGCCTCTTCCTTCTATGAGATTTTCTATAAAAGTAAACATTATGCATGGCAATAAGTGCTGCCAGGTTCAACCTTTATCATGCAGCAACTTTTATTTAAAAGTTTGCTAGCCAAAGAATTAGGTGTTATACTGTCTGAAACCAGAACATGTTCATTCAAATAAAGTCTATTTAATTTGACTTAGACTGTATCTCAATATAAGTAATGCACTGAGAGAGAGAAACTTAATAAAGTTGACCAAAAAAAGTCTTCATCCAACACTGTTGTGGTAAAAACGTGTTTTCTCTTTGCAGATGCCTACAGTGATTTTGGCCATGCGACAGTAGAACACACAGTGTTGGTGTTCTCAGCCATTAGTTTGTAATTGAACAAGATAGATGTGTTCATTCATATGA
Source organism: Pelodiscus sinensis (assembly GCF_049634645.1). NCBI lineage: Eukaryota > Metazoa > Chordata > Testudines > Trionychidae > Pelodiscus > Pelodiscus sinensis. Next base: position 23,609,026 of record NC_134717.1, on the reverse strand, counting down.
ACTAATGTAGTTTTTCTCACAAAGGTTTTATATTACACGAATCCATTAGCATATTTACAAATTAATCTTCCCTTAGGAAAAAAGATCAAAGATTTACAGAAGGAAGTGCTTTATTACTTTTAAATTGCCATTTTTTTTAAGGAAAAGAGAAAGGAAGAAAGATATGAAGAGCTATGTTGAACCATAAATGCCTTTATTATGGCTACTGTACAGCAGCTTTGTGGGAGACTCAAATGTACAAAAGTACATTAGGGAATTAAAGCAGTATATACAAGGTCAATATTAAATAAAATAACAGGTGCCCATATAAAAGTTGATACAGTGCAAACTATTTTATAACTGAACTCATTTCTATGAATAATTTAAAAAAACATTCTGCACTGGGAGAAATATTTAGACTATGTTTTATTCAGTTTACCTTTTCACGTGTTTTCTGTCATTTCTCATGCCTCTTTTATTAGTTACTGAAGGTATAGTTAACCAAGTGGTATTTTCACCTTGCCATTCCCTGTCCCCCTTTATCCCAGAGGAGAGTCATATTGCAGCAGTAATTCCACTATCTTTTCAACGGCTGCATCCTGTAACACTATAAATGTTTGATTATGCCTTCACGTAGACTCAAAGTGAAGCACAGTTAAGGGTAATCAGGAAGAGAAAGCTCTTATTTTGAACAAATACCTCCAATAATAAAGGGCATTTACAGGTAAAATCAATTGATTTGTCTTTGTTTAAACTTTTCTCCATTGTAAAGTCCTTCTTTATGGGATTCTTAAAAGACTTTCTGCTATGCCAGAAAATACAGAATAACATAGCAGCAGAACTGCTAAATGAGATGCAAACCTTTAATGATTTATTAATAACCACTTTCTGCAACATTTCTAACTACTGAAGAGAAATCAGAACTATAAATATATTAAATCCTTCTCTTCCGTGGCAAAAAAAAAAATCTGTTGGTATATTGCAAGAATATTATCAAATTCATAAGAAAGAAATACCTTTTTCTGTCATTTGAGGTGCATTATGTTGGACTGTTCCAAATCTTTTCTGGACAGGTACTGTAGTGGTTTGTTGTAGCTTATTAATGTAGATTTTGAGACTGTTCTGAAACCAAATGGTATTATTTGATGAAGATGAAATTTAGATCATTCATCAAACAGTACAATTCCCATTTTCTGATTATTATTGTGTTATTTCAAGTGTACCTTTCACACCTCTATAAAACAGATATTGGTCAATAAAATGCCTACTGGAAAAGTTATTTTAGACTTACAGTGACAGATATCCATATCTCTTCACTGTGTAAGTCCTCTCTTTCCTTCTCTGCCCCTCAGCCCCGCCTCTGTATGTACAGAAGGCCCATGCAGTGAAAGAACTGCACTGAAGGAGCAAACCATAGACAGGCCATGCAGCAAGATTCTGAACCTTCCTTCCAGAATCTCACTCCATGGCATGGTGGGCATTTTCAAGGGCAGGTCAGGAGAGGATAGAGATCACAGCCAATAGATCTGAAAGCTATGCAAATACACTCTTCAGAACTGACTCCTAAGAGGTGCACCACAGGCCATGTCTGATTCTATAGCTCCATTAGAAGCCAGAATATAAGCTCCACTCCCTAGATCTTTCTTATATCAAGGATTCCCCCATTTACACTTGTAGCTTGGAAATAGCTTGGTACATGCTATTTTTGCAGGCTTTGGATGGGCTGAAATGTTTGGCCCTTTGACTATAGAACTGAAGGAACTGCTTAAAAAAAACCCTTAACTCTTCCATTTTCCTTCATATATACTTCCCTTAAAAATCAAACTTTTCTCTTTCCTCGCATCTAGTGGTTATAGAAAGAAGCTGAAAAGCAAGATTCCTTAGTTGTATTTCAGGCTTTATCACTGACTAGGTCTGATTTTCAGCAAGTCACAACTTTTCCATTAAAATTTTACCCATCTATAAAATGGGTATAATATATATCTGCCTATATGAATACTTCTATAGTACCAATCACCACTATTTCTATGATCTATACAGAGATGTTTTCAGGCTTAGTAACCATTTGGATAGTGCTTTGAAATCTTTGAATTAAAGGCCTGATACATTATTGCAATAGTCATACTTTACAGTTAGTGTCTTTCATTCAAGGATCTCAATGTGATTTCTAAACCATTAACAGTGCCTTGCTAATCAGAACACCCCTATTAGGTGCACGTAAATAAAACTAGATTTTATTTGTAGAATTTATATTTCTGACCAGTTTCAAACTTATTCCTGAAGATTTAGGTTTAGTGTGAAATACCTTAGGCTGATATTGCAGTCCTCACTCATATGTGCAGTGAGTTCTACTGAAGCCAATGAAACTTTTTGTTGTGCTATTGACAAATTCTACCATGGAGATTAAAGCTAATAATCTTGTGGTAGAAGAGTTTCAACCTAAATGGAAATTTGATTTAAAGAAGTATGACTGGAATAGGCAATAAAAGCATAGTCTAGGGGCTGAATCTGAATAAAAAAAACCCAAGGCAATATTCTCCTCTAAAATCCAACTGAGAAGTCAAAATTGTTTTCCTGCTTTTCCCATGCATATAAATCTCCAGCAGTTACAGCTTTTGGGGGATAGTGGAGTATTGGTTGTTGACTGACTTGCAGATATAAGATGACATTTTTTACCTCAAGTCTTTCAGATTATCAAAAAATAGATAGTAACTTTGCTTTCATTAATGAAGAATAATGATTAATCACAATATTATTCAGTCTGACCTGTGTATCGTGGGCCATCAACACCATTTACCACTCACACACTAAACCCAGCAACCAGTATTAGACAAAAATATTACCCAGAAAACTAAATTTTGATGTGCCACATATGGAGAATAGGAGGGACCAAGATGCACCAAAGGACCTGCAATGGCAGAAAAATGATTAAATGAGATAAACCCAGATAATCCCAGCAAGGAACCCAAACTCCATGCTGTAGAAATTAATCGATTTCAAGGCCAGAAGGGACCACTGTGATCATCTGGTCCTGTCTAACACAAGCCATATGACTTCCCTAAGGGCATGTCTACACCTTCTGGAAGGAGATGGCAGGTTGCAGGCACATGTTCCAATGCCTATGGGCAAGGGCGAGCCACTCGCAGAACTCCAGGAATGTGTTCTTCCAAATGCAGAAGTTCTGGGGCCACTGCTGGTCATCCCACCACTCCATAATAATACAGTCCTACCAGTTTTTATTTCAAAATAGCTTATTTCAAAATAAGTGTGCAGTGTAGACATGGCCTAAAATCATTCCTAGAGCATATCCTTTAAAGCAAGATTAGCTGTTTCTCTAAAAATGGATCAGTGATGGAGAATCCATCAGAACCCTTGATAAAATAGAAAAAACCAACAATCTAATCTAACCTGGGGAGAAATTCCATCTCCAACCCACGTATGGCAACCACTTAGATCCTGAACAGGAACAAAATTTACCAGCAAAGTAAGTGAGAGAGAATGCTCTGTGCCACCTCAGAGCATCAGTCTAGCTCTTCCAGTGTCCTGTCTGTAGTGGTGGACTTCTCTATTGCTTCTGAGAAAGGATACCCAAAGGGGAAACGGGGGAATAGGGAACCTTCCTGACCCCTGTAGGTGACTTGCTAAAGACTCAAAGCATGAGATATTAGGAATATCAGATTAACCAAAAGGAGAGAGCATCTAAAGCAGGGGTGTGCCATGAATGACTGTGTCTGTCATTCAATATAAGGAATTAAAAAGTCAAGTGCATGTAACATTAAATATGAATGATGAATTTGTAGAATAAAATAACTAGGAGACAAATCTGTGTCTTACATATAAGATAGTAGAGCCACAGGCAACTTTTGCTTTAATATGGAAAAAATTGTCTAACCTAATCTAGAGAGTAGAAAAATTAAAGATCAATGTATACTTCAGGAAAACGCTTTGTGGTTTTTTGTGAAATAAGAAATAAAGGTTTATAAACCTGGTTTCTATTGTGACATGCTAGTAGTACATTTCATGGTGTTCTTTGCTTTAAAAATATGCAGATTTCTTTTTTGTTGTTATTTGTTCAGAACAAATACAAAAAGAACAGCTATTATGGTAAAAAACAACAGGCCAAATGTTGAAGGAGTAGAAGATGATAGTGGAAATGTCAGAAAGGACATGTTAACAGAGTTTTAATTGTCAGTCTGACTCCTTCATACAATATGAAGAATAAACATTTGTGTGCCATAAAATGCATTGCACCACTTCTCTAGCTCTCCAAAGGAAATGGTTTCTTTCATCTCCGATCAAATAGCAGAGGTAAGCATCTATTTTTCTTTTTTAATTCTTTGTATTTAATTTTGAAGGGCCAGCAGCCAAATTCTGCTCTCTATTACAGCAAAGTCTGTGCTGTTTATGCCCCTGGAATGGAGAACAGAACAAAGTTTAAGGTGTTTTTTGATAATCAAAAGTCTGATATTTTCTGAACTGATCTGATAGAGCAAGTATATTTTGCTGGACCTTTTCAAAAAGTAAGAGTGGGAACATCATGCCATGTGGTGACCACATGGAAATTTTGGAGGGACGTCAGGACAAATGGCTGCTTTCTCTAAACTACTGGAGATATTGGGTACGTCTACACTACAGCGCTAGTTCGAACTAACTTAGTTCGAATTAGTTAATTCGAACTAAGTTAGTTCGAACTAACGCATCTAGAACTAAAAACTAGTTCGAACTAGCGTTTTGCTAGTTCGAACTAGTAAGTCCACATTGAGTGGACTCTGAACAGGGCTTAAGGATGGCCGGAAGCAGTGCCGGCAGGGCATAAAAGGAGGACTTAGAGCATGGAGATGCTGTCTCAGGCTAGCCGAGGGCTGCGCTTAAAGGGTCCCGACCCCCACCCCGGACACACAGTTCTAAGGGGTGCCCCGCTTGCAAAGAAGTTCTGGCTTGGAGTGCCCTGAGTGCCCACACTGGGCACATCACACCACTCGGCCATCAGCCCGGCTGCACTTGCCGCAGGCTGCCATCTGGGGAGAGGGAGTAATTGGGGGGCTGCAGGAGAGCTTCCACCCCCAGAAGCCCGCAGAGCCAGCCCAGTCCTCCCCATCGGGGGCTCGTACCCCATTCCTCCCTCACCTCCTTCCACTTACCCTTCCCTAGCCCCCCTTCTTATTGATGTACAAAATAAAGATAACGTTTCTTCCAACATTGACTCTGTCTTTATTGAAAAAAACTGGGGGAGACTGGGAAAAGGAGGTGGGAGAGGGGAAGAGAAAGGCTGGGAGAGGGGAGGGCAACTAACATGATCAGGGGTTGGGAACAGGTCCCAGATGAAGAAAGGCTACAGAGACTGGGACTGTTCAGCTTAGAAAAGAGGAGACGGAGAGGGGACAGGATAGAGGTCTCTAAAAGCAGGGGTTGGGTGGAGAGGGTGCATTCAGAAAAGTTCTTCCTGAGTTCCCATAAAGAAGGACTAGAGGACAGCAAAGGAAAGGAATGGGTATCAGGCTTGAAACTAGTAAGAGAAAGTTGTTCTTCTTGACAAAGCAAATAGTTAACCTGTGGAACTCCTTGCTGCAGGAGGCTGTGAAGGCTAGAACTAGAACAGAGTTTAAAGGGAAGTGAGATCAAGTCATGGAGGTTGGGTCCATGGAGTCCTATTAGCCAGAGGGTAGGAGTGGTGTCCCTGCCCAAAGTTTGTGGAAGGCTGGAGAGGGATGGCACGAGACAAATGGCTTGGTCACTGTCTTCGGTCCATCCCCTCCAGGGTCCCTAGGGTTGGCCGCTGTCGGCAGACAGGCTACTGGGCTAGATGGACCTTTGGTCTGACCCAGGACGGCCATTGTAAGCTCAGGGCTCAGTGTCGGGGGTCTCAGTGGACCCCCTTGATTTTCATGCACACCTGGTCCTGGGTGGCCAGGCTGGCAGCTCTCCAGCCCTAGACGGCCACTTTCCTGTGCCTAGTGCGGAGATTGTGGATGAGGTCCACGATGTCCGTACTAGCCCAGGAAGGTGCCCGCCTCTTGCGGTCCAGGGCAAGCTCCCGGGAGCCGCCAGCCTGGTCCCGGCAAGAGGGGGTGGGCTGGGGGGCATCGGGTGGGTGGCTCTGTGTCGTGCCAGGTGCAGGGTCTGCTAGCTGGGTGCTGGCAGGCTTGCACCTGGCACGGGCACCGTAGCCAGCCCGTGCCCCTTTAAGGGGTCCGGGGCCGGGAGGGGGGCATAGAGTTTCCCTGGTGTTGGCCAGAGTGGCCACCAGGGAAACCTGGGGAGGGCTAGCCTCCCACTAGTTCGAACTAAAGGGCTACACAGCCCTTAGTTCGAACTAGCTAGTTCGAACTAGGCGTTAGTCCTCGTAAAATGAGATTTACCTAGTTCGAACTAAGCGCTCCGCTAGTTCGATTCAAATTCGAACTAGCGGAGCGCTAGTGTAGCACCTATTAAAGTTAGTTCGAACTAACGTCCGTTAGTTCGAACTAACTTTGTAGTGTAGACATACCCAGAGAGAGTAGAAATATCCTGCACCATCCTTATCTTCGCAAAGTACATTCAAGTACGTAGTTAAGGAATGCTGAGCAGTGTTTCCTGATTAGCAGAACACCCACAGCTGGCAGCATGTGTTTCTGTTGGTAGTGCACATCTGCACATACCTCAGTGCATATAACAAAATTTATTCTGCACATAAAAACAACAAAAATTGAAGAGAACACTGATGCTGTCACCCACTTGAAAGAGGGGAGGCACAGTGGGAAAGGGGTGATGGACCCAATTGTTGACAGACCTAATCAAGTTCAGATGCTAGTTAGGGGTCATCCAAATATGACCATCGTTTGAATCAGTATTTCCTGTTACATCCTGCTGAGCTTCTAATGAAAACACCAGCTGTCTGGAGACCCTGCAAAGCCTACATCCAACTGAGTCAATTTTAAAAACTCACTTATTTTATTTGATCACAGTTTTTTGGGTTGGCTGGGAAATATTAAAAAAAAAGTGTGCAGTGGCTGATAGAGATAAGGAAGGGAAATTGTAAAGCGAAGGACAAAAAAGTGTAAGAATTTCACACACACGCACACATACACACACAATCCTATATCTACCTTTCTTTCACTTCTTCCCCTGCACTGAAAAATGGATCCAAGCATCTTATTTTACTTTGTTTAATAAATATGCAGTATTTTTTGTTGTAGTTCTTCATGAATAGTAGAAATGATATTGAACATAATTATTAGACTGATAGATTCCTAGGCCAGAAGGTCCATTGTGGTCATCTAGTTTGGCCTCTTGTGGAATGCAGGCCCTAGAACTTCTCCAAAATAATTCCTAGCACATATCTTTTAGAAAAACCATCTGATCTTGATTTAAAAATGGTCAGTGATGGATAATCCTCCACAAGACTTGGTAATTGTTCCAACAGTTAATTAACTTCACTGTAAAACATTTACACTTTGTTTCCAGTCTCAGTTTGGCTAGTTTCAACTTCCAGCCATAGGATTACTAGACTGGAGAGCCCATTATCAAATATTTGTTCTCCACGTAGATACTTAGAGAATGTAAAACGAGTCACCCTTCACCTTCATTTTGTTAAGCTAAATAGATTGAACTCTTGGGCTACGTCTAGACTGGCCCCTTCTTCAGAAGAGGCATGCTAATTTCTAACTTTGGAATAGGGAAATCGTGGGGGATTTAAATATCCCCCGCGGGATTTAAATAAACATGTCCGCCGCTTTTTTTCCGGCTTGGGGAAAAGCCGGAAAAAAGCGTCCAGACTGGCGCGATCCTCCGGAATAAAGCCCTTTCCCGGAGGATCTCTTATTCCTACTTGCAAGAATAAGAGATCCTCCAGAAAAGGGCTTTATGCCGGAGGATTGCGCCAGTCTGGACGCTCTTTTCCAGCTTTTCCCCAAGCCGGAAAAAAGCGGAAAAAGACCATGTTTATTTAAATCCCGAGGGGGATATTTAAATCCCCCGCAGATTTCCCTATTCCAAAGTTAGAAATTAGCATGCCTCTTCCGAAGAAGGGGCCAGTATAGACGTAGCCTCTGAGTCTAAGACATTTTATTTGCTTTAATTATTCTTTGTAGTTCTTCTCTGAACCCTCTCCAATTTACTAATGTCCTTCTTGAATTGTGAGCACCAGAACTGACGTAATATTCTTCCAACAGCCATAACAATGCCAATTACTGAGAGTCCCTTGTTTATTCACTCCAAGATCTTATTAACTATTCATCAGTGTTGCCTTGGGACCATAGGTATGGGAACTAGGGTGCAAGGGATGCTGCAGTACTCCCAGGCTCTTGGCCACTGACCTGCATCAGGGGCTCAGCTCCTGGCTTCAAGAGTAAGAGCGCTGGATTTCATCAGCCCCTCTCTTTAAAGCATTCCCATGCCGCTGATTGGGAGCTCTTCTTCAGCTGATTATCCATCTTGTCCACCCACTCCTTTTCAGAGTCCCCCACCCTGGAAGTGTGGCCTACATCCTTTATTCCTATGTAAGAGTGTGTTAATTTTTACACACACACACACTTAAGCATATGAAAACTCAATATTGTTTATGTAGTTTCCCAAGCAATCCAGAGTCTGCTGAATTAGTGACTTGTGCTGTGTTATTGACTACTCCTCAAGTTTTGTGTCACTGAAAACTTTATTAGTGATGATTTTATGTTTTCTTATAAGTCATTGACAAAAAATGTTAAATGGCTTAGATCAGTGGTCCCCAACGTGGTGCCCATGGGCACCATGGCGCCCGCTGGGGCTTTTGTGTGCGTCCGCCGACAACCTGGGCCAATCCCGCTCCCAGCGCGCAGTGCACTGGAGGCGCCAGCCCCAGGCGTATGACACGCACCGGCACCTGGTGCGCGGCGCTCGGGCGGCTCCAGCCCCGGGGCACATGTGGGCGCGCGGCACTGGTGCCAGCCCCAGGCACATGGCTCGTGTGGCGACGCCGGCCCCGGGCCCACGGCACAAGGCGCTCAATTGGCCCCGGCCCTGGCTCACATGCAGTCGTCAGGTGCAAAGGCATCCCCGCCCCTAGCGAGCCACAGGACACGCGGCCCCGCCCCCGGGCACCCGGGAGCCTCTAAAGGTTGGGGACCACTGGCTTAGAGTCTAGAATTGATCTTGTCCGGATCAAACTGGACACATATACCGTTCAATGGTGTTTCCCCATTTAAAATTACATATTGAGAACCTATCATTTAGCCAGTTTTTATTTGTGTGCCATGTTAATTTTATATGTTTATAGCTTTAAAAAAAATCAGAATGGTTGTGTAGTACCAATCAAAAGCCTTAGAGATGTCTCTTTTGTCCACGCAATTACCTTTATCAACCAAACCTGTAATTTTATAAAATGAGTTTGACAAGATCTATTTTCCACAAACCCATGCTTATTTGCATAAATTGTATTATGGCCTTTAATTTTTTATTAATCAAGTCCTACATAAGCCACTCCATTATCATACCGGGGGTCAATAATGATGTTAATGACTAATAACAAGTTCTAATTCTAGTTCAGTCAGCTATTCGGGCTGTCCTGCAGTATTGTCTTGGATCAGTGCTCTCAATAGAAGGATCACTGATCACACAGCATTTCAGGGCTGAAATAAGTGACATTTGATCCCCTACTGTACTATCCCTGACGTATACTTTTTGTGCAGACACTGAATACATAGTGAGGGCCACAGAATTCATTCTCCAACCTGTGGGTAACACATCTTTGTGCAGTCACTACTCTGTTCAGAAGCTGAAAGAATAGTTGCTGCCATTTTACACATGAAGTTTTAGGGACACTGGATCACTATAGCAATGGAACCTATAGGCCTTAGGCCTATGTGCTGTCCTATTCAGTAAGGTTCAGCTAGCATTGAACCACTTGTTCTTAAACACCCATCAAAATCCTCTCTAACTATTTCCAGTGGTGCAGAGGGACTCAAGAATTTCACTTTGAATTATTCTTGTCAAAATAGGACATTTTTTCCCCCATGCCACCATCTAAAATGATATAAGTGCACGGTCTCTGCAGCAAATTAATGATAAAAGAACAAAACAGTTAAACTAATATATTTTTCATGCTCAAGGGCTATGTTTTCTAACTGTTCGTTCATTTATATAAAAATACTTCAGTTATTATCTACTTGGGTTGAAATTAGATATTTAATTGACTGGAGGGAATGAAATTCACTCACTTTTAAATAAGGCAATGCTTTAAAAATAGTCCTGTAAAGTGATTTGTAAGACCACCACCAGCACTAGTTCTTGGCACACGGCCTTGTGTGTGTATATATTTTATAAGCTTGGTTGTTTTTAGTTCTGTGAGAGCTAACTTCTTCAGAAACATGTTTATCTTAATTAGGAAAGTCAACAGACTTCTAATGGGAAGAAATGGGTATTTTTCTCTGTGGTATCTAAAGCATCAAAGGCCTAGTTCTTGTGCCAAACCAATCTTCCTTCCTGCCTGCCTTTCAAACACAGGTGATTGCAGACAGATGAACAGACATTCTCCCAAAAGCTTCTATTGACCTGGCTCCAGTCCTTTCCCTTTCTCTGTCTCCCTCACTATCTGCATGTCACTTTTCTTTCTCTTTATGTGTATTTTTTGTATTTTTGCCTCAGGAAACCTAGGGATATTCATGGCACTGAGGCAAATAATGTGGAATTAAAAACTAAATTCTTTAGTCCTTATCCTAGCAACAGGACCATCACCATCTGTTCGGAGGACAGGGCTGCCATTATCTACAACATTCTTTGTACATACTCCATCACCTGTGAGGGGAAAAGCATTGCCCCTTACCCTGGGCTCTTTGTCTAAAAACAAAGTAGTCTGCTTCCTTTTAATGCCATACATTTCATAAATGCTATATACAGTTCATTTAAAGGGATTAGTCATGAAAAAAGACCTAAAACAATTTTAAAAGAAAAAAAAAACCAAGACCTCACATCTGCATTTTAAATAGGAAAGGCATATACTGTTTAATTTAGATATTCATTGGAGAGGTATTATTTTTAAAGTTTGTGCAAATTCTACAGTTGAGTGCAAGCTTCAGCAGTGCAAGTACAATATATTTGACGTTTTCTTGGTTTATTTTATAACGTCAACAGCTCTGTTATTAATTTTTAAATTTAAACACCTAATTAAAAATCTGCATTCCCTCATGTGCTATAAAAGGCCATTTTAGCTGTTTGGAGCCAATATTATCGTAGCTGAGGCCCCATCACAGAGGGACAGTATATGAGGACAACACACCTTTTACTCAGGAAAAATGTGGGACTAAAAACAAAGCTATAATGCCTGATAACTTTGAACTAAGTTCCTTTTCTGTGCTCTTTATACATCAGACAATAGATTACTAACTTTTCTGCTCTCTGTCTCTTTGAGCAGAGAAAATAAGTGAAAGGCATAAGATAATTTAATGTATTTAATAGTCAAAAACAAATATTCTTAGAAACTGATCTGTAGTCCAGAGTTCAAATTGTCCCATGATATAAATAAATCAACCAGCCAACCAACTTGTAAAGGTTGACTGACTGGTGTCTTTTTTTGTCAGGTTAGTTATTCACATAGAATAGAATTTGCGCCCCCCTGCCCCGCCGCCGCTGTGCAGCAGGGCCCTTGTACTGTGTCTTGCCCCCCTGTGTTTGGGGCCCGGCCCCCGCATGCACTAACTCGCCAGTGGAGATGGAGGTGAGCTGGGAGCAGAGAGGCAGGGAGGAGGCTCCAGCTAGTGACAACGGGCAGAGGAGGAACAGGCGAGCCAGGGTGATGATGTGGGAGTGGAGTGAGACTAAATTGGTGCCCCCCTTAGCATGGCACCCAGAGGAAACTGCCACAGGTTGGTCACCAACCAGTAGATTGGGATCTACTGGTAGATCTTGGAGCCTCTGACAGGTGATCCTGACTGGTTTGGCCAGGAAGCTATCAAATGCTGGCACTTCGGTTGATCTTCCACCCACTATCATGCTGCCCCTGCCCTCTGCCTTGGAGCTGCCCCCCGGAGGGCCTCCTGCTTGCTGTGCAGGGTGTGGGAGGGAGAACAGAGGGCACTGAGGTGTCCCTCCTTCTCCCCAGTTCTGTACCCTATCTCCACACAGACAGAAGGGGATGAAAGGAGCTTGGCAATGCAAATCTCAGTCACTCACACACTGTGTGTGTCTCTCTCATTCTTACAAACACACACTGTCCTTCTCTCATCTCCCAACCCAACACTTATGTGGGAGGTTGTTGTAACTTTTACTGATTGCAAAGTGGGTTATTTTTGGTTTGTGACTACTCTGTGCATTTCACCATTTTCATTTTTCTCTTACGCTTAAATTTAATTCTTTTAGTGAGTTCTAAAATGCCTAACCTGGAGTGGCTGAAGTAATTAACCCTATGGTAATTGCTGCTCCTGGAAGTGTCTGGCATGTCCCTGCAGCCACTGAGAAAGTCAGAGCAGGGGGCATCCACATGCTGTCCTTGCCTGAAGATACCACTCCTGCAGCTCCCATTGATCAGTAATGGGGAACTGTGGCCAGTAGAAGCTGTGGGCTCAGTGTTTGTAGATGAAGGGCAACCGCTTTCAGGAGTGGACCAGGGCAGGTGTACTCCTCCCTTAACTCCACAGCTCCATCACCTGGAAAGAGTCTCAGTTAAGGAGTGCCCAGCCAGATCCTTCATCCTGAACCCTGTCCCAGCCCTGAACTCCCTTCTGCACCCAACCTCCTGCCCCAGTTGTGAGTACCCCTGCATCCAAACTCCTTCCTAGAGCTTGCACCTTGAATCTCCTCCTGGATCCCAATTTCCCATCCCGGGCTAAGCCCGGAGCCCCTCCCACACTCTGAATTCTCTGGCCCGAGACCAGACTCTGCACACCAATCCCCTACCCAAGCCTGGTGAAAATAAATGAGGTTCAGGGAGGAAGGGAGATGGAGTGAGCAGAGTGAGGCCTCGGAGAAGTGGAACAGGGGCAGGGCCTCAGAGAACCGGTGGTAGATCTTACATTGAACTTAAATTGAAAAAGTGATCTTGTGGTTAAAAAGTTTGGAGACCACTGCCGTACAGCTATGAACCAGAGAAATACATCAGTGGTAATACTGGACAACAACAGTACTAATATCTCCCCCACTGAACAGGAAGTAGTGCATCTGGCTTAGGCACAGAAATACTGGTGGAAATTTTTACTGTAAGGACAGTTCTTTCACTCCCCATACATCCCACACTATACCTTGGCAACTTGCACAGACACTGGCTATTACTGGCACAGTGATTCCCTTGACTGTTGTGGTCCATTTGCCTGTGATTTCTCACTTTTGGGGAAAACATTCCAAATTGTGACCATCTTGGTGGTGACTTGTTGGCACAGACATAGAACGGTTTAAAGAAGCAAGCTTCTTTCACATCTAAAACATGACAATTCTGGGCCACATGCTGAATCAAATACTCAGTCACTTTACAATTACCTGAATGACTACTGAAATGAACTACAATTTATTTACATCTGTTCAGTTCACAAAAGGATCCACTAAGAAAACATATGAAAAGTCACTACCACTAAGTATTAGATCCATTTCCTAGGTGTTATTTGCAATGATATAACCCTCATTCATCAAGCAGGCAGGGGCTGAGAATTCAATTTGAGTGGAACAAGTGCCCAAATTATTGTTGCTAAGATGCACGTCCCCACAGTACCCTTTCCTCGAAATAAGCAATGCAATTTGCGCTACACAAATTGCGTAGCTTCGTTCAATGTTATTTCAAAATACCTTAGCTCAAAATTTGGCGCTTTGTACAGTGCCAAATTTCAAAATAGGGCGCTATTCCGAAATGTCCCTTATCCCTCGTGCAATGAGGTTTACAGGGAAGTTGGAATAGGCTTGCTCTTATGATGCGCAATAGCTATTTTGGGATACCAAAACAGCTGCGTTATGTAGACATAGCCTATATGAATAGTATTGGTCATGTCAGAAGGAAGTCTCCCTCTCAAAGGATATGGAAAAGTTAAAATCTACAGTGGAGGGAGTGAGCTGCCTCAGAGATGTATATTGGACAATAATTCCCATGAAAGCTAAGTCAGTGGCCACCATTAAAAAGTTAGCATTTACAAATTCATATTAGACATCTACCTCAGCCTAATCTTTATAAGTACAGTACTCAAAAAGCATGGTATATGGTAAATGCTGGGGTTTTACAAATTGTGTTATCAATGATTTTAAAAATTATTTTAAAAAATAAAATTCACCCAGTTGTACTGGAACAAAACTGGAAACTACTTTAAAACAATGGGTCAGATGTATTGGCACTGGAAAAGATTCAGAAAAGGGCAACAAAAATGATTAGGGGTTTGGAACAGGTCCCATATGAAGAAAGATTAAAAAGACTTGGGCTTTGCAGCTTAGAAAAGAGGAGACTAAGAGGGTATATCATAGAGGTCTATAAAATAATGACTGGTGTGGGAAAAGTAAATAAGGAAAAGTTATTTACTTATTCCCACAATATAAGAACTAGGGGTCACCAAATGAAAATAATATAGAGAAGGTTTAAAACAAACAGAAGGAAGCTTTTCTTCACTCAGCACATAGTCAGCCTGTGGAGCTCCTTGCCAGACAATGTAGTGAAGACTAAGACTTTATCAGAGTTAAAAAAAAAGAACTACATAGATTCATGGAGGTTAGGTCCATCATAGAATCATAACATATTAGCACTGAAAGGGACCTCGAGAGGTCACTGAGTCCAGTCCCCTGCCATTATGGCAGGACTCAGTACTGTCTAGACCATCCCTGATAGACGTTTATCTAACCTGCTCTTAAATATCTCCAGAGATGGAGATTCCACAACCTCCCTAGGTAATTTATTCCAGTGTTTAACCACCCTGACAGTTAGGAAGTTTTTCCTAATGTCCAACCAAAATCTCTCTTGCTGCAGTTTTAGCCCATTGTTTCTTGTTCTATCCTCAGAGGCCAAGGAGAATAATTTTTCTCCCTCCTCCTTGTGACACCCTTTTAGATACCTGAAAACTGCTATCATGTCCCTTCTGAATCTTCTCTTTTTCAAACTAAACAAGCCCAGTTCTTTCAGTCTTCCTTCATAGGTCATGTTCTCTAGACCTTTAATCATTCTTGTTGCTCTTCTCTGTACCGTCTCTAATTTCTCCATATCTTTCTTGAAATGTGGTGCCCAGACTTGGACACAATACTCCAACTGAGGCCTAATCAGTGCAGATTAGAGCAGAAGAAGGACTTCTCTTGTCTTGCTCACAAGACACCTGTTAATGCTATGGTTATTAGCCAAGATGGGTAGGAATGGTGTCCCTAGCCTCTGTTTATCTGTAAATAGATGACAGGAGAGGGAACCTGTTGTGTTCCCCTCCCTCTGGGGCATCTGATATTGGCCACTGTTGGAAGACAGGATACTGGGTAGATGGACCCAGTATGGCCTTTCTTATGTTATGTTCTCGAAGGAAGTTATGGCCTCTTTGTGTCACATGGTTTCAAGGACACTAATCTGGTTGCAAATGCACAGCACAGCACAGCATCCCCCTGACTGGTGGGCAACTCCTTGTTGGTGCATATGTGATGGATCTGGTTTTGTGCTTCTGACTTCTCAAGGCTTGGGCTGAATTTTAGGTGAAGAGGAGGCATGATAGAGGTCTAGTCTGCTCCGTGACACTAATTCTCCTCTGTTGAAGGGTTCATTATGGGTCTGATGTCGTTGGCAAAATTTAGGGCTCATCTATAGTTGAAATACCACAGTGGCATAGCTGTGCCACAGCATTTCAACGTAGATGCTATCTAAGATGATAAGAGGAGGTTCTCCAATTAGTGTAATTCATTCAATATTTGGTAGCTGGGTCAAAGGAAAAATGTAGGAGTCAACCAGGCACTGCCAACACAGTTTAGGTCAGCTTAATTAAGCCAAATTAATTTTCTAATGTAGACCAAACTGTATAGAGCTATAGTTCTAGGCATCAGAGTTGTCAGATTAAGGCTATTTCTACACTACAGAGGTTTTTTGAAAAACGGCCATTTTTCCCAAAAAACTTCACTTATGTCCACACTGAGATCACATTTTTTTGAGAAAAAAAATTGAAAGAACAGAGGGATTTTTCTGACATTGGTAAACCTCTTTCTGTGAGGAAGAAGCCTTTTTCCAAAAGACCTCTTTCAGAAAAAGGCATGTGTGGGTGGGGAAGTTCTTTCAAAAGAAGTGGAAAGAGGAAAAAGAACAGGTGCCCTAGTGGCCACTCGGTCCATAGTAATCACAGTTTACATGAAAGATAGCAGTGTGGACACTCTCTTTTGAAAAAGTAGATCGCTTTTTTTATGTGCTTTGGCAGTGTGGACACTCTCTCTCAGAAGAAGTTTTTTTGGAAGATCTCTTCCGGAAAAGCTTCTTCCGAAAGAAGCCTGAAGTCTAGACGTAGCATAAGACAATTGAGTCACTAAGCGCACTGTGACATGGGCCCCCAACATGGCTCTACCCCTTCAGACTCCTCCTCGTCCCCTCAGTCAGAGTGCTCCCCCAACTTTCTTGGTCTCTACTCCCAGAAGGGCAAAGGCATCTGCATGAAACCCTCTTTTCCAAAAGGATTAACAACTGAGGATTCTCTTCTCCTTGGTAACACCATGGGCTTCCTTTGCTCTCCAGAGCTGGATCAGGTCCCACTTTACTTTTCCCAGCAGCTGGAATGTGTTAGTATGGGCTGGTAGGCCAAGACCAAAAAAGCTCTTTTTGTTCCTTCAATACACAGAGGCCTTTTCGGTATAGTGTTGGGGGGTGGGAGGCAGAGAGCAGTGGGTCTTTGAGTTAATATGCTTTTTAGAGGCATATTTTAGATTTGCTCCAGGCTGTCTGCAGACTCAGGTAAAATTCATCACTTTGGCTACACTCAATTAACCTTTCAAGTTTATCTTTAGAACCATGAGGTTTAGAAATATAATTTACTAAAACAATGAAAGCTGAGATTCTGATATAATCACATGATTCCAGGAGCTTGGTGTCTATGGCTTAATTCAGCCATTGCTTCTCCCCGCCTCTCTCTCTGTCATGAATAAACTAGAACTCATGTACCAGAGAGAGTCTGGCCAATTATAGCAGTAATGTGTATAATATATATACATACGTACATACATGTGTTTATTTTCCAAAAAAGATGTATATATTTTCATATATATATATATATATATATATATGAAAATAATCTCCTATAAACAGAAAATCCTTGATCAAATGGCATAATTTCAGCTAAAAGAAACTCTTTCTTGACATATAAGCCCCAGTGTAAAGAATTGTTATGAAATCACTTAAATATAATGAAGATTTATTTTGATTTTGACTTTCTATTACTTAAAGAATTGTGGCACTGTTCTTTTCATAGCTGAGCTATTTCATAAGAATAAAGAATTACTGGACATCTCTCCATTACAAAGTAATTTGGTCCTCACCAAAATGATTCCGGGTGAGTATATCAGTATACATATGGATTTTGTGAATTGCCGTAGGTCTATCATTGTTATACAGTACCATTTAAGCAGAAAAGCAAGGATACCTAAAGGAGACTTAAGAAGTTATTTGTTTTTCCCAATTTTTTTATTTAAATGTATAGCATTGAAAAGGAAATGTGCTCATTTCAATAAAGATCAAATATTTCTAAAGTCAACCTTATAGGCAGTAAAATGCAATTTTATGGAGTACACTAATGAGGTCTCACATATATTTTCAGTTTCAAGGTGGAAATCATAGGAAATGTAGAAATAAAGAAATCTAATTAATGTGTTCTGAGATGAATCTTAACATCCAATTATTTTCTAGATATGAAACAGTCTGGTAGCAACTTCACATAGTCGGCAATATCTTACGTACTGTTGAGAGAATTAAGAGAAAATAAGCAGTATTCAAGTGTTGGGTTTTGTTTTGTTTTTGTTTTTTTTCCTGTTTGTACTCACCATAGACCAGTCTACTGTTGAGGTTTATCACACTCAAAAATCTAAACAAACAGTGAACTAAACCAAGAGAGGGACCGGAAATTCTCAATTCTGGCAGGATTAAAGGTTGCAAGTAAGAATTTAAACAGCTGTCTGGCCATTACTTCCATTCGATGAATATGTTAGATCAGTCACAGACCATGTCTGCTGTGCATTCTTTTAGCTTTTACACTCATTTCCAGAAGTGTTGTTGGTTAAACCAATGTCTAAGTGTATCTCAATTTTTGTTTTTAACACCTCTCTCTCTCTCTCTCTGTATGTATGTATGTATGTATGTACGTATAAAAATCCTGCAGGATGACAGAGTGACATCATCATGTCGCTCTCCATCCCACCTGCCCTCGTTTCCTCCTACCCCTCGGAGGCTGTGGGAGGAAGAGAAACAGGGCTGGCCCAGTGGCAGGAGGAGGCCAGGGATCCCATGCCTCTTCCTGGCAACTGGTTGGAGAGCCGGGGTTATCTACCCCTAGAAAGAGGGAGGTTGGCAAGCATAGTGAGCAGGGGGCACAGCCCTCTAGTTTTTCTAAATTATATAAATCCCTAGGCTCAGGACAGGAAGCAAATTTCTAACAGACTGTGAGCCTGTTCCCATTGCAATCCAGGATACTTCAATGGGAGGAGGTCAACACCTTCATCATGAGCCACTATCTAACTTAAGAAGATCAACAAGCCAAAAAAGACTGTGAAACTTACTAGATCGTGAGTTTAACCTTGTCCAGTGTACAAGCACTGATATGTATTCTTTCTGTACCAATGTGTCTGCTTCCCCCACTTGTTGGAGAAGGATTCCTTAGACTAAAACTACACCTGGCTTATCCACATTTAGGAGTTATTGCCAACAGGTGTTGATTATCCAGCTTAAGAAGGGACGGATAGTCTTTCTTGTGCTTAAAGCACAAAACTGGGAACCATTAGAGCTGGATTTTACTCTTAGTTCTGACAGAGACTTGTTCAACTGTGGGCAAGTCATTTAATCTTTCTAGGCTCCACTTTTACCATCAATAAAATGCAGGTAAATATTTCCCTAATTCGTGACATTAATGGATGTAGAAACACTTTGAGATCATTGAACAGAAGGCATTAGAGAAATGCTAGCTATTATTAAAGTTTGCCAAAACAACTACCAGGCTGTGATCCCCTACATATATAGACATTAATTTATTGTCTGAGAGTTGACAATTCAGGCTTCAATGTAGGTCTACAAGTATTGTAGCCAATCACTGTGAGAGAGAAAAAAGTTGCCATATATTAATTCTGTAATATTGCAGATGGATCTGATAGCCCCACAGATTTATAATCTTCATACTATGGAAGTAGTAGAAGTAAGAAAGAGACAAATAGGGGTAAAAAATCAATTAACCTAAACAAGCAGTGGCATGGATTTGATCCTCATGACAATAGCAAAGAAATCATGTTTTTCACTGTTTGATGATTCCTCATATAAGCATAGGAATAAAGGTGAAATATTTTAATAATGTATGTTGACAGAAAAGACAAAGGCAGCATAAATTAATTTAAATAAATATAAATAAAAGCATGATGCTGTTGAAAACTCAAAATGAAGAAAGAATAATTAGACACAGTTAGTATAAATCCTCAGCAAACAGATCATGATATTGGAATAAAACTACATTGGGAAGATCAATGGAAATAAATGGTAACAGGCAGAGAGATAATACAACAGGACAGAATTAATATCAGATAGATGGTTCCAGTTTTTCCAATCCTATGTTAAATATCCAGTGAAGTAATGGTATAATTTGTGATACCAACAAGCAAGTAGAAAGCCCTGGATAGTAGTGCACATTGGAACCTCAAGTGGTATCTTCCAGCAACAGCCTGAAAGAGGATGCTTATGTTGCTGCTGATGCTAATGATAAATACCATATGCTTGACTCTTATTATTACAAAGTGGAGCTCTAGTGCTACTATAGATCAATGAAGATAGTATTTTTTCTTTTATTAAATGTAAAGATTCATGTCCCAATATAATTCCCTGATACTAAGTAGGCAATATTGGTTTTAAAACTAAAAAGAATCCCTGCCAATTTCCTCTTTCAGCTTGTCATAATCTTCTTATCACACTTTGCTCAGCCATAATTGTTTCTAAATATTATATGTTTTTCTTTTCCTACAATAGCTAGACCTTCTCTTCCCTGCTTAACTGTTAACAGTTAACTTGATTATTTTGATACTACTTTAGTTTTCTTCCCATTATTTTGATCCAGTTAAAGTCACTGCAGTTAAAGTAAGAGACAAGATTGGATGGCTAGATTTTGGAAGATATTCAGAGGTATTACAGAGATAGATGGATAGATTATATATATCTACCATGTGCATTACCTTAGCCACAATATACTGTTGCTGTTTATATATATTCATTTGTTACAGGAAAAAACTGTTTTGCAAAACTGCATTATTTTCACTTGTTAAAATCCAGTGGGAAATTTACCTAGTAGTTCTACTTAACCTATATTTACAATTTTATGTTAGAATTGTTCTTGACCAGCTTACTTTTGGGTGGTGGGGATTTGTTTACAAAGTTCATCAATCTACAAATGTGCAGTCAATTAAATTAATTTGCGCATTGCCGTTCTATTGGTTCAAAATTCTGCACAAGTGATTTCAAAATGTCTTATTTGACAACTGACATCACTGCTGTGAAATGGGAAGGTATCTGGTTATTGTTAAAATCAACATTTCTGCTCTATTTCTCAAATAAGGTAACTGTGAGAAGGATTGACTGAATGTTATACATACTACAGATTATGAAGTATAAAACAAAGCTGAATTCTGGCTTTTCTGGGATTGCTGCTATCTCTGCTGATCCAGTAATGTTCCATTTTAATGGGCTATTGTCAAACAGAACCATACGCTAGAGGAACAGTATAGTGGCAGTGCTGTAAAAAGACAGTGATACAACAGAGTACCGCAGAAGACCCCTCCGCCCCCTACATTGACTTTTCTTCTAACTAAAGGGACCTTCAGGTTTGTTGCAAAGGAAAACTAGAAGACAAACAGCAGGCCTTAACACAGAGAGAACCCGTTATGATACCTGTAGCCATTTATTTCAAGATACAACAATTTCCTACCCACCTGTGACTAAAGATAGAACTTGAAAGATCCAGTTATTGTGAATCAGAGTCCTGGGGGGGGGGGGGGGGAATAAAGCTAACGGCTCAGGCACTTAGCCTGTGGGGAAACAGTAGTGTACTAGTTTCTCTATAAGTTCAAAAACTACAGGAGATCATCCTCACATGTTTATGCAGGCTACAGTCAGCTGTCATTGGACCAAATTAATCCCTGGTGTAACTCCTATGAAATCAATAATTACATCAGAGATGTATTTGGCTCCCAGAGTTAAACAAATGCACTGCAGATAAGAATAAGTGGTACAGTATGTGCGATTATTCATTTATACCTCTGCAATGAATTCTTCATATAAGCTGTTTACTTTAAATTGCTCTTGGAGAAATGTCTCACTCTTCCTTTTAGATTTGTGCCCAGTTCATAGTCTTTTGCTGTGATGTTACTAGGACATCTCTTGATTCAATTCTAGACTTTCATTTTAATGAAATATATTTAGGTACTAAACATGAACTCTTTACCAGATGAGCATCATATTTGTTAACTATACATGTATCTATGTATTTACCAGGAATGTATGTATGACTAAAACTAAGGACACTATAGATTGTATGAATAAGAATGTATAAAGACATAAAGAGAAGACAGGCCCAAATCACTTCACCAGATCTGATCTCCATCAACCTTTGTAAGCTTTGATTGATCAGAATGTGAAAAAAAAAATCTAAATTCTGTATTTCTCAAAATTCCATCTAGCGCCATATATTCTACTCTCTACCAACACCGCAGACCCAAACACTCCAAACGTGGAAGTTTGGAATTTGGTTCTGAATTTTGCATTATGGCCCCAATCTCTAGTAAAAAGTTGTTCCTAGATTTTAGAAGTTTATTGAACTATGCATTTAGACCGTAAATGACTGAAATATTTTTTCTGTGACTAAGCCAATTGGACTACTCACAAGAGGAATCACTGGGCTGCTGAAATTAGGGTAATATTCAAAACAAGGTCACAATATTGTTTCTTTTCTTTATGTGTATGTTCCACCTCTACATGCCTTGCTAACTAAGTCCAAAGCAGTGTCATGTTAGAAAAACAAAGGAAGACAAGGGAGAGTGAATTGAAAAATGAAACATCACTGGAGTTCAGAAAAGAGGAGAACTTTTTTAAAACTATAAACTAGTTCTCACCTTCTTTCCAAAAAGGGGAGATGAATGAACCCCCAAATATTCCCTTTATATGTGGTGATTGTTTGGCTTTTTAATGCTAACATTTTTTGTTTTCCTTTTTTTTTGGTTTCTTTTTTAATTTTTCTCCTTCTATAACCAATGGATAAGCCAACAGAAGAGACTTGCTACCATGACAGTCAGATACCAATGATGAAGGATGCATTATTGAAACTTAAATGGATTAACTAGGTTTTCCATTTTGTACACAACTCCAATAAATCCTCATAAAAAGTGGGAAATTGGGAAAATAAAAAGCTGATTGCTCTTTTAGGATAATGAATTCATTTTTTTAGCATATGTTGCTCATCTGTCATTGAACAGATTGTATATATTTAGAGACACAAGATGGGTAAAGTTAAATTCTGGTTACCTTATCCAGTTCTCAGGAAGAGTTGTGTAGCATTCAAAAGGTTTCCCCTATCACCAACAGAAGTTGGTCTAAGATAAGATATTACCTCACCCATCTTGTCCTCTTATATCCTGTGACCAATGTGGCTACAGTAACACTGCAAACGAGTATCTATTTATACGCTCACCACCAAATCTGCAAATGTATTTATAAATATATATATTCATGTGTGTTTTGGAAAGAGATAAGAAACATTGGCTGTAATAGTGCTCTTTAAATATACTTAGTCTCCACAGTTAGCCTTCTTCCATAACGAAGTTTAGAACAATAATAATTTATTGCAACCCAACGTGCGAATGGCTTTCAAGCCTTTTTTAATCTTCAAAGCAATTGATTTCAAAATGGAAGACACTTCAGGAATGCTATTCTCCACTGACAGTAGTTTTGAGCTATGAGATAATGCTATTCTCTTTTGTATCATAAAATGTCTAATAATCCATTTATTTTTCATTCCTTTGCTGTATGGTGCAACAGGAAAAAATAATGAGTATAAACGGAAAAGCCAGTTTAACATGGAATATTGGAGCAAGCACTCTATTTTCCTTTTTTTCCCCTCTTTATTCTTTTTTTTTTCTACTTCTCTTTCAACACTATGCTACTTTTTCCACAGAATTTACTTTGATGGTTTATAAATCATACAGTGATAACATGTATTTTTATTAAATCTAAAGCTTAAGAGACAGAATACAAACCCCACTGAGAATTATTTGCATTTTCTTTATTCTCTTTTTCATTCGAATGCATTTCATAGTAAATGTACTGTGGGTATTTCATTTATATTCTCTATTTCTATTGTATAATGTAATCTAATAAAAATAATTTATACAAACTTGCTTAGTGAACATGTCTATTATTTCATCCACCACTAATATGCGTCCACCTCTGGTTGAAAAAGTGTCAACTGTTTTTCAGAGCATACCTGTATTATATGATTTTTTCTTGTCTTAAACATTCTATCTTTTTGAAATTTAGGGAAAGTTAGGTGGGCAGAATGTGTTGTTCCAAACAAAAGTTGGCCAATGCACCCACAATTCATATTATTTTGCCAACAAAAAAGACAAACCACAAGTACAGCAGTCAGGAACACAGTTTTATATGTTATTCAAATGATGGCAGCTGAAGTATTTCCTCTAACTAGAATAGGGAATCTCTTACCATACTTGTAATCTCTTACCTAAATAAAACAGTCCAAAAGGAAAACAAACAAAAAAGCCCTTTCAGGCAATCCACGCCAAGAGCTTCCCTTAAGAAATGGTCACGCACAGACAAATAGAATGAGCAGACCAATTTGGAAATGTATGAACTGCCCACCCTCATTTCTAGAGACAAACTAATTGTATTTTTAACATTAAAAACATAAGAACGGCCATACTGGGTCAGAACAACAATCCATCTAACCCAGTGTTCAGTCTTCTGACAATAACCAATGCCAGGTGCCCCAGAGGGAATAAAGAGAAGAGGTAATGACCAAGTAATTCATCTCCTGTTGCCTATTCCCAGCTTCTGACAATCGAGAATAGAGACACCGTTATTTTCCTTTCCATTCTCAAACTGGAATGCATCAGGAAAGGCTCTTTTCGAAAACATTTTTAGTTATATCCAGAACGTCATGAGAAATCCTGTTTGCAAG
Source organism: Pelodiscus sinensis (assembly GCF_049634645.1). Taxonomy (NCBI): domain Eukaryota; kingdom Metazoa; phylum Chordata; order Testudines; family Trionychidae; genus Pelodiscus; species Pelodiscus sinensis. The sequence goes on along the minus strand of NC_134717.1, from coordinate 23,584,754 downwards.
TAATTTCCATCCTGAAAGCCACAGGTGGGCTACATTTATGTATACTATTGGAGAACATAACAAAATGCCTCACTTGTGCCTCAACTGCTTTACTCAGAAAATTAGAAGTAAGGTCTGTTCCAGAGAATGTGCAGATGACAGATTCCCAGATTTTAAGATCAGAAGGTGTCATCATAACCATCTATTCTGAAATCCTGTGCATTACAGGCCACAGAACCTCCATCCACTCCTGCAATGGATCACTTACCTTTTGGCTGAGTTTCTATTACAGACAAATTACAGACAATCCACCAGGAGTTAACTTATCCCTTAGTAACAGAATGGATACAGGCTCCCATGGAGAAGGATGGTGGCGGCAACTACATATATTTGATGGCAGAGGTCCAGGTACCAGATGAAAATGTGAGGCTATTGAAAAGTCATGAAGTCAAATGACAGGTAATGGCTAGTGGAAGTAAGAAAAGAGAGGGTACGACTAGACTGTAAGGATCTATCGGAAAACGATACGCAAAATCTTTTTCAGATACTTTTGTAGCAAGAGGCTTTTCCGAAATTTGGCCCATCTAGACTGGGCCAAATATCAGGAAAAAAAAAACCTCTGTCAAAAGCCCCTCCTTCTTCCTCGTGGAACGAGGAATACGGGGGCTTCTGAAAGAGCGTGTTTGCTCTTATTAAAAAAAAAAAAAAGCAGAAGAGCATACGTGTTCCCTGGATGCAGCAGAGTTTTTTCGGGATACCAGAGTTATCCCACTCCCCCCCCCCCCCCACACACACACAGTCTAGTCTACCCAAAGAGAGAAAATGGGGGAGAACCTCATGCTTGACTAATTGCATTTTGGCTAAGATTTTCAAAATTGTCTAGGAGATTTGCACACACTATTAAAACTAAAGGGAATTGGGTGTCCAAATCTCAAGGCTGTTTTGAAAATCTCAGCCTCCCTTTTCAAAGAACTTATCATGGTATTGATTTAAAATTGAGAGCAGGGCAAGCGAAGAAGTGGGAGGTGTAGAAGCAAGGAAAGAGGGTTGAGGAGAGACTCGAAGTTGGCAATAAATGTTAGAACAGGGTTTTTTTTAAGGCCCTAATCCAGCCCAGCACTTAAATTTGTGACTAATTTTACCACTTGAACAAACTTTTGTGGATACGTCTCCACAGTTAGGGACATGTTTAAGTAACTTTTTGAATTGAGGCCTAAGAGAAGGAAGGCAGAGACATTTTGTAAGGAAAAGAACATTTATAGTTAAGGAAATCCATGATTCTGGATTTATTACATACATAATAATTAATAATGACCTATTTTTCCCATCCCAGTTTTTAAAATGCTTTATTCATTTTAAGTTCACACTAAAAATAGGATGCTGCAGAACAAAGAACTTTCTTTCCCCTCTGTTAAAAATGCAAACTTACTCACTAGCTGGGGTTTCCCCAGCTCTGTGCTTCAATACAAAGAGCTATTATGACACAATATGAAATGAACTATCAATGGAAGACATTTTTAGATAAAAACTTAATCATGTAATATTTACTGATTCCATCTATCAAGACAGATAAAGAGAACAGGACTCAATGGCAAGAAAACATGCATAAAAAACTTACAGCAACAACAAAAACAAAGTTGCAGGCACCATTTGCTGATCTAAAATACATATTTATTTAATTCTATACAATAGACATGGAATTTATTTTCTTTGCTGATATGGCCTTAAGGATTTTCTAATTTCAGTGGTAAAATTGCATTTACTTGACAGCATTCAGGACTTATTTACATTGTATATTTTAATCCACCTAATTCTGTCTCCTGTACACAATTTTAATGATGTAGAGTAATATGGGGCTGCTTTGCTGCCTAAACATGCAGCCAGTGTGATGAGATATTCCCCTGCTGAGGCACTGATCAAGCCTATCAATAATGCTTGGCTCACAATCATAGCCCAGAAGCCTTATTTTTCCATCTGCGTCATGAATTGGATTTAAATTCAAAGCAAAGATTTGCATCCCTGTTGGAAAAAAACCCCACAATTGGTCTTTAAACAACTTTTGTAAATGCTTCCTGTACTAACAAGGGAATTGAGAGTTTACGCAAGTAAAATAAAAAAGACAGACCAACCTCTCCACACTGCATTTAGTCCCAAGATTCAACAATGTGCAAGAGCAAGAAAAGAAATTAGAATGTTGGAAGTGCCAAAGGTATCCTTGGAGATGTGTATATTGTGTTGTCATGTAAAATATCTTGAGTGATAAAGAAATTGAACCCACTTACTACTAGTTTCATGCTAATCTAACCAATGACTAACTGTAGATTTTGGATGGTATCGTGTCTCCAGCAATAATTAATTCACCTCTTACTTCCCCTTAACATTCTAGGAAATTAATTTCAAATACTAAAATCAATTTGGCAGTCAAAGATATGGAAATGTTTTGAGTTACCTGGCAATCATTCTCAGGTCTTATCTTGGATGCACTTTACTGTACTTTGTGTGCTGTCCCCAAGAGACAGAGCCACTGGCTCAGAAACTGTATCACTGCAAACATTTAAGTTGCTCTGTGTCCTATGGAATATGTTTTCATTAAGCAGGGGAACTTTTTATAACACAGGATCTTTCTTCTGGGGAGGCAGCAGTCAGACATGCAAGAATGTGAAAGGGAATACCTTGCCAACATCTCAAATAAAAAAGATAAATGTGAGAAATATTTTAAAGCAGAACCTAATGAAAGTAAAATCTGTTTGTAAGTGATTTTTGGATTCATATATTTGGACATTGCAATCCTAAATTTATGTTCACTGAAGCCTAAATTGCAATTAATATGAAAAGAGATTTACACACAAACAATTGTAGCTTATTTAAAAGTGGTTTTCCTTTTCACTAATGTGGCCAATATTCATATGATTATATTTTCTTCCCCTTTCACAATTCTGTGCTTGCACTTTATTTATTTATTTATTTGTTTTAGGCCATAAGTCTGGACTCATCCTGATGGATGAAACTGACAAATCTTTAAATCTGGGAATCTGGCTCAGGGCTTCAGCTATTGGGAGGATGTGAAATGGGAAATATTTTCGTTATTTTAAATGGCTCCATTTACTAAATAACACTCCTGTTGCACAATCCTAGAGGGCATAAATCTTTTCAGATTAACACCAAGAGAATTTGATTCTTATTTAAGGATGTTTCCACGCTCTTTGCAGTAATTCACTGAAGGCTGAGACAGGTTTTAAGCTAGCTTATTTAAATAAAAACAAAAAATTACTCATGAAATGAATACAGTCTGGTGCTGTCATCATGAGAGCTGGGTCAGAATATTTTCAGTTGATTTACTGTTATCTAGGCCAAACCATTTTGCAGACACATATTGCTTTGGGGGAAGTCTGATAGCAAGGCTTCTGAAGTCCACATTGGTCTCGATGGACACTTCTGACCAAAAAGAGATCTTACCTTTATAATTTGAAAATGGAGGTTTCAACACAGTTACATTTTATGAAAGTGGTTGGAAAGAAAACAAAAGCTTCCAATGTGGAATTAAATTTTTCAAAAATTCAGAAGTTACCACAAAATGGAATTTTTCCTCTCACCAGTTCTATGTGTCCTTTAGCCTGGCTGCAATCTCTTGTCTTTATTCTCTTGACTTTGTTCACTGGTTCTTGTCTGCAGGATTCTGACAGGCACTGGGGCATGGGACATTGTGTAATGCGCTGCAGGATAGGTTGCAACTTCCTGGTGAAACTTAAGGCCAAGATTCTTGGGTACACTGGAGTAGTGCAAAGCTGCTATCTTAATTGGTCACAGGATGATCAGTCCTACATAAGTAAATCCATGGAAGTCATAAAGGTGTCATGTATCGGATACACCACCTATTTCTATATTTCTTGTGTCACAGTGATAAAGGCTCCATTTACTCATGAACAACTTCTGGAGATCAGGTAATAAGCTGTAAAGTATCTTTTTAATGTGCTGCCAGATGTTTTGGTGACATTAACAGCTATGTCATTTCAGAGCAGTCTTCAGGCCACTCTAAAGGTACACTAGGGACAGAATTGATGTCCAACCAGTACTAACAAACAATGGAGGATGCAAAAATAAGTTTTGCATGCTCCCCTCTTGAGCTGAACCGTAAGGTCTTACATTATACTCAAGAATCAAGTCCTCACCCCATGGCATTAACTTCAGTCATTTAGTAATTGACCTAGAACTACTCAAGACATTGTGCATTAGAGAAAAGCATACCTGATATAGTTATCACTTGGCAAAGGGCTTTAATGGTGTTACCACCTGTTTATGGAGATAGGTAAATGACTTTATTCAGAAAGATTCACTTTTATCATTTTTAAAGGATGCTTTCACCAGACGGTCCAAGAAAAAAAAACCACTCCATTAACTTAAGTTGAGTTTGTGAATTAAAATATTTTTCCTTGGCTAAAGAAAAAATGCCAAACCTCTCAAGGAATGGAATTTTGCACATGGTCTGGTTATTATGGATCAAGTTTCTGGTGGGCTTACAACCTGCTCCAGTGAAAACATACTTTTTAATTTGCTTTTAGGGTTATTTATTTATTTTATTATTACACTAAGGGATTATAATTTAACGTCAAACATAATTTTGCACAAATTATGGAACTGCACTCTGATGTTGTAGATAAGCTGTGTGTGCCTAGTTGGCATTGCCTCAAACCAGGTTTTTCAGAAATGGATCACTGATTGGCAAGCTGCCGTAACATAAACTCTTACATGTAATTTAAAAAAGAATAAGCCATCACAAGAGTTCAACATTCCACAAAGAATCCCCTCAAATACAGTAAAGGAAAATAGACATTTGTTTAATTTACCTATATTTACTGTTATACACAAAACAAACTGCATTTGATGTTAGCTGCGTGTTTTAACACAGTCTCCATGCTTCTCTTTAAAATTGCTATTTCCAAATGTTTATGACTTAAGAAAAAAAGTGTTACAGGTACTAGTTAAAATTCTAAATTACTGGTCAAACCACTTCATAAATATCACACCAATTTTGATTAATTGTAGTTCAGCCATTTCAGAGCTGAAAAAACATGACATTTCAATATGAGGTCATTTTCCCATTCATGCGAGAGGTAAAAGTTTTTCACCCCAGTTACAGAAAGAATAATATAAAATTAAAACATGGAAATGATCAGAGGAAATAATTTTGACAATGAAGTAATTTCCTCGATTGGTTTTAAATATAACTTCTTTGTTAGTTTTAAATAAAAAATAAAAAACACCATGATTTTATTGAATTTGCATGGTGAATGAGTAATGTGCATATGTAAGAAATGGTGTCAGTTAACTTAAAAATCAAACCATATGCTAAAGCCCAAATTGAACAGAACCCTACACAAGTAAACCCAAATCAAACATATAAAAGGGAATTCCAAGCTGAAATATGTGTCTTGAAAACCAGCTGATATGAGTGAATGAAAAAGCCACAAAAAGGTAAATGAGATCAAAGACAATATGACTGATAAAGGAAAAATGTGGCCTAAGTTTAATTTTTTTTAAATTTACTTACTATTTAAACATTGTTAAGCAATATCCTGAATTCCTTTTCAGACAAACTTCCTATTACTTCAAAAGTGCTTTTTCCCCCTAAGTAAAAACTGAACAAAATAAAAAAAAAAAAAAAAAACTTCAGAATTTATCCCTCTGAGGTTTTTTTTTTTAAAGCATATTTTGTTGATTAAGGTCTGCACTTTCTTACAAGCATTAAAATACATTTATTCTTTGTAGCATTAAAGGTGTCAAATTGGCAGGCACTTCAAAGAAATCTGTAACATTCTTAAATTTCATGATCCTTATAGCCACCTATTTCTTCAGTGATGCTTACATGAATTGAATAAAAAATGTAAGTTGATATATTTATTTGAATCAACAATTCTTTTACCTGCCCCCCACCATGTGATGCGTTAATTCGTGCTGAGTCATTAAATTTGATTTTATTGATGTTGCTCCATCAGTCACTCCATACTGTGCCCCATCTCCCATTTTTATATTTGAAATTATTTAGAAATAGTGTGTCTTGTCTCCATTTGAGATGCCTACCCTACTTTTGCCACTATGAAGCTGTAATACGTAGAGGTCTTAGGAAGGTTCTCTGTATGATCAAAACATCAATAATTTGTTACAGAATGCACACAAGCCCTATTCCATCCTCTTTGTGAAATTTTGCTGAAGCTTAGGAATAACTATAATTAATCTCTTACCTGACTTGCACTATGGCTTCTACACAGCAGAGTCTACAACTGTTTCCATACTAACATCTCTGGGGGAATAAAAGACGACTTGCCGCATTGATTGGTTAAGTGGCATCTCCATCTCGTTACGGTTATGAATGACCTTAAATAGTAAAATATCTGTGTTTTCAATAGGTGTGACTCTGCATTTGCGCGCGCACACACACACACACACACACACACACTTTATCCAGGACAATATTCCATGATCAGATGTTTCTCAGCTGCACATTCATGTTTCCCTTCCATTTCAGGGAAATAAAGAAGTCTCAGTGATTACCATAAAGTCAAAAAAATTTGCTAGTATAGTCTTATAGATAACACTGTGAGGAATTTTAATATTTGACTTTGGTATAACACGAAATGTCTCCTGTGCTTTCTATATGTTTACTAGTTTAATAACAAAATAGCAGCCAACATTTCAAAGTGAATCCTTTTCATCTGTATACAGTTTGAAGTGGACTCCTTGCATAGGTGTTATCTGTGGGTGTTTCTCTTTATGTTGCTGAAATCATGTGAATGTGAGAAGCAGCTTTCATGAGGCGGAAGTGGGGAACTTTGTAAATTTCTAGTTGTTGTGATTATAAAGAAAATGTTGACAATATGAACTGTCGTGGCTCAAAAACCAGAAGGCAGATAAACAGAACACAGGTTTGGAGGTTTTTTCTAAAACTCATTATTTTTAAAGCAAGTCAGTCGCAATTTCCTTTTTAGGCATCACTCATAGTTTCTTAAATACATTGTGCTAGTGATTCAAAAGGGCAGCATGATATGGGAGTTGTAGTCTAGTGCCCAAGAGTCCTTGCTTCTAATCCTAGCTGTGCCACTGTCCAGATGTGTAACCTTAGTACTTTCCTCTTCACATTCCACTCTTTCCTCTTCCACCTTTTCTCGATCTTCTCTACTAGATCATAAAGTCTTTGGAGAAGAAACTGTTCTCAGTGATTATTCATAGATTCCAAAGACTAGAGGGACCGTTATAATTGTCTAGTCTGATCGCCACCAT